>NC_059107.1:31730715-32331608 GCF_020740685.1 Jaculus jaculus
GCAAGGAGCAGGTCTGATGAGGGCACTCTGCCAAGAATCAGGGGTTCTTCTTTCCAAGCTGACAGTCTTCCAAGAGGAGTGAGGAAAACCTGGGTTGGACATGCTTGGGATGCCCTTGGAGGTCCAGCCTTGAGGGAGAAAGGGCTCCTGCTCAGTGTCCGTGTGAGGCGCGAGGAACAGTTGGGGCTCAGTGTGTGGTTTGGGACAGGGGTGGAGAAGCCCCTCTGTTTCTAGACATCTCTTCCATGCTTTTCTCGTGGTTTGGGGATGTCTAGAACTTCACTGTTCCCAGTCCATTTGTATTAGTTACTTTCTCGTTGCTGTGAACAAACACCTGCCCAGAAGCAACTTAGAGGAGGAGAGAGTTCATTTTGGCTTGCAGTTCCAGAGGGTAGAGCCCACGATGGCCAGTGGGGAGAGGTGCAGTGTGACGGGAGCAGGAAGTGGGAACTGCAGCAGACAGTACACGGAGCCAGGGAACAGCAAGCAGGGATAGACTTGAGGTTTTATAAACCTCAAGGCTCACCCTCAGTGACACACATCCTCCAGCAAGGCTGCACCTCCTAAAGGTCCCACAACCTTCCCAAATAGCACCAGCTTGCTAGGGTTCAGGTTTTCAAACACACAGGCCTGTGGAGGGGGGTGTGTGGCATTTTACATTCAATCCACTCTATCAACTCCCAGGCAAATGTCTCAGCCACTCCATCTCTCTTTTCAGACCCAGAGGAGCAAGGTCATAAGCCATCAATGCGTCCATGAGTTGATGATGGGTGTATCGGTTAATTTTTCCTCATTGCTATAACAAAATACCTGACAAAAGGACCACGGGGAGGAAGGATTTTTCTCAGCTCACAAACGGACAGTACCGTCCATCATGGCGAGGCGGGCCTCGTGGCAGGAGCATGAAGCAGCCGAGCAGCTGGTCATATTGCATCCACGGTCAGGAAGCAGAGGCAAACAGGAAGTGGGGTACCCCTGGAGACCCACTTCTTCTTGCAAGGGTCCACCTCCTCAAGATCCCACAACCTTTTGAAATAGCGACCCCGGCTGGGCGCGGTGGCACACACCACCTTCAATCCCAGCACTTGGGAGGCAGAGGTAGGAGGATTGCCATGAGTTCGAGGTCACCATGAGACTATATAGTGAATAACAGGTCAGCCTGGGCTAGAGTGAGACCCTACCTCAAAAGATGAAAAACACAAACAAAAAACAAACAAAAAAAATGAAATAGTGACCCAGCGGGGGACCAGATGTTCAAAGGCCACGAGCTTATGGCGGCCATTTCATATTCATACCATAACAGGGTTGGGGGAGGCATGCTAAAATTAGTCAGAGCAGGGACCCAGCAACTATGGCAGAAGTTCCCCTGAAAGGCAAACTTTTCAGGCCCTCACTGGCTGAGTGATGGTCTATTTAAAGGCGTTCCATCAGCGTCCTGGGAGTGTAGATCCATCCGAACAATGATAAGGAGAGGTCTTGATTTAACGCAGCTCTGTGCTAAGAGGAGTCTGATTCCTGCAATGTCTAGTAACAAGGTGAGTGTGGGGAGCCCCTGAGCAGGCAGAGGGGCTGTGTCAAGACAGCACATGGCCACATTCAACAGCCTGGTGCCTGCTGCCGCTGCCTGTGGAGGAAGTGAGCAGAGCTGGCTAATAATGGCAGCAGAGCCCAGGTCCACTGCTTTCTCCAGCTCCCTCCTCCATGCATACAGCTTCTGGGGATGGAAGCTCCTCTCCTTCCCCTCTGACAGCTGAGAAGACTGAAGAAGAGTCTGAAACCCAGAGAGCTTCCTTTCTCCCTTGTTCTGACTTCTTTCTCACGCTATTGATCCAACTGGTGCTGACCTCTCCCCACATCCCACCCCTGCTTTGATAGGCCGGAGCCCTCAGATCCCTGGATTTGAGCCCTAGGAAAGATCATCCTGCAATCTCCTCCAACATGTGCCCGAGTGCCATGACGGGCTGTAGCCCCTGGAAGTAATTGCTGAAAACCCCTTCTGCCCTTAAGTTGCTTCTTGTTTGGGATTTTGTTGCACCGAGAAGGAAAGTATCATACAGACAACTGGTGCCGGGGGGGAGGGGAGGGGTGGAGTGGTCTTTTTTTTGTGATAAACTTGACCATATGGGTCTTAGACATTTGGAGCTGCTTTGCAGAAGGAATGTGGAGGACTTCAGACTTTGGGATAGAAAAGCCCGAGAATGCTTAATGGGCTGTTCTGGTGGGAACTGGATATCAGAGTGCCATGAGAAATGTGGACAGCCTGGTTCATGAAGTTTCAGGAGGGAATTAATAATAATAATAATAATAATGATAATAATAATAATAATAATAAAGTGGCCAAGCAGTGAGACTAGCCAGTGTCATTCCTGCCTGTCCTGTGATACGACAACCTATTCTGAACTGTGTGGCTCTGGTGGGTAGTGGACCCCGGAGGGCTGAACGATCTGTGTCCAGCCTGGAGGCCCGCTGCTGACCCTCCCCCCACCGTGGCTATTTGCACGAGTCTCAATCCTGACACAATTTCCTTCCGCGCTAATTGTTTTGTTGTAACTCTTAGAGGTAATTTTCTTCCCGTGACTTCAGTTCCACAGTTAACACCTTCCAATTAATTTCATAGCTCCAGAAAGTTCTTCCACACGTTGCCCTTAAAAGCCCTCCCTGGTTTAACTGTTGAGTGCAACCAGTGTCTCTCCCACACTGTGGTCATCTGCCTCTGGGGCACGTTGAGCACGCTGTCTATGCCTGATCTTTGGGGTGATCTTGGGGAAGTAGACTCAGTTCGCAGAGAGGACAATCGAGGCCCAGAGAAGAAAAACAGTTTGCTAAAGGGCCCTAAGATGGACAGAGCTGGGCTCTGAGCCATTTCCATCTGCTATCGGAGCCAACAGCTGCTCCTGATGTGGGAAGCACGCGTGTGGCTGTTGGCTGCCAGGTGCATACCTGTCCTGCTGGAGGCCCGCAGGGGGACCTATGGCCATGCTGGACCCTCCCCTACTGATCCAGTGCCCATCCTTGTAGTCTGCTCTGAGTCATGTGCCCTGGCACCCGGGGAGCTGAAAGCCCTGTGGGGTCCCAGCAATCTACATGGATGGGGAAAGACAGCGACAGCCAGGGCCTCTCCAGGGGAGAGGAAGAGAAAACCTTACTCCAACGACATTCTCAGGGAAATGAAAAATGATTTCAAATTCTATTTTCTCGTCTCTCTCAGCACATCCCCTGGTGCTATTTTATCTAGTAAATAGGAGGTCTACTTGTTATTCTCAATTATGATATTAATTCTCCCAATGACCCTGGGCTACTTTCCTTCCTTCTCAGAACCCGTTTCTCTATCTGTCACCACCCGCTCAAGGACAAAAAGATGTTCTCACAGGATGGAAGCTCCCTGCGTCTGAGCAGACCTGGGCCTCATTACCCAGCAGGCACTGTGGGCAGGGGCAAGGGGTAGCCTGGGAGGGGTGGACAGTGGTGGTTCCAGGCATCTGCTATCCTTTTGTCCTCACCTCCTCGTTCCTGACTACAGCCCCTCTTCCATGCCTATTTGCTTCACAGTTTTTCCACTCACCTTCCTATCCTATCCTATCCTGGAAGATTCTAGAGTTTTTTCCCTCCCCCCCCAATCCCTAGCAGCGGGAATAAGTGGCAGCAACTTCCCAGCCAGCCAGACTCCAACGCCACCCCACCACATGGGGCTGCTTTGATATTATTTTCTTAGTTATCTCCCCTCCTTGGAGGGTAAGCAAGTTGCCACAAGTGAATGACCTCTGATTTGTTTGTCTCAGCTGCACCCCTCCCTCATGCCCCCCTCCATCACCTCCATCCCATTGTAGTTCCCTAAGCCATCTGGAATGGGGTCCACAATTTCCCTCTCTCTCCACGTGTGAGTGGAGAAGGCCAGTCTGAGCACTGTGTGGGAGGCCCAAGCTTTCCCCAGCATGGGCCACTAGATGCAGAAAATAGCTCCTTAGTTAAAAAAAAAAAAAGGTGGGGGGAGGAGGAATCTCATATAATAAACTGCAGAGACCTTGGGCTGAAGATCTGTAAAGACAGACGAAAACAAGCCACCATATGAAAAATTCTAATGATTTTTGCTCTTCTTTAGAACTGGAGACTAATTTTGAAATATTGGTTGTTGGGAAAGACAGGGTTTCATAGGTGTAGGATGTTAGTTCCATCCTGCAGGACAGAGCACTGTGTCGCCTGCCACCAGGGGTATCTGAGCGGTCACATAGGCAGAGACCCTGCCCATCTCCATCCATGTGCCCAAAGGCCCGGAGGACAGCTCTGAGAGGCAGGCAACAGCCTTGTCTTTGTTGAGGCTTCAGGATAAAGGTGCCAGGGAGTCTGGGTCCACTTTGGTGGGGGGCTGAGGTTCCCACCTGGTCTCTGCAGAGCCGAACAAAGGTGTCTGTGTTTAGGGGTGACTTCAGATCAGATCTGTACAAAATCAACTGAGACTCCAGACACGCTCAAAATATTTAATAAGCCGGGCACGGTGGCACACACCTTTAATCCCAGCACTCAGAAGGCCGAGGCAGGAGGATAAGGATTCCAGTTCGACTCTCCAGGACCCACGTAAGCCAGATGCGCAAGGGAGCGCGCGCATCTGGAGTTCGTCTGCAGTGGCTGGAGGCCCTGGTGCACCCATTCTCTTCTCTCTACTTCTTTCTCTGTCTCTCAAATACATACATACATACATACATACATATATAATATATTTTAAAAATTAACAGGCAAAGGATCTATCAAATGATAGTAATAAGGCTGGGGCAGGTTTGGTGGGGTTGGAGGCTGAGAAGCCAGGGTACCTAGGACAGAGGAGTTGGAGAGCCATTCTCCCTCCAGACAGAAGCATGCTAATACTGTAGAAGCCAGCCTGTGCCATCCGGCACCTCAGGTGATCATTAGCACTGCACTCCATTGGGGCACAGCAGTTCAGTCTTCCTCACTCTGCAGCTTTCAGGCCTTGTGCACACAGACGTGGGGTGTCTCAAGATGAGGAACAGCTGGGGCTCTGAAGCCCCTTGTGGGGCCAGCATCTCTCTGGCCCCACCTTCCTCACATTGGAGTTGGAAACAACCCTAGTGCCCAGTGCTTGGGAACGTGGGGTGGGATGCCAACCTTTCACAATGCCTATTACCCAAGAGATGCTCACTGAACTTTGGGGCTCTAAACCAGGTGGCCAGGCACAGGGGTAGTGGGGAGCAGATGGAACACATGCTTTTCCCTCCTCCCATTCACCCGCACAGACAGCTTTCAGATGTCACTGGTGGGCAGCAGCCAAGGCAATCGGGCATCATCAATCCTTACCTCAGGGCTGAGAGGATGGGGAGAAAACTGGAGTGGGCACTGGAGGAATGGGAATTGTTCTAGAGGGGACATTATTGTGGGGGCTCTCGGGCTCTAGCCGGGGTACCCTGCTCTCTCCTGGTCACACAGTACAGGGTCCTGTGTCTGAGTCACGTGGGTGCTTAATAAACATGGACACTTTGAGGCCCATCTCCTTCCTGCTCAGTGAATTGGGCTGGGAAATGATTCTGTAAACAGTGATATGAGGGCTGGAGAGATGGCTTAGCGGTTAAGCATTTGCCTGTGAAGCCTAAGAACCCCGGTTCGAGGCTCAATTCCCCAGGACCCACGTTAGCCAAATGCACAAGGGGGCACATGCATCTGGAGTTCGTTTGCAGCGGATGGAGGCCCCAGCATGCCCATTCTCTCCCTCCCCCGCCTCTCTCTCTGCCTCTTTCTCTCTCTGTCTGTAGCTCTCAAATAAATAAATAAATAAAAATAAACAAAATATTTTAAAAAACAGTGATATGAGCACTTAGGTTAGGCCTTTGGGCAAAGAACCCCTTTAACATCCTCCTATCCCACCCAGACCATTTGGGTCCAAGTCCCCTTTTCTACTTACAAGCTGGGAACTTGGATAAGTGTTTTACATCACTACCTCAGTTGCCTCTTCTGTGAAATGGGAGAGAAGTAGGACTTGCTTCATCTGTCCACCTCCTCTGAGCCGGGCTCCCAAGGGGGTGGAAGGCACCTTGCCTCAGCCCTCAGCCCTCAGAGCAGCTCAGATGGAAGTTGTAGTCACAGAGTATTGAGCCTGTCCCTGCCTCACTTAACCCTACCTCGAACTGGTGATGACATTTGTCACAAAGGAGGGGGAGCCAGCCCATGAGGCCTCCAAGCTTGGCTTGGCCACCTCACACTGATGTGATTGTGGGTCTACGCATCCTCAGTGTGAGTACATAGCTCTCTCCTTGATAGGCAAGACCCCTGTTTTCATGGGGTCAGAATGCAGATGATAAAAATCCCAGGCAAACCAGTGAGACAAACAGCTGTTGTGAAGGCAAAATAAATAAATAAATAAAAATAAAATAAAACTTGGGCTGATGAGAGTGATGGCTGGGAGGGAGGAACTGTCTCTCTGAAAAGCTGACAGTTTTTGAGCTGAGACCTGAATGCCAATTCACTGACAGGGAATAAATAGTGGCAGTATATCCAAGGCAGGACAAACCAGTTCAAAGGCCCTGGGGCAGGTAGAGCGGGGGAGTGCTAAGGGGACAGAAAGATGGCCGGTGGAACAGAGTGTCAGGAAAGAGGCACAGTGGGGGAAGATGTGGCGAGAGAGTCACAGCAAGCCAATCTGGTAGGTCTCTCGGATCCTACCCAAACGTCAGGATGTGTCTGCGTGGGTCTCCGTTTTTGTATGCATGCTAACCAGTCAGTATACACCATGTTTCTTTGTTTCATCAAACCTTAAATATGGCCACAGCTTTTCAAGGCCACCAGGCCTTTGGATGAGGTGCCCCAGGGAAGGACAGGGCCTGGTCATTTGGGATCTGGCTCTCTCCCTCCTACTTCCTGGGGGCCTTACCGTCCCTATTGGCAGATGTCTGCTCCTCCTTCTTCAGGGGACGGATGGACAGACAAGCCACCTGCCTGAGGGGTGTGCCGAGCCCTCTCTGGAGGCCTGGCTCTGAGGACAGGAGTGGGCTGTAGGGAAAAGGAGCAGAAAGAAAGAAAGGAGGGAGAAGCAGTGCAGGAGGGAGGGCGCCTGTTGCCATGGAGGGAGCTGCAAAGTATTCTGGGATCAACATTTGCACTGCAGAGGACCAAGTGGGGGTCGGATGGCTGGGGAAGGTGATGGGAGAGCCACTGTCATTCTTTTGTCCTTGGCACTTTCCGAAATCCCAGCAGTCAGTGAATGCCACCCGCCCCTACCAAGTGTGGGGACTGGCCACCCCCTCCACCTGGCCCCCCCACCCTTGGCAATCCCCTCCCTATCCTGCTGGTCCGCCTCGTGTACAGAAGGCAGCGAGTGGCCCCTTTCCAGGAGGCCTGTTTACCAGCACGACAGCAGCAAATTAGTGCTCTTAAAAGGCATTCAGCATTTATCCGGCAAACATGCTCACTGCAAAGGGGGCTTACTATGCCTTCTCCCCCGAATCTGCTGAAATGGAGTTTACCATGCATCTTAATGGACTTCCTTCCATCCACCACATTAAATGCATTTAATCTACTCTTGCAAATGGCTAATTCCGAAAATCCGCTTATCAGAATTAGGTCCTCAACATCCGTATTTATTTACGTTTCATTTTCATAAAATTTTTTTTTTTTTGTCCCCATGTGTGTGACTGAATTCTGTCTTCTATTGTCTGGGTCTATTTCACAAGTCCAAGGGTGGACAGGGGTCAGGTTAGCAGCCGATTAGAAGCGGGAACATGGCAGGGGATGCTAGGGGTGGGTGGGCTCAGGAACACACTTCAGGGGTCTGAAGGCAAGGTTTCCAGAGGAACCACCTTTTTGGGTGTTTACAAAACAGCTGAGATTTGAGCAAAATGCACTCCACAATGTCTTGGTGGGTCCAGACCCTTGGGCAAGGTTCTGTTTTACCAGAATGGGCAGACACAGCAGAAGTGTGCAAGAAGGTAGTTGAGACCAGCTGTTTTCCTCAGAGTCCGCCGAGGGACAGGGCCAAGCTCCAAGCTCAGTATGCGCACATCCCAAATGTTCAGGACAGCACTGCTCTATGAGTGAGAGCCGGGCAAGTTCATGTCCGGAGTGCACAGCCTTCTCCTTGGTATCATATGGTAGAAAACGCAAGGGATGGGCTGGAGAGATGGCTTAGCGGTTAAACGCTTGCCTGTGAAGCCTAAGGACCCCGGTTCGAGGCTCGGTTCCCCAGGTCCCACGTTAGCCAGATGCACAAGGGGGCGCACGCGTCTGGAGTTCGTTTGCAGAGGCTGGAAGCCCTGGCGCGCACATTCTCTCTCTCTCCCTCTACCTGTCTTTCTCTCTCTGTCTGTCGCTCTCAAATAAATAAATAAATAAAAATATTAAAAAAAAAGAAAAGAAAAGAAAACGCAAGGGATGGCTTCTCCATCTGTGTGTGCGCGAGGGCAGGACACGGGCCTGTGAGAACCAGTCTCAAAGGAGAGGTGGGAGAGAGCGTGGATTTCACACTTGGCCTCCCAAGTCACATTAGAAACTCTGAGAGTGCTAAAGAACTGTGAAGAGCAGCTAGGCTGTTTGACCTCTATGGGACTTACTCACACGATGCTATTTTTATAATGCCTGCCCTGCTAGGGATGGGCATATTTGGGGCACATCAAGAGCAGAATCTGCCCCCTCACCGCCTTTCCTCTCCCCCCACAACTTGGCTTTATTCAGTTTCCTTTTGACAATGACTGAGCACTTTTCTATAGGCCAATGCTGGGACGAAAGGACAAAGTAAACATGTTTCCAGCTCAGTTAGTGGATTTGAAAGGAAAGGCTAAGAACAAAGTCTTAAAAACAACAACAATGACAACAGCGCTGGAGAGATGGTTCAGCGGCTAAGGTGTTTGTCTGTGAAGCTTAAGGACCCAGGTTTGATTCCCCAGGTCCCACATGAGCCAGGTGAACATGGTGGCGCATGTGTCTGGAGTTCGTTTGCAGTGGCTGGAGGCCCTGAGGCGCCCATTCTCTCCCTCTCTCTCTCTAATAAATAAATAAATAAAAATAAATAAATCAGAATTTTGTTAAAAAAAAACAAAAACATTATTTGGGGCTGGAGAGATAGCTCAGTGGCCAAACGTGCTTTCTGGAAAGCCTGTGTTCAATTCCTCGGGACCCATGTAAAGCCAGATGCACAAATTGGTGTATGCATCTGGAGTTCATCTGCATTGCCTAGTCTCTCTCTCTCTCCCTCCTTGCAAATATAAATAAATAAACATTGTTTGCATGTGTGTATGGGCACACCAGGGTTTCTTGCCATTGTAAACAAATAGCCGATACTGGTACCACTTTTTGTTTGAGGCAGGGTCTCACTCTAGCCCAGGCTGACCTGGAACTCACACTGTAGTTCCAGGCTGGCCTTGGACCCACATTAACCCTACCTCTGCCTCTTGAGAGATGGGATTAAAGGCGTGTGCCACCATGCCACATTTTTTTATGTCTGGCTTACATGGGTGACTTGGGAACAGAACCCAGACCAGCAGGCTTTGCAAGCAAGTGCTTGTAACAGCTGAGCCATCTCTCCAGCCCTGAGAACAACGAAGTCATAACACATATCAAGGGGACAATTTTATTCTCTCGAAGAACAGCTGAATTCGTGTGTTGCCATCTTAGGGAAGCAAAAGGTTCCAGCAGACTAAATCCAGACTCTTCAGCTGAAGTAGGAATGTTTAAGGCACAAGGCATTGATCCACCTGGTGACAGAGATGAGGGCTGACCGTTAGCAAACTTGAGCTCTCAGCCACATTACCTTGTGAACTTGGGTGAGTTGGAGCCACCATATCCTTGTCTGTAAAATGGGCCCTGTGCAGATATTTACCCACCGGAGTGGGAAGACTGAAATTAACGCTGCAGGGGGCACTTTTCAGTATGAGATTTAACAAGGACCTGCGTCTGACAGCTAACTAGTGACCTGGGGACTGGGTGTGCAGCTCGGGGACAGAGCACCTGCCTGGGGCTTGCAAAGCCCTCCAGCACCAAGAAAAAAAGCAGAGTAAGCATTAGTATCTATGAATTTACCCAAACACGGGAAATAGATCTCAAAAGCCGAAAGAAACACAGATCAACTGTTTTCCAACATGAAAGGCACACCTAGAAAGCAGTGAAAGAACTAATTACACCAGTGGGCACCCCACCCGGTGCCAGGGGCTGGGTGAATCATAATGCAGAGCAACCATTTGCCTAGAGTTAAGAGTCCTCCTTCATTACTCCAGCCCCCATCCTCCCCTTTCAACTTCCGACTTCTCCCTTGAACCCAGAGATGCTCTTAGCATATACCAAAGTAAGTTTCTTTAGTCTTGCAAAGAGTCTTTTTTTTTTTTTTTTTTGGAGGTAGGGTTTCACTCTAGCCCAGGCTGACCTGAAATTCACTATGTAGTCTCAGGCTGGCCTCCAACTCCCAGTGATCCTCCTACCTCTGCCTCCCGAGTGCTGGAATTAAAGACATGCATCACCACGCCTGGCTTATTTATTTGCAAGCAGAGAAAGACAGAGAAGAGAGATAGACACACACACACACACACACACAGAGAGAGAGAGAGAGAGAGAGAGAGAATGGGCATGCCAGAGCCTCCAGCCACTGTAAATGAACTCCAGATGCACACACCACCTTTTGCATATGGCTTTAGGTAGGTATTAGGAATCGAACCTGGCTGTCAGTCTTTGCAAGCAAGAGCTGAAAACCACTGAGCAATCACTCCACTCATTACTTTCTTTTGTACCCTTAACCCCTTTTTCTTTTCAACTAGCCCGTCCTCTACGTTGATAATCTTTCTTCCCCTTCTCCATCATCCATGATAGAATGTTGAAGGGTCCAACACTGTGAAGGTCTCGTACAGGTAATGATAGTTCAGTTGCTGTGAGGTCATAAATGCAATGGCCACTTCATGCATGCATGTCCAAAAGACGGGGTTCCAAAGCACCCCACCCCATCCTCTGACTCTTACATCCTTTCCCCCATCAGCCTCCTCTTCTGCAGTATTTCCTGAGCCTTGGAGGTCATGATAGAGATGCCTCATTTAGTGCGGAGCACTTAACAGTCTCTTCTCAGCACTGATGAGTTTGGAGTCTCCCTGGTAGTCACTGTCATCCGTAAAAAGAAGCTTCTCTGGCTGAAGGTGAGGGCAACGCTAACCTATGGGCACAAACATAAATGTTTAGAGGGCAACTTGATGGGCACCACGTACCCATTCAGCCAGACAACAGCGGCAGTTTCTGGAAACACTGCTTCTTTTGCAGAAGACAAAACTTCCTCCAACCCCAGGTGAGGTAACTGTGAGAGGGAAGGTGTGGGGATGGGCAGGCTGTGTGTGTGTGTGTGTGTGTGTGTGTGTACAGCAGGAGGAGGTGGGCGCAGAGTGTGTGGAGAGACACCTGGATGTGAGGGGGGTGTGCATGAATGAATGAGCTGTGTGAGTGCAGGGATCTCGTGTGAAGGGGTGTGGCCCAAGGGAATGCTGGGATCCGTTCAAACAGCTCCTTCAGCGTGCACTGCGGGTCAGGAACTCTCCACCGAGCACTCCGAGGCTGGAGGTGGGGTGGGCAGGGGAGCGCGTGTGAAGGCCCCTGCGCATGTGCACCGAGAGACCTTAAGAGAGAAACTACAGGACTAAGGGCCCCGGAGAAAGAGGCCAGGCTGTGACAGGGCGCCCTGGAGAGAGAGTGCATGTGTATGCTTCAACAGGTGTGTGTGTGTGTGTGTGTGTGTGTGTGTGTGTGTGTGTGTAGGTAGGTAGACTATAAACACCCCAAAAGGACCATGGAGCACAGGGGGGTCCTGCAAAAGCATTGAGGGCTGCACATGCAGGGCAAGGGGACCTAGGCCTCCAAGGGAGGCCGGGGAAGGACAAAGAAGGACAAAGCAGACCCAGAGAGAGGACAGCAACTCTCAGGGCCAGGGAGGCTGGCGGAACTCGGGAAGGGGGGAGGGGAAGGTAGTGTACAAGTCTGTAGTCACAAAGCTGCCCAAATATAAGGTATTTATAGCATTATCTCCTGGTTTTGAAAGCTGAGTCAAGCTGCATTTAAAATACGGAATTACATTCTGGTGGAAAGAACCAGGTTCCTTATTAATAGAAAACACAAAACTCAAGAGGGAGGCTCCCGCGTGGAGGCACACAGCTGGGTCTGCAGATTTGGCTGTGACGCCCAGACTTCACGTCTTCGGAGTCTCTGGATCCTGTCCCCGTGAGCACAGAATGCTCCTGAGATGTGGCTTCCTGGCTGAAGCAGGATAAAAAAATTAAAAAAAAAAAAAAATCTCCTTTCCCAGGTTACTTTAACACAGCTGAATAGAGTTAAGGCTGGAAATTTTTTGCATGCATTCACACATGTGCAGACACCCACTCAACCACCCAGATATCACTGTCTCTTATTTGAGCCTCTTTTTTTAAACATTTTTTTGCATTTTGTATGTGCGTATGGTACGCGTGCATATACGCTCGTGGGAACACATGTATGTGGGTGCCAGAGGTTGACATCGGGTGTCGTCCCTGTCACTTTGTGTACTGAGGCAAGGTCATTTACTTAAGCCTGGAGTTAGCTATCAAGCTCGTCCTGCTTGCTAGCCTGCCCCAGGAGCCCCTGCCTCTGACTCCTGGGCACCAGGGTTATAGGTGGGCTGATTGGCATTGACATGTGTGCTGATCCAGACTTCAGCCCTCGTGTTTGTGCGACGAGCGCTTTATCCAGAGCCATCTCCCCACCCTCTGGTTCAAGCTTTTGGAAGCACTCAGAGCATCTTTCCGTTACTTATTCCATGCACTAGTGTTTATTAGCCGGGTCATTGTTGGTTGTGAGTGAGAGAAAACCCAACCTAAACTGACTTGTAACAGAAAAAGGAAATGGGGCCTGGAGAGATGGCACAGTGGTTAAGGCACTTGCCTGCCAAGCATAATGACTCAGGTTCAATTCCCCAGTACCCACATAAAACCAGATGCACAAAGTGGTACATGCATCTGCAGTTCACTTGCAGTGGCTGGAGGCCCTAATGTGTCCATTCTCTCTGTGTCTGTCTCTTTCCTCTCTCTCTCTCTCTATCTCTCTCTCTGCTTGCAAATAAATAAATAAAAATTTTAAAAAATTTAAAAAGAGAAATGTATGGGCTCACGTGGTGGATGTCCTTCAGTGT
Source organism: Jaculus jaculus (assembly GCF_020740685.1). Lineage (NCBI taxonomy): Eukaryota > Metazoa > Chordata > Mammalia > Rodentia > Dipodidae > Jaculus > Jaculus jaculus. The sequence continues at coordinate 31,743,839 of NC_059107.1, forward strand.
GATCTCCAGGAATAGCTGGATCTAGGATCAACTGGGGTCCTTAGGACTTCCATGGTCACTCTGCACCATCAATTTGAGCAGATTTGGAATCAAATATGTCACATACCTCTGTGTGTGTCTAGGAGGAGTTTTCAGAGGTTTAACTGAGAAGGGAAGAGTTTCCCTGAATATGGGTTTTACCTCCCATGGCCTGGGGTCCCCAATTGAATAATAATAAAAAAAAGACTGCTGTCCATTTCCTGGTCTCCCTAGAGGTGAGGAGTCCCAGCTGCAAGCCACCATTGCCATCAGCACCACTACGCCTTCCCGGCTTGATGGCCTGCACCTTCTTAAGCATGAGCAAAAAAGAAAGAAAGAAAAAAGTCCTTTACCCTGAAGTTGTTTTCCCTCAGCTATTTTAGTCACAGTGAGGAGAAAGGTAACTAATCCAAGAACCTAGCTTATTCTTCTTTATCTCTCTTTGAGGTCTGCCTTTTGCTGAACTGCCTTTAATCTCTGTTTATTTATCTCTCCATTTGTTTTTGCATGTGTATGTGTGTTCATATGTATATGAGTGCATGTGTGTGCAGGTGCATGTGTGTGTACAGGCCAGAAGTTGACACAGGGTGTCTCTTCAATCACTGTCCACCTTATCTTTTAAAATTTTAGTCATTCATTTGTTTATTTGAGAGAGAGGGAGGAAGAGAGAGAGATAATGTGGGTGTGCCAGGGCCTCTTGGCCACTGCAGATGACCTCCAGATGCATGAGCCACCATCTGCGCCTGGCTTATATGGGTACTGGGGAATCAAACCTGGGTCCTTTGGCAGGCAAGTACCTTAACTCCAGCCCCACCTTATTTTTTTAACCTATTTTTAAACTTTTATTTAAGAAAGAGAGAGGGCTGGAGAGATGGTTTAATGGTTAAGGCACTTGCCTGCTAAGGACCCAGGTTTGACTCCCCAGATCCCACATAAGCCAGACGCACAAGGCACACGCACACAGGCTGGCTCATGCATCTGCAGTTCAAGTTCAGTGGCTGGAGGCCCTGGCACACTAATTCTCCCTCCCTCCCTCTCTCTCTCTCTCTCTCTCATAAAAAAAATATTTTTTTTTAAAAGACAGAGACGAAGAGATGGTGGGGGGAGGGAAGGAGGGAGGAAGGGAGGGAGAGTGTGAGAATGCCAGGGCCACCTGCCACTGTAAATGAATTCCAGATACATGCATTACTTTAAACATCTGGCTTTACGTGGCTACTGGGGAATGGAACCTGGGCTGTTATGGTTTGCAAGCAAGCACCTGTAACCACTGAGCCATCTCTCCAGCCCTTCCACCTTACTTCTTTGAAATGGGATCGCTCAGTGAGCTGGGAGCTTGCTGATCTAGCTAGACTAGCTAGCCAGTAAGCCTTGGGGATCCCGTGTCTCCACCTCCCCAGCACAGAGCTTACAGAGGTGCACCACCATGCCTACCATTTACATAGGGGCTGAGGATCCGGACTCGGGTCCTCACACTTGGGTGGCAAATACTTTACTGACTGAACCATCTTCCAGCCCCTGGCTTTAGTCTCGAACTCAGGGTAGAGCCTCCTCTGAGGCTGTAGACCCCATCCTACCATAGTGCAAGGAGGTTCTCCTCCAGACATTTCCCTCTCTTTGGAGTCAACTCCAGAAGGAAGAGCAGGAAGTGGATGTTGAGTGTCTTGGCTGGGATTGAACAGGTAACCCTCTGCAGGCCGGTCACTCTGCCTGGGGCATGGAATGGAGTGATTGGCTCCCAGTCATTGCTCAGCCCTGAAGCCCCAGGGAGTTGAGTCTGTTCCCTGAGAGGTTGTGGACAGACACCAGGCAGACAAGACTCAGCCATCTTCTGCAGCCACTAAGGAGACTCCGGGCCACTGAGTGTGGTGGGCCATCTTGCATGGGGTACAGTCTTTTTGTCACCTGTGTTTCTCCCCAGTGCAGCTCGTGAGGCAGGTGAGGCTGAGGGCTGGCCTGCTCCAACTCATGTGTCCTAAAAGAAAAGGGGACAATGAAAAGAAAATACATGGAAAGGCAGCCTGGGGATGGTGGCAGCCATTTTCATTTTCCCATCCATGTACTACCTGACCTGAACATTCTTAGCTTCTGAGATCAGGCACTCAGGCACATTCAGGGCAGTACGATTGCTCATTTTCCACCCTCTTCACAGTCATTGTCCCAAACCGCCCCTGTGTAGCTGGATAGCTCAGGCAGCCAGCTCACTGGGTAGAACAAATGCCAGGTACTTCCCATGGTCCATCTCTCTACCTCCCTTAACTGTACATTAGGTGTCTCAGGGGCCACTGGCACAGGGGCCTGACATGTCTTTCTCAGCTCTGGCATTGAGGTGGCCATAAAACCTACTGATAAGGCTGCTCTGGTTTCATCCTAATGCTCATTCACTCCCTGCCCCCTCCCCCCTTAGCCTTAACCTGACTTAGTGGGGAGCCCATGCCCTTCCACTTCCATTAGCCTCACAGCCTCTCCCTGATGCAAAGAGGAGTTCAGCTTCTCTTTAGCCAGGGCCAGCTCCATCTCAGACCTTGTCTATAAAGAAGCTATGGCCATCTCACCAACCAGCCCCTGGGAGAACACTTCAGTAGGCCTCAGCCAGAGAGGCTGGAAAGAGCTTTTCTCAAACACAGCACCATCTTTGTGGCCAGAGTCAGAAGAGCGTCTCCTTCCAGGGCTGCCCCTCTGAACAGTGTTCTTATCTAGGCTGAGTAATAAGCTCTTTCCTGATTTACCAGGGGACATTGGCTGGTGGCTCAGCGAATGAGCTCACTCACGTTGAAGTTTTCATCAGCGTGTTTATCTCCTGCCCGCCCACCTCCGCGCCAACCGAGCTGCTCTCCTTGCTCTGTGGGTGTCTTTCCTGTCCCAGCCTCCACAATCAACATGAGTCACTTGCTGCAGAATTCGACATCCAGACTGCAAAGCCTGGCTTCAAAAGCCATCAGAGGGAGTTGCTGATGGATGTGGGACTTTGCGTTCAGAGATAACATGTCCAACCAAGGCTGGGGGTCTGGGCTGGAGTGTAGGAATGAGGAATGCCAGGTTCTCCTGTTCACTCCAGCGCTCGCTCCCTTCCTTTTCCCTCCAGGAAAAATACCAGTGGCCTCTGAACTCTTCAGAGGTCACAAGCTGCCATGAGCAAGTACTCATGATGGTGGTGACATTATGAACCCTGGGGATCATGACCCACCATCCAACTGCAGCCTTCTAGTGTGGAGGGCGGAGATAGCAGCCTTGCCCTGACCTGGGCATTTAGGAACCATGTGAGGATGTTTTGGTCTGCAGTGCACACATGATCATAATGGAGCTGAAAAATTCCTGTCACTTAATGATACGGCTGATGTCATAATGTGTATAGCAGAACACATTCCTTATGCACTTGTGGTGATGCTGGTGTTGACGAATGTACTGCGATGCCAGTTCTATAAAAGTCTAGCACATGCAATCATGGAGAGTGCATAACACTTGATAAGGATGATAACCGGATGTTGCTGGCTTATGCATTTGCAATATGATGCTTTTCATCATTACTTTAAGACTGTACTTCCACGTATTCAAATCTTCACTGGATCCCTGCATGGTGGTGCACGCCTTTAATCCCAACACTCGGGAGGCAGAGGTAGGAGGATCCCTGTGAGTTCAAGGCTACCCTGATACTATGTAGTGAATACCAGGTCAGCATGGACTAGGGTGAAACCCTACCCTGAAAAACCAAAAATAAAAATAAAAATAACTTCACTGGAAAGTGTAAGCCGTGTGGAGTGGACTCATCCATCCTGGGACACAGCATCTCTTGATGGCATCGTTTGCTTTGTGTTATAAGAGTGGTGTTTGGGGCTGGAGAGATGCTTAGCGGTTAAGGTGCTTGCCTGCAAAGCCTAAGGACCCATGTTCAACTCTCCAGATCCCAGTTAGGCCAGACTAACAAAGGTAAGGCAAGCAGAAGGTCACACATGACCACTAGGTGGCGGAAACATCAGAAGTTTGATGGCAGTGGCTAAGGCCCTTGTGTGCCAATTCATTCTCTCTCTCTCTCAAAACAAACAAGCAAGCAAACAAACAAACAAGAGTGGTAGTGTTTGTGTAACATGGCCCTCAGAGCCACAGGCTATGCCACATAGATGCCATATAGCTAGGTGCGTGGCACGGTTACTGATCACACAATGATGAAGGCTTCTAATGATGTATTTCTCAGAACACGTCTCCAGTGTTATGTGACGTGTGACTACAGTTTGAAATCACCCAAGGGAGGACACAACGTCTGGCTGCAAAGGAAGAGGTAGCTGTGTGCAGCTGAACAAGCAGCTGGTTCTCATCTCATTGTGGGGCTGACATGTCAATCCTAACTCTGGCCTCTCACATCCACTTAGAGGAATGGTGCAGTGGGCGCGGTGGTACATGCCTGTAATCCCAGCATCGGACAGACGGAAGTCAAATGGTCAGGAGAGTCCAAGGCCATATAGTGAGACTTCATCTCAAAAAGAGGGAGGGAGAGAGGAGAAAGAGAGAGAGAAGGAAAGAGCCTCCCACAGAGCTCATGTTTCACATTCGTGTTGTCAAAGGCTCCCTGTGGTAAGGCTATGCCTGCCCGTCACCAGACCATGGACGGAATGTGAGCAGCAGCGAGTGATGGTGGACAGAATGCTCTGGAGAAAAAGGTTCTATAAAGAGCAGAGCACTAGCTAAGCTCTAGGTCACAGCAAGTGTTTCCTAGAAGCTCCCAGGCAGGGCGTCCTATAAGCATCTCAATGCCACAGGACGAACCCAGTTTGTCCACCAGCCTCTAAGTGGCCCAGGCATGGCTGGGCTCATCGCTGGTAACCCTGTGCCCTGCAGAGAGCTCACACTCATGGGTCTTTATTAATTTTTGCCCAAGGTTTGAGTCTGTCCCCAAACAGACAAGATGTAGCAAGTTAGTTATTATCTAGCTATTTACATCTATGAGTTGTACTGGTCCTGTCAAAAATCAGAGTGATCTCCATTCATGTGCCACAGTTAAAGGACCCAATGATATACTGGCCTGGTGATTTTGGTTTTTTTCTTCATGAAAACAGCTTTAAGGCATTCTCTCTCTCTCTCTAACTCAGAGTCCCTTTTAAGTGTGTTTAATTTTGGTCTTAGTAATTTACTTAAAGGCACCCCATGCATCTCTGAGTTTGGTGATGGCTCTGAGCTAAAAACAATGACTGGTAGAGAAGGAGGGGGGAGGAGAAGAGGAAGAAGAGGTAGAGGAGGGAAGAGGAAGAGGAAAAGAAGAGAAGGAAGAAGGAAGGGAAAGAGGAGGAGAAGGAAGAGGAGGAAGAAGACTGTTGAAAGGGAAGAATTCCTGGAGCCCTCAGGTGGGAGCTGCAGCCCATTGCCTTTCATCTGGGGCTATCTCAAGCCACCTGTCATCAAAGGATGCACACATCCTACAACCACAAAGCCGGTGGCCTCTGGGCCTGTGATCTGTCTACAAAATCCCAATAACATGTGAATCACGCATGGGCCAAGCTGCCCGGCTCCTGAGGCATGCTCTTGCCTCCCAGCAAGGGGTATTTGCCTGGACGGCTGCTCATGAAGGATGGCAGAGCATGCAAGACCCATTGCAAATTGTAATCATTGTTTGTGTTCATCTATAGCAGGAAAAAAAAAATTCTATCACAGCAGGCCTGTGATCTCATTCATATTATTATTCAGGACTAGGGAAAAGAAACATGTTGAAATTAAAAGCAGGCGGGTTCATTTGCTAAAAAAACATGCAAGTGCAAAGTAGTGTATGTGGACAACTGACATAGCAAAACTCCCATGGATGTCACATGAATGAATGAAGTTTGGAGACTTCGGCTGTGTGTTGCAATGTTATGGTTGTCAGTATCAAAGTGCATACTTGCTCTGAGCTCACTGCTCCAACCTTCTGCCATAATGATGAGGGTTTGTGAAGCCTCTGGGTAGCCAGAAGCAGGGTGTGCCGAATCTCCATAGTGCGGTGTGGAGGCAGAATGCCGAGCAGAAATTGCTACCCCAGTTATAGCTGAGCCATGAACTATAGATCCACAACAAAGGGAGTTTTGAGAGCATGTGGTGAAGCCCAGTGCTCTTCCCCATCTCACAGTTGAAGAAACAGAGTCAGGGGTGAATGCTGCTTGCCTAAAGGTATGAAGTGAGTTAGAACTAGCTGTAGGAAGCTTTTGTTCAGATCAAATTGAAGAGGTTCATACTCCTGGTTATGGGGCTGGGGATGAAACTCAGTGGCAGAGTGCTTATCTAGCATACTCAAGGCCCTGGATTCATTCCCTAGGACAAAATAAGTTCTCAGATGGGCTGGGGAGATGGCTCAGCAGTGAAAGACACTTGCTTGCAAAGCCTGGCAGCCCAGGTCTCAGCGGTGAGATATACTTGCTTGCAAAGCTTGACGACCAAGGTTCAACTTCCCGCTACCCATGTACAGCCAGATGCACACAGTGGCAGATGTGTGTGAACTTCATTCACAGCTGCAGGAGGCCCTGGTACCCATTACCTCCTCCCTCTTTGTCTGTCAAATATTTAAATAAATAATTTTGAAAAGTTCCTGGATATGCAGGAACTGGTCAACCAATGAGCAGAAAAGCTCAGTAGAAAAGTGAGAAAAGGCTTTCAAAAATATAGAGAGACACATGGGCTGGAGAGATGGCTTAGCGGTTAAGCGCTTGCCTGTGAAGCCTAAGAACCCCGGTTCAAGGCTCGGTTCCCCAGGTCCCACGTTAGCCAGATGCACAAGGGGGCGCACGCGTCTGGAGTTCGTTTGCAGTGGCTGGAAGCCCTGGCGCGCCCATTCTATCTCTCTCCCTCTATCTGTCTTTCTCCCTGTGTCTGTCGCTCTCAAATAAATAAATAAAAAATGAACAAAAAAATATTAAAAAAAAATAGAGAGAGACACTGTTTGACTATTAGAAAAGATAATGCTCAACTTCATGTACAATAGATAAGTGTAAATCAAGATTGTATCAATACATCTTCTAGCGATGATGGGCTAGCTTATATTAGGCCAATAATTCTGCTGGGAAAAATTTGACAATGGGATGAAATATGACAAAGATGGTTATATGAAGAGAGCAGAGAGCTTCCGAGACCCCAAGCTTCCAGGAAGCAGGGTCCTCACAGAGAGGCCAGCCTGATGTTAGTAGGAGTCTGACTGACTCCTGCAGCATTTGCTAGTCCCCAATACGTTGGTTTGGTGACTAAGAAGAGCTATGACAACGTCATGGTGTCAGGGAGACAGGAACTGAAGTTCAAGGACTTGTAAGCTATAGGGACTCTATTTGTACCCCCAAGTTCATAGAAGCATTGTCCATAATCTCTCAAGGGGGGCAGCAACCCAGGGGTCCATCGATGGATGAGACCTCTGACGTGACACAGATGAACCTTGAAAGCAAGGGCTAAGTGGGATAAGCCGGGCCCGTGAAGACACTGTGTGAGTCTGTGTACGTGAGGTCCCTAGCCAGGTCAAACTCATGCAGAAATGGTGGCTGCCAGGGTCTGAAGAAGGGAGGGCTGCGGAGGTGATGTTTAAGGGACGCAGAAGATAAGTTGGAGAGATGAAGTTCTGGGGACGGACGGTGCTGACGGGTGTGCAGCAATGAGAAGGAGCACAGTACCACTGCGCCTCACACTCTAAAGTGCTGAAAATGAGTAGGCATGGTGATACATGCCTACAGTTCCCACACTCAGCATACTGAGGCAGTGAGTTTGAGGCCAGCTTGGGCTACAAAGCAAGACCCTGCCAGAAAAAGAAAACGATATGGGCCGGAGAGCTGGCTTAGTGGTTAAGGCACTTGCCTGAAAAGCCTATGGACCTACGTTCGACTCCCCAGAACCCATGTAAGCCAGATGCACAAGGTGGTGCATGCATTTGAAGTTCATTTGCAGTACAGGAAGCCCTGGTATGTCCATTCTCTCTCTCTGTATCTCTAATAAATAAATAAAATATTTTTTTTTAAAAAAGAAAGAAAAGGAGGAAATGGTAACTTTTATGTTGCATGTATTTCAGAACTTTGGTTTTTGTTTTACTGAGGCAGGGTCTCATGGAGCCTAGGCTGGCCTCTTATCTCTGACCCCCACCAAGAACTGGGATTCCATGCCCCATTTCTTTTTTTTTTAACACTTCAGAATATTTTTAAAATTTTGATTTATGAGAGAGAGAGAATTAAATAGGCACACTAGGGCGTCCAGCCAGCGCAAAGTCCAGATGCATGTGTCATCTTCTACATCTGGCTTATGTGGGTCCTGGGGAATCAAACCTGGGTCCTTTGGCTTTGCAGGCAAGCGCCTTAATCACTAAGCCATCCCTCCAGCGCCATATGCCCCACTTCTGTGGTGCTGGGAATGGAGTCCAGGGCCTCATGTTCCACCTCCAGCCCTCTCCCAACTGAGCTACAACCTCAGCTTATCAGCACAAGTTTAAAACACCCAGCTTGGCGAACAATATAGGTTTTCATTTGAGATACCAAAGGCTATACCAAGGCAAAAGGGAACCAGAACTAAGCCAGCCTTTCAAGAATAGCCAAACCGCGTCAAAATCATCTTAATTCCTGCTCAGATAACTGCAGCCTGTGATGGCTGCTATGCCAAGCTGAGCAGAAGGAAAAGTAAACCTCCCCTGGAGGAAGTTAGCATCCAGAGTCTCAAATGATGTTTTTTTTTTGTCCCCTACATTCATCTATTTTAATGGTTTGATATTCAATGAAAAACAGGAATGCAGAGATTTAAGTATGGCACAAAAATCAAGAGTAAAATAATGTATCAGAAGCCTATTCATGGAGCACCCAGGTATCAGAGCTGGACTTTAAATGGGGCTGGAGGGCTAGGAAGGTGGCTCAGTGGCTAACAGTTCTTGCTTGCAAAGCCTGCTGGTCCAGGTTAGATTCCCCAGTACTCACGTAAAGCCAGATGCACAATGTGGTGCATGCATCTGGAGTTTTGTTTGCAGTGTCAAGAGGCCCTGGTGTGCCCCCCACATACACCCTCCCTCTATCGCTTTCTCTCTTAAATAAATAAATATAAATAAATAAAAATTGGGCTGGGGATGGAGGTCATTTGGTAGAGCGCTTGCCTAGCGTGAACAAAGCCTTGGATTAGATTGCCAGCAATACATAACCAGGCACAGTGGCAAACACTATCACCACAGCCCCCAAGAAGTAAAGCAGAAGGATCAGACGTTCAATGTCATACTCAGCTACATGTAGCAAGTTGGAGGCTAGCCTGGGCTACATGAGGCTCTGTCTTAAAAGATTCTGCATTAATTAATATATTCAAGACATTAGATGACAAGAATTTCAGCAGAGAGTTGGAAACTTTAAAAAAGAGACTCAAATGGAAATTCTAAAACTGAAAAAGGGGGATGATAAATTTGACAGAAGATTTGCAAGATCTGCACATGTACAACTCAACATGTTGCCAAGAGAAATTAAAGAGGAGATGAATAAATAGAGAAATAAATTGTATTCCTGGATTAGAAGATTTGGTGTGGTTAAGATGTCAACTCTTCCCAAACTGAGATATCAATTAAATGCTGCAGTTTTTAAATAGAAATCAAACCTCTTTCTAAAACCTAGATGGAAATACAAAGGGTTGAGAGTAGTCAAACATTTTGAAAAAGAGTGAGCTAAGGACATTTATGCAAACCACAAAAGCCTTTGCAAAGCATGCATCAGACAAGGCACTTATACCCAGAGTCTATCAAAAATGATCTCAGATAATCATGGAAAATGTTAATAAAAATTGTGAAAAGAAAAAAAAAAAACTTTATGAAAAAAATAAAAAAGATCTCGGGGCTAGAGGGATGGCTCCGTGGCCAGGCATGCTTCCTGTGCAAGCATGAGGGGCTGAGACCGCGCAACTGCAAATCCCCACAGCCCATGTAAACAGCTGGTCGGGACCACACGCATCTGTGACTGCAGTCCTGTAGGGACCAGAGACCAGAGAATCAAGACCAGAGAATTGCTGGGGCACTCAGACAGCAAAATCCAGAATCAATAAAGACACACTGTCTCACGGGGAAACGGGCAGGTGAATGAAGGAGGGGGCACTTCGTATTCTCCATCTGCCATAGGTGAGTCTACAGGGTGCTGCATCAGCGCATGTGCATGCATGCACCACACATACCACACACACACACACACACACACACACACACACACACACATGATTACAGCTCACTAAGAAGACAAACATCCCAGTTTCTAAAATCTTTGTAATGACATGTCACCATCAAAGATACGAGGCTATCAGATAATTTCATGAAAGCATGCTTAACAATATTAGCAATTAGGAAAACACACACTTAAATCATAACGAGAATCTTGCCCACAAACATTAGGATGACTAAAATAAAAACTAAATTAAAAACCACTGGTCATACCAAGAGTTATATAAGATGTGGAATAGCTGGAACTCTCCTACAAAGACGCACAGGAGTGTTCATAATAACAGCTCTGAAAACCCAAGGCTCGACATCATTAGGCAATGGATTAAACCCACTGAGACATGTTCATACAGAAAAGCAGTGCTCAGTAACCAAAAAAGAATGGATTCGGGCGTGGTGGCACACACCTTTAATCCCAGCATTCAGAAGGCAGAGGTAGGAGTATCACTGTGAGTTCAAGGCCACCCTGGGAATACAGAGTGAATTCCAGGTCAGCCTGGGCTAGTGAGACCCTACCTGGGGGGGGGGGGGGGAAAGGAATGGAGTAGTAGGATTGGAGTGTGAAATTGACCTGAAAAGGATCACAGACATACAGGTAAAAGCTATGAAACTTTGAGAAAAGATTCTTAGGGAAGGGGAGTGTGTAGCTCTGTGGTACAGCACTTGCCTGACATGGGTGAAGCCCTAGATTGGGACACACACACACACACACACACACACACACACACACACACACAATGGGGTATTGATAAGACTACATGGAGGCTGATGCTTCATGAAATCTATAGGTGTAATTATACAGATGAATCTCAAAATAAGGATGGACTGAACCTATTGGAACTATAAATCAAAATGACTCTTTCTCTCTTAAGTTGTTCTGTGAGGGATTTCATCACAAAAGTGACTAACACACATGAGGTGGTTTGAATGTGAAATATCCCGTCTATCCTCATGTGGTTCCCAGTTGATGGCAATTTGGGAAAGTTGTTGAGCCTCTGTGAGGTGGAGCCTTGGTGGAGGTGGTGTGTCTGTCGTGAAGGTGGGTCTTGAAGTCCAGCCCACTGGGTGTTCAGAGCTAGCTCGCTTCCCCTTGGTGTGGAGACATGCTCTGGCCTTACTGCTCATACCTGTCACGCTCTCCCCAGCGTGGTAAAACTTCCCCTTGAAATCACAAGTTGAAATAAGCCCTCTCCACCCACAAGCTGCTTCTGGTCAGGTGTTTTGTCCTGACAATGGCAAGGTAACTCCAAAAGTACATATGGACAACATTAATCTTACTTAGCTCATTCCTCATGCCATGTAACATTGGACAATCTCTCTATGACATTGGGAAAGGCAAATGTTTATTAAATAGGACCCATGGCATGAACACCAAGGAAAATATTAATCAATTAGACTATATTGAAATTATTCTATTCACCAAAAGATGCTATTAAGGTAATGAAATTCAAACTCCAGAAAGGGAAGGGAGAAGGCATGTTTTCTATGTATCAAAGGAGTTCTATTCAGAATATATAGAGAGTTCCAACAAACCAATAAGTGAAGAATAGAAAACACCAGAAAATTGGCAAATATTTAAACAGGCACATCATTTAAAAGACTGTCTATAGGGCTGGAGAGATGGCTTAGCTGTTAAGGCGCTTGCCTGCAAAACTTGGAACGCCTGTTCAAATCTCCAGGTCCCACATAGAGCCAGACGCAAGCATGCCATGTTGCACATGCACGCAAGGGGGCACACTCATCTGGAGTTCATTCACAGTGGCTGAAAGGTCCTGGCGGGCCCATTCTTTCTCTCTGCCTCTTTCCCCCTCTCTGTCCCTCTCTTTCTCAAAATTAAAATAACTGAGCATAGTGGCACATGCCTTTAATCCCAGCACTCGGGAGACAGAGGTAGGAGGATCGCCGTGAGTTTGAGGTCACCCTGAGACTACATAGTGAAATCAGGTCAGCCTGAGATAGAGTGAGACCCTACCTTGAAAAAACAAACAAACAAACAAAACAACAACAAAAAGAAGACTGTCTATAAAAATAAAAAGGTACTTTCTTTCTTTAATCACCTAGGGATGCTTACACATTCTATTTACACTGAAAAATCACAGTAATATTATAATAATTATAAACACTAAAAGGATAGCCATTTCCAAATTTCATAAAACCACAGACCCACTGCACTTCTTCTGATAGCAAGAGTATTACAGCAGTCATTTTCCATTGCTGGGACAAAACACCCAACCAGAAGCCACTCATGGGAGGAGAGGGTTTGTTTTGGCTTAGATTGTCAAGGGGAGGCTTCATCATGGTGGGTGGAAAGCATGGCAGAGCAGGCAGCATGTCACCTCTTGTCACATCAGTGGATGGATACAGCCAATGTGAGCTAGCTCTGAACACCAAGTGGGCTGGACTAACAAACCTCAAGGTCCTCCCCGACCCAGTGAGACTAGATCCACTAGAGCTGAACCTATGCGTGCCCAATGACTCAAGAACTCTACTTCTAGAAGTAGACCCAAGAGTCATGATCAACTGATATGTACCAGAATGTTCATGGTGTCACTATTTGTCATAGCTCCAGACAGACACTAACACAAATGACCATCAAGAATAGCCGGGCGTGGTGGCGCACACCTTTAATCCCACCACTGGGGAGGCAGAGGTAGGAGGATCGCTGGGAGTTCGAGGCCACCCTGAGACTACAGAGTGAATTGCAGGTCAGCCTGGGCTACAGGGCGACTCTACCTTGAAAAAAATAAAAAAGAATAGAGTAGGTAAGTTTTAGTAGAGTCATTGAATGTAATACTATTTTCCAGTGAAAATTAATAAACCATGACTAGACACAGCGGCAAGGATGAATCTCGCAGATATGTTGAATGACGTACGTCTGGCACACAGCTGTAGGCTGTAAGACTCTATTGATGGACGGGGCAAATGAAGGCACAGCTAGTCAATGCAAGTCAGGTGAACTGTTACCTTGGGAACATGGATAGCGAGTAGAAGCAGGGAGCAGACAGGATTCTGGATTCACTGGTAATTTCTTTGTTTTTTAATTAAGAATCTTAGTTGCATACAAAGAAATAAGTTTCTCTATGGAATTTTTTCAAATAAACTATTTTGTTTCCCATTCCCCTCTCCCTCCCTCCTATGCCCTCTCCCCACCATAGCCTTGTTTCCATTCTCATGTTACAAAAGTCCTTTTACCCAACCACCCTTTCCCAATACCTCTCTTTCCCCTGTCTTGCCATTCGATCTAGTTTCACAGCCTATACCTACTCTTGCATCCCTTCATCACATACATGGAAATATTAGACACTAAAGTCGCATGTGAGGAAGGACATGTAATTTTTGTCTTGCTGGGCCTGGGTTACCTAAGTTTTCCAGGTCCATCTATTTTCCTGCAAGTTTCTTTTTTCTTTTCTTTTTTTTTTTTTTAAGGTAGGGTCTCATTCTAGCCCAGGCTGACCTGGAATTCACTATGTAGTCTCAGGGTGGCCTCGAACTCATGGCAGTTGTCCTACCTCTGCCTCCCAAGGGCTGGGATTAAAGGCGTGCACCACTATGCCTGGCTTCCTGCAAGTTTCTTGATTTCATTATTCATTACAGCTGAATAAAATTTCATTGTACATATGTACCACATTTTCATTATCCAGTCATCTGTTGTCCACTTGCAAAAACAAGTTTCTCTGACCAAAGCTAAGAACAGCACTGATCGATGGCCATAAGCATAAATATTTGGTGGACAAGTTAATGGGTACAACAATTTTTTTTAATTTATGTTTAAATCTCTCTGCTTATGTAACCCATCTGTTTTTGTATGTTTACTATTCCCCAGTAAGGCCCTTAACATATTCATCAATTATTTTTAATTCCTGATATAATTCCAATATCTCTGCCATGTCTTAGTCTGTGGTCTGCTCATTGTTCTGTTTCTTCCAATTTATTTGTTGCTTTTAGTATACCTTGTATTTTCTTTTGAAGGAATCTGGATATGAAACATTAAAGAAAAGGAGCTACTCTAAGTAGGTCTTTAGTGATGTGGTGGTAAGGTATGGGGTGTTGGGAAGGGCTCTGTAGTCTTAGGACTAGCTTCAGGTTTTTAATTCAGCCTGTATCTTTGATATGTGACCTTCACATTACCAGTGCTTTCTCTGAAATTAAAAAATATAACCTAAGTAGCTGGAGAGATGGCTTAGTGGTTAAGTGCTTTCCTGTGAAGCCTAAGGACCCCAGTTTGAGGCTTGATTCCCCAGGACACACGTAAGCCAGATGCACAAGGTGGGGTACGCATCTGGAGTTCGTTTGCAGTGGCTGGAGGCCCTGGCGCACCCAATTCTCTATCTATCTGCCTCTTTCTCTCCCTGTCTGAATAAATAAAAATAAACAAAAAAATTAAAAAGTATATAGCCTAAGCCAGCCTCTATACTTGAGTGATAAAATTGGGCCCAAAGTAGCCTCCATATATAGTAAACTGCAACTTAGCTTGATGTGTAAGCAAGTTGTAATCTAACCTAAGAGTAAACCCCGGTAACCAAGCAACTGGGCCTCAGCTAATCACAGCGGCAGAACCCTCAGTGAGTCCCAGGATGTAGGCTGCCAAACGATGCCCGAATAAAGCAAATGCTGAACTGTACCAATCAAGTAAATTCTAATGTTACTCCCTATTTTTCTGACCGTAGAGGTCATCTCCTTGTAACCACATTCACTCTGGAATGACTGTCTTCTTCTTGCTTCAGTGAAGTTTTTCTTTTTCTTTTTTTTTTTTTTTTTAAGATTTAATTCATCTCAAATTTTTCTTTGTCACTTCTCAGTTCTTCCTGTTTCCCACCCATCCTTAGGTAGGAGATTTGGTTTCGGTGGAGTGTTTCCGGTCCTCAGTGCCACAAGCTAGAAGGGCAGACCGGAGGTGAGGATTTCCCATGCCTCAGCTCAGCTCTGGTAAAATGGTTTCTGCCAAGGGCAGGCTCTGATTAAGAGCTGAATGCTAGGGAGACTTCCAGGTAAGATGACAGATTCCAAATCGCCTCCATGCAAGTGGATGAAGGAGAAAATCAAAGAAAGAACTAAAAGGCTCTAATTCCAAGAGGGAAATTGAAGAACCTCAGAAAACCATGAAGAAGTAATAAAAAGGGGGGAGAGGGCTGGAGAGATGACTTAGTGTTAAGGCGCTTGAAAAGCCAAAAGACAGCGGATCTGATTCCCCAGGACCCACGTAAGCCAGATGCACGCAGGTAGTGCATGCATCTTGAGTCCATTTGCAGTGGCTAGTGGCCCTGGAGTGCCCATATTCTCTCCCTCCCTCTCTCTCCCTCTTTCTCTCTCTCAAATAACTAAATGAAATAAAAAATAAAATATTTTTTTAAAAAAGAACATAGGCCAGGTGTGATGGCATACGCCTTTAATCCCAGCACTCCGGAGGCAGAGGTAGGAGAATTGCTGTGAGTTCGAGGCCACCCTGTGACTACAGAGTGATTTCCAGGTCAGCCTGAGCTAGTGTGAGACCCTACCTTGAAAAATCAAAAACAAACAAACAAACAAAAAAAAAAGAATGCAGGTATCAGTGTCTGCAGCCCACAGACAGGCCTGGCAGATCCACAGGGCATCCTGAGCACAGCTTTGCACTTGTGGTCATCGAGGAAACTGCCTGGGGACCCCAGTGCCCAGTGCTACTGGAAATGCCAACCTGAAGTTTAAAGGTCGCCAGGAGAGCCCACACAAACACTGAGTGAGAGGCTTGGGAATTTGAAATTAAGAGTTCCAATTTCAATGCATTCAAACCCTTCTTCCCATCCTGCCACAGACACATAAATCAACAGAATGAGAATAGAATGGAAGAATAGAATAGAATAGAAAAAGAAAAAGAAAAAGAAAAGAGTAAAGAAAAGAAAACAGAATAGAATAGGAGGAGAACAGAGGAACAGGACCCATATGAATCCATGCAACTACAGTGACCTCTGATGTTTTGACAAAGACGCCAAAAATACCTATTAGAGAAACTCAGCATCTTCAATAAATGGTGCTTGGAAAACTGGACATTCACATGTAGAAGAATGAAGTTAAATCCTTAAGGCTCATGCTACACAAAAATCAACTTCAAATGGAGCAGAGATCCCAATGTAAGATCTGCAACTCTAAAACTGCTAAAGGAAGAAGTAGGAAGGACACTATAAGATATAGATAGGTAAGTATTTACCTAAATAGGACTCCAGTTGCTCTGGAAATAAAATCAGCATTTGACAAATGGCACTCCATGAAATCAAAAGGCTTTTGCACAGCAAAGGAAACTCAATCAAGTGAAGAGGCAGCCTACAAAATGGGAGAAAATCTTTAACAGCTACACATCTAAGATAGGCTTAATATCTAGAATATACGAAGTTCTCAAGAACTATACATCAAGAAAACAACCCAAATCAAAAAATGGGCTATGGGGGCTGGAGATATGGCTTAGTGGTTAATGTGCTTGCCTACAAAGCTAAGGGACCCAGGTTCAATTCTCTAGTACCCACATAAAGCCAGATGCACAAGGTGGCACACGTGCCTGAAGTTCATTTGCAGCAGCTTAGAGGCCCTGGTGTGTCCATTTTCTCTCTGTATATCTGCATCTCTCTCTCTCTCTCTCTTTCAAACAAATAAATAAATAATATTTTTAAAGTTAGTAAAAATGGGCTGTGGGGCTGGGGAGATAATTCAATGCACTTACTTGCAAAGCCTGCCAGGCTGGGTTTGATTCCTCAGTACCCACATAAAGCCAGATGCATAGAGGGGCACATGCATATGGAATTTTTTTTTAGTGCCAAGAAGCCCTGGCACACCCACATATGCTCTCTCTCTCTCCTCTCTCTCTCTCTCTCACACACATATACAGATAAATACATAAAAAATATTTTTAGAGCTGGAGAGATGATGGCTCAGTGGTTAAGGCACTTACTTGCAAAGCCTAATGACCTGGGTTTGATTCCCCAATACCCGTGTGAAAATAGATGCACAAAGTGGTGCATGCTTGTGGAGTTAGTTTGCAGAGGCTAGAGGCCCTGGTGTACCCTTCTGTATCTGTCTCTTTCTATTCTTACAAATAAATAAAATACAAAAAATATTTTTAAAAAATGAGCTATGGAATTGAACAGAGTTCTCAAAAGAAATAAAAATGACTAATATTTTTTCAAAAACCTTAGCCATCAGGAAAATACAAGTTAAAACTGCAATTCCATCTCACTCCAGTCAGAATGGCTAGCATCAAAAACAAAACAAAGTGCTGCGGTTAAGGCACTTCTCTGTGAGCCCAAAGACCCATGTTTGATTCCCTAGTACCCACACAAGCCAGATGCACAAGGTGGCACATGCTTCTGGAGTTCACTTCAGGAGGCTAGAGGCCCTGGCATGCCCATTCTCTCTCTCTCTCTCTCTAATAAATATATAAAAATACTTTTAAAAACCTAAGCAAATAAAAATTCTGGTTAAGGTATATATTCACTGTCAATGAGAGTGTACGCTGGTCCAGCCATTATGGAAAGCAATGTGGAGGTTGCTTAGAAAGCTGAAAACACAGCTACCTGAACCAGCTATAGCATCCCTGTGCATGTACTTCAAAGGCTCCACACTCTAGTTCTGAGACACGTGCTCAGCCATGTTTACTGCTGCTCTATTCACAATAGCTAGAAGATGGAATCCGCCTAGATGTTGGTCCATCAATGATGAATGGGTAATGAAGATGTGGCACAAATACACAATGGAGGTTTGTTCAGTTGTAAAGAAAAATGAAATCATGAATTTTGCAAGAAAATAGATGGGACTTACTGTAGTGAGTGAGGTAACCCAGGCTCAGAAACTTGTATGTCCCATGCTCGCTCTTGCTCTCTCATGTGGTGGCATTCCCTCCCTCCCTCCCTCCCTCCCTCCCTCCCTCCCTCCCTCCCTCCCTCCCTCCCTCCCCCCCACCCCCTCGATCCTAGCGTTGAATTTCCAGATTAGTGGCTATAAGTCCAAGTGTCTGTAGAGGTCAAGAAGCTATGAAGGGGCCATGAGGAAGGCTTTGTGGGGAGCTAGTAGAACGCATGGGATATGAAAGTAGAGGTTATAGTGGGAAGGAAAGGCTTAAGCAAGGGATAGAGGCAAAGGGATGAGTGAGTGAATGGGGTGGTGTTTGAAGAAATGTCCCCATCATGGGTAGATAAAACTGTTCCTAGAAGCCATGGTTATGAGTTAGAAATTCCAGTACCAAACATGAGATACCTCCCAATGAGTTGTTACTCAGGGAGGCTACAGAGAACCCTAAAATAATATAGACTATTGCCATTGCTGTTGGTCACTGTGATGGTTAAGTTTGTGTCAACTTGATCTGTTTAGGAATCACAGACATTCCTCATAAGTGGTTCTCTGAGGCTGCTTCCAGGGAGAATTAACTAATAAAAAGGAATCCTTTCCCCAGGGTGAGCCCTTCTTCCAGAGCAGGCAGCCCCTCTCAGAGAGGAAGCTTTATTTAAAGAAGTTCTGATGAAAAGTATCCTTCCCTCCCATCTGGCTGCTGGTTTGCTGCTTTCCAGTGTGGACTGAAGAGCAGTGTGGACTGAAGACCAGCGTCTCTCCAGGACGGCTCCAGGCCTTCAGTGCCGGATTGGGACTGCTGAGGCATCCAGCAGGTTCCTTGACTCTCAGGCCTGTAATCTGCTATTGTTGGACTGCCCCAAGCTAATCCAATAAATTCCCTTTTAATACGATTCATTCTATTGGTTCCTCTAGAGAACCCTGACCAATATAGTTACCCACCAAAACTATATGGTTAAGTCCCTATCAGTGAAGACACCACCTGTTTTGATTGTAGAGCACAGAGAAAATAAGCTGGAAATGAGCTAGAAGCTTCCTCCATGTTGGCTAGCTTTCTTTGTGCCAGGAGGTGCTCATTAAGCTGCTGAGGGAGAAAACCCACCAACACTCCTTCCCAGCTGTGGACCTTGTGTATTCTACCATGGATGTGCCAGGCAAGATATGCCCGTCCGTGCAAAAGTGGCATAGATGTCATGGAAGTAACCAACTGCTTGCCGCTTGGATTTGAGGCCTGCTCCACTGGAGAGATGTCATGCCTGGTATTGTAAACCTAGCCAAAAGCCTACGGCTGAGGACACGGGTCCTAGGGGATAACCTACTACTATGATTAGCCTAAAGAGACAGCATGTCAAACTACCTTCTTAATATCTGTATCTGTTCCCATAAATTAGTACTGCTTAAAGCCTTGATCACGGACATTTCTTATCACACTGGGCAGAGGTTAATGCAGAGACGCAAAGCTGGTGAAATTGCGGACAGTACGCGACTCCTGTGTGCTCAGCCTCAAGCAGGACATCTAAATTGCCCCTCCGTGGCTTAGGGCACCTGGAGGAACAGGCGGAGGAAAGACTGTAAGAGCAGGGCACGGGAGGAGGGCTGCACACTCTCGTCTGGATGCAACATGGCTGTCACACTAGGAACTCACAGCAGCTGTGGTTTCCTGCGTAAGACTGAGCTTCCCCGTACCTCACCTTCCTTGGGGGAAGGGTACGCGAGACCCCACACTTCCTGCAGTAGCGAACGGCAGCTGATGGTTGCTGAGGGAGGGGAGTCAGGTGCTGTAGCCACTGGCAAGTTGCTCGTTCCACGTAAATGTTCTTCCCCTCGTGATCGTGCAGGCAGCCCTAGTGTAACCCAATGGGTGAGAACAAAGGCATGGAAGTTAGATGGGGATTAGCGGGGAAGAAGCAGCGTGTCGATGGGAGAGGGGATCAGAGAAGGTATTGGGAGAATAAGGTCAAAGTGCATGTATACATGTATGAAATGTCAAAAATGGAAAATAAATACAAATTAAGAAATAAAGAACAGGCTGGGCATGGTGGCGCACGCCTTTAAACCCAGCACTCAGGAGGCAGAGGTAAGAGGATCGCCATGAGTTCGAGGCCACCCTGAGGCTACAGAGTGAATTCTAAGTCAGCCAGGGCTAGAGAGAGACCCTACCTCGAAAAACCAAAAAATAAAATAAAATAAAGAACAGTGTCGAGCACGGTAGTGCACACTTTTAATCCCAGCATTCTGTAGACAGAGGCAGGAGGATCACCGTGAGTTCGAGGCCAGTGCCTGAGATTAAATAGTGAATTCTAGGTTGGCCTGGGATAGAGCAACAAACACCCTACCTGGAAAAACCCAAAAGAAAAAGAGAGAAAAAGAACAGAGTGCTGTGGTATATTTTAAAATGGCTACTTTCTCTTTTCCCTTCCCCAAACTAGAAGCATGGGGACATTTTCTTATCTTCACTTTGAGAAGATAACAGAGGTGAAATTCACAAACAATGGAGGTAATGCATATGGGATGGGTTCTGTGAAGCTTGTAGCTTTCAGACTTGCCCACATTGAACCTTCATCATGCAGGAAGGATTCTGCCAGAGGCTTCAGTCAATGGGGTTACACTCTGGGAAGCTGTGACTGTCTAGAGATTCTCTTTCCAGGTGGCAGCGACCACGGCGGAGGCTCAAAACTCACCAAAGAGCTGAGAAGTGATAGTGGTGTGTTCAGCAGTAAGTGAGACACCTCTCTCACCCCCTCCAAGGCTCAGGGACCATTAAAGAGGTAGAGTAAAGAATGTAAGAGCCAAAAGGAGGAGAAAAGTGCTTTGTAATACTGCCTTCCACACACAAAGTGGCCGTGGTACTCATGACCTCACAGTGGCTGACACAAGACCTGCATAATAGGAAGGGGAAAATGACGACATCAAAATAGAAGAAAGAGGGCTGGAGAGATGGCTTAGCGGTTAAGTGCTTGCCTGTGAAGCCTAACGACCCCGGTTCGAGGCTCGGTTCCCCAGGTCCCACGTTAGCCAGATGCACAAGGGGGTGCACGCGTCTGGAGTTCGTTCACAGAGGCTGGAAGCCCTGGCGTGCCCATTCTCTCTCTCTCCCTCTACCTGTCTTTCTCTCTGTGTCTGTCGCTCTCAAATAAATAAATAAAAAATGAACAAAAAATATTTAAAAAAAATAGAAGAAAGACTAGATGGTAAGAAGAAGGGATTCGATGGAGGGGGAAAGAGAGGGTGCTAGGAAGGGATTGTGATCATGGAATATTGTTTATATGTATGGAGGTTGTCGATACAAAGTTAAAATTTTATGTGTGTGTGTGTGTGTGTGTGTGTGTGTGTGTGTGTGTGTACATCAAGGCCTCATGTTGCTACAAATGAATACCAGATACTTGTCCAACTTTGAGTCCAGCTTACATAGCTTACATTTGGGAATTCAACTTGGGCCGGTCGGCTTTGCAAATGCCTTTAACCACTGAGCCATCTTTCCGGCCCCTGAATTCGCCTCTTGTCTCTCCGATTTGGCAAGCAGCACTTTGCCCTGTGCCCTCGTTTCTCTACTGGATCCAAGAAGAGTTGTTGGCTTTTAGTGTGTTCAGCTTGTTTTCTTATAGTATGGATGGGCAAGATGAGTTCCAAACTTCTAAACTGAAAAATATGGGGTAGGGAGGCCCAGTTCCTTTTACATTTTGAGAATTATGGACATTTTCAAGTATGCATGAGTTGAAAGAATCCTAATGTGAATTCCCACGTACAATCAGCTTCCTCTTTTACAACCATTTCCTCTCCCACACACACCCTTTATTTTTAACAAATGTAGTTTATTCTCTGACCAACAATTTCACTTCTAGGAATTTACCTTGGAGACATATATGCTTGTGAGCAAAATGAATAATGTCCAGGATTATTTATTGATGAATTGTTTGGTGGAGGGAGAGACTGGGAAACAATATGAACGTCCACCAAACAGAGGCCTGGTTAAAGCACACCCATGCAATGGAAACTATCTAGATCTGGGAATGACTGGAGAACTATGTTGTGCATGGAAATAGATTGTGAGGGGCAAACAAAACAGCACAAGGGCAAAAAGATGATCTAAAGGGGAAGAGTGGAGGGACAGTGCTTTCCCACGGGAACATTAAACATCTTTAAAAGCAAAGGGGATCTGGTGCCCTGGGACAGTCGCCTGAGGGACATTGTCACTGCATGCAGTTCATGCTTTGTTTATTTTTGGGGTCTCTGCGTGCGTGCGTGTGTGCGTGTGTGGGTGTGTGTGTGTGTAGTATGTGTGGTATGTGCTGGGAAGCCTGTGTAGTGTATTCATGTATGTGGGCAGCCCTGTGTATACATGTGTAGAGGCCAGAGGAGACCTTCAGACATTTTCCTATTTTCATTCATCTGCCTGTTTTCTTGAAATTGAAACTCTCACTCAACCCAGAGTGCCACTTTAGCCAATTATTCTTTTTTTTTTTTTTTTTTGGTTCGCAAGCTCCATCAAGTCTCCTCTCCCTGACCCTGCAGGACTGGGATTTACAGGCATATGTGGACATGCCCAGCTGTTTACATGCATGCTGAGGGAGTCATAGGCCCTCTCAGGCCCACATGCTTGCCCAGCAGCACTTTTGACCTTTAAGCTACCTCCCTATCCCCATGGACATTGTTTTTTTAAATATTTTATTTTTCTTTTATTTATTTATTTGACAGAAAGAAAGAGGGAGAGAGAGAATAGGCGTGTCAGGCCTTCAGCCACTGCAAACAAACTCCAGATGCATGCGCCCCCTTGTGCATCTGGCTTATGTGGGTCCTGGGGAATCGAACTTGGGTCCTTTGGCTTTGCAGGCAATACACCTTAACTGCCAAGCCATCTCTCCAGCCCCCCCCCTTTTTTTAAATTGCTGGTGGTTTTATGCAAAAGTCTTCATTATATAGCTCAGGCTAGCCTCCAACCTCCCATCCTCCTGCCTCAGCTTCCCAAGTGCTGAGATTAGGGTCCATCTTAACATTCATGAATTGTGGGACTGTATTACCTGGTAAATGAACAAGTGAATAAAAACACATTCATCTTTATTTTGTGTGTGTGCATGTATGTGTACTTGTGCGTGTATGATGAGGTATGTGGGCATACCGTACACACATGTGGAGGTGGTATTGAGCTGCTCCTTCACCCTGTTTTACACAGGGTCTTTCTTGTCTAGCCTCTGGGAAGACCAGAGTAAACTGGTCCCACAAAGCTGGGGAGTTTCCTCTCTCTGCCTCCCACTGCTGTAGGGCTGTGTTGGGATGGTATTAGGATTTCAGACATGTATGCTAGTTTAGATGGATGCAGGGGAACTGAATTCTGCCAGGCAACCTTGCAAAGCAAGTGCCTTTAACCACTGAGACATGTTCCCAGATCCATGAATGCTTTTTTCTTTTCTTTCTTTTTCTTTTTCTTTTTTTTTTTTTTTTTTGAAGGTAGGGTCTCACTCTAGCTCAGGCTGACCTGGAATTCACTATGTAGTCTCAATGTGGCTTTGAACTCATGGCAATCCTCCTACCTTGGCCTCCCAGGTGCTGGGATTAAAGGCATGTGCCACCACGCCCATCCCAAATGCATTCTCTTTAAAAAAAAAAAAAATTTATTTCTTTATTTGAGAGAGAGAGTGCCAGGGCCTCCAGCCACTGCAAACTAACTCCAAACACATGTGCCACCTTGTGCATCTGGCTTACGTGGCTACTGGGGAATCGAACCTATCTTCCCAGGCAAATACCTTAACAGCTAAGCCATCTCTCCAGCCCCATGAATGCATTCTTAAAGAAAGGAAGAAACTCCCCCTCGAGCCTGATGTTGGTGGGAGAGAAGATTTATGTATTTGCTGCGTTATGCTAACCTCATTTTTATATAATGTTTCGTGAGGCAGGTGGCCCATCCCTTTTCACAGATTAAAAAAAAAAAAAAAAAAAAAGCTGAGCTATGTGAGGGAAGGAGGTGTCCTGTGGCAGAGTCCTGTGGGAGCTGGGTTGGACTGGCTCATAACAGTTCTTTCTCCAAGGGGAACATACAAGGTCTGCTGATGTCGTTTCCAGCACCAGGAACAGATCAGAACTGCTGGGTCCTCAGCACAAGTGCAAGTTGTCAAGTCTGCTGTGAAGGCTGGAGCAATAGCACCTTTAAACTCATCCTCTCTTGGGGGTGCAGAATCGCCTGGATCCCTCTCCAAAGTGCTCCTGGCCTCTCACTGCCTTCACCTCTGAAAACACAATCCAATTGAGTTTAGGTAGAAAAATTGCTCGAAAGTCATAATGCTCAGTTTATCCCTTGAAATGCAATCAGGCTGAAGGAAAGAATTAATTTTTAATTCCATCTTAATTACTCAGAGAAATAATCTATTGGCAGAGCCTGGCCCCAGGATGCCCCGGCCTGATCTCTGCCTGCCGCCTCGGCACCTGAGGCCCATTCCAGGTGCCGCTCCAAGCGGGAGCCAGGAGGATCGGGACTGCCGCGGGGGCTCCCGCACAGATCTGCTTTGCCAAGCAGCATCGTGAACTGAAGAAATTCATGCACTGCCTTCACACGCATCCTTCCTTCGGCATGATCTCAGGTTTCTTGAGTAAAGCCACGAGCAGAACTCCTCTGAGATACTGTGCCAGGAGTACGGCAAGATGCTCTGTCAGGCCCAAGACCGTGAGGACAGGACTGTTTCTCTCTCCTCACTTTGCATTCATTAAACAAGCATTAGCTGTGTGCCTACTATGAGCCAAAAGAACTCTCTCTCTTACTCTTTTTCAAACATGTGTCATTTAAAGAAAATTTCATTTATTTATTTGAGAGAGAAAGGGAGAATGGGTGTGCCAAGGTCTCCAGCCTCTGTAAATGAACTCCAGATGCATGTGCCACTTTGTGCATCTGGCTTATGTGGATCCTGGGGAATCAGACCGGGGTCCTTTGGTTTTGCAGGCAATTCCTTAACCACTAAGCCATATCTCTAGTTCTCTTATTTTTTTTAAGATATTTATATTTATATTTATTTATTTGAAAGAGAGAGAGAAAGAGGCAGATAGAGAGAATGGGCATGCCAGGGCCTCCAGCCACTGCTAACAAACTCAACTCATGCATCACTTTGCATATCTGGCTTGGTGTGGAACTCACTGCGTAACCCAGAGTGGCCTTGAATTCATGATCTTTCTACCTCAACCTCCCCCAGTGCCAAGAGCGCAGGCATCAGCTACCACACCCAGGTTTATGCCAGGAACTCTCACTGGAGCCAAGACTCTCCAAGACCAGGTTTCTGCCATCTTGAAGCTGGCATTCCATTTAGGGGGAGAGAGACGGGGGTCATACAGGCAAAGTACAGTTTGAGGGCCAAGTTCAATGTCACAGGTGAAGCAGCACAGTGTACTGCAAGGGATGGGCAGGGGCTTGTCAGCCGCACACTCAAGGGTGAACTTTCCAGAAAGGGCACGCTGTGGGCTGAGGTCTGGGAAAAGCGCACCAAAACAGGAGGCCATAGTAAGTGAAAGTTCCCCAGGCACGAGCTAGACAACGTGTCTAAGGAACAGGAAGATCGGTGTAGTGGATGTGACGGGGCGAGAGGAAGCTGTTAGCTTTGCATTTCATCCTTGTACCAGAGGAAGACACTGTATGCCCGTGCTTCCACACAGTAGGTCCTCAGTAAGCACATGCTGAAGAAACAGCATCCTCGGAGCCGGTGGCATTTGGGAATCTGCTTGCTGTCATTTTGTCCCTTCCCTGCTGCCAAGGAAATTCAGGCAATTGTTAATGTCCGGGAAGCCACCCTCAGCCAGCCCTCAGCAACACTGTTTTGATGTGCTAACAACTCTTAATGAATATCCTAATGAGTCACTAAAAATGGCATCATTAGTTTGAGAACAGAACAGTCTACAGAAGCAAGTGTCCAAAACAACCAGGCAGCCACTAGCCCTGCAGGAATGAGCCGCTGCCCCCTTCCGGCCGGTTCTGGACAGCCCCCCCACCCCGCTGCCCCCCTCCCCCATGCAGGCAAGCAGGAGTCCACTTTGAGCTTCTGTCTCCCTAAGCCCTGAGTCCCCATTGCTGCTGTTGCTTTACTATATGCCAAGAGGCTGCTCACTCAGGAACTGTGAGAACAAATAAAAGAGGGAAAGAAGGGGGGGCGGGGGGCAAAGGGATGGGGGGAAAGAAGGAAGGTCATGCCTGGCTATCACTGTTTAGGTAAGGGCATGTCTGGAGGCCGAATGGGAAGTTCAAGTACTGAGATATTTGGATAGAAGGGGTGGTGGTTTGATTCAGGTGTCCCCGCATAAACTTAGGTGTTCTGAATGCCATGTCCCCAGCTGATGGCAATTTGGGAATTAACACCTCCTGGAGGCAGCATATTGTTTGGAGTGGGCTTATGGATGTTATGGCCAGCTTCCTCTATTTTTGGCACATTCTCCTGTTGCTGATGTCCATGTGATGATGCCCAGGAGGTGATGTCCACTCTCTGCTCATACCATTGTTTTCCCCTGCCATCATGGAGCTTCCCCTTGAGTCTGCTGTGGCCTTTTGAAACTGCTTAGCAAGAGGACTATGGAAGGATTTGAAATCTTGGCCTAAGAGATGCCTTACAGTGCTCTAAGTACAGCTTGATTGACTATTCTGGTCAGAGTTGAAGGATCTGAATGCAGTAAGAACTGTGGACTATGAGGTTTGGCTTATGAGGGTGAGAAAGAGCTTTGCCTGGACTAGGCTAGAAGCACTTCATGTGAGAGGCTTGCTGTGTTCTGCCTGTCTATGTCCTGAGAACTTGTGCAGGTTGCTTTGTATAGAAACCGACTGGTGTAAGTAGAATGACGTGACAAAGAAAGAAACCTTTGGGTTGAAACTTCTGCCTGTTAAGCTGCAATTGTATGAGATTACAACTATTGAGATTGGGCCAGTTGACCTGCATTGGGACAACAAAAAAAATGCAGTCTTTTGAAGGGGCCTGAGTGCTGAATGAGTGTTTTATTCTTCAAAGTCTGTTTATTCCCCCCCTTGATTAACAAATTTGCAGACCACCTGGTATTATGGAATATAAAAAAGGCAGGAAAGAGAGGGTAATTGGATTTGCAACACAGTCTTGTATTTTGGAAGTGGCCATGGGCAGTATGAAACAGGATTGCTGGATGCCTGCATGGGGAACCGATGGAGCCATGAGGATGGACCATGGGTTGCAGTGGAGACCCAGTGGAGATGTCAGGATTATGGGATGGCTGCCAAGGAGAGCTGCTGACACTAGATGAAGTTTTCCAGGACTATGAGTAGCCTGGCTGGAGGGGTGAAATTGGAACTCCAGAGACTTGTCAATGGTTAGAATTATCAGACTTGGAAGCTTGTCACTTATTAGAGTTGTTGAACTTAGGGCTACAAAGTTTGATGTTTGCCCTGTTTAAATCTTGTATTGGTTGAATATTTCTTTGCTATGCCCAATACCACCTTTTGCAGTATGACTGTTTATTCTGTGCCATTATGGGGTTTTTGTTTTGTTTTATGGCTAAGTTAAAAGACCATGGACTATAGGAATGGCTGAACATCATTGGTACTGATAAAAACTGTGGGGACTTTTAAAGATGGACTCCATGCATTCCATTTAACATCATGTATGGTTATCAATTTATGGGGGTCAGGGGGAGGATGTGGTGGTTTGATTCAGGTGTCCCTCATAAACCTAGGTGCTCTGAATGCCATGTCCCCAGCTGATGGCCATTTGGGAGTTAACACCTCCTGGAGGCAGTGCATTCTTGGGGGCAGGATTATAGGTGTTATAGCCAGTTTCCTCTTGCCAGTGTTTGGCGCACTCTCCTGTTGCTATTGTCCATCTGATGTTGCCCAGGAGGTAATGTCCACCCTCTGCTCATGCCATCATTTTCCCCTGCCAGCACAGAGATTCCCCTCAAATCTGTAAGCCAAAATAAACCCCTTTCCCCACAAACTGCTCTTAGTCAGGTGTTTTCTGCCAACAGTGTGAACCTGACTGCAACAGAGGGTCAAAAAAGAGGTCCTTAGGCTAAATCTGAAATGTGCTTTTTTTTTCCTTCCACCCAACAGCTAAAAAAAGTTAATCCATTTCCTACATTAAATTGTGGGAAGAGCTTATGTAAAATTTGACTTCTCAGCTACTCCTGAGAAGCCAAAGTTCTGGCATGGTGGCCTGACTCTGCATAAACTCATGTGTTCAGAATACGTGGTCCTGTGCTAATTAATGGTGATGTGGGAGGCAGAGCCTTGCTGGAGGAGCTGCGTTGTTAGGGGCAGGCTTTGGGGTGGTATAGCTAGCTCCCCTTGCCAGAGTTCCACTCACTCTCCTGCGGCTATTTTCTATCTGCTGCGGCAGAGGTGATGCTCAGCCTCTTTCCCCTGCCATCGTGAAGCTTCCCTTCGAGACTAAAAGCCAAAATAAACCATTTCCTTCCATCAGCTGCTCTTGGGCATGTGTTTTGTCCCCAAAATGTGAGGTTGACCACAGCAGCTGGCATCCTGAACCTGCTTTCTACCGTGGCCACTATGGGCTGGGGAATGGGTAACGTCTGACCCTCAGACATTGTATCTGTTGTCTTTTTCACCATCCCCACCCCAGGTTCTCTCCGCCTGGAGGCCAAGTGTCAGTTGACCTTATTCATCAGGCTGCCAATGTTAGGGTTGATTTCTGGTTTGTACATTTGTTTTGCTTTGGCTTTTTTTAAAAAAAGTTGTTTGTTTCGAGGTAAGTTCGTGCTCTAGCCCAGGCTGACCTGGAATTCACTATGTAGCTCAGGGTAGCCTTGAACTCATGCCAATCCTCCTATCTCTGCCTCTTGAGTGCTGGGATTAATGGTGTGCGCCACACTGGCTTTTTTTTTTTTTTTGAGACACAGTCCTATGTAACCTAGGCTGGCTTTTAACTTGTTCTTTAGCCAAGATGACCTTGAACATGAGATCATCCTGCCTCCATCTCTCAAGTGCTGGGATTACAGGTGTGTGCTACCATTACCAGTTTTGAGAGCAACAGAGCCTGTCTGGGCTCTGGGCAAGTGAAGAGATATACTTATTGGTCATTCTAGTTCCCCAAGCCAGTGGCTCTCAAGCTCTTATCTTATGACTCACAAAGAATTGGCAAGTGTAGACACACAGGAAGGCAAGTTAAGAAAGATTCATTTTAGCAAAGTACAGGAGAAAGTGAAGCAGAAAAGCTCCCAAACTGAGGGCGGGCGGGGGGGGGAATCCCCAAAGTGGATAATCCACATGGTGACTTGGAGTGGGTCCTCTTATAACCTTGGGCATGCAGATGCAAATTAGGCATCTAGTTGGACTGAGTTTTATTTGTTAAGTCTAAATGTCTATGGAGGACCTTGATTGGTTGGTGGGTCAAGGAGGCGAGTGAAAACTCAGAAAGAGCCTGGGGGGAGGGGCGCATGAAAAACTAAGGAAGAAGAACTGGGAAGCTGGTCCTGGTTACCATCTTCAGTCAGACCGGAGTGGCCATCCAGTCTCTTGAGAGCCAGAACAGCACTGATGTTCTCCGGGGCTTGTTTCCCTACTGCAGAAGAAGACGACCTTGCTCCTAATCACTACCATGCCCACACCAGGCCGGGCACTTGTTTTCCCTGTAGAGAAATAAGAAGGAATGAATGGATTTCCCTAAGCCCTGCTTTCTCAAAAACCATCAAACAAAAGGATCAAGAGATTTTTGGTTAAAGACGCTTCACTCTTCAAATGGTGGTGACCACTGAGTGACTCAAAATTCACCAAAGTGCTGAGAGGAGGTGACAGTAGGGTGTTCAGCAGTAAGTGAGACATCTCTGTCACACCCTCCAAGGCTCAGTGACCACTGTGGAACGCAGCTCCTCCAGCAAAGCTCTGCCTCCCACATCACCATTAGCACAGGACCAAGTATTCTGAACACATGGTGGAAAGAATGTAAGAATCAAAGGAAAGGGAAGAGTGCTTACAATATTGTCTTTCAGGTATGAAAAGACCATGGTATTCATGGCCTCATCGTAGATGATGCTACCTACACAAGAAATGCATACTAAAATGAGAACACCAAGATAGAAGAGAGACTAGTTGGAATTAAGAAGCAGTTCAGGGCTGGAGGGATTGCTCAGCAGTTAAGGAACTTACCTGCAAAGCCTAATGACCAGGGTTCAATTCTCCAGGACCTATGTAAAGCCAGATGCACAAAGTGGTTAAGCATCTGAAGTTCATTTTCAGTGGCTAGAGAACTTGGCATACCCATTCTCTCTCTCTCTCTCTCTCTCTTTGCAAATAAATAGATGTATTTTAAATAAAAAAGGGATTCAGTGGAGGGTATATTTGGAAAGGAAAATGGAGAGTGGTAGGAAGGGACTATGATCACGATATGTTGTCCATATGTATGGAAGTTGTGAATAAAAAGTTTGAAAAATGAAAAAAGGGTCAGTAGAGAGAAAAGATAGGAACAATTTCTTAAGGAAATGAAGATAATTGCTGTGTGTTTAGTATGCAAACGAAGATGTCTGCCTTTGAAGGCTCCAATCTGAGCTGTGTGGGGTGGAGGTGTAGACATTCTGGTCAGGGCCTTGCCAAAATGCAGGGGGTAAACTAGAGAGATGATGCGTACAAAAGACCTACCTAAGATTCTTGAAGAGTTACTTGGGTGCATTACTTGTTTGAGGTTTGAGAAAACAAAGTAGGATGTGGTGGCATACATCTTTAATCCCAGCACTCAGGAAGCTAAGGTAGGAGGATCTTCATGAGTTTGAGGCCAGCCTGGATGACAGAGTGAGTTCTAGGTCAGCCTAGGCTTAGAGTAAGACCTTTCTTCAAAAAAACAAAGTAGAGGGGATGGAGAGATGGCTTAGTGGTTAAGTCACATGCCTGCAAAGCCTAAAGATCCATGTTTGACTCTCCAGATCCTATGTAAGCCAGACACACAAGGTAGCACAATCTGGAGTTTAATTGCAGTGGCTGAAGACCCTGGTGTGCCAATTATCTCTCTCTCATAAAAAAATAAAAATAAATTTTAAAATGAAATAAAATAAACCAAAGTGGGGGAGAAAGAGCAGGGTGATGGGAGGAAAGGATTGGGTGGTTCCAATATCTTCTAGAGGGCATGCCTACCATGACCCCTCACCTCCTCCAGGCCATACTTAAAGGCTGTGCCACCTCCCAGTAGCACCAGAGACCAGTGACCAAGCCTTCAGCACATGGTCTTTGGGGAACATTTCCACTCAAAACTGTAGCAATATCCTTATAAGATAGCTAGCACGAAGAGGAGGCGGCAGTGCTCATAAGCAGTGCTATGTCGATCTTAAGTGGCACCCCCAAGACCCCTGTGTCTCCCGAAAGCTTGATCCCCAGGGTAACTCTCTCAAAGATGGCAGAACTTTACGAGGTGGGGTCTAGTGGGTCGTGTGCCTTTGATGTGAGACCCTGACTCCTTCTTTCTCTGTTTTTTTTTTTAAATTTTTATTTATTTATTTGAGAGAGAAAGAGGCAGAGAGAGAGAGAAAGAGAGAGAATGGGTGCGCCAGGGCCTCCAGCCACTGCAAACGAACTCCAGACGCGTGCGCCCCCTTGTGCATCTGGCTAACGTGGGACCTGGGGAACCGAGCCTCGAACCGGGGTCCTTAGGCTTCACAGGCAAGCGCTTAACTGCTAAGACATCTATCCAGCCCCTTCTTTCTCTGTTTTAAGTCCCGCCTGTGAGGTAGTCAGCTTTGCTCTGATGCTTGCTCATGTCATGACTCACCTCACTCACCATGAGCTCCAAACCATGAGCCCCATGGATCATCAGTGGAAACCTTCTAGAAGCAGAGTAAACCTTTTTTTTTTTTTTTTTAAATTTATAAGTTGATTATCTCAGTTGTTTGTTAGGAAGAAAGGAAAGCTGACTGACACAGCAGAGATAGGAGTGATGTGGCCTATAGTCAAGAAATGTCAGTGACTACCAGAAGCCAGAAGAGACAATGGAGTCTCTGTATTAGTTCTCCAGAGGAACAGAACCAACGCAGAGAAGCAAACACACACACACACACACACACACACACACACACACACACACACACACAGAGGCTCATAGAATTATGGGCTCTGATAAAGCCTCAAGATTTACAGGGTGGGCCAGTGAGGGGATGACTTATCATAAGTTTATTTGGTTCTTGTTCAAAGGTCAGAATCAGGCCTAGAGAGATGGCTTAGAGGTTAAGGTGCTTGCCTAAGAACCCAGGTTTGAAATCCGAGCACCCATGTAAGCCAGATACACATAGTGGTACATATGTCTGGAGTTTGTTTACAGTGGCTACAAGCCCTGACACACTCATTCTCTCTCTTTCTTTTTCTCTCAAATAAATAAAAATAAGAGATTTGTGGTTTTTTGTTGTTTTTTTTTTTACAAAAAAAAGGTAAGAATTAACACACTCAGGATAAGCTGATGTTTCAGTTCCAGCCTGAAAGCCAAACATGAACCCCTCCTCTCCCCGCCAAAAAAGAAAAAACACTGTCTGCAAGCCTTTAATCCCAGCACTCGGGAGGCAGAGGTAGGAGGAGCGCCATGAGTTGGAGGCCACTCTGAGATTACAGAGTGAATTCCAGGTCACTGGACTAGAGTGAGACCCTACCTCAAAAAAACCAAAAAAAATAAAAAATAAAATAATAAACCCACTGTCTGAATTTGCAACAGCCAGGCAAACCTCCCTCCCTCTTCCTTAGGGGAAGCACATCAGCTCTGCACCATGCAAGTCTTCGGCTGATTGGATAAGGCATACCCACATTAGGAAACACCATCTGCTTGCCTCAGTCTAACAATTCAAATGCTAATCGAATCCCCAAATGTACACACAGGAATAGTTGAATAATGTTTGGCCACATACCTGGGCACCTAGTGGTCCAGTCAAGTTGACACTTAAAATAATCATCACAGTGTTCTTGAGGCTTCAGAGGCATGGAGCCCTACAGTCACAGTTCGTGTTGGACTTCCAGCCTTCAGGACCACAAAAGAATGAGTTCCTCTTTTAAAAAATATTTTAGGAGTGCTGGAGGGATGGCTTAGTGGTTAAGGCATTTGCCTGCAAAGCCAAAGGACCCAGGTTCCATTCCCCAGGACCCACGTAAGCCAAATGCACAAGGGGCACATGTGCCTGGAGTTCGTCTGCAGTGGCTGGAGGCCCTGGCGTGCCCATTCTCTCTTTCTCTATCAAATAAATAAATACAAATAAAATATTTTAAAAAATATATGTAAAAAATATTTTAGGAGCTGGGCATGTTGGCACATACCTTTAATCCCAGCACTTGGGAGGCAGATATAAGAGGATTGTAGTGAATTCGAGGCCACCCTGAGATTGCATAGTGAATGCCAGGTCAGCCTGAGCTAGAGTAAGACCCTACCTCGGGGAAAAAAAAAAAAAAATATATATATATATATATATATATATATATATACATACATACATACGTGTGTGTGTATATGTATATGTATATGTATGTATATGTATGTATATGTATATATATGTATATCTTAGGGATGGAGAGATTGCTTCGTGGTTAAGGCACTTGCCTGAAAAGCCAAAGGACCTAGGTTCAACTCCCCAGAAGCCATGTAGATACACAAGGTGACACATGCCACACAAGATGGCACATGTGTCTGAAGTTCGACTGCAGTGGCTAGAGGTCCTGGTGAACCAATTCTCTCTCTCTCTCTCTTTCATAAAAAAATTAAAAAATGAAAATATTTTTCGGGCTGGAGAGATGGCTTAATGGTTAAGGTGCTTGTCTGAAACACAAAAGGGAGGGCCCAGGTTCAATTCCCAGGACCCACATAAGCCAGATGCACAAGATGGCACATGCGTCTACAATTCCTTTGCAGCAGCTGGAGACCCTGGCATGCCCATTCTCTCCATATATATCTGCCTCTCTTTCTCTCTGTCAAGTAAATAAATAAATAAAAATAAAATAATATTTCAGAAGTATTTGTGAGCAGAGAGAGAGGACGAGAGAGCTGGGGTGCTGCACGGTCTTTTAGTGCTGCAAACAAATTCCAGACGCATGCATCGCTCTCTACACCTGGCTTTACTTGAGCACTGAGGAATCAAGCCCAGATCAACAGGCTTTGCAAGCAAGTGTCTTTAGCCACTGAGCCGTCTCTCCAGCCCCATTTCTGTTGCTTTAAACCTCCATGTGTGGCAATCTGCTATGGCAGTGAAAAGAAAGCCACAGGGCTTCCTGCCGGTCTCCGTTTTCCACATATGTGGCACATCCAGACCTCGTGCTTTTTCCTTTGTCTTTTCATTTAATGTTCCTTGAAAATCTACCACAGATGATCTTTTGTTTTTATGCTCGTAGAGGATGCCATCTTGTGCATGTTTACTCATTAATGCGTCCTCTGGATCCTGGACCTTTGATCTGGGGGTTGTTTCCAATATTTTTCTATCACAGACAATGCTATAGAGAGTAGCTGTTCCCACACGTGTGTGTGTGTGTGTGTGTGTGTGTGTGTGTGTGTGTGTGTGAGCGCACCTGTAAGACAAATTCCTGCAAGTGGCATTGCCATCTCAGAGAACATGTGCATTTCACATCATTAAAGGCCAAATTGCCCCCTGAGTTTATACCACAGATTTCTTTTTGAAAGTACATTTTTTTTCTCATTATAAAAGTAATCTTTTAGTAGAATTCTTAAGTGTGATTTGATTACACCCTGTAACCAAAATCTTTTCTAGCAGAACATAGTCAATGGGAAAATAACATCAATTACCTGAAATTTTCTTGCCAGCCTGGCTGGATTGCCCTTCTTCTGCTAAATGGGGGTTCTTGTACTCAATGTCTGTTTTGCTCCAGGTGGTCGCTGTCGGGGACGCTGAAGCAGGACTTGAGGACAGGGTTCTTTGAGCCAGGATGGCCCTGTGAAAGGTCTTCCACCCCTGCCTCACATCAGTGACTAATCCCAAACTCCCACTTCTTGCCAGGCCCAAGGTCTTGTGAAGAAGAGGAGGGGAGATGGAAAGTCATTTTCCCCACCTGGATTGCTCTACAGCTTATGTCAAGTGTCCAGTGTGTACTTCTTTAGTCCCTTCGACCTAGCATTTAGCTTGAAAACCACAACTCACTCTGTATCCAGGGCAGAGCCCCCAGCTCTGAGGTGCCATTCAATGCCATCCTCTGACCAAGGGGCTCCTATGTGGCTAGGCTGCCAGAGTAGTGGCTTCCTGCAGGGTGTCCACCTCGGATTATCTCCCCTTGCCCCACGGTTCAGGGCTGAAGAGCCCCCAAGGGTTAGCCTGTCCGATTCCTCCTTGGAGGAACAAACCAAGGGCTAGAGTGTGGCTCGGTGGTACAGCTTTGCCTGCTCTGCACAAAACTCTGGGTTCTATCCCCTCCACCATAAAATATTGAAAACAACCAAGTGAGTGAGAGGGAGGGAGGGAAAGAGAGGGGCAGAGGAAGAGAGAGCACACCTTTAATCCCAGCACTCGGGGAGGCAGAGGTAGGAGAATCACTGTGAGTTTGAGGTCACCCTGAGACTACGCAGTGAACTCCGGGTCAGCCTGAGCCAGAACAAGACACTTACCTTGAAAAAAACAAGAGAGAGAGAGAGAGAGAGACCAACCAAGCCTCAGAGATGAGCTGATGTGCCAAGGCCATCCCATGCCCCATAGCCTGCTGACAGCAGAGATTGAGCTGGGTCTGTGAGATAAGGACCTAGATGTGTGCCTAGCTTCATCTGCAGGCTTGGAGGTCTCATGGAAACTTACTGTCCATGTGTGGCTGACTCCTGCCCACAGCTGCCATGCCCCTGGCTGGACTTTGCCTCCAGCTGCCCTCATGCCAACCTCCTTCCTCTCATCAGCCCCTTTTGTAGGTTTTCAGTATCAAGGATGTATTCCTTCCCATGGAGCAGGCCTCCAGTCAAAGTAGAGGGCGGTTGGTTTCTCCCACAACAGACTTGCCACAATTGCACCTGTTGGCTCATTTGACCTGGATGGCCAAATATAAGGCTTGCAGTGTCCACTGTTGACTATCTTCACTGGTGATTTCTATCTCTCCCATTGTACGGCATTCAGTGTGGCTTTTTCAGCTTTCTGTCAGTTGGTCTACATGGAGGAGGTTTTCAGCTCAGCTCCAGCAGGATTTCTCAGTGATCTTGCAGCCCAAGTATGTGGAGTCTTCAGCAATAGGCTCTTACCATCTATTCCTGGTGGGAAACTCAGAGCCTTAGCAATGGCCTGTAATGTTTTGGGGGCATCAAGGACCTCCCTGGCCAACAACTCACTGGAAGGTATCCCATCCCTGGTACTGAAAATTTTCTAGTAACAATCTATGGATCAGTGTCTCATTGTTCAAAAAATTGGGTTTCCGTATGACTTATTTATATCCTCTTAGATTTTGATTAGCCCTCCCTCCACCTTTCCTTTACTCAATCTCTTCCCCTGACCTCACTTGGGCCTTTTCACCCCATTAATCTGTTCTTCTTTTACATATGTACAATACCATCCTATTAAGTCCCTCCCTCCCTCCTTTTCTATCCCCTTTAGATCTCCTTTCTAGCTTACTGGCTTCTGCTACTGAGTTTTCTTCCTATTTACATAGAAGTCCAATAATTTGTAGCTAGGATCCACATGAGAGAGAACATGTGACATTTGGCTTTCTGGGCCCGTGTTACCTCACTAAGTATAATAATATCCAGAACCATCTACTTTTCTGCAAATTTCATGACTTCATTTTTCTTTACTGCTGAATAGAACTCCCTTGTGTAAATGCGCCATAACTTCATTATCCACTCATCAGTTGAGGGACATCTAGGCTGGTTCCGTTTCCCAGCTATTGTGAATAGAACAGCAATAAACATGGTTGAGCAAGTATCTCTAAGATAGTGAGATGAGTCCTTAGGATATACGCCTAGGAGGAGTGCTATAGCTGGGTCACATGGTAGATCTATTTTTAGCTGTCTCACACTGATTTCCACAATGGCTGGACCAGACTGCATTCCCACCAACAGAGTAGAAGTGTTCCTCTTCTTTTTTTCTCAATTTTTATTAACATTTTCCATGATTATAAAAATTCTCCCATGGTAATACCCCCCCACACACACTTTTCCCTTTGAAATTCCATTCTCCATCATCTCCCCTCCCCATCTCAATCAGTCTGTCTTTTATTTTGATGTCATGATCTTTTCCTCCTCTTATGATGGTCTTGTGTAGGTAGTGTCAGGCACTGTGAGGTCATGCATATCCAGGCCATTTTGTGTCTGGAGGAGCATATTGTAAGGAGTACTATCCTTCCTTTGGCTCTTACATTCTTTCTGCCACCTCTTCCTCATTAGACCCTGGACCTTGGAAGGTGTGATCGAGATGTTACTCAGTACTCCAGTCACTTCTTTCCAGCACTATGATACCTTCTGAGTCATCCCAAGGTCACTGCTGTTTGAAAAGAGAAGATTCTCTACCCAGAGTGAGAGTAACATTAATATAAGGGTATGAATATTAAGAGAAGTGCTTACTGGGCAGTTTGATAAGCATAGTATATGCATTTTTCCAGACATCAGAAGATGTTACACCCCCCAGAGCTCATGACTACCCCTGTTTTAAGTTTTCAGTATCAGGGATGTATTCCCCCCATGGAGCAGGCCTCCAGTCCAGTTGGAGGGCAGTTGGTTTCCACCGTGGCAGATGTGCCACTATTGCACCCATTGGCTCATTTGGCCTGGCTGGCCAATTATAAGTCTTGTAGTGTCCACTGTTGAGTATCTTCAGTGGTGGTATGTCTTTCTCCCACTGAACTACATGTAGAATGGCTTCTTCCAGATTTCTGTCAGCTGGTCTACATGGAGGAGGTTATCAGCTCAGTTCCAGCAGGATTTCTCAGTGGCCTTGCAGTCCAAATATGTGGAGTCTTCAGCAATAAGGTCTTACCATCTATTCCTGATGGGAAACCAAGGGCCTCGGCAATGGCCTATAATGTTTTGGGGGCATCAGGAACCTCCCTGGCCAACAACTCACTGGAGGTATCCCATCCCTGGAACTGAAAATTTTCTAACAATGATCTATGGCTCCTGAGTGTTCCATTGTCCGAAACCAGAGGATCCAATATGATTTATTTGCATACTCTTAGATTTTGATTAGCCCTCCCTCCACCTTTCCTTTACTCAGTCTCTTCCCCTGACCTCACTTTGGGCCTTTCCACCCCCGTTAATCTACTTACATATATACAATACCAACCTATTAAGTACCCTCTGCGTCCTCGCCAGCATCTATGGCCATTTGTTTTCATGATGGTAGCCAATCTGACAGGAGTGAGATGAAATCTCAATGTAGTTTTAATCTGCATTTCCCTGATGACTAGTGTGGTGGTTTGATTCAGGTGTCCCCCATAAACTTAGGTGTTCTGAATGCTAGATTCCTAGCTAATGGAAATTTGAGAATTAACACCTCCTAGAGGAAGTGTATTGTTGGGGGTGGGGCTTATGGGTGTTACATCCAGTTTCCCCATGCCAGTGTTTGGCACACTCTCCTGTTGCTATTGTCCACCTGATGTTGGCCAGGAGGTGATGTATACCCTCTGCTCATGCCATCGTTTCCCCTACTATCATGGAGCTTTCCATTCAAGCCTGTAAGCCAAAATAAACCTCTTTTTCCCACCAGCTGCTCTTGGTTGGGTGATTTCTACCAGCAGTGCGAACCTGACTGCAACAATTAGGGATGTAGAACATTTTTTTAGATGTTTATATGCCATCTGTATTTCTTTTTTATTTTGAGAACTCTCTATTTAGTTCCATAGCCCATTTTTAATTGGGTTATTTGATTTTTTTATTATTTAATTTTTTGAATTCTTTGTATATTCTAGATATTAATCCTCTATCAGATATATAGCTGGCAAAGATTTCCTCCCATTCTGTAGGTTGCCTCTTTGCTGTATTCAGTGTCCTTTGCCATGCAAAAGCTTTATAATTTCATGAGATGAGAGCAGTTGATCTGTGGTTTTATTTCCTGAGCAATTGTGGTTATATTCAGAAAGTCTTTGTCAATATCAATATATTGAAGGGTTTCCCCTACTTTTTCCTCTAGCAGTTTCAGAGTTTCAGGTCTGATATTAAGGTCTTTTATCTGTTTGGACTTAATCCTTGTGCATGGAGAGATAGAAGGATCTATTTTCATCGTTCTAGGGATACATATCCAGTTTTCCCAGCACCATGTGCTAAAGAGGCTGTCTTTTCTCCAATGAGTATTTTTGTCGAATATCAGGTGGCTATAGCTACCCAGACTTACATCTGGGTCCTCTATTCTGTTTCATTGATCTACATGTCTGTTTTTGTGCCAGTACCATGCTGCTTTGTTACTATGGCTCTGTAGTATAGGTTAAAATCAGGTATGGTGATACTACCAGCCTTATTTTTGTTGCTCAAAATTGTTTTAGATATTAGAGACTTTTTGTGCTTCCAAATGAATTTTTGGATTGTTTTTTCTATTTCCATGAAGAATGCCATTGGAATTTTGATGGGGATTGCATTAAATGTGTAGATTGCTTTTGGTAAGATTGTGGTTTTCACAATATTGATTCTTCTGGTCCAAGAACGAAGGATATCTTTCATTTCCCAGGATCTTCTGCAATTTCTTGCTTGAGTGTTTTAACATTTTCATTGTAGAGATCCTTCACTTCCTTGGTCAGATTTATTCCAAGGTACTTTATTTTTTTTATGCAATTGTGCATGGGAGTGATTTCTCTGATTTCATCCTCTGTGTGTTTGTTGTTAGCATGTAGGAAGGCTACTGACTTCTGTGTGTTTATTTGGTACTCTGCTACATGGCTGTAGGTGTTTATCATCTCTAACAGTTTGCTGGTGTAGTATTTAGTGTCCTTTAATAGAATCATGTCATCTGCAAATAATGATAGCTTGATCTCTTCCTTTCCAATTTGTATCCCTTTTATGTGTGTCTCTTGCCTTATTGCTATGGCTAAGACTTCCAGTACCATATTAAATAAAAGTGGGGACAGGGGACACCCTTGTCTTGTTCCTGATTTTACTGGAAAAGTTTCAAGTTTTAGTATCATGTTGGTTGTAGGTTTGTCATAAGTAGCCTTTATTATATTGAGATATGTTTCTTCTATTCCCAGTCTCTGCAGGACTCTTATCATGAAGGGATGTTAGATTTTGTCAAATGCTTTTTCTGCATCTAATGAGATGATCACATGATTTTTGTCCTTCAGTCCATTTATATAATATATCCCATTTATTGATTTGCATATGTTGAACCATCCCTGCATCTCTGGGATAAAGCCTACTTGGTCAGGGCGAATAATCTTTCTGATATACTCTTGTGTTCTGTTTGCCAATATTTTGTTGAGAATTTTTGTATCTATGTTCATGAGAGAGATTGGCCTGTAATTTTCTTTTTGTTCTCTCTTTGCCTGGTTTTGGTTTGGTGATGCTGGCTTCATAGAAGGAGTTTGATAGGATTCCTTCCTTTTCTATTTTATATAAAAGCATAAGAAGCATTGGTGTTAGTTCTTCCCTGAAGGTCTGGTAAAATTCACCAGTGAATCCATCTGGGCCTGGACATTTTTTGGTTGGGAGATTTTTGATAGTTATTTAGATCTCCATACTTGTTATAGGTCTGTTTAAGTGGTTAATCTCATCTTGATTTAATTTAGGTAGGTCATATAAATCAAGGAAATCATCCATTTCTTTCAGATTTTCATACTTAATGAAGTATATGTTTTTATAGTATGTCCCTATGTTTTTTTAAATTTCTCTGGTATCTGTTGTTATGGTGCCTTTTTCATCTCTAACTTTATCAATTTGTGTCTCTTCTCTCTTTTGATCAGATTTGCTAAAGGTTCATCAATCTTGTTTATCCTTTCAAAGAACCAATATTTTGTTTCATTGATTCTTAGTATTGTTTGTTTTGTTTTCATTTCATTAATTTCTGCCCTAATCTTTATTATTTCCTCCCATCTACTGATTTTCAGTTTGCCTTGTTCTTCTTTTTCCAAGACTTTAAGGTGAAGCATTAGGTCATTTACTTGAGACCTTTCTAATTTCTTTTCTTTTTTTTTTTTAACTGAAAATAAATCATAAGGAAATTTATTTTAAAACAATTCTTTGATAGATGTATAATTTTATCATTTATTAAAGGCAAAGCATATTTGAACACTAAAAAAATAGTGTCACCTGTGAATTTTGATGACATGATGTTCAGCAGTGGTCAAAGTTTTGACAGCATGTTTCTAGAGGTGTCAATGTTCTACTAACCTTGGTGGCTTTGGAGAGTAGACATGTACTTTTGTCATTCTCATGGTACAAGTTCACCAGTGTTAGTGACAAGCATGACTTCTTTAAATAAATTGATGGCGTAAAAAATTATGGGGTTTAGAAAATGAAAAACTAAAACAAAAAAAAATTATGGGATTTGAGAAACCATGACAACATGATCAAATATATGGTTTTCTTCCACTATAATTGTGGAAAATTAGACTGCCTTGTTTCGATAGTATTGTTATGAAGTGTTCTCCACAAAGGTTTGTGTGTTGGAGGCCATGTTCCTGGATGTTGGTACTCATGGGAGATAAATGGATCATTAGGGCACCAGTTTCCTCAGTGGGTTAAGCCAGCTGAATAGGATTTTAGGAGACAGGGCCTGGCTGGAGAGAAGAGGTCACTGGAGATGCCTCTTTGAAGGGGACATCTTATTCCTGGCTGCTTCTTGTTTCTCTCTGCTTTCCAGCCACTTTAATCAGTCCTCCCTTTCTGCAATAAAGTCTCTACCTTACCACAAACCTCTGAAAGTATCAACAATTTCTCTCTTTAGTTGCCCTCTCAAGTATTTTGTTTCCAAGGGAAAAGTGACTAGCACAGATGTGAACAATTGTCTTGGATCTAATTTCTTAATATAGGCACTTAAAGCTATAAATTT
This sequence comes from Jaculus jaculus, assembly GCF_020740685.1. Taxonomy (NCBI): domain Eukaryota; kingdom Metazoa; phylum Chordata; class Mammalia; order Rodentia; family Dipodidae; genus Jaculus; species Jaculus jaculus. The sequence goes on from NC_059107.1 coordinate 31,785,672, forward strand.
CCCTCTTAGTACCACCTTCATTGTGTCCCAAAGGAATTGGTATGTTGTGTTCTCATTATCATTTGACTCTATGAATTTTTTGATTTCCTTCTTGATTTCTTCATTAACCCATTCATCATTTAGTAGTGTATTGTTTAGCTTCCATGATTTTGTGTATGCTCTATAGCTTTTCTTGCTATTGATTTGTAGTTTGATCCCATTGTTATCAGATAGAGTGCAAGGAAGTATTTCAACTTTCTTGTATTTATTAAGATTTGCTTTGTGGGCTGGAGAGATGGCTTAGTGGTTAAACACTTGCCTGTGAAGCCTAAGGACTCTGGTTTGAGGCTCGATTCCCCAGGACCCACATTAGCCTGATGCACAAGGGGGCACACGCATCTGGAGTTCATTTGCAGTGGCTGGAAGCCCTGGTGTGCCCATTTCTTTCTCTCTCTCTCTCTCTCTCTCTCTCTCTCTCTCTCTCTCTCCCTCTTTCTCTCTCTGTCACTCTCAAATAAATATATAAAATAAACAAAAATTTTTTTAAAAAAAGATTTGCTTTGTGTCCTAATATGTGGTCTATTTTAGAGAATGTTCCATGTGCTGATGAAAAGAGTTTGTATTCTACAGCATTTGGATGAATGTTCTGTATATATCTGCTAGATCCATTTGTTCTATAACCTGGATGCATCTTTGTTTATTTTTTGCTAGGATGACCTGTCAATTGATGAGAGTGGGGTGTTGAAGGTGACAACTATGTTTGGTGTTATTGTGACCTTCGTTCTAATAGTGTTTGTTTAATGAAGTTGGGAGCCCCCATGTTAGGTGCATATATGTTTAGAATTGTAATGTCCTCCTGTTGGAGTGTCCCTTTATTCAATATAAAGTGATCTTCCTTAATTTCCTAACTAATGTTGGACTGAAGTCTACCTTGTTAAATATTAGGATAGTGACCCCTGCTTGTTTTCTAGGCCCATTTGCTTGAAATACTGTTTTCCAACCTTTCACCCTAAGACAGTGCCCATCCTTTGTAGGAAGGTGAGTTTCTTGGAGGCAACACATTGAAGGATCCTGCTGTTTAACCCAGTCTATAAACCTGTGGTTTTTGTTGGGGCATTGAGGCCATTGATATTAAGGGTTACTATTGAAAGGTGTGCATTTATTTTTGCCATTTTTCTTGTTTTGTCATTCTTCTGGTTTTACCTTTGCTCTCTTGTGTTAACTAGTATGTGTGTATGGTTTGTTTTTTCTAGGTTCCTTGTATGTGTGCTTTCCTTTCTCTTCAGCATAGAGGATCCTTTCAAGTGTTTTCTGTAGAGCTGGTTTCATCTTCAAATATTCTTTTAGCCTGCTTTTGTTGTGGAATGTCATTATTTTTCTGTCTATTTGAATGAATAGCTTTGCAGGATAAAGTAACTTTGGTTGACAATTGTTATCTTTCAGAACTTGGAATACATCATTCCAAGCCCTTCTGGCTTTTAACGTTTGTGTTGAGTAATCTGCTGTGATCCTGATGGGCTTGCCTTTGTATGTGACTTGATTTTTTTTTTCTCTCTAACTGCTTTCAATATATTTTCCTTGGTTTGTATGTTTGGTAGCTTAATTATTAAATGGCAAGGAGAGGTTCTTTCCAGGTTTTGTCTGTTTGGTCTTCTAAAGGATTCCTGTATCTGAATTGGCATCTCTTTCCCAATTTGGGGAAAGTTTTCTTCTATGATTTTGTTGAAAATGCCTGCTATGCCTTGGGAGTGAAATTCTTCTTCTACTATACCCTAAATTCTTATGTTTGAGCTTTTCATATTGTCCCAAGTTGTTCCCATTCATACTTTCCTATTAGTTTGTCTTTCTCTTTGTTGGACTGTATTGGATGTGCCACCTGGTTTTCTAGTTTAGATATTCTGTTTCCTTCTACATCCATTAAACTGGTGAGATTTCTACAGAGATTTTTATTTCACTGACTTTATTCTCCATTGCTAATATTTCTGACTGATTTTTTTATTATTTCTATTTCCTTATTTATGTCTTGTATTGACCTCCTTATTTCATTAAATTGGTTTCCTGTGTCTTCTTTGATTCCTTTGATTTCCTTCTTGATTTTTTTGAACTTATTTATAATCATTCTTTTGGAATCTTTCTCAGGCATTTCCTCTAAATCAGTCCCACTGGAGGTCATTGCAGATGCATTAATACTTTTTGGTGGATTTATATTGTCTTGATCATTTGTGTTTCTTGTGTCATAATGTAGCAATTTTTGCATCTTGGATTAATTTAATGCCTGGATTTTCTAATTATATGCAGTATTATTAGATCCATCAATCAATCTGGTGTTATATATCTTCAGGGTAGGAGCTTAAGGTGCTAGGTGTGGTTCTTAATACTCTCTGAGTAACCACAAAACTGACCCTATGTGTTGGGTTTGCCTACTATGAGAGTATTCACATAGGCTGGGTGAAACAAAATACAGGAAGATTGTAAAATTTAACTAAACAATGTACACATTCAATAAAAAACAGCACAGAGTATGCAACAGTAGATTTTTTTTTTAAATTTTTTATTTATTTATTTGAGAGCGACAGACACAGAGAGAAAGACAGATAGAGGGAGAGAGAGAGAGAATGGGCGCGCCAGGGCTTCCAGCCTCTGCAAACGAACTCCAGACGCGTGCGCCCCCTTGTGCATCTGGCTAACGTGGGACCTGGGGAACCGAGCCTCGAACCGGGGTCCTTAGGCTTCACAGGCAAGCACTCAACCGCTACGCCATCTCTCCAGCCCGCAACAGTAGATTTTATGACAACCAGATCCTCCAACAAAGTCACAGTCCCTTAGGATGTGTGTTGCCCCACACCCTTAGTTCTGTCAACTGGGAGGCTAAGATTTCTGGTCTCTTGAGGGCTCCAAGTCAGCTTGTGACCAAGTGAGACCCTTCCCTAATGAATGACAGAAGAGGAAACAAAGGCACTATAAATCAGGAAGCAACAAAGGACAAGCCCAAAATATAGCTTATTTAAGAATGGCAAATTCGGGGCTGGGCAGATGGCTCAGTAGTTAATGCACTTACTATAAAGCCTAACAACCCAGGTTCAATTCCCCAATACCCATGTAAAGCTTGATATACAAGGTGGCATATGCATCTAGAGTTTGTTTGCAGTGGCTATAAGCCCTGGCACACCCATTCTCTCTCCTTGCAAATAAGTAAATAAAAATATATCTTAAAAAAATTTTTAAAAAGAAAGAATGGCAAATCTGGAGGAATGGCCTAGCTGTTAAGGCATTTGCCTGCAAAGCCAAAGGACCCAGGTTTGACTCCCCAGGACTCATGTTAGCCAGATGCACAAGGGAGAGCATGAGTCTGGAGTTTGTTTGCAGTGATTGGAGGCCCTGGCACACCCATTCCCCCCCCCCATTTCTCTGTCAAATAAATAAATAAAAATAAAATATTTTATAAAAATAATGGCAAGGCCAGGCGTGGTGGCGCACGCCTTTAATCCCAGCATTTGGGAGGCAGAGGTAGGAGGATCGCCATGAGCTTGAGGCCACCCTGAGACTACATAGTGAATTCCAGGTCAGCCTGAGCTAGAGTGAGACCCTACCTCAAAAAAAAAAAAAACCAAAACAAACAAATAAAAATTTAAAAAGGGCTGGAGAGATGGCTTAGCGGTTAAGCGCTTGCCTGTGAAGCCTAAGGACCCCGGTTCAAGGCTCGGTTCCCCAGGTCCCACGTTAGCCAGATGCACAAGGGGGTGCACGCGTCTGGAGTTCGTTTGCAGAGGCTGAAAGCCCTGGCACGCCCATTCTCTCTCTCTCCCTCTATCTGTCTTTCTCTCTGTCTGTCACTCTCAAATAAATAAATTAAAATATATATTTTTTAAAAAAGTTAAAAAAAAGAATGACAAATCCAACCATCCATCAGACTTAACATATAATTTACCCTGACATGGAAGGTGCAAGTAGCACTTCCAATTCAAGTCTATATACCAGGCCTGTTTGGCAGGTACTGACTTGGTGTAATCCTAGTTACCTTTTGGGATGGCTTTGGTCTCAATTATGCTGCGATTCTGCTTGGGCCCCTGTTTGCTGCACTGTGGGCTCAGGTAGGCTGGCTGGGTTGATGTACCACTACTCTGATTGCCTGTGCTGGGTGCTGTGTAGGTGAGCTCCCTTCCCCAGGTCTCTGGTGCTTGCTGGAGCTTGCACTGGCGGTGGAGGAGGGGAAGCTTTGGATGGAGGCTGAAGTTCTCCCACTGGTCCTCGTGATCCTCTTCTTCATCAGCCAGTCCATTGGTCCCTGACATTCTCCCTTCACATCTTTTGAGTTTGCAAGGAGGCCGATGTGAGTGGAAGGTCTCCTCACCCGGTACTTCCTGCGGCTCAGGCTGAGCCTTGCGGCTGTGGCCATGGGGACCTGGTTCCGCCGCTGGATCCACTTCTGCCTGCCTCTGTGGACTCTAGATGCTCTGAATCTCTCCCGCTTCTCTGCTGCAGTTGATAATTTCTTATACACCTCACTTTTTAGTAGAAGAGTGTCTTTTGCTGGGGCTTGGGGTGGGGGGTGCTTTTTCTCCCCTAGGCTGCTTTGCCATGGTTCCTATGCCATCTTAACCAGAAGTCCTTTCTCACTTTTTATTATTTACTTTTTTTTTTCTTTTTGGTTTTTTGAGGTAAGGTCTCACTCTAGCCCAGGCTGACCTGGAATTCACTATGTCATCTCAGGGTGGCCTCGAACTCACGGCGATCCACCTACCTCTGCCTCCCGAGTGCTGGGATTAAAGGAGTGAACCACCACGCCCGGCTACCTTCTCACTTTTTTATGAGTCAGTTCAGACACCCTCTTTTCCAGGAAGCTGGCTTTGATTTCTTCTAGCAGGATTAGTTGTCTCATGTTCATTAGGACCCAGACCCTCCAGGTGGGATTGTGCACAGCCTCATAGATCCCACCACACACAACCGCTGCCGCATTTCTCCCCTCACAGCTCTCCCAAAGAACCACGTCCCCCTCCCCCCTGCTGCCTGCGTTCTAGGGTGGCTTGACAGAGGTCACACACTACTGTGGCAGTTACCTACTTGTTGCTGAGACAAAATAGCAACCTAAATGAAGCTGTTGGGAGAAAAGAGTGTATTTAGGCTTACAGATTCAAGGGGAAGTTTCCTCATGGCGAGGAACACATGGCAGAACAGGCAGGACAGTTAGATCACATCTTCATACATCAGCAGCAAGGGAGTAGCCCAGGTACTGGGCTTGGAACTGGGCTGTATCACCCCCAAAGACCATTCCCAGAGACATAACTCCTCCAGCAAGACCCCACCTCCCAAAGGCTCCACGACTCTTCCAAATTGGCACCAACTGAGGACCAAGTATTCAAAACGCATGAATCTATGAGGAATATTTTACATTCACGCCACCATATTAACCAAGCCCCACTCCCCTTTCTGCACCTCTGTGACCCCATAGTCTTAAAGTGAAGAGCACAGGTCGCATATTAACTAAGCCTGCTTCCTCACAATGTGGGATCTCCTCCCTTCCTGCCTCATTCTAAGAGACCTTTAAAAAGAAGACATCTTCAAGCCAGTCATGGTGGTGCACGTCTTTAATCCCAGCACTTGGGAGGCAGAGGTAGGAGGATCTCCATAAGTTCAAAGCCATCCTGAGACTGCATAGTGAATTCCAGGTCAGCCTGGGCTAGAGCGAGACCCTACCTTGAAAAACCAAAAAAAAAAAAAAAAAAAGGAAGACATCTTGAGCTGGAGGTATGGCTTAGCAGTTAAGTCATTTGCCTGAAAAGCCTAAGGACCCAAGTTCGATTCCCCAGTACCTATGTAAGCCAGATGCACAAGGGGCACACACATCTGGAGTTCATTTGCAGCGGCTAGAGACCTAGGCACACTCATTCTCTCTCTCTCTGTCTCTTACTCTTTTTCAAATAGCTCAAAAGAAGATATCTTCTTTTGTCTTTGTGCCTCAAACTCTGCTTTTAGACATTTGCTGTGTGCACTGAATGCTTATTAGAGACCTTTTGCTTCCAAAGAACAATTTGCCTCTGCATCTGTCCTCTCCCCCTTGGGTACATCTCTCTTGACTCCCTTAGCATGTACCGTATACCATGGGCTGTTGAAGGTATCTCACCACAGCCACTGCCGCATCGAGCTCTGTGATGACTGGGGAGAAAAGAAATCCCAAGCTACCCTAGTAACACATTTGTTCAACAAATGAACAAAACTGAAACTGGGTGGCAGTCACTGTCCTGAAGAAGAAAGGAGGAATCCTGGGCTAGGAATTAGGAGACCTGGATTTTTAATGTAGTATCTATACACCGTTGGGCAGATCTCTCATCTCCTGAGGCCTCAGTTTCCCTGACTTGTCTAACAGGCAGCCCAGACTATCAGAGCAGAGGAGACAGTACTCTGGCTCCTACATGAGGCTGTCTGTTGTGGTCAACCAGGCAGCCCCCTTGGCTCTGCTTCAGGGTTTCCCAGCTGCCTTGGAGCAGTGTGGGGTCCCAGGTCATGTCTTGTGGTTGAATTCAAAGTTACAGACCCGGAGGAGCCTTTGCAGAGTGGTGTGGGGGCGGGGGGCCTGCAGAGACTATCGCTTCAGAGAAGGGTAAGAACATCACATACCACATGACTCAGATAAATGGGACAGCTCCTCCCCACTGCTGTGGCTTCTCCAAGTCCCCTACCCTTGAAATGTCCCCTTCTTCTCTCCTGTCTGAACCCAGGTCTCTTTCTGTAGAAATCCTGTGTGTACTTTCACCTCTTCTCTTCCATCTCAGCGTGCAGTCTCTCTCTGGACAAAACCTGCACTCAAATGTGCTGGCTCGTCTGGTAAACCACAGTGACCCAGAGTGTTCTCAAGCCGAAAGCCTGGGCATTAGCTGCCCTCTCTCCCCTCCAGGCCTCAGCAAGCCCTTCAATTTCCACCTCTGCTCCAGCCCCACCCTGCAGCTCCTTACCACTCTTACCACTCCTGCCCCTGCCAAGACTTCCTTAGGGCTCTGCCCGCTCCAATGACATCCTCCGCCGCCCCCTGCAAGGCTCCAGAACAGGCAGATCACACTACTCTAGGAACGCTGAGCTGTGTTCTCACAGGGAGGACAGAGCAGGCAGGAAAGAGGAAGCTGTAAAGGGACCAGATGTTATGAGTTCAATTGTGACTCCCCAAAAAGATATGTTGAGGGCTGGAGAGATGGCTTAGTGGTTAAGGTGTTTGCCTGCAAAGCCCAGGACCCAGGTTTGACTCCCCAGAACCCATGTAAGCCAGATAGATACACAAGGTGATTCATGTGCACAACACGGCACAGGATCCTGGAGTTCAATTGCAGTGGCTAGAGGCCCTGGCATGCCAATTCTCTCTCTCTCATAAAGTCAGTGAGATTTAAAAAAAAAAAAAAGATGTTGGAGTTCTAATCCCCAAGGCCTCAGAATGTGACCCTATTTAGAGACAGAATCTTTACAGAGGTAATCAAGTTAAAATGAGGTCTTTGACGTAGGTGGGTCTTAATCAAATGGGACTGATGTCCGCATACAAAAAGGACATTTGGACACAAGGACACATGTAACGGGTAGACGATGTGAAGACACAAGGCCAACGCCATCTATAAGGCCTAGAAACTATTCTTCCTCTTGGGACTCAGAAGAAACCGACGCTGCTGACCCTTGACCTTGACCTTCTGGCCCTCAGAACGGCCTACTGTTTAAACTATCATGTCTGTGGTACTTTGCTCCCAGGTCATCCTAGGACACTAATAGTTTGGGGAAAAAAACACCAAATAAATATTATCCCCCAAGGAAATGGAAATGGAAGCTGGGAGGCAAACTGGAGACCCAGTGACCTGAGGCAGGGGACCCGCTGGTCACTGTCATGTGGGATTCCAGCCTTTTAAGACCAGGGCTCCTGATCCTTTATGAGACCCAGGCATCTGGATTTTCATGTGAAAATGCCTCATTTTAAAAACATTACTTAAAAAAAAAAACACAAACAAAACACAAATATGGAGGGTGAGGGGCCAGAATCGGCCTGGAGGCTGCTAGCTTGTGACTTTGTGCTTAACACAAGGATCAACAAATTGCTAATAGCCCATGACCCAAATCTGGCCTACACTGCAATAATAAAGGGTTCTTTTTTTTTAGCTTTGTTTGTTCAAGCTAGGGTCTCACTCTAGCCCAGGCTAACCTGGAACTCATCCTACAGCCCCGGACTAGCCTCACAGGGATCCTCCTACTTCAGCCTCCTGAGTGCCGGGATTAAAGGTATGCACCACCACACTCGACTTTATAATAAAGTTTTTCTGTAAATGGATATGTGCACTTGTGTTCATGTGCATATGAAGAACAAAGGACAACCTTTGTCCCTTAAGCAATGCTATCCACTTTGAGAAAAACATCTCTCATTGGCTTGGAACTCACTAATTAGGTTAGATTGGCTGGTCAGCAAGTCCCAGGGATCCTCCTGTCTCTACCTCCCTAGGGCTGAGATTACAGGGGTGCACAATTATGTCTGACATTTTATGTGGGTTCTGGGGATCAAACTCAGGTCTTCATGCTTGTGAGGCAATCTCCTTACCAACTCAGCTATCTCTCCAGCCCTTATTAGATGTATTGATTGATAGTTTTCACCCACAATGGCAGCATTGAGAAGATGCCCCAGAAACTATCCGTCATGCCAAACTTGGAATCAATCTCTGTCTCTCTCTCTCTCTACAGTGCTGAGGACCGAACCCAGGGCCTTGCACTTGCTAGGCAAACGCTTATCGACTGAGCTAAGTCCCCAACCCCCAAACTTGGAATCTTAACTGGCTGTCCTTCATAGCAAAAGTCTAGCAACCCCAGCTTACTAGACAAATCCAAACCATTTGAGAGGAGCAAATGTTCATGAGATTGCTCCTCCATCCAGTGCAGACCTCACTCCCTGCCTCTCGCCCCGTCCCCCTCCCCAGTTCTCACGAATGCTCTTCTCCAACAGAACTGAACCATTTTGGTTCTCAAGACACTCCACACACACAGGAGCCATTTGTACAATGACATCATCTCTTCTGACTTCTAGGAAGCCCCATCTCTACCTGTCTGCCCAGCAAACACCACCTTGTTCATCAGCCCCAAGCTCCCATGTCACTTCTTCCACCGTTTGATATGCACCCATCCCATTCTTGCCTGCTAAGCTCTGTGTCCCTGGGAGCCCGTAAGCATGGTGATAGCAGGCCAGGGCTTCTCAACTCAGCCTGAACACTGTGGCTTCGGCAGGAGACGCCTACTGAGGGAGAGGGAAGGGACGAAGTAATGAGGCAGCAGAGAGCAGACATGTGGTGATGGCATGGTGCCTGCCTGTCACTGGGGCACTCCACAGTCCTCCAGAGGCTTTCAGAGGAGAGGCAAGCTCCTCACACACTCTCCTGCTGGGAGCTGCAAGCTGCTTACCATGCAAGGAAAGACACGTTGTCGGGGTTCTCATGCCCTGCCAGCTGCCATCCCCAGCTGAGGAGCCAGAGTGAGGCACTGTCTCCGCTACAGTGGAGCACGCTGAGCTTGGCTACGTACCTCCCGCTGGTGGGAACTCAACTCATTCACTCATCCGTTGCTAGATACATCTCCACGCAGAGCTGGCTCGGGAGCGAGCAAGGCTCTGGAGCAGCAGAGACACTAGAACAATGGAGACGTGGCCCGATGGGTGCAGTGAGCTGTGCTTCTGTCTCTGTCCCCCCTGCCTGCGGCCATGTCTGTCATGGCCTTGTTGACGTGGAGTGTGCCTTCTCAGCCCTTGGCTTTGGGATTGCCCATGGGACCTGCTTTGACCAGTGGTGGGTGGTGGAAGTCATCACTCTGAAGCCGATCTCAGGAGGGACCGTGTGTTTTCATGACCTTTGACTTTCTCTGGGATGTTCCCACGCTGCTGACACACTGGTCCCAGGAGGATGAGAGACTTGTGATGCTGAGCCACCCCCTACAACTCACAGTGAGATGCAGGGATGCTCAGCAAAGGCCAGCCTGCATGACTAACTGACATGTGTGTGATAAGAAATTTTAGCCAGGCATGGTGGCACTGGAGAGGCAAAGGCAGGAGGATCGCTGTGAGTTTGAGGCCAGTCTGGAGCTGCAGAGTGAATTCCAGGTCAGCCTGAGCTACACCAACACTCTACCTTGAAAAAAAAAAAAAACAACTGGGGGGCTAGAGTGATGGCTTAGCAGTTAATCTGCTTGCCTGTGAAGCCTAAGGAGATTCAACTCCCCAGGACCTATGTAAGCCAGGTGCACAAGGTGATGCATGTGTCTGGTGTTCATTTGCACTGGCTAGAGGTCCTGGCATGCCCATTCTCTATCTACCTCTCCCTCTCAAATAAATGAAATATTTTTTAAAAATTCCAGGGCTGGAGGGATGGCGTATTGGTTAAGGGGCTTGGCTGCAAAGCCAAAAGATCCAGGTTCAATTCCCCAGGATCCACATAAGCCAGATGCACAAGGTAGTGCGTGCATCTGGAGTTTGTTTGCAGTGGCTGGAAGCTCTGGCATGCCCATTTTCATTCTCTCTCTCTCTCTCTCTCTAACCCCCCTCTTTCTGTCTGTCAAATAAATAATAAAATATATTTATTTAAAAAAAGAAATTTGGCCTAGACAGATGGCTTAGTGGTTAAGGTTCTTGCCTGCGAAGCCTAAGAGCTCGTGCTTGAATCTCCAGGTCCCACATAAGCCAGACGCACAGTGATGCAAGCATGCAATGTCGCACAAATGCACAAGGGGGTGCACATGTCTGGAGTTCATTCACAGTGGCTGAAGGCCCTGGCATGCTCATTCTCTTTCTCTCTCTCTCTCTCTCTCTCTCAAAATAAATAATAATAAAGAAATCCTCAAAAACAAAAAAGAAAATGAAATTGTATTAGTTACTTTTCTTGTTGCTGCCACAAACTACCTGACGTGGTAGTTTCATGTAACATGTCCCCCATAGTCTCATACACATGTGATTATATGTCATACTCAAGCCTTGCTGGAGGAGGTATGTTGCTGGGGGCAGACCTTGAGCTATATTAGTCCATGGTGTTCAGAGTTAGCTCATTCTTGCTGCTACATCTGGCAAAAGTGAGTTAAGTAAAGAAGGGCTTATTTTGGCTCACGTGCAGGGTCCAGTCCACCATGGTGGGGGGACATGGCAGAAGCACCTTAAGGCAGCACCCACAGTTGGGTGGCAGAGGACAATGAACGCTGGTGCTCGACTCACTTTCTCCTTTTGTATTCAATCCAAACCTGAGGCCGTGGTGTATGATGCCACCCACCCTGAGGATGGGTCCTTCCATTTTAATTAACTTAATCTAGAAACTCCTCCGCAGACACACTCAGAGATTTGTCACCTAGGTGATTTGCAACCCTGTCATGCTGGCAATTGATATCACAGTGGTATCAGTGCTTTGAAACGCCGAGTCTTGGGGTAGAATGTTACAACCAGGGGACTCATTCCCTGTCCTCAGAAGCCTCCAACAAGTAGAAATGGACCATCTCTTAGATAACCAGCATGCAATTCAGGCGAACTTATTTTGTGCTTGGCACCTGTCCTAAAGAGGCCCCCAACCTTCACTCCCACAGAGATGTCCACATCCTCACTCTGGGCACTTTGGATATGTTAGATCATAAGGGGGCAATGAAGTTTGCAGATGGAATTAAGGTTGCCAACCAGCAGACCAGCAGACTAATATAAGGAGTTCATTGTGAACCACATGGGGCTCCATGTAATTAGGGGGTCCTTAAATGAGGATGTGAATGCTGTGATGGTTAGCATATGTAGTGCCCGCACCCCCCCCCCCACAGAACCTCATGTGTTTTGGATACAATTTGGAAAGTTGTGAGCCATTTGGGAGGTGGGTCCTTGCTGGAAGAGGTGTGTTGCTGGGAACAGGGCCCAGTGCTACTTCCTTCCTGCTGTGTGGAGATGTAATGCTTTGCTGACTGCCTGCTCATGCCATGCCTTCCCCACCATTATGTAACTTTTTCTCAAAACTGTAAGCCTGAAATAAAGCCTTTCCTTCCATGAGCTGTTTCTGGGTGGGTGTTCCCCCACCCAGTAAAGAGAAGGTAATTGCTACAGAGGCAAAAAAAAAAAAAAAAAATAGAAACTAGAAATGGTCCTAGGAGGCTCAGCAGACCATTTCTGGCACCGTGAGACAAAAGAGGACTGGGAGTCAAGGAGAACAGGCAGCCTCTTGAAGCTGGAAAAGGCAAGGGACAGATTTTCCATCAGCACCTCCAGGACTGAACACAGCACTGTCCATACCTTGACCTTAGCCCCAAAAGAAAGTCAGGATTCAGCCCTGGTCACACCTTGACCTTAGCCCCAAGAGAAAGTCAAGATTCAGCCCTGGTCACACCTTGACCTTAGCCCCAGGAGAAAGTCAAGATTCAGCCCTGGTCACACCTTGACTTTAGCCCCAGGAGAAAGTTAAGATTCAGCCCTGTTTACACCTTGACCTTAGCCCTAAGATAAAGTCAAGATTCAGCCCTGCTCATACCTTGACCTTAGCCCCAGGAGAAAGTCAAGATTCAGCCCTGGTCACACCTTGACCTTAGCCCCAGGAGAAAGTCAAGATTCAGTCCTGGTCACACCTGCACTTTAGCCCCAGGAGAAAGTCAAGATTCAGCCCTGGTCACACCTTGACTTTAGCCCCAAGAGAAAGTCAGGATTCAGCCATGCCCACAGCTTGATTTTATCCCCAAGCAACTCAGTTTTCACTTGACTCCCAGAATAGTTGGATAATACAGCACACCACTCACCCACGGGGAATACTGAAACCGCAGGTAGCGCCAAGCCCCGTAGATACACACTGTTTTCCTATACGCTCAGAAAACATCTCACCGCAGTGCCAACTCCATCTGTCCCTGCCATGCTTATGCCAATGCCTCCTTTACATCACTGTCCTCACGTGTTGAGGTCATTATGAAGAAAATGCAAATTACTTAAACACAGCACAGTGGTTCTGGGACAGGAGAGGCAATATCCATGATGAGTCCCCTTGGTGACCATCAGGTAGGTATCATATGCAGTGTGGACACACCAACCACAGGTGGAGAGGGAAGTGGAAGAATTCCTCACACTACTCAGAAGAGCACACACGATCAGGCTTGCAAATGAGAGGTGGAGCAGTTAGAGGGGCTTGCTTATAAAGCCTGCCAACCCAGGTTCAATTCCCCAGCCACCCATGGAAAACCAGACAAGCATTCATTTGCAATGACAAAAGACCCTGGCATGTGCCCGCGCATGTGTGCGCATGTGCACGCACACATACACACACACACACACACACACACACACACACACACACAAATTAATAGATTAAATAAATGTACATTTAAAACTTGCAAATGGCTTAGCCATTAAGGCACTTGCCTACAAAACCACGTTAGCCAGATGCACAAAGTGGCGCATGTGCCTGGAGTTCATTTGCAGTTGCTGGAGACTTTGGCATGCCCATTCTTTCTCTCTCTCTCACAAGATAAAATAAAATTTTAAATATTAAAATAAACTTGCAAATTATTTATTTCTGGAACTTCCCATTTAATGCACTTGGGCCAGAGTTACTGTGGGTATCTGAACCTATGGTTAAAAGGCGGGGGGCTGCTACTGTAAATGGGTGTTGTCAAACTCCACCAAGCTGTGGTGATTTGCTACAGTAGCACCGAGAAGGTAATCCATCACTTAACTCGTTGCTGCTCTCTGTGCTCTTTGCTTTTTGCCTTGGAACCTGGGAGGCCAACCTTCTTTGAACCCCCACATTCCCTGGTGCTCTGGCATCCTTGGAAAAGTGGAGGGTGGCAGAGAGAAGGGATGACATCTCCTTCTTTGCTTCCTACCTGCCTGTCCCCTGCTCCCAGGATGGCAATGGCATCCTGTGTGGCTTGTCCCTGGTGTTTCCACATACCTGTGGCTTCTTTCTCTCTTTCTTTCTTCCTTTCTTTCCTTCTTTCTTTCTTTCTTTCTTTCTTTCTTTCTTTCTTTCTTTCTTTCTTTCTTTCCTTCTTTCTTTCTTTGTTTGTTTCTTTCTTTCTCTTTCTCTCTCTCTTTCTTTCTTTCCTCCTTCGTTCATTCCTTCCTTCCTTCTCATCCTGAGCCTCTGTGAAAGGATACTTCATTCAAAGACATCTCTCAAAGTCCTAGCTGAGTGGCCTTCTGTCTCCTGTGGAAACCTATCTGATTCACAGGATGCAATCATTAAAAATAATAAAAGAAGTCAGGCGTGGTGGCACACGCCTTTAATCCCAGCACTCGGGAGGCAGAGGTAGGAGGATCACCATGAGTTCAAGGCCACTCTGAGAATACATAGTGAATTCCAGGTCAGCCTGGACTAGAGTGAGACCCTACCTTGAAAAACCAATAATAATAATAATAATAATAATAATAATAAAGATTCTAACTAACTTCTATAGGATGCTGGAGCATTTCAGGAAGGAGGACACCCGACGTGGTATTTGAAGTGTCACCACAAAAAGGAAGTGGGGGGTGGGGAGGGGTTGGGGATCCTGCAAGAAGCAAAGAGGTCTGGGCCTGGTGCCAGATCCAGGGAGTTAAGCGTCTCGACATTCTTCTCTTTTAGTAATATGGCCTTGAGCGAGCTGCCTGACCTCACAGAAGTTTCTGTGCACGTCCCTGGACTAGGAGTCAATGGGCAGACCTCCCAGGCAGATGCAAAGAGTGAAGGGCCTGCATGGACATAGTGACTATTGCCCTCCTCCTCTCACCTCAGATGTTCCAGGGAACAGAACAGCATGAAGACACACAGGCCTCAGATGTCCCCAGAAGGCAAAAAGCAGCCAGTCTGCCTGGAACCCTGAAACAGAGCTCTGAAAAGCTGTGCTGGGAGCAGAGAACCAAGAGGACACTGGGACCAACAACATCTCCAGATTCAATTCAACTGGCAGGTGCACTGCCGTAGAAGCCCTGAGTGGAAGACAGACATGTCGTCTGAACGACACGTACCAGAGAGAGAGACAGAAACTTTGGCAACTTCCTTTGGAGAAATTTCCAAAGCCTTTCTGCAAAAGGTTTCAGGAGATAGAGGCAAATAGAATTCTAGAATCAGTGTATTGACTTTGGCCTTGAAAGTCACTTTCTCCTTGAGTTTTGTGCCATCCAGCTAAATCCCTTGCAGGCTTCCTGATCTGAAGGGGTAGCCAAGCAGAGAGGCCATGTCGGGTGCTCAGAGCAAAGAAGGGTACTGTCGTGGGCTATCGGGTACAGCACCCCAGAGCTGTGCAGGGTGAGGACCCACAAGCAAGAGAGATGGCTGTGGGGGCTGGAGAGATGGCTTAGAAGTTAAGGCATTTGCCTGCAAATCCAAAGGACCTTGGTTCAACTCCCCATGACCCACATTAGCCAGATGCACAAGGGAGCGCATGTGACTGGAGTTCGTTTGCAGTGGCTGGAGGCTCTGGCATACCCATTCTCTCTCTCCCTCTCTCTGCCTCTTTCTCTCTCTCTCTCAAGTAAATAAATAAGAATAAAGTGTTTTTTTTTTAAAAAAAAAAAGAAAGATGGGTGTGGTGGTTTAAATGTTAGTGTTCCCACAGCCTCCTGTATTTGTAGTTAAGCCTCATATTCAGTTCCCAGCTGGTGGAGCCTTTGGGAGGTAGAGCCTTGCTGGAGGAGGTGTGCCATTAGGGGAGGACCTTGAGGTTTGTGAGTCCAATCCACCCGGTATTCAGAGCTTGTTCACTCTTAACTGCTCCCTCCCAGCTGATGTGACAAGAAGGGATGCCTAACCTCTGCTCTGTAATGCTTTCCCTGCCATGATGAAACTTAACTTGAGGGGCTGGAGAGATGGCTTAGCAGTTAAGGTGCTTGCCGGCAAAACCAAAGGACCCAGGTTCAATTCCCCAGAGCCCACATAAGCCAGATGCACAAGGGGGTGCATTCGTCTGGAGTTCGTTTGCAGTGGTTGAAGGCCCTGGCATGCCCATTCTCTCTCTATCTGTCTCTCTGTCTCTGTCTCTCTCTCTCTCTCCTTCTCTCTTCCTCAAATAAAAACAAAATACTTTTTAAAAACTTAACTTGAACCAGGCATGGTGGTGCACACCTTTAATCCCAGCACTCGGGAGGCAGAGGTAGGAGGATTGCCATGAGTTCGAGGCCACCTACATAGTGAATTCCAGGTCAGCCTGGGCTAGAGTGAGACCCTACCTTGGAAAAAAAAAACAAAAAAACTTGAGACTATAAGCTAAAATAAACCCTTCCTCTCATCTGCTGCTTTGGGGTCATGTGTTTTGTCTCAGCAATGAGACAGTAACTGCAACAATGGGCATGGGGACCCTGAGTCGTGGCCCCTGCTCTGCCTGGCCTCCCATTCTCCCTTACCCTGCATATGGGGGTGGGATGGTCAGTCCTCCTGGCTTCCCCTGTAGCAAAGAAGGGAGAAGAAGTCTAAGCCATTCCTCCAAGCAGAACACAGCAGAATGTGACACTTTAGAGTTACAGTGGCATATGCCAAAGGAACTAGATAAAAAGCATGGTTCTGAAATAAAAATATTTTTTTAAAAAAAACATGGTTCTGGGGTCTGGAGAGATGGCTTGCTGCTTAAAGTCACTTTCTTGCAAAGCCTACCAGCCTTGGTTCAGTTCCCAAGTATCCATGTAAGCCAGATGCACAAAGGGGTGCAGGTATCTGGAGTTTGTTTGTAGTAGCAAGAGGCCCTGGCACACCCACCCCTCCTTTTTCTCTCCCCCACCCCGAACTTGCAAATAAACAAATAAAAGAAAACAAAAAGCCAGGTGTGGTGGCATATGCCTTTAATCCCACCAGCACTCAGGAGGATGAAGTAGGAGGATTTCTGTAAATTCGGGGCTAGCCTGAGGGTAATTCCAGGTCAGTTTGGGCTAGAGCAAGACTCTTGGGAAAAAAAAAAAAAAAAAAAAGAAAAGAAAACGTCTCTGCTTACTCCAGATGTGCAGTCTGCTTACAGAGAGGCCAGGCCCGCTCAGTCCTCTTTTGTTTATTTTGTGTAACTCTTTATAAGTCTTTATAAGACTTTGTGGTCTTATAACATGTGAAGTTTTTTTAGATAGGGTCTTGCTATGTAGCCCAGGGTGGCCTTAAACTCTTGGTCCTCCTGTCTGAAATTCCAGATGTGGGCCACCCCACCTATCCCTTCATCATTATTTTCTTAAAACAATTAATTCAGAATACATTTCTACCTTAGTCAGTGCTTTCTGGGTAACAAGAATCAGAAATGCAACTCAGGCTGGCTCAAGAAAACAATGAAGAGTTGCTTAATGGTTAAGGCATTAGCCTGCAAAGCCAAACGACCTGGGTTCGATTCCCCAAGACCCACGTTAGCCAGATACACAAAGGGATCCATGCGTCTGGAGTTCATTTGCAGTGGCTGGAGGTCTGGCGCACCTATTTATTCTCCCTCACTCTCTCTCTTTCTCTGTCAAATAAATAAACAAAGAAATAAAAAAGAAAGAAAGATACTACTACAATAATCCCTTCTTTCAAAACCACTAAAAAAACAAAAAGAAAACAATGAAACATACGGCTTTTTATTGGGCTGGAAAGATAGTTTAGAGGTTAAGGCGCTTGTCTGCGAAGCATGAGGACCCATGTTTGACTCTCCAGGTCCCACATAAGCCAGATACACAAGGTGGCACATGCGCACAAGGTGGCACAGGCAATTGGAGTTTGGTTACAGTGGCTGGAGGCCCTGGCGTGCCAGTCCTCTTTCTCTCTTTTACTCCCTTTCTCTTTTACTCCCTCTCTTAAAAGGGGGGTGCAGCCTGTTGGGATTGCCTCAAAAAATATTTTTATTTATTTTTTTATTTGAGAGCATGAGAGAGAGGGAAAGAGAGAAAAAAATATGGGCACAACAGGGCCACTCGCCACTGCCAGTACACCACTTTACATGGGTGCTAGTGAATTGAACCAGGGCAGGCTTTGCAAGCCAGTGCCTTTAGTCCCTGAGTCAGCTCTCTAGTCTGGGAACCAGAACTTTGACATCCATTTCTCAGTGGTGGATGCTGGCAACTCCAGGTGTACATTCTCAGGCCCAGCAACCCCTGGGGGAAGAAGGGTTGGATTTTCACCATATGTCATATGTCAGAGATGGCACATAGTGGGTGGCCAAGCCTCAGTGAGGTTCTTGTGACAGTACCCCTTGAGAGCTACGTGGTAAGGAGGGAGGGTTTCTGCCAGGGGCCAGCCAAGGGAATGGGGGCCAATATACATCCACGGTTTTGCCTCATCTCTAATAGCGCCATGAGCCTTCTAAGACAAGAGTGTATGTGCAAACAGCTGTGACCACTGGGGATGGAAAACCAGGGACCTGGCTAAAGTGGCTTCATTCTTTGAGAGCCAGGGCAAGAGGAAGTCATTACCGGGTCTTCAGGGGCCTGGACCCACCTGCCACTGGCCCCAGTGTGACAGACATCAGAGGCCTCGAAATCAGCAAGAAGGGCCGGGCATAGTGGTGCACACCTTTAATCCCAGCACTTGGGAGGCTGAGGCAGGAGGGTTGCTGTGAGTTTGAGACAAGCCTGAAACTAGTTCTAGGTCAGCCTGGGCTAGGGCAAGACCCTACCTCAGAAAAACAAAAAAATCAGCAAGAAGTCTCTGCTCTTCTCTTTGTAGAGAGAATAAAATAACCCCAGAAGCTCAGTCGGCAAGTTCTGAAGCTTCTTTTTTGGGGGGAAGTGGGGGCGGGGGAGGTGGTAGTGTTTTACTCTAGCCCAGGCTGACCTGGAATTCACTCTGTGGCCTTGAACTCACAGCAATCCTCCTGCATCTGCTTTCCAGAGTGCTGGAATTAAAGGCATGTGTCACCACACCTGGCCTAAGACTTCTTATTAGGAAGGAACTTGATAGAGACTATTACACTAGTAACTGGACCTCTATCAAGAAGTCTTGTTAGGTTAGTTGCAAGTGACAGAAAGTGAAGTCAGATTGGGTACAATGTAGCAATGATAATCGTAAAAAAAATCGTAATCATTATCACAATAATAATTCTATTATTAATTATTAATTAATTATAATTATTATTAATATTATTATTGGGCTAGGGAGCTAGTACAGTAATTAAAGGCACTTGGATTGCAAAGTCTTCCGGCATGGGTCGAATTTCCCTCGTACCCACAGAAAGCCAGATGCAGAAAATGGTGCGTGCATCTGGAGTCCATTTACAGTGGCAAGAAGCCCTAGTGCACCTATTCTGTATCCCCCGCCCCCACTGCTTACAAATAAATTTTTAAAAATTTAAAATTATTATCATCATTTCCTAGCCAAAAATGACTTCAGGTATGGTTAGACCCAGGTGCTTCACAGTTATCAAGAAGCTGTAAGGGGCCACTTCGGGGCATGCTTTGGCATCATGACCAAATTCTCTCCAGCACCTGGCTTGCGTCTCTAGCTTAGCGGTTCCAGCAGGAACCATTCATTTTGACTGAAGTCTGGGTCCCCTTCAAAATGCTACTGGTAATCAGGGTGATGGCATTCACACCAGCCAGGCCTGGGGTTTGCGACCACCCAGGCTCCTCTCCACCTCCCTCAATAACTCACACCCTCAGAGGTTCAAGGACTGAGCAAGTGGGAGAGGTGGTCCCGCACGTGCCTGCACAGGGAGGAGATGCCCGTGAGGAGAGTGGGTGTTTGAAGTACAAAAGGCAACATGCCAAGTCAAGCTGGAGCGGAAGGCAGGCAGGGGGAGGCACTGGCTCGCCTTGGGCAGGGAGCAGCTCTGGGGGCAGGATGGGACACCAGAAGTCTTCCTCAGCAGAACAAAGGAAGCCACACAAGTCCCATCCCCATTATGCCTACAGCAGGGGACCCTCATGCAGAGGCCTCTGCAGGCTCAAGCCCAGTTCCCCTTGCAACAGGCAGGCCCTCCGTTCTGCAGGGAGCTGCCGGCTGGCTGGCACCCTCCTATGGCTGAGAGAAAAAGATTACCTTTCTAGAGAGGGCTCGGGCCTTCTCCAAACTCCCCAAAACTAGCTCCCAAGAGTGGGTGTTGCCAAGAGGACCCACACTGAGGTCAGCCTTGCTCTGGGGACAGAGCTAGAAGATGAAGGCACCAGATGGTACTGAGATCTGCACGTTTTAATCGTGGCCAGGTGGGGCTTGCTCTACCTCTTGTCTTTTCACTCAGGCCCAGCTTATATTCAGCCTAACCTGTAAAAATGTTTTCAAAGCTCGTGGTGGCACATGCCTTTAACCCCAGCACTTGGGAGGCAAAGGTAGGAAGGTCACCATGATTTTGAGGCCATCCTGAAACTACATAGTGAATTTCAGGTCAGCCTGTAAGATCCTGCCTCAAAAAAACCACAAAGGAAAAATGTTTTCAGGGGTGGAGAGATTGCTCAATGGTTAAGGTGCTTGCCTGGAAAGCCTAATGACCTGGGTTTGATTCTCAGTACCCACACAAGCCAGATGCAAAAAGTGGCACATGCACCTGGAGTTTGTAGTGGCCAGAGACCCTGGCATGCCCATTATCTCTCTATCTGCCCCCCCCCATCTCTCTCTACTTGCAAAAATAATAAACAAAGCCGGGCGTGGTGGCGCACGCCTTTAATCCCAGCACTCGGGAGGCAGAGGTAGGAGGATCACCGTGAGTTCAAGGCCACCCTGAGACTACAGAGTTACCTCCAGGTCAGCCTGGACCAGAGTGAGACCCTACCTCGAAAAACCAAAAAAAAAAAAAATAATAATAATAATAATAAATAAAATATTAGTTTAAATGTTTTTGAGCCAAGTGTGGTGGCACATACCTTTAATCCCAGCACTTGGGGGGCAGAGGTAGGAGGATCTCCACAAGTGCGAGGCCACCCTGAGACTACATAGTGAATTGCAGGTCAGCCTGAGCTAGAGTGATATCCTACCTCAAAAAAAAAAAATGTTTCCAAGGGCTAGAGGGATGGCTTAGCTGTTAAGGTGCTTGCCTGCAAAGTGTAAGGACCCATGTTTGACTCTCCAGATCCCATGTAAGCCAGACAGATGCACAAAGATGAGGCAAGTGAAAGGTCACATGCCCACTAGCATCTGGAGTTCAATTGCAGTGCCTGAGGCCCTGGGGCGCCAATTCTCTCTCTCTCTCTCTCTTTCTCTCTCTCTCTCTCTCTCTCTCTTTCTCTCTCTCTCTCTTTTTTTCTCTAAAAATAAAATTAAAACATGTTTTCAGAGCCAGGCGTGGTGACACACGCCTTTAATCCCAGCACTTGGGAGGCAGAGGTAGGAGGATGAGTTCGAGGCCACCTGATTCCAGGTCAGCCTGGGCTAGAGTGAGACCCTACCTTGAAAAACAAAACAAAATGTTTTCAGCTAGGGTATGACTTGACAGAAATGGTTCTTGCTGCCCACCAGGAGGGAAGCTGCTTTTAATATTGTCTGGCCTTTAGCTGGCTGAGTGACCTTTGCTTAGTCACTAACCTTCTTCTGGGCCCCAAGATTCCTCATCTGTCAAATGAGGAAACTGGTCCCCAAATGCCCATAGGACCCTAATTATCTTCTGGCTCTGGCCAGTCTTCGCTAGCAAGGGGATCGTGGCTCTGGCACCGAACCTCCCTCCCATTCCTTGTCCCCTAAAGGTCCTAGCTCCAGCCCGTGGATCCTCTGGGGGCCTTGCTGAGGGGCCAGCCTGGGCTGGCCGAGGGCAGAAGTGTGGAAGGCGCTGTAGTTACGGTGAGAACAGAGTTTAAGCATCTGGTTTTATAGGGTATGGGCCTCTCTGTCAGCAGAAAGCCGCCGAGCTCCCTGGGTGCGAGTTAATTTCCTCCGTGGCTCGTTTCCTCACCCGCCGTCATTTTTCCTCAGCTGCTTTATGGCTTTTGGAGTCACTTAGAGCAACGTGCAGTACCAGTGGCTTAGAGCACAGGGATGGGAGAAGTCCCTGACATCGCCCTCCACCCTGGGGCCCAAGGGTGGTTGGCTCCTCCCAAGGGCATTGGCTCAGTGAACTTTGCATTGGAGGCCTCACAGTAGGGCTAGCAACAAGGCCTAGCCAAGCTGTCCCCAACAGGCCATGGCCTCTGGCACCTCCTTGACAAGCTTGCAAGGAACAAATGGAAATTAAATGATGACCAGGGCTGGGTATGGTGGCACACGCTTTTAATCCCAGCACTCGGGAGGCAGAGGTAGGACGATCACCATGAGTTCAAGGCCACCCTGGGAGACCACATAGTGAATTCCAGATCAGCCTGGACTAGAGTGAGACCCTACCTCAAAAAAAAAAACAAAAAAACAACTGATCAGGTTAGCCACGTTATCTCAAGTGCCTCAGTTAAACATCCCATCCACCAACTTTGCCATGGGCTCAGGGTAGAAAGACATAGGCAGGAAGTACCATCTTCGGTTTTAGACCGACCTGGTTCAGATCCCAGCCTCGCCAGTACCACACTGCCAAGTCCTCACCTCTATAGAATGGGGGTTCCTGCAGCTGCCTGGCGTGCAGGCTAGCCTGCAACTTACTCCTCAGAGGTCAGTTCACTCCCAAGCCACATTGTTCCTTAGTGACTCTCTCACCTCTTCTGGGTACCATGGAGACATTGTTCCCAAGTTGGGGAGAAGTGGGATTCCTGGGTGTGCTGGCAGAGACCTCTAAGGACCCGGTGATCCATGAACACCAACAGTACAAGTGGGAAGCCCCTGAACAGCCTTGTACGGTAAGGATTGCTAGTCTCGCAGCAGGGAGAAGGTCCTACAGGTTGCTGAGGTGGCCACGCTGACTGGAAGCCAAGCCAGGTAGGTGCTATCACTCTTGAGGTGAACATCTTGACAGGCACAAAAAAAAAAAAAAAAAAAAAAGGACACCCTTTAGGAGCCTATTGTCTCTTGTGGAGGTAAGGAAGTGAAATGTTCCACATAGACTCAAATGTTGAGAAAGATTTAATCCCCACTTGGTGGCCCTGTGTGGGAAAGTCATGAAATGTTTAAAAAGTGTAGCATTGCTTGAAGGCTGCTTCTGGTCAGGTATTTTGTCCCAGCAATAAGAAAGTAACTGAGGGCTAGAGAGATGCTTAGTGGTTAAGGCCTCGCCTGCAAAGCCTAAGGACCATATTAGACTCTCCAGATCCCACGTTAGCCAGACACACAACAGTGAGGAAAGCGCAAGGTCACACATGCCCACTATGTGCCGAAAGCATCCAGAGTTCAATGGGGCAATGTCTGAGGCCCTGGTGTGCCAATTATCTCTCTGTGTCTTTATATCTCTCTATCTCTCTGTGTGTCTCTTTGTCTCTCAAAAAAAAAAAAAAGAGCACGCCTCTAATCCCAGCACTTGGGAGGCAGATGTAGGAGGAGTGCCCAGAGTTTGAGGCCACCCAGAGACTATATAGTGAATTCCAGGTCAGCCTGGACCAGAGTGAGACCCTACCTCGAAAAACCAAAAATAAATATGAAATAAATGACACAGATGGGCAGGAAGGAGAAAGTGCCACCTGAGCTGATATCACCAGGTGGCAATTAGGGATGATGGAGGGCTAGAAAGATGACTCTGGTTAAAGGTGCTTGTATGGAAAGCCTAACAGGTTCAATTCCCCAGTAGTGAGGCAAAGCCAGATACACAGAGAGAAGCACGCATCTGGAGTTTGTTTGTAGCGGCAGGAAGCTCTCACTCAAACAGGATAAGGCATGTGGAGCACCTCCCACTAGAAGAGAATCAGGGCGAGCGCTCCAGCACTGTGCCCCGGGTGGGGTGTTGAGGACCTGGGCTGTCCTCTGGGTTCTGCCAGCAGCAATTTGTTCAACCTTGAGCAAGTTGTTGCCCCACTCAGCCATCCCCTCTTTGGCCATAGATCCCTTTGAAACTTCATTAACTTCTTGGCCCACTGCCCAGAAAAGTACACACACAGGACCTCACAAATTTGGCATAAGAGGGAGAGTCAGAAATCAGGAAGACACAATTCTTTCAAAGACTATGGGACATGGGAATATGCAGCCACTTACCTGCTGCTGGGAAAACATGCCAAAGCCAAGGGAGTCAGTGCCTTTGGGGTTAGAGTTTCTCTGGACAGGGAGAAATGTTGGCTACTTGGTTCAATTAACCACCAAGTCTATTCAAGTCCAAATATGTTTCCAGAAAGCTTGTCATATGTGGGACGATCTGCCTTGTCCCTCCACATAGAGTCCTCCTGAGTCTTCCAGGCTCCCCAAAGAGCAGTGTGGGGGAGGACCACAGTGTGTGTAGCAAGGGGAGAAACAACTTTAGGAGATTCCTGGAATGGGTAAAAAAGTTAGTCTGGTTCAGTTCCCTTCAACCTCTCCTACTGAGGACAGTCTTGGTTTGGATCTAGCTCTCTTTAAGGCATTAATAACACTCATCAACTGCCCCCCCCAACCACCCCTCATTTGTCCAAAAGAGAGCTGGCCTCAGCCTCTGCTTCCGTGCCTAATGCAGGCACCAGGCACTCGCTCAAATTTCATTACATTGTTTTGTTTTTGTGGCATTTGTTTTAACAGTTGTCTTCTATTTATGGCTTGAGATATTGGCTTTCCACTTACAGCAGTGATAAAAAAGTTTCCTTTTTCATTTTGTCTCTTTAAGTTTTTATTTTTTTAAAGGTGGCGGATGGGAAGAAAAATATTAAGTAACACAAGTGAGGATCATAACTGTGAGGTTGGGATGTCAATGACGGGGGTCTGGGAAATGTTCTTCGTGAAGACACACCTACTGTGTGTCAGTCAGCACACTGAGTCAGTCCTGAAATGACAGAACTAGGTGGGTAAAGTCCGAGTCCTGGCAGAGCTGACAGCCTAGCAGGGGTGGGAGCTGGGGAAGAGGGAGCAACATACAGACACATGGTGCGTCAGATGATGGCCAATGGTTTGAAGAAGCAGGAAGCCGAAGAAACTAACTGCTTATAGTTTAAAGGGGGTTATCATGTCTTCCCTCCAAGCAAAGACCTCAGCCATGCTGCTGCCCCTCCTGGGGGAGGCTGACTTTTAAAAAATATTTTGTTTCTATTTATTTATTTGAGAGAGAGAGAGATGCAGAAATAGGGAAGTAGAGAGAGAGAATGGGCATGCCAGGGTCTCTAACCACTGCAAATAAACTCCAGATGTGTGCGCCCCCTTATGCATCTGGCTTCCGTGGGTCCTGGGGAGTTGAATCTGGGTCCTTTGGCTTTGCAGACCAAGTGCCTTAACCGCTAAGCCATCTCTCCAGCCCATGGAGGAGGCTGATTTTGAAGATTCCCACTGACAGAGACTACATAGAGTGGGAAGGGAACACCCTGCATCAAGGCGCCTGCCTCCTCACTTCAATATAAGAGCAAAGTTGTCAAGACGAGAGCTCTCTTCTGTAAAGCGACCTGTGGGGTGTGCCTCCCAGAGCTTGATGGTGCCCCACATTACCCAGAGAATGGACTCTTAGAAGATGCCCCACATTGCCAGGAAAGTGGACTTTGACAGAGTGGGCACCCCACGTGCTAGGAGATTGGACTCTGAGAAGGCGCCCCACGCGGCTTAGAAGTCATCACCTTCTGACCATCAAAGTGACACTGGCTACTGTCAACCATGTGTGGTTCCAAGTGTACTTCAGTACTCCAAATTCCTTGAAAACTGGCCATCTATCTATAGTCCGTCTGCAGCCTGGTGGGCTAGGCGTTCCAGGAACCTTGGCCTTCCTGTTTACAAGCTGTGTTTCTTCTATTCTTTTGAACTTTCGTACACTTTAATCTGAAAAGAGAGTAGCAGGTCATTCATTGCCTTGGCATGTGTAACCTGTCAATAAAATGTGTGCCATTCTTCCTTATGTCTACCTTAACTGCCTCTCTGGGAACACCTTATATCCCTTCACCAGCGAGAGTTAGGAGAAAATGAGCAAGAAGCTTGGGAGCCCATTTATTTCATTGATTCAAGAAGTAGATAGCACTCTGCTCTGCCCTAGTCGTGGTTCTGGTCACTGGGGCGCAGCGGCCCACACAGCTGCTCTTCGGTGCACGTGAATGTGTCAGCAGAGAAGTTGTGAGGCTTGTGCTAGGGACGAGGGCTTCAAAGTAGGCTCAGGAGCTGAGTGAGGTGACACATGCCTTTAGTTCCAATACTTGGGATTTCTCTGTACAGAAGAGGTGACATCGGGGTGAGAAAGAATGAACTTCACTACGGTTGGCGCTGGGGAAGAACATTCCAGGAAGGGGCAGACAAAAAAGCGCAGAGGGTTCTGAAAGAGGAAGGATGGCAACTCTGAGAGCCAGTGTGAGTTAGGTGTGGGGAGAATAGGCTCCTGAAGACTCAAGATGGGGAGCCCTGGGGTGACTCTGTGAACTGGGCCACATGAGACAACAAGCAGCTCCCACCTATGCCCTGGAAAAAGCTGGGTCCCTGCCGCCTGCACTGTCCGGGGCACCCACCGCTGGCTGGATCTCTCTCCCGGAATCCAGTTCCCCTCTGGGTTGAGAGAAGTCTTTTCTGTCTTGGATGAAGGGAGAAGGGCGAGGAGGAGGGGAGAGCAAGTGTGTTTGCTGGCACCAGAATCGGAACAGAAGTCAATGCTGGAAATGTTCCCAAGTATTTGGAAATTAAAATAATAAAAGAAACTTGGCATATGGAGTTTGTAAAGTGGCGTCCATCTTCCAGGAGGGACACAGCTTAGTCAGAACGCACAGGAGAGCAGAGCCTGAGGAGTAAGCTCTGGGTCCCAGGCTGGGACAGGGGCAGGCATGTTGCTGCTCTGGGACAGGCTAGTCTAAGAGACATAAAGAATATGGGAATTCACTTTAGATCGTACTTCTTTTTAAAAAAATGAATGAAGATTCTTTATGCCCCTTTCCTAAATTCACAGGAGCCCCCAGTCCTACCCAGCCCAGGATATATATACACACCTATGTCAAACCTGAACCTGTCTTTAATTCTCCTTTTGCCCCATGAGCCAACTCCAGATCAGGTCCTCAAAGACTTACTCAGCCTCCAGAACACCCCCAAACCTACAGGGTTTCTACAGTTTGCTTCCCCACCTCCAGTACACTCCAGCATGCCCCCTCTTGCTTGGTCAGCAATAGCCACCTTGCCTGGTCTCCTGATGCCCCCTTTCCCTAGATGTATTTCTGACTTGAATCAAAGCAATTCATCTCTTCCCTATGGCCTTCAGGCTCTGCATGATCCAGGCTCTGCCTGTTCCCCATCTCAATGTTCTTCCTTTTGCCCATCAAACCAAACACGATCATCTCTGGCTTGGGACCCTTGCACACTGCTCCTGGTGCCTGGAGTACTTTCCACCAGCCCTTTCTATGGAGGGCTCTTCGTTCAAGTCTCATCCCAAAGACAGACCCCTCGGAAAAGCCCTCCATGGACACTCCATCCAGAAGGCCACCTCTCCAATCCCTTGTTTAAAAATATTTTGCCGGGCTGGGCGTGGTGGTGCATGCCTTTAATCCCAGCACCCGGGAGGCAGAAGTAGGAGGATCGCCGTGAGTTCTAGGCCACCCTGAGACTGTGAGACTACATAGTGAGTTCCAGGTCAGCCTGAGTTAGAGTGAGACCCTACCTCAAAAAACCTTTACATACATACATACATATATATATTTACTTGCAAGCAGAGAGAGACAGAAGACCAATAGACAGACAGACAGACAGAGAGAATGGGCACACCAGGGCCTCCAGCCACTGCAAACCCACTCTAGACGCATGCTCCACTTTGTGCAGCTTGGCTTTATGTGGGTACTGGGGAATTAAACTCGGGTCCTTAAGCTTTACAGGCAAGTGCCTTAATTGTTGAACCATCTCTCCAGGTCCCCAAATTACTTTTGGTTTGTTTTTCAAGGCAGGGTCCACTGTAGTCCAGGCTGACCTATAGCCCTAGGGGGGCCTTGAACTCCTGATGATTTTCCAATATCAGCCTCCTGAGTGGTAGGATTACAGCGTGTACCAGCACACCCAGCTTCCAATTACTTTCATCAGCACTTTGTTATTTGTCTGTATGCTTGTCACTGTCAAATGATTTTGTACATCTGTTTGACCTGTCCACCTGCCAAATGCAAGGAAACCAGACCTGCCTGCCCACTTTCCCACCACCCCCTCCACATCTTGAACACTGCTTGACTTAGTGACATCTGCCCAGTGGGTGCTGAGGGAATGTCAGAACCTCGCAGTTTATCTAGGTGGCAGCTGGGTGCTGAACCACGCACAGTCTCGTGGATGCCGAGCAGCAGATAACCCCGCACTCACGGTCAGGACTCAGAGGGTGACTGATCACGGCCTCGTGATCATGATCCAGGCCAAGTCACCCGGCACCTCAGCAGAGTTTGGGGCCACCCCATCTTGACAAAGCTGCGACTCCTGGGTTGAACCCCCCCCCCCGGAACTCCCAGGAGCCTCTCTCCACCTCAGGTGCTCAGGCAGCCCAGCTGGCACAAGCTAGTTAAAAGGTGTGGGCAACAGGGAGAAAGGGTACCCCATAGGCAACTCCGGGGGAGGGCACCTAGCCAGCCTACAGTCTCTGCAGGCTCTTGAGTGTCTTGGCATGGAGGTACAGAGGTGCTGCACATCTGCCTGGGGGAGGGGCTTGAGGCCTTCCTCTGGGAAGACTGGATGGCCCTTGTCACAACCACGCCCCCAATCCTACCACCTCCGCTTCTCGGGCAGCTCCCCTCCTGCTCTGCTGCATGCTGGTCTCTGCAAGATGGATTTTCCTGGCTGTGCCAGTCTCGCTGCCACCTGTTCGCACTGTGCTGGAGCCAGCAAAGTGGCTCTGCTTCAAACCCAGAGCAGCTGGGAGAGTGGTTGCCAAGCCTCGTTGTCCGCCTCGCTCCCCTCCTTTGTTGAGCTCTGGCTCCAAGTCATTCTGTCACCTGCTGGCAGCTGGGCGGCTCTTCCTCTGCCCAGCACACCTCCTGCAGACTCTCCCAGCCCTGCCTGTCCAGACTCCAGGCTACAAGTGCGCCACAACCAAGGGTTCACTTGACCTTCTCCACCCCGTCCCCTCCTCTTAGCTCAGACTCCTTCACTTTCTTTCCTTTCCTCAACTTTTCGTGGGGCTCTCCCACTTACTGTTCCCCGGAGACTTTCCTGGGAACTCAGACAGAGGAGGTGAGTGTGAGGAGGTGACCAGCTTCACTCGCTGAACCATACAACAGGGTCTGGTAGCCCAGGGGGGTCCCAAGGAGCGCAATTGTGAACCCCCCAGGAGGGGGCACTCTAGACTCAATTGCCATGCAGAAGATAAATTCCTAACACTACCACACACACATGCATAGACACATATGTGGGTGCATAAATATGAACACATACACATGTACATGCAAGGACACACATGCACATGCATGCATGTATATACTCACATACATGGGCATACCCACACATGTACATACACATGCACATGGGTACAGGCACACACAAATGCACACGTGCACACAGACAGAGACACACATGCAGGCACACACAGGTTCTGTGACCTTGACGAAGGCCCCTGTGGACCTTGGACTCCTCAGCTGCCCATAGCTGAGTGAGCACCTACCCACCCCACAATGTCACCGTGAAGAGCAAACTGAGGGCCAGCGACTAAGCTCCTTTGGGAACAGGCAGGAATATAATTAGACACGTGCGTGGGCTAGAGAAATACAAACTGTGAAGTGCTGTGAGGCCCAGGATCTGCTTTTGCGGGGTTCACGCGTGTGCATGCCTAGCCTCGGGAGAAGGACGCGGGCCGAGTCTGTCTCTAAAACGCTGGCTCCAGCTGAGAAGCATCTGATGGCTGAGACAGACACATGAGAAGATAGAGCAAGACACAGGAAGACAGACAAATAAACACAGATAAAATAGCCGGTGAGGCCCGATGGCTCTCGTGATGGGAACAGACAGGCGCGCCGCAGCCAGGTTCCTATAGCCTGGGGCTTGTCTCTCTTCCAGCAGGTTCTTTTCAGGGACACAGCCACACTCTCCCCTCCCTTCCTGCCTCCCTCAGATGTGGACTTGCTTGTGTGTGGGCCCGTAAGCACGAGAGATGTACGTGTGCCCATGGGACGGGGTGGGTGGGTGGGGTAAGGCAGGGGGTGGGCCCTCACGGTTCTGAATGCTGGTGAGAAGGGAAACGGGGTTCTTGCACTGGGGGAGGGGCTGGAGGCCATGTGCCTTTGTGGATGATAATAGTGAGAAGCTGCAGGTCACTTCCAAGAGGTTGCTAATCCCTGGGGAGGACAAGGCAAGGAGAAGCTACCAAGTGTGTGGAAAAAAACCCTAGGTGCCCAGACCTGCTCCCAGATATCTTTTTTTTTTAATTATTTATTTATTTATTTGAGCGCGACAGACACAGAGAGAAAGACAGATAGAGGGAGAGAGAGAGAATGGGCTCGCCAGGGCTTCCAGCCTCTGCAAACGAACTCCAGACGCGTGCGCCCCCTTGTGCATCTGGCTAACGTGGGACCTGGGGAAGCGAGCATCGAACCGGGGTCCTTAGGCTTCACAGGCAAGCGCTTAACCTCTAAGCCATCTCTCCAGCCCCTGCTCCCAGATATCTGCAGATGAGCAGCAAGTTTGGGGGGTGTAGGGTGGACTGAGGGTACTTCCTATGCTTTCACCCATAGCCACCAGACTGCTCTTTCTTTCTGTCTTTTTTTAATATTAACTTAAGAGAAAGAAGGAGAGCTACAGAGAGAGAGGCAGATAGAGAGAACAAACAGGCACACCAGGGCCTCTAGCCACTGCAGATGAACTCCGGACACGTGCACCACTTTGTGCATCTGGCTTACGTGGGTACTGGGGAACCGAACCTGGGTACTTAGGCTTCACAGGCAAGCGCCTTAACTGCTTAACCATCTCTCCAGCCCCAGGCTGCTCTTTCTACCACGAGCATCAGATCTGTCTTTACCCAATCTTCCTTCCCTTCCGAGGTCTCCCATTGCAACTATAATAAAGTGCAAATCTGACCCGTTTCTTGCAAGAGCCCACATGCTTTAGCCCCGCCTATCTCTCCAACCTCAAGATCCATTTCTCCCTCGCAGCCTTCCCTCCATACCAACCTGTTGTTCCTGTCAAAGAGGTGCCACCTTGGGGCCTTTGTACCTGCTTTGCCCTTTGTCTGTGACACTCAGCTGCCAGCTGTTGCCTCAGAAGGTAGCTGCCATCACTCACTGTCAACCACAGTCCCTGCCTTGCCCCTACTTGGCCCATTGCATATTCTTCACCACTTGCTTGATGGTTCATTATTTATCTTTAGTCCTTTTGCCTATGTCCCCACAGGAACACTCGGCTCCAGGAAAACAAAATCTATACCTGGGACAAGGCTTGGTATAGAGGACACTAAATACAGGATGAGCGTCTGCTCCTATCTGAAAGGATTAGAACACACAAGTCTTTCAGATTTTAGACTTCCTGAGATGTAGGGATATTTGTGCATATATAATGGACTATCTTGGGGATGGGCACTAAGTCTAAATATGAAATTCACTTACATACCCACCTGGTATACAGAAGGTGGTCTTATATACTACACTTGAAATAATTTTGTGCATGAAACAAAGTTATGGTGTGGAATTTTCCACTTCCGGTGTCATGTTGATGTGAATGAGTGTTTTTTTAATCTGGGGACTTGGGAGATGGTTCGACTGTTAAAGGCACTTGCTTGCAAAACCTGCTGACCCAGATTCAATTCCTCAGCAACCAGACAAAGCCAGACACAAAGTGGCACATGTGTTTGCAGTGGCAAGAGACCCTAGTGTGACCACGTGTAAATAAATAATTGTTTTAAGTTTTTACTTGGGAACATTTCAGACTACAGATTTTTAGATTTAGGCGTTCAACCTGGACTCGAATGAATGAAGAGATGAACGAACATATGGGTGGGTGGCTGCATGGGTGAGTGGGCGGATGACTGGGCGAGCATATGGGTGGGTGAGTGGGATGGTGGGTGGGCAGGGCTCTGATGGAGATGTGGCCTGCCCAAGAATACACAGCTGGCGCCAGCAGCAGGGTGGGCTGAGCCAGAGCTCTGCCTCATCCTGTCTTCATTCTCTAACCTGTTCCTTGCTTTTTATTTAAAGTAAATACATGTCCTGTTATTTCTTTCAGACCATAACCTGACTTGAGATCTGATAACTGATAGCTGATCCAGACTATCCACTCACCACACTGTGGCCCCAGGGCCACCCGCTCTGGTTGCTGACTTTACTTGACTTCTGAGCCCATTAACTTGATTATTAGGAGGTTGATGAACCCCTGCCCCCTGCACGGGTGCACTTCCTCCCTTGCACCCACTCATCTGCTAAGCTGGCAAAGGCTGGGTGGGCTCAGCCACCCCTCTTGCCTGGCAAGCCGGGCAGGTGAGCAGAGCATCATTTTGCTCTCAAAATAACCCTCAGAAAATGGGGAGGGAGAGCCTGGGGCTTTGAAGACCCTGAATCAAAGGTTAGCCTTATCACGGAGGGCTGGGAGGTTAGCGGACCAGGCTTCTTTGAACTGTGATGCTGTCTGGATGCTGAAGCTGAAGGAGGTGAGAGACAATGCTGTGACCTTGCCTAACTCCAGTCACTGAGTATATTAAGGCAGGAGACTAGGAGCCCTGGTAGAGAAAGGAAACAGAAGGATGCTTTGCAATAGATAGGCCCCAGGCCATCTCCAGCAGGGGATCCATGGGACAGAGGAAGTTCCTGCTCTCATCCAGAAAGTTCCATCTGATTGGAAAATATATAAACTCTTCATGTCATTGTTAAGTGATAGGGGGAAAAAAATCACCCTGCAGAAAGAAGGCAACAGTAGGATGGATACCTTAGTGTGAACAAATCACCATCAAGGAAAACTACACGCATATGTACATTCATGCATCCATGGGAGGAAGGCTACACACCAGACTTCTACCAGAGGCTCCTCTCTGTAAAACTCTGAGGATGGGCAAAGTTCCCACTTCTCCTGGTATCATAAAGTAAGGTTACCTATGTCATGTCATATACATAAAGTTAAAGATATTTTTGTTGTTGTTTGTCTGTTTTTTGAGGTAGGGTTTCACTTTAACCCAGGCTGACCTGGAATTCACCATGTAGTCTCAGGGTGGTCTTGAACTCACCATGATCCTCCTACCTCTACTTCCTAAGTGCTGGGATTAAAGGCGTGCACCACTACACCCAACTGAATGATTAATTTTTTGTTTGGTTGGTTGGTTTTGTTTTTCAAGGTAGGGTCTCACTCTAGCCCAGGCTGACCTGGAATTCACTAGGTACTCTCAGGGTGGCCTCAAACTCATAGCAATCTTCCTACCTCTGCCTCCCAAGTGCTGGGATTAAAGGTGTGCACCACCATGCCCAGCTCAAAGATTAATTTTTAAATATATCCACCAAAGATGTAATTCAGAATGTGAGAGACAGATCCAGCTGATGTAGCCATTAAAGAAAGTGGTAGGAATAAGGAAAGGTTCCAGGCTGAAACGGGAGGTTCCTGCCCCATACCAGGGTAGACAGAACCTGCTGCGCCTCTTCCCCTTGCTGAATCCCCTGGCATACAGCTCCTCTAGCTGCCTCCCCAGGACTGACCCTCCTCGAAGTTGCTTCCAAGACCCCCCTGTGCGTGGGCTCAGGCATTGGTTCTAGGACTTGGGGATAAGGAAGGGAGCCAGGCACAGAGAACATATTGCTTGGCTAGTCCCATCATGCCAGGACAGCAAGCCTTCCGCCTCTGCCCAGCACAGTGACAGCACACGCATGCTCATGCAAGGGGGTTATTTTATTAACCAGATCGATTAAGCATCTCTCTTTCTAATTACTAGTTTAATTAACCTTGGCACACAGAATGCACCAGCCCCCCAGGGACTGAGTCAGACTGTTGTACAGGGTGAGAGCATTGCCTGTTTGCTCCATGCCGTTGCCTTCAGCCCGCCTGCAAGAGGCCTGGGATCTGGAGCACCAGAAAGGGGCAAAGGAAATGTGGGCAGGGGTTGTGGGGGACCTCTCCAGAAGGTCTTCCCGTGGACGTTAGGTTCCAGCACAGCCATTTCTTCAACAGCTACTCTACCTGGTCTCCCCCACATCTGCTCTGTGCAAAGCCTGGGAAGTCATAGGTTTGGCTGTGTGAGTTTGATGGGCAGGAGTGTGTGGGAGGGGGGCTGTCTCAGCTCTCTCATCTGTGAAATGAACTGGAGCTCCTTGGGTCATGGGCAAGTTATAAGGTTTCATTGAAAGGACAGAAGTCAAGATGGTTTGCAAACTATCTTCATTTGCTCATTCGCTCGTTTGGCACACATTTCCATAGGCACGTTGTGCCAAAGTAAGCCCGATGAAGGCCAAGTTCTCAGAGAATCCAGTCATGGCTCGTGTGGGTGCGCATACACTTCGTCCTGACTCTGCCCTTGACACCAGGTGCCAGCCCAGCACGCCCCTCCCAGACGCTACGTCCACATGACTGCCTGGAATGCACCTTTCCTCTTCACAGACACTGCTGACACACACCCATCTCAGAAAGCATCCCCACCCACATATGTGCACAGTGGCCAGGTGTGAAGACAAGGGTATGGTCTTCTGCTCTCGAGAAGCAGAAGGCCAGAGGTGTCACTAAAGGATGGAGTAAGGAGTGGCCAAGAGCCCCTGGTAACAGAGTTGCACATATTTGTTTAAAAGCTTATTAAAATCCTAACCAAGTCTCCTTTTCACTATTGCAGTGTTATTGGAATCTCCTGATGCCTGTGTGGGCGAGTGAAGGAGAGCGTGTGTATTTGCATATGTGTGAAGGATAAGACTGCGCATGCCTGCCTGGGTGCCTGTGTGTTTGCGTGTGTGTGGGATGGGCTGGCATGTGCATGTGTGTGGATGTCCAGATGTGCTTATCTGTGCATTTGTGTGTGCATGTGTTTGTATGCATGTGTCTGGGTATGAGTTGTATGTCATGTGTGTGCATGTCGACGTGTGTTTGGATGTGGGGTTATGTGTGCATCTTGGGGGGTGGACTCATATGTGGATTAACATGTGCACGTGTTTGTGCATGTGCGCATGTCCGGGTATGAGTGCATCTAGCTGTGTGTGAATGTCCCTATGTATGGGCTGTCTCTGTAGGTGTGCCTCGTTGTGTGGTCCTGGGTATGGGCTGTGTGTGTGTGTGTGTGAGTGTGTGTGTGTATGAGAGAGAGAGTGAGTGAGTGATCAAACATAAGTGTATGTATTGTGTCTTATACATATTTGTATCTGAGCAGTGTTTTTCAACCTAGTTTTCACTATCACCCCCAAAAGGAACCTTTGTAAATATTTCCCCTAACAGTCCTTGAAATTTTAATATCATAGACACACCATATATCTGTCTGGTACAGCTTATATATGTGTGGTTTCTAGAGAGAAAGGGGCTTTTCCCACCCTTGAAGAACTGACTTCTATCCACTGAGAGCTGTATCACCCTGCTGGGAGTTCACACTACGGGGTAAGCATTCCTAGACTTCCTCTTCCCTCCAACCCTACATGTGTGCAGGATCCCAAGGAAATCTTGTAAAACACAGATAAAGATCCTGTCTGTTGACCTGGAGAGAGATCAGAAATCCAGCTTTAGCAAGTTTTGGGAGATCCAGATGTCTTGCTGGAGGGAGGGAATTTTTAGGGTCCCCAAGAAGGGACCATCTAGTCTTAGGGGAGAGGGTCTGTCTGGAGCCTTATCCTAGAGAGTCTGAGATGTCAACCACAAGGGCTGGGTGCCGGCTCTTGGGACACGCGCTGCTCTGGTGAGAGCAGGGGACAGGCTGCTCAAATTAGGCTGCTGACTAGAGAGAGCTCCTCCCATCTGCCCAACCCTTAAGAGTACAATGAGGGGTGTTTCCAAACACCAAGACACATCGCAGGCATCTGCAAATGACTGGGGTCAGTAGCCAGGTGTCCGAAGTCTGGTTCCCATCTATTTGATAAAGCCAGAGAGGCCTCTCCTGATGATCCAAGCCTCACTTCTGTGCGCCTGGATGTTGGCGTGCGTGTAGCATGTGCTGATCTCTCCCTAGCCCCAGGGATGTGCCAGGCCCCAGGACTGCTAGCAGAAATTCTCCCTGCTCTGCTTCTGAGTGCAGCCCTTAAATTGGAGAGGGGAGATCAGCCCCAACTGGAAGCCCAGCAGGAAGTTGTCAAGGACCTGGTAGCAAAATCAATCCAAACGGAGAAGCCATCCCTGGCCCTGCCCCCTTTGGATGTCCAAGAAAAGCAGAGCCATTGGAGGACTGGAGCTGTGCCAAGCCTCAGCTTTGAGTATCTGAGAGATCAGAACACAGGGAACAAACTGATGTGGTGTGGGCAGTGCTCCAGTGTGAGGCTACTGGGGGCAGAGAAGAGTCTGGAATGGGAGGGCAGAGGTAGGGAAGAGCAGGTAGGCTGGACTGGATGCAGAGGTGTCTCCATGTGAATATGACAGCATGCCAGAGAAGCATGGTGTGAGTGTGAATGAAAGATGGAGGTGGAAAAGAGCAGGAAGGAGGGATGCTCCCGTCTGCGGAGCAGTGAGAAAGGGCATCCTTCTCCTCTCAAGCTTTTAAGGCATCAGAGCACCTTGCTAATTGTTCATCTCCCAGAGATGCTAATGAAATTATCTCTATAAAATGCTCATCAGGTTATCTGCAGAGGGCATGGTGCCAGGCTTCTGCTTGGTCCAATCCCCCCACACACACTTCCTGTCAATTTTCCACCCCCTCCTTTTTGCATATGCCCTCAGCATGGAGCGGCTCACCTCTAAATCTGAAAGTGTCCAGTGGGGAAACTAGGAATGAGGGCCCTGTAACTAGGGAAACCTCAGAGACCGAAATGTCACGGCGCTTGTGGAGGTTGTTTCTGCGTGCATGTGTATGTGTGCATGTGTGTGAGCGCATGTGTGTGTGTGCGACATAGCATGTACATTGTGGAAGGATGTGCCTCTAATAAAACCATTTGTTAGACTGAAGACTTCATTCACTTGGCAAACATTTCTGGAGCAGCTTTGAGGTTTAAATCTTTGTCTTAACCCTTCCCAGCTGAGCGATATTAAGCAAGTTAAAGCTGTTCTCTGTGCTTTGGTTTCTACATCTACACAACGGGAATGGTGTATTTATAACGGGCAAGGGGTTGTAAGAATTGAAAGGGAGAAACCAGGCAAGGGGTTAAGAGTCATGCCCTGGGCAACAGTGAGTTCTCAAGCACACTTGACGCTGTCCTTGGTACTGAAATCTCCAAGGTCGGGACAAAGTGGAGGATGGGTGCCTGGATAGCCTGTGCAGGGAGTGGGAGGAAAGACATGAGAGTGTTTGCATGGACACGTCACAAGGCGCATGTGTATCCGTGTTATGTTGACTTGCTCAGAATGGCAAGATGTGAGATGCGTGTGAGAAATACATTTGTGTCTAATGTAAAGACTGAGTGCTGGTGTGTGTGTGTGTGTGTGTGTGTGTGTGTGTGTGTGTGTGTGTACCAGATACTTCTGTGGGTCCTTTGAATGGGTTGTTTTCAGTTCTCACTTCCCTCTTAACCTTCAGCGCTCTTCTATTCTCTTATGACCTGGATTTCACCCCACTCTCAAAACTAAAAGGATGGGCTGGGAGAGATGGCCCAGTGGCTAAAAGTTCTTGCCTACAAAGCCTGATGGCCTCGGTTCAATTCCCCAGTACCCACATGGAGCCAGATGCACAAAGTGGCACATGTGTCTGGAGCTCTATTAGCAGTGGCAGGAGGCCCTGGTGTGCCCATTCTTTTTTTCTCTCTCTCTCCCCTTGCAAATAGATAATAAATAAAATATTTATTATGTTCTTATATTTTTATTTATTTATTTGAGATAAGGAAAGAAGTAGAGAGAAAGAGAGAGAATGGGCATGGTAGGGCTTCCAACCACTGCAAACAAACTCCAGATGCATGTGCCACCTTGTGTATATGGCTTCCATGGGTACTGGGGAATCAAACTGCAGCAAGTGCCTTAACTGCTAAGCCATCTCCCCAGCCCAAAATATTTTAAAAAATAAAAAACTAGAAGAATATTGGTGTGTCTCCCACAGGATACAATGGGGCCTCATAAGCAGCATAGTGAAAAACAGTTGCTTTTTAAAAAAAAATTTTATTAGCGTTTTCCAAGATTATAAAAAAATATCCCATGTTAATTCCCTCCCAACAGTTGCTTTTTTAAGACAAGCTTTCATTATGTATCCCAGGTTGGCTCCAAGGTCACTATGTTGTCCAGGCTGGCCTCAAGCTAGTGAGGACCCTCCAGACTCAGCACCTTCAGTGATAGGATTACAGGCATGAGCCACCATGCCCAGCTTTGAATATGTTTTTAATACGTTTTAATTTTATTTGCAAGCTGAGAGAGACAGGGTGAGAGAATGAGAGCTAGAGAGAAGCCTAAGGACCCAGGTTCGGTTCCCCAGTACCCACATA
Organism: Jaculus jaculus; assembly: GCF_020740685.1. Classification (NCBI taxonomy): domain Eukaryota; kingdom Metazoa; phylum Chordata; class Mammalia; order Rodentia; family Dipodidae; genus Jaculus; species Jaculus jaculus. The sequence continues at coordinate 31,823,872 of NC_059107.1, forward strand.
AGTCACATGCACAGGGTGGTGTATACATGCATCTAGAGCTTGTTTGCAGTGGCTGGAGACCCTAGCATGCCCGTTCTCTCTCTCTCTCTCTCTCTCTCTCCCTGCATCTCTCTATCTCTTAAGTACATAAACAAAGTTTTTAAAAAGAGAGATTGAGAGAGGGAGTAATGGGCACACTAGGACCTCTTGCCTTTTATTGCAAACAAACTCCAGATGCATGTGCAACTTAATGCACATGCTGTATGTGGGTACTGAGAAAATCAAACCCAGGTCATCAGGCTCTGCAAGCAAGTGTCTTTAACTGCTGAACTGTCTCCTGAGCCCTTAGAATATATTTTTACAAATGGCAAATAAATATTTTTGATCAGGGTCTTATGTACCCCAGACTCGTAAACTTACTGTGTAGCTGAGGACGATCTTGAATTTCTGATCCTTCTGCCTGTAATTCCAGCATGCTGGAATTACAGAGGTGTGTGCCATCACACCCAGTTTATGCAGTTCTGGGAATCAAACCCACTCTACCAGCTGAGCTACAGCCTTCACTCCTAGCGCAACTCTGCGTTACTCTTCCAAAAGCAAATGATCTTACGCAACAAAAAAGGGAACAGAGCTGGGTGCAGTGGCACATGCCTTTAATCACAGCACTCAGGAGGCAGATTTAGGTGGATCACCATGAGTTTGAGGCCACCCTGAGACTATAGGTCAGCCTTGACTAGAGTAAAACTCTACCTCAAGAAAACCAAAAACAGGGAAAAAGGAGGGGGGGCAGAGAACAGAAAGATCCAGAGATACACCTAGTGGCTTCAGAAGCAGCTGGAGTCAGGGTTTGTCTCAGGCTTGGCTTCCCTGCCTACACTTCAGGTTCAGGCATGGGGTGTATGCACCAAGACCAGACCATTTCTCTCCTGTTTCAAGTTAAGCAAGAAATTATCATCCTTTCACTCTCTTTGTAGATTATATATATTTATTTATTTGCAGAGAGAGAATGAGAATTGGTGCACCAGGGCCTCCATCCACTGCATACAAACTCCAAATGCATGCTCCATTTTGTACATCTGGCTTTATGTGGGCACTGGGGAACTAAGTCCAGGTCTTTAGGCTTTGCAAGCCAAGTACCTTGACTGCTGAGCCATCTTTCCAGCCCTTCATTCTGTCTTTAATTGCAACAGAAGTTCTAGAAATGAACCTCAGTGGACTGTGTTGTGTTATACGCCCATCTCTGAGTCACTGTGGTCAGGGAAGCACACATGCTGACTGGCCAGGCTGAAGCATGCACCATCTTTTGGAAGTGGGGTGTGTAGACCACAGGAAGCTTATGTGCTGAATGAAGAAGGGGTACTCCTTCAAATGATGCAAGAAATGCTCCCAGAAGACAGAAGCTAGACCCTGAGCCTTGGGTAAATCTGAGAGCTTAACCTGAGGCCGTCAACATGGGATCTCCAAGAAGTCCTTCCTATTGATTGAGTTATTGGCCTGGTGGGTCAGAGCCAAGTTGGAGGTTCATGTTCAAGACTCCAGAGGCTCTTTAGTTACTTTTGTGGGTACAACAGTGGAATGTGAGTTGAGTGACACTGAAGTCAGAGGCAAGGCTTTGGGACTGGGTGAAAGAAATTTAATATTTCCCCTGATGTGTAGCCTGCAAGGTAATTTGGGTTTTTTTTTTTTTTTTTGAGATAGGCCTCACATAGCATCTCATCTCTTTACAAGGTAGTCTTTTTCAAAAAAAATATTTTATTTTTATTTAGTTATTTTATAGAAAGAAGGGTAGACACAAAGAGAGAGAGAGAGAATGGGTGCACCAGGTCCTCCAGCCACTGGAAACGAACTCCAGACATGTGTGCCCCCTTGGGCATCTGGCTTACGTGGATCCTGGGGAATTAAACCTGAGTCCTTTGGCTTTGTAGGCAAATGCCTTAACCGCTAAGCCATCCCTCCAGCCCTACATGGTGGTCTTGAGTGGAGAGCTGCTCAGCTCTGTCCTTCCTCCTGCGTTCAGTAGTCTCCTCAGTAAGGACTTGGTTGAAAGTCTAGGTAACTTCCCAATCTCATCTGGGAAGCAGAAGAAAATAGCAAAGGACTCTGCCTAACAGCACCCACACCCCAAGAGAGTTCCATCTGGGAAAGGAGGATCAGAGGCAACAGTATGGAACAGAAACAGGTTGAATTTAAGGCTCGCATCTAACCACAAGAAACCAGCCACCCAACGGGAGATGATAGAGGCACAGTTATTGGCAGCACTTATGGCAAAGGCCAGGGGCACTGGTGCTCAAAGTGACACGGGTCTGACTGTCAGACCACTCTGGCAGAAACAGCTGGCAGAGGACTGTGGCGGCGGTAGGGGACTTAGTAATAGCAGATATCTAAACACTCCCAGAAAAACACAATGAATCAGAAGCAGGGTGGGGTAGCGCCTAGAGATTTGTTCTTTGTTCAGCGTCATAGGCACGTCAGTGCATCACCACAGAAAGGATGGCCTTGCCACAGGTGCCAAGTTCCCCATCCAGTATTAGGCATCAGAAATGCCATGTTCCTGGCCAACAGCTGATTGGGAACCTGCTGTGCATCAGGCCACATGGGCAGGAGATATGTTGACGCCCTGCAGGAGATGTCTTCAGAGGAGTGGCCTTGCAGTGGGATGGGGTAGGGGCAGGCATCCAGGTGACGAGGCCAGGAACCTAGAGAACCTGCTGCCTGACCAGCAAGCAAGGAAGAAAGAAAATGTTTGGTTTGGAGAAGAAAGAATTCAAGTTAGATTCAGACTTCATCTTCTGAAAGGCAGTCATGGTGTGGCCCCAGACAGTGAAAGCAATGATGGACATATGTTTGCTCCCTAGAAAGGTTGTGGATGAAATCTGTGTCCCATCCCGGAACTATTGCAAAAGGGGCTATGAGAGGGTCCCACCTGGCTCTTGAGTCTCTGGCTTCTGTGAGGGCAGAGTCACAGTAAGGGCCCGCGTCTGAGAAGACTGGAAGGTAGAGGAGGGTGATGTCAGGAGCCCTCCTCCCATGTGGCCATCCCATCTGAGAGTGAGGCAAGCCCTTCTCTGGTAGCCCTCTGGCCTGGACTTGGAAGCAGATGACAAGCCATCCACTCTCTGCAAGGCCATCCTTTCTCCCTCTCCTGGCATGCCCAAGTGCCACTTAGAAGGGGACAGCTGAGTTGAGGCCTCAGTGACTAAAAGGAACATGTCACGTAAAAGGCTGAAGACAAAGTGTTCTAGGGAGAAAAGTAAATGGGAAGTCTTGGAGGTGGGGAAGAGGCTGGGGGCTGGGGGCACAGGCTAAGCCAAGCTTTAGAGGTAACAGGAGTCAGATGGCATTGAGCCTGCAGGCTGTGTGAGTCATTAATTGCTGCCAAACATTTCAGCGCTACCTTTTAGGCTCTCTTGGAGAGGGGTTATGGAGCCAATTTTGGGCAATGGATTGTGGGTAGAATGACACATTTCATTTCTGGGCTAAACCATTGATTGCTGGCAGGTATACCTCTAGAGTTCCCTTTTCCTCTGCCTCTGTGGCCAATCATGTTCCAGAAAGTGGCTGCTGGCAGCCAGGGTCTTGGAGTGAGGAGGAGCTGGAGAGGTAGATCCATGATGGACAAATGAGAAATAAACTTTTGTGGATGTAAGCCATGAAACTTCGGGGACTATATGTTACCATGACAAAAACCTATTCTATCCTGACTGCTATGCACAGCATCTATTGTGGATGAAAATAGAGGGGTAGAGAGTTGAGCAGAGGAGGAACAAAGACGTCCTGTATCCCCAGGTTTTTGTTCATTTGTTTGTTTGTTTTGAGGTAGGGTTTCACTCTAGCCCAGGCTGACCTGGAATTCACTGTATAGTCTCAGTGTGGCCTCGAACTCATGGTGATCCTCCTACCTCTGCTCCCCAAGTGCTGGGATTAAAGGCATGTGCCACCATGACTGGCCTGTCTCCCGTTTTATTCCCAAATTTTAATCCCAGAATAGAAGGTGCATGAGGGAGGAAATGGAAGGAGCTGGGTACTGGGAATAAACTTCCCAGAGACACTTCTCAGCCAGCTCAGCAACTGAAGGATAAGGTTAGACAAGGCACTTGCCTTCCCCAGGCCTCAGCTACCTTATCGGTATAATGGGAATAATGTTAATTTAACAGTACCACATGTGCTGACCAAATCAAATTACAAATGCAGATAAGAACATATCGAGCAAACCATATTACAGTACTAGCTCCCAGTCTCCATCCACCTGTCTCCACTGTTTTAAGTCTCAGGTCCTCACCATTTCCACCGCACTGTGGACCCCAACTTCAAGTCTTGCCACTGTCTTACTCCTCCTCCACACCTCTTTCTGGCAGAGCGTAGGGAGAGTTTAAGCTATCAATGGGAACAGCCTGGGAACACACTGCTTTTACTACCATGAATATGTGCACAAGGATCCAAGCATTCACACACACTCCAATGCACTCCAGGCCATTGGGTGTGTCAGCCCTTCCCCACAAAACACACACACAGAGAAGGGGTGGGAGAGATAGTTCAAAACGCAAAAGCAAGGGAGGGGGTAATAATCTGTATCTGGATAACTAGAGTTTACAGATATATATATATATATATATATATATATATATATGTTAAAATCAGGAGATTTCCTAGGCGATCGCTTCTATTGCAGATTTGGAAAATAGAGCCATTTTGGGTCACCCTCCCCCTAGCTCACACACAACTATCACTTGGAGCAGAAGAGCCAGCTGCCCTCACAGACCTTTCAGATGGGATCTTGTGCTCTGTGCCCTGTGCCTGTCTGGTACTGAGGCCCAAGATCTGTAGGAACACATCTGGAGCTTTTGCTAAGATTCTTTTTTTAGTAGAGTGCAGGGAAAGAGAAAAAAAAAGCAAAATATTTCTCATAACCTTTCTCTGTCAGAAAGTGGGAAACAAAAGACAGACCAAGAGAGGGCCTCGTGTCTCAAGAAATACAGGAGAGCTTATATCTCTTTGTGAAATCCAAGGCATTATATGGCCTCGCCTGCAGCACCAATTTATATTATCGACCGGCCCTGATGGTTTGAGTTTGACACCGTCTTCACCCTTCCTCACCTCCGTTCCTGACCCAGAGTAGGACTCATCTCCATCACTCGCCCCCCCCCCCCACTGCGTTTGTCATTTCCCTTCTCTTTCAAGACAATTCTCTGTTTATTTAAACCCGCGCAGAGAATGGGTGCGGGATGAGAGGGGTAACAGCAGACTCCAGCAGCGGTCACTGCTGGAGACACCGGGAGACAACGTGACTTGCCCAAGGTCACAGAGCCAGAAGCCAGAGGCGAGTGTACCCTCCTACCTCAGGACTTTCTAGCTCCCAAAGCCTCGTTTCTTTCAGCATCACACCCACGTCTCAAGCGCATTCGGGGGCGCAAACAACACGTGCCTTGTAGGTTGCGCTGCGCCCTGCACGGTGAACCGCGCCGTGGGGTTAAGGAGAGCCGGGGTCACCCTGTGACGCGTACCCCTGGAGTCTACCAGCCTGTGTGGTTGGGACTGCTAATGACTCGGAGTCGAGCCTGTCCATCAGTGGGGCGGGAAGGGAGGGTAGGGAATGGGCATCTTGCGCGCAGACCAGGGTCCCGAAGCTCTCCTGCAGTACCCCATCCCCGGCCACCGACTGGCCGCGTACCGCTGCGCGCTGATGACCTGGGAGCGCGGTACCGGCACGGAGGTGGGGTTGGGGGTTGGGGTGCGGGCAGAGGACTGCAGCGGAACCCGCCCGGGGCGCTCCAGCCCCGGGGCCGCTCTCCGCAGGCTGGCGCCGCGCCGGGGTCGCCGCAGCCCGGAGCCCCTCCCGGGCCACCTGTGCGCCGACTGGCGGGCGGAGGAGAGCCCGGATCCGGAGAACCAATCCACTCCGGGTTCCAGACTCATGTTCCAGTCCCTGGAGACCGCGAGGGGCGGTGGGAGGGCGTCCCCCGCCCACTGACCCGGCCCCTCCCTAGGGGAACCTCAGGCTTCGCCCGCAGGAATCCCCAGTGCTGGGGAGGGGGGAGTGGCCCCCACGAGGGGCGGTGGGGACGGCCGGGCCCCTCCTCCCTTCCCCCCGCCCCACCCCGCCGCCGCCCCGCTCCGTGGTTCCAGTCCGGGTTTTGCGACGACCGCCGGCCCGCTCCCCGCGGCTCGCGCGGCGGCGGCGGCGGCGGCGGCGGCGGCGGCGGCGGCGGCGGCGGCTGGCTCCGTGCGCGGCGCGGCGCGGCTGGCGCTGCTGCGCTCCGCCCCGGCTGCATTGCTGCGCTCCCGGTGCCCAGGGGAGCCACGCGCCGTGTGCGCACCGCAGCCGGCCGCCCGGAGGCAGCTCAGTCCTCTGGCATGGGCCCCGGGGGCGCCCCGAGGTGGGGCTCTGGGCTGAGGAGCTAAAAGCCTCTCTCCCGCCCGCGGGGCCCCGTGTCCAGCCCGTCCGCACGCCCGTCCGTGGCCATGGCCGTCCGGCCCGGCCTGTGGCTAGCGCTCCTGGACATAGTCCTCGCCGCCTGGTTTCGTGGTTCGGGTGAGTCACGCCGCGCGCGTTCTGGAGAGGCTTGCGGGAGTCCGTGCGCGCGAACGCTCGGATGGAGGGCGGTGGGGAAAGGGGGGGGGGTCCCTGACCCGCGCGGCCGGACCGATTGGGAGCCCCCCGGAGGCCAAACTTTGAGAGGCAGGACGCGGGGGCCGCCTCTCGCTGCTGCGCAGCATCCCGGGGCGCTCTCCCGGAAGCCTGGGTTCTGCCAAGTGCAGGAGCAGCTGTCAGCGCACGGGGTTGCCTAGTGTAGACGCCCCACGCCTCCGGGTGGGGGAAGTTTGCTGGTGACACGGCCCCGGAGCGAGATTGGGTGGATGGGGTGGGGTGTGTGTGTGTGAGGGGGTCAACCCTGGAAAGACAGACTTCCAAAAGGCTGAAAGATTTGCCCAGTGGCCAGAAAAATGGGCTGAGGAGGGTTTAAGATGCCTTTTCCTGGTAGCATCTGCCCCAAACAGCCACTCCACAATTTCCCAGCCTGGCACCCAGCCTCTGCCCACGTCCAGAACACAGTGTCCTCCTCTGTCCCCGCTACACACGCTTGCACACGCACACACTCAGGCGTGGAGGCGCATCCGGCTGCCCCCGGCGCATGCAGCCTGCAGCCAAAGCGCGGGAGCCCCTCCGTCGGGTCTTTGGCTTTTGGCTTGAGGAGATGGCGGGGCTCAGAGTTGTTCGCTGTTGGCCCGTGCTGCTCCTCGCGGAAACTCCGTAGCCCTTCTTTCCTCCTGCATGTCCTACTGGCCGCCCTAAGCTGCACCCTCATAACTCAGCCCTTAGCCCACCTCCTTTCCTTGGGTGAGCGAGCTTGCGGGAAGTTCTGCATCCTTTGTTTGATCCTTCAGCCTTCACCTGGGCTGAGCTGAGGAGGTCTCCTAATCTCTGCACCCCCCCCCACCTCCCCGCCTAAGCACTTGGCAGGGCTGATCCTGTGTAAATGGGGGAGGGTCACTTATGTGACCAAGGGGGGCCATGGGGCTTGCCTTAGCAATTCTCCATTCTTGGTGACCTCAGAACCTGATGGGAGGGGGGGTGAGTGTTGCCCACCCTCCAGCACCCCCCCCCCCGTCCAGCTTGACCAGGCCACAGTTCACCTCAAAGGTGTAAGGCAGCTTTGGGATTTCTGAAGTGCCAACTCGGGTTGATGTGAGATCACTGAGTGAGAGCTCAGGGGCCAGCCTGAAGATTGAAGCTGATGGCTGATTCACTAAAGGATGTCTCTGCAGCGTGTCCTGCACAAGCCACTGCCTCGCTCACCTTCCCCATCCTGCCACTCAGTCCTCTTTCTACCCCAGCCCACCGGCTCCATCTCCCTTCTCTGTCACCACCCCCCCCCCAATTCTCACTTTAACAAACCCTTCTTCCACACTACCTCCCCATACCCATCTGGAGGCTGAGCTGCTGCCGGGTGTGTATTCACGTCACACACGTGTGTGTTAGGGGGTGTGTGTGCAGCTCCCCAGGTGAGCACTCAGGGTGTGAGTTGCACCACTGACCATGATCATGAGCTGGCTGTGCCAACACTTCTGCACACAGGGGGGGCGTGCTACCAGGTGCCAAGGAGGTGCCCAGGAAATGTTTACTGTTGGATGTGTGTGAAAGAGCTGTGTGGTCAGAGCTGCATGTTGCCACGTGAGCACGTGCCAGGACTGCGGGTTGACATGTGCCCTGGATGATGAGGCGGACTGGCTTGGCGTGTGTAGCCACTGGCATGTATGTGGTCAGATGAGTGTGTGTGTGTGTGTGTGTGTGTGTGTGTGTGACTGCTGGTGTGCTGCACGTGTGTGGCCATTGTATGCTACTGCACAGGTGAGACTTAAAGGTATGAATCACAGATTGGCAAATCAGGGCACTAAAGCCAGGAACAAGAGTTTAGGCTCCTCTGGAGGCTGTGGAGTTGGGGGGGGGGAGTTGCATTCCTTCTCCCTCACTGGCACGGCACCTGTTGGGACCTTCCCCGAGGTTGTCCAGGCCTGGCAGGTGGGCACTGGTGGTATAGGGCTGCCTGGAGAGGGCCTGCCTCTGGCACCAACTCTCAACCCCGTGGGAGGAGATGCCACAGGACATGTAGGGTGAAGTAGCCCTATTTCTTATATAGGCCCCCTCCTGCCTCCCCTACAGGCTCTGGGCATGTGTGGATGCCCAGGCAAGCTGGCCCTTTCATGACCCCAGCTCCTGCAACCGCCTATCAGTTCCTTGGCAACGGCAGCCAGTGAAAAATGTGTCTGTGAGTGGCTGAGGGAAGGATGGCCAGCCAGGCAGGCGGCAGGGGGCGCCGGGGGGCCAGCACTGCTGAACCACTGCAGCCTCCGCTCCCCAGGCCAAGCACCCACCCGCCGTCACCCAGGCACACACCACCACCTCACACAAAGCCATCCTTTAGCACAACCACACCTGGCCATATCTCCATCTGGGCTTGCACACGCAGGCATCCACCTATCTCACCAGATTTTCCCTTTTATATCCTGCCAGTCGCACAATTTTGCCACATATTCCTCCTCACATCTGGGGTCTTCCTGCCACAGAGACCACCCCCCCACACACACACACACACCTTCCTGGAGTGGAGAGGCATGGGGGACAGGCTCTCCTGGAAAGTGAAAGCTGGGAGGCACTAAACTCTGACATTTCCTATCCTGGCTCCAACAAATGGTCTTTGTTTCTCTTCCTCCGATCCCTGTCCTCATCCTCTGGCCTGGGCCCTCTGTCCCCTCCCACTCTAAGCTGGCATGACTGGGGAGGGCTTCATTATTCTAGAGCAAAGAGTGCTCTTTTTGCCTTTGATGTGCCCTAGGTGTGCCCCCCCACCAACCGCCAGGAGAGGGCTGGACCCTCTCACTGGCCCATCTGCTCCCTGCTTGCCCATGTTGGGAAGGGCTTCTCTCACAAACCCAGGGTTGGTATTGATCCAGATGCCAAAACCCCAACCCAGGCCTTGGACCAGCTACCTCTGTGTCTTGTCTCACATGGGCTTCTTCCTGCCTGCTGCTGTTCTGAGTCTCCGGCCTCCAGGCTTGAGCCATGTGCTCTGGGCTTAGGGCGCCTCTTTCTTCAGGTGAAAACTCCAAGGCTGGCTTAACTGCTGCCTGGGAACCTGTTCTGTATAAACACATGAGTGGCCTGCTCGTTCCAAGCCACTGGCCCCTCTTCCTAGGGGCCCTGCCTGCCACCCCCATGCCCCTCCCCTCACCAGGCCGGGGCTAGGAACTTTAAGCGTACCCCTTGGCTCTCTCTTCTCCTTCACGCTTCACATCTAATCTGTCACCAAGCCCTCTAGCTCAGTCCTCCTTGTGACATTGTCCTGTGTCCCTCATTTCCTTCACCCGCCCCCTCCCCTAGTGCCTTTGTCCCTTGGCTGTCTGACCTGGACCACCATGGTAGCTGTCCCACTCATGCCCGCCGGTGCCTCCTCCTCACAGACGCCTCGCAGTCCCCTGGCGTCCAAGCTGCTCCTGGGTGGTGCACTGCCTGACTAGCTTTGTTTCCAGACTCGCAGGTGCCACCTGGTTCTGCCAGCATGCTCCCCACCTGGCACCCCAGCTCCCTTGGCTCTACCTGGCCCCAGACCACCCTCCCCCCCATTTATAGCTGCCAGTCTGTCTGCCTGGGGTCCCCAGCCTCTCCCTAAAGGGCTTCCCCAACACTTGCTCTGTGGGGCCCTGGCACAGGGATGTGCTTTGGGTGGGCTAAAGGGCAGAGGTGCGATCCCCTGGCCCAGGGGCAGTTGCCAGAAACCCCCCCAGCTCAGACCCCTGCTCCTCCAGTGCTTCCCATGAGTATTGCCATTGCCTGTGGCACTGTGACCCTGTTCTCAGGACGTGACATGCTCCCAGCCACAGCCAGTGCTTTCCCTCCTTGCCTTGGATGGAATTTAGGCTTGTTGGCCAAGCAAGGAGGGCTACTTTGGCCAGAGAAGAGGAGAGAAATTTGTTCCGTTCCCCCTCCCACACCAGTATCCATGAACAGTGACTGTCTCCTCTGAGGAGGCTGGAAATGCTTCCCTGTCCCCTCCCTCGCCCACACCTTGTCCAGGGTGGGGACTGGGAAGGCCAGGCCACTTTTGGGAGCCGGTACTGGATCTGGCCACACATACACACAGACAGCTTACGTGTGTGTGTGTGTGTGTGTGTGTGTGTGTGTGTGTGTGTTTATGAGCCTCTCATACAAGTAGTGTTCCCATGTCTGTGGATTTTACTCACCCTGTCGCCGTCCTGGCATAAATTTCCCTAGAGTCAGTGTTTTCTTATTTAAAAAGATGACACCAAGATCTGCACTGTTGTGCACATTTCCTGGGTGGGGCCGGCCCCTGAAGTTGGGCCCCTGGACCCTGGTAACCCTCACTACCCAGATGGGAGCTGAGCATTCTACATTCAGTCCCACTAGCCCCTCTTCCTCCCGCGTGCTCCCGCTGAAGGGTCCTTCTGCTTTGGGGGAGCCCTGGCCTCCTCTTACTATGAGGTTAGAATGGGCATGGCAGGGGCGATGCTGGCTAAGAATTTAAAGGCATGTGTCCTCAGACAAGTAACTTTTACTCCCCAGCCTGTGTCCACATCTGTAGAATGGGGTCTTGAGTTTGATTCCTGAGTTACAGGCATGAACTGACAAGACAGCAGTACCCAGAGCAGACTGCAGCCTGTAGGAGGCGCTCGTGCCTTGCTGTCTCTTACCTCCATTTTCCCTGGTATTGGAAGTGATGAGTGAGGACAGAGCTGGGTTTTAAGTTGCACGGAAGTCAAAGTCAGACATAGGAGAGAACAACTGTACTGCTCTGATTCTAGCCCAGAAACTCTAGGGAGGAAGATAAGGGGGCTTTAATATGACAATACACACACACACACCACTTCTGCTAGGTCTTGGGTCAATTCTTCAGGTCCAAAGGACATTATTTTAAAATATTTTCTTTTAAAGCTTTTATTTTGAGAGAGAGAGAAAGACGTAGAGAGAGAGGCGGGGGGAGGGGGCAGAGAATATGGGTGTGCCAGGTCCTTCAGCTGCTGCAAATGAACTCCAAATGTTGTGCTCATGTACGAAATTTCGCCTTTGTGTCATTGTGCGTCTGACTTACGTAGGACCTGGAGATGGGAACATGAGTCCTTGGGCTTCACAGGGAAGGGTCTTGACTACTAAGCCATCTCTCCAGCCCAGAATACTTTATTTACTTTATTTGCAAGCACAGAGAGAGAGGGGGGAGGGAGGGAGAATGGGTGTGTGCCAGGGCCTCTAGCTGCTGCAAATGAACTCCAGACGCACGCACCACTTTGTGCATCTAAGGAATCAAACACAGGTCTTAGGCTTTTCAGGCAAGCATCTTAACTGCTGAGCCATCTCTCCAACCCTCAGATGGCATTTTTGAAAGCTCGTGCCATCTCCATTTGGGTTCAACTTACCATGGGGTGGTGTGTAGACATTCAGCACTGACACACAGGATGTGGTAGCAGAGCCCAGGTAGAAATGAATTCCAGTCTTGGCTCCATGCTATTTGACTGCTGTGTGATTTTAGACAAGTCAAAACCTGTCTGGGCTGCTTGCCTGTTTGTGTACTAAAGGATTGAACTTGATGACTCTATTGGGGCAGAGGCTGGTGTCCAGGGAGGTGCCTCTGGAACCTAATGGACTCAGCACTCAGGCTCCCCCAGGAACTGCTCACACCTGCCAAAGACACCAACAGGTCCTGGCAAGGACTGTCTGCATTGCTTGGGAGCCAGGTGGCTGCTGGGACAGAGCCAAAGGTAGCTGTGAGGCAGACTGTGAGTCCTGGTCCCCAAGCCAAGTAGCTGGGTCCTACTTCAGCTGGGTCCTACTTCACCCCCAGTGACAGAAGCAGGCCTTCTTGGGGTCCAGAGAAAGTCAGGATACCAGTGCCCAAGACCTACCTTTTTCCTAGACACTCATATCAGGAGGTCACAGTCAGCTTTTGGCCACAGAGCCATATACTCCCAGTAGGTGGAGAAGGTGTAAGATGAGGGCAATGGCAAGTCTCTGGGGGCTGAGTTTGGATCAAGACTAGGACCAGGGTGAGGCAGGGGGTTGCTTAGGGTGCAGCTGGGAACGGTCAAGTACACAGCCATCTACTGAGAGTGAGAGCCTCCTGACCTGAACTGGCACCTGCCACACCTCTTCTAGTTCTAGATCCAGCTCCTCCTCACACCGCTTCATGTTCTATGCCTATAAAACTACAACTCGGGCTAGAGAGATGCCTTAGAAGTTAAGGCACTCACCTGAAAAGCCTAAGGACCCAGGTTCGATTCCCCCAGTACCCACATTAAGCCAGATGCAAAAGGTGGCACACACATCTGGAGTGTGTTTGCAGTGGCTGGAAGTGGCTGGAAGACCCTGGTGTACCCATTCTCTCTCCCTCTCAAATAAATAAAATTTAAAATTAAGGAAAAACTAGAACTCACTCATAAAGAGCTCATCTCACTGGCATTGAACCAGGGCCGGGTAGGCACTCAATATAACTGTAAACTGTTGATAGGGCAGTATATAGAGCAAAGGGCACTGTTCCAGCCTCTCCTGTGGAAAGTTCAGGAGTCTGGCTAAGAAAAGGTGCAGTTGGGGGACTAGGTCGGAGTGGCCTATGGTAAGGCTCCCATCTTGGGTTGGGGGACTGGTTGGGCTTTTTTAAAATCTGTCCCTTGGATGCCAAGGGCAGGACATATAAAAGTCTCTTTTCCCCACCCCAGGTGTGCCTGTTGACCAGCCCACCCTAGTCCTCTTTGAGATTGGAGGCCCCTCGGGGAGACTCGCTGGAATGGCAGCTGCTCCCCACAGACCACCACCCAGGGGAATCTTTTAAGGTCCATTTTTGGTAGGGGAGACCTTGAGAATCCTTTCGCTTAGCTAAACCACGGTGAAAGCACCAGGTCATGCCAGCCATCACTCTTGACTAGTGGGCTCCCCTAGAGCCAGGCCCCTCCTCACGCCTGGATGTCACCATTGTGTCCATCTGGAAGGCTGAGGGTCACCTTGAGCTTCAGGCAGACACGTGGCAGAGATCTGGGGATGAGGGTGAACGGAGTTTCGGTCTAGATAGATGCACCTGAGAGACAGCTAAGAGGCCTTAGGGAGAGAGCTCCCCATCCTGTATCCGACCTACATCCCAAAGCTCTCCCCAAGTCAGGATGGCTAGGACCATCTGTGGAACCATCCGTGCCCGCCCCCCCCCCAACACACACACCTTATCAAGTCTATTCCAGGAGCTTGCAAAGGGATAGAACTCTGAATGAGACTTCACACACACACACACACACACACACACACACACCCAACTTCCCAAATGGGGCAGGGCTCGATGGAGCCGAGGGTCTGCAGGTCTTCCCCGGCGTCCGCAGCGATCCGAGGCGCCAGGCACGGGTCGGTAGGCGTGCCTCCTTAGCGCCCTCGGCCGGCGGGACCGGTCCGCAGCCTCCCCACCTGGTTGTCGGGGTAGCCTGGAGGGCGGAGTCCCGCCCGCCAGCAAGGGGCGCGGGGCATTTGGGCGACGTTGGCGGGCAGTTGCGGGAGCCAATAGGAGCCCGAGCCTGGGGAGGGGGCGGGGACCGGCAATTAGCCGCGGGCGCCGCCCGGGCGGGTGGAGGTGCGTTCGCGCGCGCGCCGTGGGTCCGGGGAGACTTCCGGGCGGGCTGGAGCGCAGCGCCCCCGCGCGGCCGCCGGGGTCTCCATCCCCCCCCACCACCACCGGTGCGGGCTAATGATCGCCGCGGTGAGCTCGAGCGGCCGAACCCTGCAAGGGGCGGGATCCCTCCGCCCGCCGGCCCGCCCGCGGCCGCCCGCCGGATTATCGGCTCTTTGTTCGGGGCCTGTTAACAAGTTCCTGGCTGAGCGCTCGGCTGCCGCCCGGGGAGCCGCAGATCGGCGTCCTCCGCCCTCTAGTCTCCTTCCCAGTCGCAGACATTACCTCCCCACCCACCCAACTGCGGTCTCTGGAGATGTAGGGTGCTGGGGAGGTGGGGAGTGCTTGTGGTATGCGGGATTGTTCGAGACCCCGGGCTGATCTCGCTGCAGAAGGCAGGAGGGCTGGCCCCCCCCCTCCCCCGCCAGCCCCACACATTGACTGCGGGAGCATCTCCTCTAGGCTGGGCTCCAGGTGAATGCTCCCTGGCCGTCATTCCCAGGCCCCCATCCTAGTCAGTCTACTGGCGCCAATCGAGAACTTTGACACTCCAACTCAGAGAGATCTCTGGGGTGAGAAGAGGAGGGCCGACGTAGGCTGTTGCATCTTTGATTTTAATTATCTTGCTACTGGTGGTCGTTGTAATGGTGGCAGTGCTGGGCCTGGCCTGTATACATGGTCTGACCAAACCTCAAGAAAGCCCACGAGGCAGATGAAGTCAGTCCCTTTTATGAGATGAGCACACCCAAGAAACGGCAGAGCTGGGAGTCCACTACCGTGACCATCCTGTGCCACGGTTCCACTGGGCTCTGTTCTGCCAGGACCCTGACGCAATGGAAGGAAGCCAGAAGCCTTGGTTCTGTGTGGTCTCGGGCTAAATCACCACTACGTTTCTTATTCTTCTCAGTTCAGCTGGCTCAGTAATTCAGTTTCTTGTTACCTGATCCTACCTGATCTGTCCCTGCTTCCTAAATCTGGAAAGGGCTGTTGAGGCCACATGCCCCTCTAAGAATTGACTCTCCTCACATATACCCTGGAGCTTTAAAACAAAGGGACCTGTTTGAAACTATTCTCTTATAATGACGTTGAATTCTTCCAGTAAGCTGATCTATATGGTCACTTCCTTCTGAGGTCGCACCACAAGGCTTCTCCATTTTTTTTATTTTATTTTATTTTTTTTTTGGTGTTTTGGTCCTGCCTGCCCCATTTGCCCCTCCCTAAGCCATATCTGCAGCCCAATCAGCTAATTCTCATGCAGTGTGGTTCTGAGCCACCCCCAATCCCCCACATGCTTACAAGCTCCTGGTTCCCAGTAATTAGTCACACTGACACAGTGCCTCAGCACCAAGTAGCATAGAATACTAACTTGCAAATATTGAAAGAAAAAAAAAAACTCACTTGGGCAAAAATAGGGAATTGAATGGTATAGGTAGCTTAAAAAAATGTCAGGAGTAACTATGGTTTTAGGTGTAGTTGATCTACAGAGACGAATGTGTCCGAGATCCAGTTTTCAACTCAGTTCTTGGGGCATTGATGTCACACTCCAAGCATGTCTCCCCTCTCAGTTCCAAAGGGGCTACCAGGACTACTACATCCTCATAGACCCAGATCAGGGAGGAAAGTCCATCAGTCTCTTAGTCATCCAACAAATGTTCCCTTATTGGTCCAGTTCCAGTACTGCGCCCTGTGTATGAGCCAGTCATCACAACCAAGAGTTACAGTTCTATAGGTTGGACTTGAGTCACCAATCCTATTACTCAGATGGCTTGCCATTTCTTGAAGCTTCTTCCGTACCAGGCAAAAGGTGGGTGCACGCATCCTCAGATTTAACCAGGAGGTTGTTAATACACTTTGCCCAATTATTTCATTACCCTTCTGACACAAAGATCCAGGCTCCAAGGTAAACCCTGCGTCTGAATTAGTACTAGCTATTGAACAAGCAGTGTTAGGAAACAGTGTCGCATGTGCAACAAATTTTTATTTGTTCCTGTAGCTGCGCCGCCATTGCACACATGTATCATCCTTTGCTCATCCTGAGATACTTCACCAGGTCCCTGGCTGAACTCCAGATGTCCTGTGTTTCCAGTCTGGCCCTAATCTACCAGAACGGTAGCCCTGTTATTAAGAGAAGTTGGTCTGGTGTGTGTGGCCTGGACTCCTGGCAGGGCTCTGTGTATCCCCCATTCCTTGGTCACCTGTACCTGATGGAATTCTCCTAGGATAGCCACTGGAATTTGCATCAGGGTCACGGGCTATGGCTACCCCAGGGGATACTCGCTGGGTTTTTGTATTTGTGTAGTTTCCTACTATAGTCCAATGAGCAGCAGGGTCCATGTGAGCAGAGTCAGTATTCCCCTGACCTGATACTTTGCCTGCCCCAGGGCCTGCTTTATTTTTATTTTTATTTTGAGGTAGGGTCTCATTCTAGCTCAGGCTGACCTGGAACTCACTATGTAGTCTCAGGATGGCCTTGAACTCATGGCGATCCTCCTACCTCTGCCTCCCGAGTGCTGGGATTAAAGGTGTGCGCCACCACACCCAGCCTTATATTTTTAATTTTTATGTATTAGCGAGAGAGAGGAAGTGAGAGAATGGCCATGCCAGGGCCTCTAGCCACTGCAAACGAACTCTAGATGCATATGCTACCTTGTGCATCTGGCTTTACATGGGTAGTACAGAATTGTACCGGGTCCTTTGGCTTTGCAGGCAAGTGCTTTAACCATTAAGAGCCATCTCTCCATCCCTAAGAGACTAATTTTTTTTTTTTGGAGTTCATATTTTTTTTAAATTTGTTTACTTGAGAGCAACAGACAGAGAAAGAGGCAGAGAGAGAGAGAGAGAAAGAAAGAATGGGCACACCAGGACCTCTAGCCACTGCAAATGAACTCCAGACGCATGCGCCCCCTTGTGCATCTGGCTAACATGGGTCCTGGGAAATCGAACTTCAAACTGGGGTCCTTAGGCTTCACAGGCAAGCGCTTAACCAATAAGCCATCACTCCAGCCCTAAGAGACTACTTTTTAAGTCTCTTGTTCCCTCTCTCACCAACCCAATCTCTCACCAATCCTTCACTTTTTTTTTTTTTTTTTTTTTTGGAATGTGTGATACGTCCATGGAACCAAGCTCTCTTCCCCTTCTTCCTTTACTGACAAGTGGCCCGCAATCAGGCATCTCCTGACCCTTGACCACTCAACTCACTTCTCAGAGGCCTCAACAGGCTTTAGCAGGCCCACGTGCCAGGCTTGGCTATGATTGGTCAGGACCAAAAGGCCTGCCATAAGTTGATCCCCTCCTCATCTCTCCTTCTTGGTCTTCAATGCTTTCTTATGAGATCTGACCTTGACTCTTTGGTCTGTCTCCAGACAGAAAATGGCCAAGTAGGGAGCCAACTCTTCCCAATGTCCCCACCATCTGGTCTACAGGCCTGTCCTTTGAGGCCCTTCTTCCAAGATTCCTCCTGCCACAGCTCGTTTTGGCATCTCCCGTGAGCACAGTCAGACCTGCACCCAGCCTTCCCTGGGGGGATCATTGGCCCAGACCCGTCCTCTGTGGTTTTGCCCT
This sequence comes from Jaculus jaculus, assembly GCF_020740685.1. Taxonomy (NCBI): domain Eukaryota; kingdom Metazoa; phylum Chordata; class Mammalia; order Rodentia; family Dipodidae; genus Jaculus; species Jaculus jaculus. Next base: position 31,841,562 of record NC_059107.1, read on the forward strand.
TGGCTTCTAGCCATCTACCCACACTGGGCATATCTCCTAATATGCTGAGCCCACCTGGACGTCTTGTCAGTGCCCAACGCTTTTCTGGAAAACTCTTTTGGAATCCATGTTGACATCAAGCCTTCTCAAGGTCCCTTCTCCTCATATCCTAGGCACCAGTGCAGGAGACTAGCTGTCTTGAGTGTGATTGACCCCTCTCTTCAAGGCCAAGGCACCCTCTGGGAGTGGCCATCACTTTCCCAGCTATGGTGAATGAGTCAGTGTTGAACAGCAGCCTGTTGTAAATACCTCCGCTGTGGCCTAAATCAGGCACCAATGTGATATTAGCTGGCTTGCAGAATTCTAGAAATTTTAACAGTTGACTCTCCTGAGCCTGGATGCAAATGGCTCCAGTATAGCACAGCTGCTCACCAAGGTCAACCGACCCCTTAGAAGGGCCTGCTGGCAGGGAGTGGACAAGGCATCTTTGGACTTTCCCTAAAGGGCCTTTTGACTTCCTCTGGCCTGGAAGGGCAGCTCCTCCCAGCATGAGCTCTGGTGGCCACGGGTGGAAAGTCAGTCAGATCCTGGATTCCAAAAGAGGTTTCTAGAAAAGTGTTGGGCACTGACTGGAAGGTGGTCACTGTGAGCCAGGAGGCAGCCACTGCTGGTTTAGGCTCCAATCCTTACTTAAGCTACTTAGGTCAGTTATTTAAGCCCTCCATGCCTCTGTTTCTTCTATAAAATATGGATAATGAAAGGCTTCTTCCTACCTTACAAGGTGGCCAGCACCAAATGGCTCCTTTCCTGAGGACCATGTAGCTCAGTGCTGGCTCACAGCAAATGCTCCATGAGTGACTACCTAGGCTGCGTCTGCAGTGGTAGCACTTATACATTAGGCCTTGCTCTGGGGTACACTCCGGAAATGGGAGGGCGGGGAGAGTGGCACAAGAACCTTGTTTGACAAAATTAGCAAAGTGTATCAAGGAAGCCGCCTGTCAGGCTTGGCATCTTGAGGAGGCGCTCATTCTGGGGTGACGAGCATTCGTGAGGGGCTTGGGAAGGAAAACAGATGTGGCAAAGGACAACTCATGTGGAGTGACTTGGCCAGGTATGACTCCTGGCAGCCTGGAAGCCAGGGCAGAGAGGTGGCAGGGTCACAGCCGCATTCATGAGCTAAGAGCCAGCAAAGGACAAGCCACCTGACTGTCCTTAGCCTCAAGTCATAGAGGCCCTGAGGCCAGAGGGACATAGGCCAGGAGCTTGGCCTGTGGTGGCCAGATAGTGGTCGAAGGAGCCAGAAAAGCAACCTTGCTGATGGTGTTTGTACAGAAAGGCCTGCTGGAGCAGACGGTGCCCATGGGGGCACAGCAAGTGACAGAGCTGGCTACATCTTTGAGCTGGAGAGTGACAGGCAGTGAGCTGTGTTTAAGGAAGATTAATCTGGCAGTGCGTGGAAGATAGATGGGAATAGAGAGAGACTGGAGGCAAGGAGACCAGCCGGGAGGCTGCTGCGGTCAAGCAGACAAGAAATGGCGAGGTCTGCCTTCCCAACAAGCAGGCAGTAGAGATGGAGTAAGAGAGATGGATGTGGGAGACATTATGAAAGAGGATGGTGGGGGGGGGGAGGGGGAGGAGGCGAACATGATTCAGAGCTCTGAGCCTGGGGAAGTGATGTCAGAGACAGAAAATAGATGGAGAGCTGGGTTGGGGGAGAAGCCACAAGAACCCTGGGCTCTATCGTGGGAAGACCACCCCATCCCACCATGTATTTGTGTTCCTTTGTGTGGACTGGCCACTTGCTGTCATAAGAAATGGGCTTGGGCCAATTGAAGGGTGAGCAATAGAGGATGGTCCCAGCTGAAAGTCATGTCCTAGCAGAGAAAGAAATCTTCCAGGGGATGGAGGAGGAAGGGCTGGGCTGTGTAACTTAGGACACTGAACTCAGTGTGGGGCAAAGTGGGCTCACTCTCTTCTGAGTAGCCCTCGAAGGTAGGCTCTGGACCAGCCAGAAAGGAGCACTTGTTAACAAGCAGTGGCATAAGTGGCCTTGGCAGTGAAAGTATTTGAAACAGGTCTCCATCGGTGAGACCATGGATGGGTGGCAGGTGGTCACTGATGCTCTTTGGAACTGACTTGCACTTACACTTAACCCATAGGCCTTGGGAAGGGTTTTATTGTGTGTGAACTGGGCTTTCTGGAGTGCTGTCCCATCTCCTCAGGCTTGGTGGCTTTTCTGTTCCCCATTGCTTTCAAGCATGCCTAACCTTTTGACATTGCAATACAGAGTTGTTGTCTATGATGTTCACATTCAAGAACCACAAAATCAGGCTGAAGAGATGGCTTAGTGGTTAGGTCTGTGACGCCTAAGGACCCAGGCTTGATTCCCTAGTACCTATATAAGCCAGATGCACAAGGTGGCACATGCATCTGGAGTTCATTTGCAGTGGCTAGAGGCCCTGGTGCACCCTTTCTATCTACGCCTCTCTCTCTGTCTTTCTCCCCCCCCCCAAATTAGTTTATTAATTAGTTAATTAATTAATTTTTTGTTTGTTTGTTTTTCAAGGTAGGATCTCACTATAGCTCAGGCTCACCTGGAATTCACTATGTAGTCTCAGGATGGCCTTGAACTCATGGTGATCCTCCTACCTCTGCCTCCCAAGTGCTGGGATTAAAGGTGTGTGCCCCCACACCCAGCTAATTAATTAAATTTTTAAAAAGAACCACACAATCAAGTTTCCTCCAATAAAATCCCACACACACAAAAAAAAAAAAATCCATAGTTGGGCTAGAGAGATGGCTTAGCAGTTAAACACTTGCTTGTAAAGCCAAAGGACCCCCGTTTGAGGCTTGATTCTCTAGTACCCACGTAAGCCAGATGCACATGGGGGTGCATGCATCTGGAGTTTGCTTACAGTGGCTGGAGGCCCTGGTGTACCCATTCTCTCTCTCTCTCTTTTCTCTCTCTCTCTGCCTCTTTCTCTCTCTGTTGCTCTCAAATAAATAAATAAATTTTTTTTAAAAAATCTCATAATGATTTAAGTGAGTTTTTGATTTGGTATTAGGATTCAATCATAGCAATACTTGGCCACAGGTTGGACATATGTGGAAGACCTCCTAGCCTACTTTCTTAGGACAGCGCCTCCATACTTCACCCCCCCACACACACCGTATGGTGTGGCTCTGGCAGGGCTATCAGCTAGGGTAACTTGTTGCTGGCACCCAACCAAAAACAATGGATGGGAGGAAAGGTTTACTTTGGCTTGCAGACTCGAGGGGAAGCTCCATGATAGCAGAGGAAAATGATGGCATGAGCAGAGGGTGGATATCACCTCCTGGCCAACATCAGGTGGCCAAGAGCAGCAGGAGAGTGTGCCAAATACTGGCAAGAGGAAGCTGGCTATAACACCCACAACCCCATCCCCAACAACACACCTCCTCCAGCAAGGCTGCCATTCCCAAGTTGCCACCAGCTGAGAAGCAGGCATTTATACAGAACACCTGAGTTTATGGGGGACTCCTTATTCAGACCATTACAGTGACTCACCCTCCCTCACAAGAATGCACCAGGCTGGCTGTGCAAATCACAGAAGAGGCCCCTGGACACAGTGATTGATCCAAGGTGGTCATATGACCTGGGCTGAGCCAGTGAGAGTCTCTCCCATGGCTGTCCCCACCAGGAGGTAAAGGGGATTCCCGCTCTGCTGCTGGGGGTCGGTAGGCTGGGCTGAAGAAACAGGACCATTCCTCTGCATGGTAAGAGCTCAACTGAGAAATGGAGTGAAGGCATTGGACAGAGAGATTGGGGACCAACAGGAGAAGATCCCCCCCCACTTGCCACCATGTGTGCTTTCATTGTCATGCATCCTCACTGCCTCATGCATGCACCCCACTCCCATGCACCTCCAAGTCTATACACACCAGAACCCATGTACTTACATTGCCTATGCACATCCCTGCCCTGCACACACTCACCTTGCCTGCCCTCACCTGCTGGTGCACAGCAAGGCTGCATGTCCACTCTGCATGGGGCTCGGCGCCAGTGCAGATGCCACATGCAAGTGCCTTCCTACAGCTTCCTGCCCATCCATTCCCAAGAACCAGCGTTCAGTTTGAGGTGACAGTCAGGTGGAAATATCTAAAGATCAATGGGAACCTGAGACCTGCACTTGGAGATGCAGTCAGAGCAGGAAAAAGAGATGTGGGGCGGGGGGCTGGAGAGATAGCTTAGTGGTTAAGGCGCTTGCCTGAGAAGCCTAAGGACCCAGGTTTGATTCCCCAGTACCCTCGTAAGCCAGATGCACAAGGTGGTGCATGTGTCTGGAGTTCCTTTGTGGTGACTGGAGGCCCTGGTGTGCTCATTCTCTCTCTCTCATAAATAAATAAAATATTTTTAAAAAGAGTGATGCAGGGGCTGGGGAAATGGCTTCGTGGGTTAAGGCATTTGCCTGTGAAGCCTATGGCCCATAGTTCAATTCCCCAGGGCCCACGTAAGCCAGATGCACAAGGAGGCACATGAGTCTGGAGTTCATTTGCAGTGGTTAGAGGCCTGGCATGCCAATTCTCTCTGTCTGCTCTTTCTCTCTCAAATAAATAAATAAATAAATATACATTTAAAGAGAGAGAGAGAGAGATGTGGGACCCATCCTAAGCAGATCATAGTCACTGTGAGCTTAGACTCCACTCTAAGGAGACTTTGAGGAATGGCTACTACTGCAATGGAAAGGAAAGATTTGGGGCGTGAAGACCCATGGGAGGGCAAGGAGTTAGCCAGGAAGGAAGAGGCTTTGAGGGGGAAAGGAGGCAGTCGTGACTGGCGGGAGTCCCGCGGCTGAGACCTGGAGGTGCACTGTGAAGAGTCCAGGAGGCACTGCTTGGGGCCTGTGCTCCGAAGTACACCAGGGAGGAGAACCAGAGCTAGCAAGCCAGGGAAGATGTGTGCAGACAAAGAGGTCATTCAGAACTTGGAGGAAAAGAATATGAGAGCCTGGAAGGCAGGGGATCCACTGAAGGCTTCGGGGAGAAACTTGAGAAAAGGGAGCGAAGGAAGGACAAATATAATTGCTGAGAGCTTCCAAAGTGCTTGTACACAGGCTCTCTGTACATAGATTCAGAAAACGTGTGACTCGCCTGATACCACGTGACCATCCCTGCCGAGCTCTGGCTCCGCGGAGGTCAGGATGGACAGAAGGCCCAGGACACAGTGAGTTCTTGAGAGATGTAGAGAAAAGAGGCTCAGGGACAGGGCCAGGTGAGGTGGATGTACCTCAGCCATTAAACGAGTGTTTATTAAGCATTGACTGTGTGCAAGATATTGCAGAAGGTGTTACAGTTGTGCAGTGAGCAATGTGGATATGCCCCGCCCTGGCAGGAATCATATTCCAGTGGGAGGTGACTCAAAAAGCACATGATGGGTCAGGCGTGGGTGGTGGCACACGACTTTAATCCCAGCACTCGGGAGGCAGAGGTAGGAGGATCGCCGTCAGTTCAAGGCCACCCTGAGACCACATAGTGAATTCCAGAGGCTAGAGTGAAACCCTACCTCGAAAAAACAAAACAAAAAAAAAAAGGCACATGATAGGGGCTGCAGAGATTGCTAAGTGGTTAAGGCACTTGCCTACAAAGCCTAATGATCCAGGTTCAATTCCCTAGTACCCATGCAAAGCCAGATGCACAAAATGGCATCTGGAGTTTGTTTGCAGTGGCTGCAGGTCCTAGTGCACCCATTCTCATTCTCATTCCTCTCTCTCCTTGCAAATAAATAAATTATTTTTTAAAATTTTTGTTTATTTTTATTTATTTGTTTGAGAGCAACAGACAGAGAGAGAAAGAAGCAGAGAGAGAGAGAGAGAGAATGGGTGCGCCAGGGCCTCCAGCCACTGCAAACGAACTCCAGACATGTGTGCCACCTTGTGCATCTGGCTTATGTGGGTCCTGGGGAATCGAGCCTCGAACCAGGGTCCTTAGGCTTCACAGGCAAGTGCTTAACCACTAAGCAATCTTTCCAGCCCGACTTATTATTTTCTAAAGTGCACACATGAAAATAATGATGCTGGTTTATCATCTAAAGGCAGGCGGATGGGTCCGTGTGACCATAGGTGAGCTAGATGTGTGTTTCCGGGGCAGGTCACAGATGAGTCAGGATGGTCAAGGAAGGCCTCAATGAGGAGGTGTCATTTAAGCTGAGATTGGAATGACAGGAAATGGGGTGGTTGTAGGTGCATTAGAGGATCAGTTCTGGTCTGAGCAGAGGGAACTGTGGGCCAAATAGTAAAGTTTCATGACTTGTATCTGTCTTTGTTCATTGAAACTGACTGATACTTTAGGCCACCTCTGCTTCTAGAAAGGCACCATACATACAAGGGCAGAGTGACTGGACATTCCTCCAGGGCCACATCTGATCTGGTTAGCTGACTTGAGAATATCAGGAGGGGGGCTGCAGAGATGGCTTAGCAGTTAAGCACTTGCCTGTGAAGCCTAAGGACCCCGGTTTGAGGCTCGATTCCCCAGGACCCACATAAGCCAAATGCACAAGGTGGCACACGTGTCTGGAGTTCATTTGCAGTGGCTGGAGGCCCTGGCACACCCATTCTCTCTCTCTCTCTCTCTTTCCCTCTCTCTCTCTCTCTCTCTCTCTCTCTCTCTCTCTCTCTCTCTCTCCCCCCCCCCCCTTTCTGTTCCTGTCTGTCACTCTCAAATAAATAAATAAAAATAAACAAAGAGAATATCAGGAGGCCTGGGTCCCAGACCTGCTTTATGTCACAGCAGGAGCCTAGGGCCAGACACACCTTCTCCTTATTTATGGAATGGAAAGGACAAGCCTGGGCTGTCATGGAGCTGATCCTGAGGCCTCAGGCACGGCTGATGGTGGACAATGGAGGAGTGTGCATAGAGAAGGCTTAGCAAGGCTTCAGCCCTTTGGAGACCTGAGGACTACCTAGCAAAGTCTGGTTGCCTATCATCCTAACCATCTCACCATGTCAAATACCATTGTGTCAAATGAATTCAAAATATTCTTATTGTTTTATTTGCAAAGAGATAGAGAGAAGAAGGGAGAGAGGGAGAGAGAGACAGTGTATGTGTGTGTGTTAGAGTGTTCCAGGGCCTCTTGCCACTGCAAACAAACTCCAGATGCATGCACCCCATTATGCATTAGGTTTTATATGGGTACTGAGGAATCAAATCAGGGCCAGTGTGCTTTATACAAAGCACCTTTAGAGTTGGAGAGATAGCTTAGCAGTTAGGGCACTTGCATAAGTCAGATGCACATGGTGGCATTCATTTACAGAGGCTGGAGGCCCTGGCACACACCATTCTCTCTCCCTCTCTCTCTCTCTCTCTCTCTCTCTCTCTCTCTCTCTCAACTTCTATCTCTAATAAATGAATAATAAATAAATAAATACATCTGGAAAAAAGCACCTTTAATAGTTAAGCTATCTCCCCAGCTCCAGACATGAATTTTTTGACACCTAGTGAAGTTGGACATGTGTATATTTTAATGGAGATGAAATTCACATAACATAAAATTAGTCATTTTAAAGCACATTCTTGAGAAGTTGGGTATGTGGCTCAGTGAGTAGAATGACTAACATGCAGGAAGCCCTGAGTTTAGATTCCCCAGAACCACATAAAACAGGGCATGGTGACGCATGTTGCATGCAATCCTAGCACTCAGAAAGTGAGTGAAGACAGGAGGAGCAGGAGCTCAAGACCATCCTTAGCTACATAGGGTGTTGCAGGCCAGCCTGGGGCTACCTTATCTCCAAGTTTAAAACAAGCAAATAAAATACACAGTCTATAGCCAAGCATGGTGGCACACGCCTTTAATCCCAGCACTGGGAGGCAGAGGTAGGAGGATTACTGTGAGTTCGAGGCCACCCTGAGACTACATAGTGAATTCCAGGTCAGTCTGAGCTAGAGTGAGACCCTACCTCGAAAAACCAAAAGGATAAAAAAAAGCACAGTCTAAAGGCCCCTGGTGCAGAGTCACTTGTATCGAGTTTCAAAGTCTTCTGTCACCCACAATGAGGCCTCTGTTTGACACCCACCTCCCATTCCTCCCTCTTTCTAGGTCCTGTCAAACAGCACCCTGCTTTCCATCTCTGTAAGGCTTGCCCATTGTGGATGGTCTCATAAATTAGTCATGTCATTTGTGGCCTCTCCGACTGGCATCTTTCAGCTGCACAATGCGAAGGGTCACTCCACTGCAGGGCGAGTGGGGGTCTTCTTTCCTTCTACGGGCTCACAGTCCCCATGTGCCTCTACTGAATTCTGCTCAGCCAGCCGTTTGTCCAGACCTGTCTTCCATCCTGGAGCACGGGGTCAGATGGTACCGCCCACATCGAACGGGCTGAGGAACCACCAACCTGCTCTCCTTTGCAACTGCACTGTTTTATATTCCCGCCAGCAGGACACGAGGCTCCAGCTTCTCGACATCCTGATGCTTATCTTTGAAAGATTGAGTCCTTGTAAAAATGTGTTTTTCTCATCTCATGGTGCCCTACTGTGTTGAACCCTGAGTCTGTGGGTGGTCTGCCCGCGAGGCCAGCCAGCCCTGCCTCGTAGTAAGCTTGATGGTCCAAGATGGACATTTCAGGGCATGTGGAGGCAGCTGGGAAGCTATGGCGCTAGGGCCGTCAGTGAGGTCACAGCTGGCTGTCAGACACTTGGGCCAGGGCCCGCTCCGCCCCTTCATTTGGCATCTCCCCCTCTCCCTCGCTTACCCCCAGCCACAAGCTGCCCTCTCTGGCCCCCGCTCGTGCTTGCTTGTGTCCCGTCGCCGGGATAAATGTAGCCATGAACAATGCGGCAGGCTGGGCTTAATTTGTCAGACGCACTGTGCGGCTGTGATCACGAATACATTAACATTTTCACATGAAATCATTTCAATTTTTTTAGTGATTAAGAAGTATTTGTTTTAAAGCATCGGGCCGATTTGCCGCGGGCCTCGTGGGCAGTGGGGGCCAAGATGAGGGAGCCCTCAGGTGATGTAATCATTCATGATGACAGTTGCCAGCGGTGACTGCTCTTCCCCCACACACGCTCACCCCAAGCTTCCTGGGCAAGAGGCTGATGGTAGCAAAAGGCAGGAAACAGCAGGACCAGGGGATGGAGATGGTAGAGTCTAGGAGTGGATCCTTCAAGGGCCCTGGCTTCTCTGTGTCACTGTAGCCTCACTCAAATCTCACCTCCTCAGATAGGGTCTCCCGGGGCCCTTAGCCCCGTGTAGTGACCTGTCACTCTCAGCTTTGGTGTCTTCATGGTATTTATCAACATGGGAATCGGACTTTATTTGATGTTTTTATTTTATGCTTCCTTCTTTCCCCTTAAAACATGAGTTTCTTGGGCTGGAGAGATGGCTTAGTGGTAAAGGCACTTGCCTGTGAAGCATAAGGACTCAGGTTTAATTCCCCAGGACCCACATAAAGCCAGATGCACAAGGTGGCGCATGTGTCTACAATTCGTTGGCAGTGGCTGGAGGCCCAAGTGTGCCCACTCTCTCTATCTGCTTCTTCCTCTCTCTCAAATAAATAAAGGGTTAACAAAACAAACCTAAGTTTCCTGAAGGTGGGACTGTGGTTTACTTATGCTCGCTGCTTTTTCATCAGTGCATGGATGGATGGATGTATCAGTTCATCCATTGATGGACTAAAGAGAAGAAGAGTAAGTAAGTTGCTGGGCATAGTGGTGCACACCTTTAATCCCAGCACATGGGAGGCTGATGTAGGATGATTGCTGTGAGTTCAAGGCCAGCCTGGGCTACTGAGTGAGTTTCAAGTTAGCCTGAGCTACAGTGAGACACTGCTTCAAAAGAGAGAGAGTAATTGTGTAGGGAGCACAGACAATAGCAGACATCTGTCTTCCTTGAGTCAGCTCTCTCTGTACTTGAAGTACCCCAGGCCTTCCTAGGGAAGCCACCTCTTGGATGCCAGGCTTCCCTGCCCCTGTGAAGTACAAGTTCTTTACCTCTGAGGCTGGTAGCCATAGGCCTGTAGCCCCTTTCCCTTCCCCTCGCCTAGATTACGTAGAGTCTGTCTGTGCCCTCCCTGGGTACAGCAGGGCCACAGTGAGAGATTCCCTAGGGTTTGGGACAGAATGGCTTCTCAGGTTCCTTTCTTATTGGCTGTGGATCCTGCCCTGCCCTGCTGGGACTCCTAATCCAGGTGACCTTCTCCGGAGCAGCTCAGAGTGCAGCTAAAAGGCTGACCATGAAGGACATGGCCTGCAGGGACACATTTGTGACGTGCCTTATTGTTGTATACTGGCCAGTGCAGGGCGGGGGGGGTACTTGCACATGAACGCACTCATTGAGGACATCTAAGCCAGACTTAGGCTCCTTCCTGCAGATTGCCACACAAAAGACACCCCTGAATCCTTCTCTTCCTCCCAAAATTCTGTGTCCCCACACCCATTCTTTGTGCCCCCAGATCGGACCCCCCCCCACAATCACCCCGGTGAAAAGAAAATAACTGGAAGCTTTTATCGTTCAGCAGAAGCAACATCAGAAAACAATTATTGTTTTAATTACCTGCTGTCGCCGTACAAGACAGGGAGGTTGTAAAGCGCGATGGAATCTTTCACGTTAATGGACTGCCAGCCTGGGCCGGAGTACAATTTATGAGGCTGCAGCTGGCAACTTCAGTCAATCCCTGGGCCCCCGTCTCCCCATTCCTAGGGCCAGGCACCCTTTCTGTCCATCACATGTCATGTGACATGGTAGGGACACTTGCCTTCTCCTAGGGAAGTTGAAGGCTCCATTCCTTTAAGCCTTCGATGAGCTCCTCGTCATTCCGTGGAAGAAAGTTCTGCTGTGGGTGTGGGGCTGACAGTCCCGCACAGGCTTGTTTTGCACCAGCCTGCCCTACCATGCGTGACACACCCTCTGCAGCCACACGTTGCAGGTGCCCTGGTTACCATCTTGGATTCCTTCTGCACTGTCCAGAGCTGGTCCTCCCTGGAAGCCCTGTAGTCCCACCTCTGTCTATCTCCACCTCCCCTCCTCTTCCTCTTCCCTGAAGGCCACTGTAATACTATTCCTGATCCAGAACTGACACTGTTTTGACCTGAGCACTTTCAGGTATTTTTTTAAATTTATTTATTGAACCATCACGATGGAGTTTTGAGAAGGTCCTATGATTATGAACCCCATTTTACAGATATGGAAACTGAGGCACAGAGAAGTCAAAGGTTTGGCCAACGGTCTTAGCATCTAAGGGATACTATGAAGACTAAATGGGTATAACCAGTATGACTGCTCAAAACTGCGCCAGGAAGAGAATTCATGCCTGTCTACTTTGATTTCTGGTTTTTCTTTTAAATTTTTATTTATTTGAGGGAGAGGCAGAGGAAAACAGGCAGGCATAAAGAGTGAGTATGGACATGCTGGCACATGCATCTACCTGTTGCTGCTGGCCCATTGCTCTAAATGAACTCCAAACGCACGCACCACCTTGTATATCTGGCTTTATGTGGGCACTGGGGAGTCGTACCCAGACCATCAGACTTTGCAAGCAAGCATCTTTAACCACGGAGCCATCTTTCCAGGCCCTGGTTTTGTTTTGTTGAGATGAGGTCTAACTGTGTTACTAAGGATGGTCTCCAACTCCCAGACTAAAGTAACCCTCCTGTCTCAGCTTCCTGGGTACGTGGGTGAATGCCACCACACCTGGTTCCATGTTTACTGTTGCTCTTCAACCTGGAGTTTTTACTTAACTGTTTGATGATACCTTACTTTCTTCATCTGCAGAATGGACACAGTGGTCCCTCACTGTCACATTACTGAGGTAATGGTGAGGATGTATAGGTTGGGAAGAGAAGTAGGGTCCTGTTACCCAAGTTCCTTACTGCCAGTCAAGGTTAAATTCTGTCATCAGCTTGATCATGTTAGGAATCAAGTAACAGACACACCTCTTATGGATCTGTGAGGGCATTTCCAGGAAGGATTCGTGGAAGAAGGAAGACTTTCCTCCTGAGTGGGTGCCACTTCCGGTGGGGGACATAAGCTTTGAGAGAACTCAGTACCTTTGGTCTGGCTGCCAGTACTGCTTGCTGGCACACACATCTATCTCTCTGTTGCTGCTGTCCTTCTCAGATGTTGGAGCCCGGCTTCATTAGCCTTCCAGCATGGACTGAAGACCAGCGGCTGTTCAGAAATCCTCCAGGCCTGCAGTGCCACGTTGGGACTGCTAAGACATGTCACTTCATGGACCGAGCAGCTACCTGCTTCTCTGGCTCTCCAGCCTCAGGACAGCTGTTGCTGGACTTCCCAGCCTGTATCCTATACACTAATCCAGTAATTCCTCTTTGTGATACCTGTTCATCCTATCAGTTCCGTTCTTCGGGAAAACCCTGACAGATACAGTATCGTACCAGGAGTTTCATCCATCCCAGAGGCGATGAGACCTGCTGAAGACGTTAAGTCAGGAACACAGCATGATCAGACCCAAGCTGAATGGGAGGATCACAGTAGATCACAGCGAGAGAATAGTTCCACTCCAGAATGGACAGCAAGACTCAGTCATCCCTGGGAAGAGGAGACAGAAGAGCCAGTGGCCTAGGTCAGACTGTCCTCACTAAAGACACACCTTTTTAAGTCCTCTGGAAGGTACTGTGGTCACTCTGACGTCCAGAACAGAAGCATCTGGCTGAGGGTCTAGCAAGAACCTCTGGAGTGAAAACTGAGCTGATGTCCTCTCCCAGTCAGGCTGGAGTGCAGGCTGTGAGTTTGCCCCACTAGCTTGGCTCAGTAATTCATTGACTTGCCCACTCAGTCAATGTGTGTTAAGTGCCGTGTCCATGCCGGGATCTGAGCTGCGTGCCAGGGTTGCCGGGGAGTCCAGTGGAGTTAATATTTAAATGTAAGGGATGGGCAATGCACCAGAGAACAAATGAAGGAATGAAATGATTACATGTTGTCAGGCATGCACAGAACAAAGGAGCTGAAACACAATCCCTCTCTGCTGTCTTCTCTGTCCCTGTCCTGTCTGCTGGTGAAGAGTGGCTCTCATCTTCCCAGCCCTGCTGAGATGCATGGGATACATTAGTGGCCCAGGCTGCCTGATGCAGTCTCCCTGTCTTCCTTGGACCCATTTTGGTCATCATTTCAGACTCTTAGTATTTCCCCCAGGGTCGGGGAGGGGCCATTCATTTGAAGATCTTTCAATGAAGTGTTCTCCTCTGAGAGGAAAAATGCCAGGAGAGGAGGAAAAAGAGCAAGAGAGACCTGATCTCAGAACCCTCAAGCAATGACTGATGTGGAAGAAAGCAGGGCCATTTGCTGGAAGACCGATTTGTCCAGTGGGTAAATACTCCCTCACCTTTCATGCTGCCCCCATGCTGGTTCCTCCTTTCCCTTTCTCCACAGCCTGGCCCCAGCCTCCCACGGCAGAGCTGTCCCCAGATGCTAGGAGATGAACTCCCGGATAATAGTTCACTCTGCCGATGCTCCTTCTCCCTTCCTTCCAGTTCTCTGAAGAGACACATGTTCACTGCCAGGGCTCTTGCAGGGAGCAGCCTTGTTGTTCTTGGCCAGAGTGGCTGGCAGGATGGGCCTACCCTGGGCCAGGTAGTGAGGAGAGACATATGCTAGTGTGGCAGCCATGAGACAGACTGAAGGTGTGAGGGAGACAGGAAGGTGTGGGCCCACGCTGGTGCTCACACGGCTTGGCTGAGAGGCGTTGTGTCTTTCGAGATTTTGCGAGGTCACTGCACCCCGTGGAAGTATTAGTAAATTCCAGGCAATGTGAGCGAGCCCCTCACTCTGAACACAGCGCGGCCAGGGAAAGTTAGGCTCAGTGTGGCTTGTTTGGGATAGCAGGGGTTCTCACTCATCACATGAACCTGAGGATGGGGCCTCTGGCCAGGGGCTGGCTTGGATGCCTAGAGATGGGTAATGGCACTGGTGTAACTGGCAACACGTGTGTCCATGGGCGAAGATGACTTGACTGCATGTTCAGAAAGAGGAACGCCTGCTTTCCATGGCCACACCTTCTGAGAGGTCACCTGCCAAGCCTGCCTCTCTTTTCTGATTTAGTTAGTTAGTTAGTTATTTGAGGCAGAGAGAAGGACAGAGACAGAAAGAGAGAGAGAGTGTGTGTGTGTGAGAGAGAGAGAGAGAGAGAGATTGGGCACACCAGGGCCTCTAGCCACTGCAAACAAACTCCAGATGCATGTGCCACCATGTGCATCTGGCTTATGTGGAACCTGGAAAGTCAAACCTGGGTCCTTGGGTTTCACAGGTATGTGCCTTAACTGCTAAGCCATCTCTCCAGCCCCTGCCTCTCTTTTATACCTGAAATCAAGGCTGCTAGACAGTGATGCATGTGATTGCCCCACCAGTACTCTCAGGTACTGGCCACTGGTCCCCCTACCTACAGCCTAGAGAGGTCTTCATCTAGGGATCGCCAACCACTGTGTTCCAAATTGCAGGAGAGTCCCTGATCCCTTCCCAGTAGCCCCAGATGCTCTATAGCCTCTGGTGTATTTATCTCCTGTGCTGGCATTTCCCTAGCTGTCTCTGTTCCCTTCCTTCCTGGCAAACAAAAGACGTTTCCAAGTTGCTCCTAATGTGCATGTGTGTGACTGAGCAGGAAAGGAGGTGTGGGGGGATGGTTGTAAATACTTGGGCACCTCAGCAGGTGTATAGAAGCACTAGTGTCTATATAAATGAATTCTTTTGATAAGCTCACCCTCCTCCTTCTCTCTCTCTCTCTCTCTCTCGTTCTCTCTATGTGTTCTGTAGGGTGACCTCCTGTTTAAGTGTAACTTATATTCATTTGGTGGTTGAAGCAACTGTTTGTACATTGATAAGAGACTGACCAAAAGAGGAAACAAGAGGTGTAAATAACTGAACAGTCTCCTTGGTAGAGAAGTAGAGGCTGTGCACCTGATCAAGAACTGGTGCCCTTCTTTCTTTCTTTTTCTCAACATTTAAATAAAAGATCTGGGGCTGAAAGGATTATACTAAGTGAGGTAACCCAGGCTCAGAAAGCCAAGCGCCACATGTTCTCTCTCATATGTGCATCCTAGCTACAGATGACTAGGCTTCTGCGTGAGAATGAAAATACTTAGTAGCAGAGGCCAGTAAGTTAAAAAGGAGACATAAAGGGAAGAGAAAGGAAGGAAGGAGTGTACTTAATAGGTTGATATTGTATATATGTAAGTACAATGATTGTGATGGGGAGGTAATATGATGGAGAATGGAATTTCAAAGGGGAAAGTGTGGGGGGTGGGGAGGGAGGGAATTACCATGGGATTTTTTTTATAATCATAGAAAATGCTAATAAATTTTAAAAATTAAAAAAAAAAAATCTGGGGCTGGAGAGATGGAGCAGCAGCTAAGGCACTTGCCTACAAAGCCTAAGGACCTGAGTTCATTTCCCCAGGACCCACGTAAAGCCAAATGCACAAGATGGCACATGCATCTGGAGTTTGTCTGCAGTGGCTAGAGGCCCTAGTGGGCTGTCTCATTCTCTCTTTATCTCTAAAATAAATAAGGAACTTTTAAAAAGATCAAAAAGGGGATGGGTAGAGTAAAATCATGGAGTTGGCAGGTAAATTTAAACTCGCTTCACTGGTGTAGTAAGATGCCAAGTTGGTGAGAGAGAAGCTTGAGGGAGGTCAGTGGGCTGGACAGAGGATGGCCAGCAAGCTTTAGTTAGAAGAAAATGGTGGGAAGATTAACTGGCTGGAAGGACGTGAAGCTTCTTTCCCCAGGAGAGGCAGCAGTGGCCTAGACAGGAGGAGAGGGAGCTAGAAAGAAGCCACATATGTTCTTTTTGGGCAGATCAGTGCTGAGGGTTGCCGTCCCATCAGTCTCATTTGTTAAGGTCATGCCTTCTTTGGGGAGCACCGGACAGAGTTTGGAGAAGATGGGCTTTATTGCAGATGTGTGTGCTCTTTGGCAATTTGGTTTCCTCAGTTGCACATCTATGAAATGGAGGCACTGGTTCCTGGAGTTGGGGTGGGCTGCATCGCAGAGGTGTGAGAGCAACTGAGATCTCACATACATGACAACGTGATCACATATACATGACAACGTGTGGGCAGCTGGAAAGCTCCACGCAACTGTGTGTGGCTGCTGTTGAGAGAGTTGTGTTGAAAAGAGAACTATCATATAAAATCAGACTGGCTCACCTGGGACAGCCTCAGACAGCAAGAAGCTCTCAGGAAATGTGGTGAGAGTCTATAAAAGCAGAAAGGGCAGAGAGAAGGGGCAACTCGGCTCCTTGGCTAAATCCTAGCCGGTGGTTCGGGGGTGGGGGTGGGGGAAATCCCCTCCTATCCTCTGCCCCCAGCAAGGCTCAGGAGAGGCAAGTTTAAAACCAATAACAGGAAATCCTGCTGTGCTCAGCAGGGAATAAACTTTGAAAATCATTTCCCCTAGAGGTGATACAGGCTGAAAATATAAATTGCTTCCAGAGAGGTTTAGATAAATTCATGGATGGGAGAGCCAGAATGGTCCTTGGGCAAAATTAGGCTATAAGGGAGGCCTCTGCCCTGTGAAGATGATGTCAGAGAGGAAGTTCCTGCCAGAGCCAAATGTCTGGACAGACATAACTGCCTGTGCTGTGTGTGTGCGCGTGCGTGCGCGTGTGTGCGTGGTGAGGACCACCTTGTCTCTGTTTGATAAGGATGCCTCTCCTGTCATCAGCCCACCTCTGCTATTCAGTGGCCTTGTGTTTTCCCCAGCCCCTGGCCCCTGTTGTTACTCCCATGCCCATGTTAGGCTTCATCCCGTGCTGTTCCCTAGCCCCACGTTTTTTTTTTTTAAAAAACAAAAATTTTGTTTATTATTTATTTATTTATTTGAGAGCGACAGACAGAGAGAGAAAGAGGCAGATAGAGAGAGACAGAGATTGGGCGCGCCAGGGCCTCCAGCCACTGCCAACAAACTCCAGACACATGCGCCCCCTTGTGCATCTGGCTAACGTGGGTGCTGGGGAATTCGAGCCTCGAACCGGGGTCCTTAGGCTTCACAGGCAAGCGCTTAACCGCTAAGCCATCTCTCCAGCCCCCTAGCCCCACTTTAGTATCTCCACTTAAAGTACCGACCTCTGTCTCCCACCTGCCATCACTGAGCACCTACCCCTCGCTCTCTATGTGGTCTAACAGCACAGACACCTTGCCTGACAGCACCCATGAGTGTCGAGAACTAGAGTTACCCGCCAGGCCTTCCAGTGAATGCTGTTGGCAGGCAGCCTGTCTCTCCAGCTGCCTGTCGGGAGCCTGTCTCTGTATGCCTGCGACTTCAGAGTCCCCGGCAGAGGCTGGCTGGATAGTGTTGACGTTTGCGCCCTTCAGGGGGCCCACAACCCTGGAGATCTTGGGCACCAGGATGGTCTGGTATCAGTATTAGAGACATGGTCACATTCAGGACACAGGCCTGCCTGTGTGTGTGTCAGGTTATCTATCTCATGCAGAAGGTCTCCGGGGACTGGGATTATCGGAGAAGTCAAGGTTATGAAGTGTGTTTCCCGGGAGAGGTTCCTAGGATGTTCTGAGTCCTTTCCAGCAGGCACGGAAGGGCTGTGAGTGGTGCTCTAGTACCACGGACAGCAGCCCTGAACAAGGCCGGGACTTCAGCACCACGGACAGCCCCATGCGGCCTTCCTGCCGCTTGGGCTGTGCCTCTCCTGACCTCTGCTGCTAACTGTCCTGTGAAGGTCCCCACCAACAGCCCTGGAGATCTCTGGAGAATCCACTTGCCCACTTTCAAAATGCTAAGCACCTACTGTGTACTTTTTTTTTTTAAATAAGTGACAGTGTATTACAGTCCAGTACTTGCACTATGGAGTCTTTGGAAGTGGAGACTATTTTTTAGACCTTTATATTTGCTGGAGAGATGGCTTAGTAGTGAAGGCACTTGCCTATGAACCCAGGTAAGACAGATGCACAAGGTGCCACATGCATCTGGAGTTCATTTACAGTGGCTAGAGGCCCTGGCGTGCCCATTCTCCCTCCCTCCCTCCCTCCCTCCCTCCCTCCCTCTCTCTCTCTCTGTTTGTCTCTCTCTCTCTCAAATAAATAAGTTATTTTTCTAAACATTTTTATTGAAAACTTCATAAATATAGACAATATACCATGACTGTAATCCCCTCCCACCACCTTCCTTGTTTCCTCTCCCAGATCTCCCCTGCACTGAATCTCATCCTCTGAGACTCTTATCTTGTAGGCTTCCATTGAAATCTTCATAGGTTGTTCCAGACAAACAGTGGCTATGGTGCGACTCCTGAATGTTCCCCCCCACGGTTCATGTGTTGGAAGTTTGGTTCTGTGCGCAGTGATGCATGTAGGAAGTAGTGGGACCTTTAAGAGGTGGGTCTAGTGGGATGTTCTTGGCGCACTGGGCAGGGGTCTCTGCTGTTAGATGGTATTGAAGTAGTTTTCATGGAAACCCTTAGTTCCTACAAGAGGCTTGTTATAAAAAAAAAAAAAAGTGTAAGCCTTGGGCTGGGAAGATGGATCATCAGTTCAATGTGCTTGCTTGGAGGGAGTAAGCCTGACCCCACACAGCGTTCTGGTTTCCTGACTGGTGATTTGATCTCTTGCTGTCATACACACTTCCACTGAGATACCATCTGACATGAGGGCTTTACCAGAGGTTGAACCAGGGAGGCTACCCAATATTTCCAGCCTTCAAAACTGTGAACTAAGCTGAGCATGGTGACATGTGCCTCTCCGGAGACCGAGGTAGGAGGATCGCTGTGAGTTCAAGGCCAGCCTGAGACTACATAGTGAATTCCAGGTCAGCCTGGGCTAGGGCAAGACCCTACCTCCCCCCCCAAAAAAAAAAACAACTGTGAACTAAGTATTGGGGAAATAGTTCATTGATGGGGTGTTTACCTAGTCCAATCCCCAGTACTGCAAAAGAAACAAAACTGTGAATTAAGCTGGGTGTGGTGATGCATGCCTTTAATCCCAGCACTTGGGAGGCAGAGGTAGGAGGATCGCCATGAGTTCAAGGCTACTCTGAGACTACATAGTGAATTCCAGGTCATCCTGGACTAGAGTGAGATCCTACTTCAAAAGAATAACTGAACTAAATAAGCCTCTGTGCTTTATAAAGTTATTTTGCCTTGGGTATTCTCTTACACTAATAAAAAAAAAATGGGCTAACACAGCGGCCTTTCAGAACAGAAGTGCAGACAGATTATGCTTTCTTACAAACCTGATTCTGCAGCTTAACTCCTCTGGGAAGAAGCTAGAGAGGTGGGAAACAAAAACTGGTGAGACCCAATATTGATGGCATTTTAAGATGCTGAGAAGCCACTCTTTTGCTAAAAGACCTTCTGTGGCTCACAATGTCTACAGAAATAACCTGTCAGTCAAGTTCCTTCCTGATATATCTTGCCAGTTTTATCTTCTTACCTCTCTCCTCCTGTCTCCTTCACTCCAGCCAAACTAGATTCTCAGTTAAAAATCTTTTAGTTGCAATATGACAGGAAACTCAACTCAAATAGACTCAAACAGTAAGTGGGTGTTATTGACTCTTGTAACTGAAAAGCACAGAGGTATGGCTGGCTCAGGACAGAGGCTGATCCACGGCACAGTCGTGCCGCCCTGCCCTGCCTTCCGGTCGTTTTGCTGTGAAGGTCCCTACAGCTGTTGGCTATATCCTCAGGGCAGCCTCTGGCGTCCCCACACTCTCCCCGTTTTGGTGAAAGACTGGCTACAGCAGCCCAGCCCTGCCTTCATCATCCCACTCCTAGCACCTTGTTGACTGACTCACGTGCCCATTCCAAACCAATTGCCATCCCAAGGACAAGAAAGACAGTGGGTTGTAGCCAATCAAGCTCCATCCTTGAGCCGGTGGGGGCGGGGGGTGGTCAGTTCCATCCAAACTGTGTGGCTAAGTATGAAACCATAGCAAATGCCCTGGAAGAAAATGGTACTACTTGTGGCACAGGGAGAGACAAGACAGGAGAGGCAGCTAAAAACTGTCCAGCCAGAGAGAATGTTATTTTCCTTTCTGTTCTCTGCCTGACACACTGCACCCTGCCATCGTACCTAGTGATACCCTCTCCTGAAGGATCCTTCTCAAATGCTACTGCTTCCCTGACGTCACACAGGTCCCAGAGTCATGGTTGCTTCCTTTGGTCCCTCAGCACTTTGCTTACTTGTCCCTTTTTGGGTTGTTTGGGTTGTTTTGTTTTGTTTTGTGTGTGTTTCACCATGTCTTGCAGCCTACATCCTCCAAATCACTTAGCACATATCTTGATCCTAAACAGGGAGTGAACAGAAAAGTAAGATGAGCTGGGGGAGGGGGGGGGGCGGAGCCAGGCTGCTTAGCCACAGGGTGTCAGAATAGGATGTTCCTAAAAACCAGGAAACCCTGAGCTTGTGGCAGCAAGGTCCCCTGATCTGTAGGAAAGGAGGAGAGTAGACACATGTCCCAGGGTGATGGATGGTCACTGTCATCTTGACTTAGTGGGCCGGGATAATGGCACCTCTGTGCCTCAGGAAGGTCACTTGGCTGGCAGTGCTATAGTTATCGCTGGTCCTCAGCTCATAGGATGTAGGCTGTCTCCTTCACCACTAGTGAAGGCTTGGACTCGTCTCATCCTGGGAAAGAGCATTCTGGCCCCTGAACTGCCAGTTTGGGCCAGTCTAAATGTGATGGGAAGGCAGAGGATTTGCACGGAGTAGGTGAGCAGTCAGGGTAGAGGAACCTGGAGGTGGCTCAGTACAGGACCTGAGAGAGGTGCTAGGAAGTAAGGCAGAAGCAGGCAGTTCCCAGGGCATCTTCTCCTGATGAGGCTTCCTTGCTTCCTCCTCTCCCTGCCAAGCACAGCTCAGTTAACCTGTTCACTTTTTTTGCTGTTGGCCTGGGGTTGGGGGAGGAGCAATTTACAAGTTGCCTACTGAGTCCAGGGGAGAGGAGCCGAGAAGAATCTGAGTGTCAGAAGGAGGAGGAAAGAAAGGCAGAGGCGTTGAGGGGAAGCTGTGAGGGGGTGTGGGCACGGGGCTGGGCTGTGAGTTGGGGGAAGCGCAGGGTGCCAGAGTCATTATTCATTCCCACCAGCGAGTCTTACAGTTCTCCTAAATGAGCTCACACTCACATCAGCACTTTTCCCTCCGTGTTCCTGGTTTAATAACAAGCTGGGCTCTGCAAGGGGGTGACCACACCTCCAACTAACTCCCTCCCTCTCTCTCTCTCTCTCTCACTCTCTCTCTCTCACTCTCTCTCTCTCACTTTCTCTCTCCTTGAGGTAGACTCTCACATCCTGTCAAGGAGCTGCTGCAGAGAGGTACATATGAGGATCAAGTGGGGATGCTCTGTCCCAGGAGCCTTGAGAGCATTACATAGGGGAACAAATTGCAAAGAGGGAGGCCTCTGGCATTCCTATTGACCATTGGCTAAATCTACCAAGGGGACTCAGTAAGTGCAGGCTAACTTCAGAGAAGCCTCATTCTGCCTAGGGCAAATGGGATGAAAGGAAAGAACTGCTCTCAAGATCCTCCTTAGCTTTAGCTGTCCTGCTCACGGGTGCCCCCTACTGTTTTGAGTCATGAGTCCAGAGAGGAGGGCCTGCTGCCCTCCAGGCCTGAAAGACTATGGGTGGAGGGCACACTGTACGTCCGCCTGACTCCCTCACTCTGGGTGTCTGAGCTTTGGCTTCCTCAATGACGGGGAGACTCCCATGCCCTCCTTCACCACAGAAAAGGGAAGTAGCTGAGAGCTGACTGGAGGTATCAGCTGGCTTAGCGATTAAGGCGCTTGACTGAAAAGCCTAATGACCTGGGTTCAATTCTCCAGTACCCATGTAAAGCCAGATGCACAAAGTGGCACATGTGTCTGGAGTTCGTTTGCAATGGCTGGAGGCCCTGGTGAGCCTATTCTCTCTCTCTCTCTCAAATAAATAAAATAAAACAAAAAAATTTAAGTTGTGAAAGGCAATAGGGGTATCAGAAACAGTTCTTGCCTCTTTAGCTAAACTTGTAAAATCAAGACCTCATGGTGATAATGGGATAACATTGCAGGGAGGCATCAAATGTCTGCTCCAATTGTTTTCTACCTACAGAGATACTCAGTGATGTAGGCAATTGTAGGTCCAGTGATAGCCAGAGACATTCCAGAGTCTAGCTAGAGGTGGAGCCATATGACTCCAGCTTCCAGATCACAGCTCTGTCCAGCACCATGGCTGAGCCCTGCAGAGCCATGGTTGGCTGAGGGCACAGACTCCAGAGCTAGACTGCTTGGCTCCAACACACTTAACATTGTGACCCGTGGAGCAAGCTATTCAGCCTCTTCTGAGCCTTCGTTTGCCATCTGCAAAAATGGGGACAGTGATGGTCCTGAACTCATAAAGTCGTTGAGGGAGTGATGTGAGAAATTATGTACAAATATGTATGGACTGCACGGCAAAGACAGAATTTCTTGTTAAGTTAAACATACTGTACATCTGAACAATCCCACTCCCAAGAGAAAGGAAAATCTGCGTCCAGCAAAGCCTTGTACGTGAAAGTTCCCAGCAGCTATATTTATAATGACCCAAATCTGGGAAGAACCCTGGTGAATGGGCAAATACACTGTGAGCCCCGTGGTGAGCGCTGCTAGGTGATGGAAAGCGTTGCTTATTCAAGCAACAGCCGAAATGAACCGCCGAAGCATTGTGCTGTCAAAGAAACCAGACACAAAAGACGACATGCTAGATCATTTCATTTCTACAACATACTAGAGAAGGCAAAGCTGCGGTGACAGAAAACAGATCAGTGTTTGCTGGGGGTAGGGAGATGGGACTGAAAGCAAAGGGACTCAAAGGACCTTCGTGGTTTTGAATCTTGATACTGGTGGTTGGATGCCTCTGCCCAAAGTCATCAGACAATAAATTTGAGGAGGGTGAATTTTTTTTATTTTTCTTTTATTTGCAAACAGAAGGAGAAATAGGCATTCTGGGCCCTCTTGCCATTGCAAACAAACTCCAGACTCACGTGCTACTTTGTGCATCTGGCTCTATGTGGGAACTGGGGAATTGAACCCAGGCCGTTTAATTGCTGAGCCATCTCTCCAGCCAGAAGAGGGTAAATTTTATCTTATACTTGTTTTTTGTTTTTTTTGAGGTAGGGCCTCACTCTAGCCCAGGCTGACCTGGAATTCACTATGGAGTCTCAGGGTGGCCTCGAACTCACAACAATCCTCCTACCTCTGCCTCCCAAGTGCTGGGATTAAAAGCGTGCACCACCACGCCTGGTTTACACTTGTTTTTTAACCCTCATTTAAAAACAAAAAACAGTGGTATAGTAAATATTATGTATGTATTAGCTCTTCTTAATAATGCCAATATCATTATTGTTACTTATGGAAGATTCTCTAGATGGGTAGTTTATAACCCTAGCTGTTGTACCCTGGTACCCACCTCCTGCTCAGGTCAGCAATAAAGGATGCCTCCTGTCCTTCCCCTGGGAGGTTTATCCCAGTCAGTGCACAGTGGGAAACCTTGGCACACCCCTGGCTCCCAGTGCTGCTGACAGACATGTGGCATGTGGGCAGGTCTCTCAGCTGCTTCCCAAGACCAGCTTCCCCCTGCTGATCCTGCAAGGCACTCAGCGACATGTTAGCAAGAAAGATGCCACAAGAAATAAAGTTTGTTATGAATTATTCTACTTGGGGCTAATTATAGGCACAGACGAGATGATTATTTACAGAGGCAGGAGGTGGGGGGGAGGGATGGAGAGGAGCCTTAAGGCTGGAGATGAGGTGGAGGGCTGGAGAAGCATTAAGCATATGAAGATGCATTATTAGGGGTAGGGGGAGATAAAGCTTTTTTTTTTTTTTTTTTTTTTTTTACATAAACGCTGTAACAAAACTCAGGTCCAAGCTGCTTGAAGGATCAGGACAGATCTGAGGCCCCCTAGTCCTTGGTGGATATTGAGGACCTAAAGGAAGCAGATCTAGAGAGATTACTCTGTGCCGGGAATCCCAAGGGTGTGAGGCAGCCATGCATGTGGATGGTGGCAGGTCTGTGTCTGTGCCCCTGCCTGGCCGCATTCTGTTCTCCCGGGTGCCCTTTGTACCCAGCCTGGGCCAGGGCAAGGAGAAGCCAGAGGACATTGTGTCCAGTACACCGAAGATGGGCAGAGTCAAACATGGTGCCTGCTGGTTATAGTAGGTCAGTGAGGGAGGGGCCCGTGGGCCTTGGGCACACTGATTGCCCACCTCAGGGAAGCCTAGACTGGAGTGGTGCCCCTTCCAGCTCCTCAACAGGAGGTAGAAGAAAAGCAGTGGCTGTGAGGTAGTACCTAGTTCTCCCAGCAGCCGACCTCAGTGCCAGCCACGGACTCCCCGGCCAGCGCCCTCCACTTATGACTATCACACACACAGTCTGAAGCCGAGTGGCCTGGAGGCTCCTGCAGCTTATTAGAAAGGCCCCACCTTGCCGTCCCCCAGAGCTTACAGTAGGCCAAGGCCTTTCCTGTGATTTATGCCTGGCTGCACCACCATCTACTCACTCGACCAAGCAGGAAAATGACATTCATCTTTACTCTCCACCCTGCCTTCCCGCCAGCTAGGGTGGCCATCCTTCTACCCTGCCCCCAGGATGCTTGGCACATGCGTTCCCCCTTAGCAGGGGCTTTTTCCTCCCCAATTCAACCCCTGAGCCCCATCAGCCCTGCCTGAGGTCCTGCCCTCCCTTCTTTCCCATGTCCAGGGTCCTGGCCACAACCAAAGGCTTCCTGATCCCACCCACACTGCTACCGGACACGTCCTTTGCTTAGCTTTGCCCAGCCTTAAGTGCCCGCCTGCCCCATTCCCAGAGATCCACAGGGGGCCTGGGTACCACACTCTGTGCTGTCAGACAGTGAGCACCCAGAGACCCTGTGCAGTCCCAGAGCCTGGAGCACCCCAGGGAGCTTTCAGTCCCCCCCCCCACAGTACATACTGAGGACCTACAGGGTGCCAGGCCATATTGTGGGTTCGTAAGTCTGTTACCCCAGCTTCCTTCCAGGCAGACAGTCAACACAGAAATGAGCCCAGTGGGGGACGTGCTAGAAGGAGACACCAGAGCATGACAAGGGCACTGCTTTTGACGGACGTGCAGGGAAAGGCCTTGCTGAAGAGGTGCCAAGTGAGCTGAAGCGTGTGTGGAGGTAGCTTCCCGGGCAGAGGGGACGGCAGGTACAGAGGCCCTGAGGTAAGACAGAGCTTCAAATGCTGCTTGCATGAGCAGCTGAGGCCTGGATGGCCACACAGCTAAAGGAAAATGTTCTGTGGTGGGAATCTCCTGCCCTGGGGTCCTCAGGAAGCCTGGTACTCTCCAGGAACCAGGAGAGGGCAGAGCAGGGAGAAAGGAAGAGGAGAGCCTCTGAGAACACCAAGGCTGGCCAGGCCAGAGGTGCTGTGCAATCAGACCACCTTAAGCAAGTGGGAAAAGACAACTCAGAAACAGCAAGGAGAGGGGCACCCCAGAATGGAAAAGGGAAAATGGGGGTTGTGGAGAGATGGCTTAGCGGTTGAGGTGCTTGCCTGCAAAGCCTAACAACCCTGCTTCGATTCCCCAGTACCCATGTAACTCCATATGCACAAAGTGGCACGTGCACCTGAAGTTCGTTGGCAGTGGCTAGAGGCCCTGGTGCACCCATTATGTTTCTCAGTCTGTCTCTCTTCTCTGTATCTCTCTGTGCCTGCAAAATTAAATAAAGAAAAAAAGAAAGCGGCTGGAGAGATGGCTTACCAGTTAAGGTGTTTGCCTGCAAAGCCAAAGAACCCAAGTTCAATTCCCCAGGATCCATGTTAGCCAGACCCCGCACAAGGGGGGCACATGCATCTGGAGTTCGTCTGCAGTGGCTGAGGGCTCTGGCATGCCCATTCTTTCTGTCTCTCTCTCTCTCTCTCTCTCTCTCTCTCTCCCTCCCTCTCTCTCTCTCTCCCCTTTCTCTTGTTAAGTAAATAAATAAATAAAAATTAAAGATTCAAAAAAAGAAAAATGGAGCAGAGAGGGGAGAGAAGTAGGACCTAGGACAGGAACGGCAGGGTGAAGACACCACACTGTCCTTGATGAGGGACTGCTAAGCATCTGTGGCATCATACACAGCCGGGGTGACACCTCTTCTAGGAAGTGCCTCAGATCAGACAGGCATCTCCCTGGCCGTTGTACTTACTGTAGGGACCAAACACCTGGTCAGAGGCAGCTGATGGGAGGAAAGGGTTTATTTCAAGGATCTGGAGGGATGGCTTAGTGGTTAAGGCGCTTGCCTGCGAAACCTAAGGATCCAGGTTCAATTCTCCAGATCCCACGTAAGCTAGATGCACATGATGGTACATGCATCTGGAGTTCGTTTGCAGTGGCTGGAGGCCCTGGTGCGCCCATTCTGTCTCTCCCCCTCTCTCTCTCATAAATAAATAATAAAATACTTTTAAAAGGAGGGGTCTCATGGTGGTGGGAAAAGCATGGCAGAGCAAGGCTGGGCATCAGGTCTCACCATAGCAGCTGGTAGGAAGCAGCAAAAGAGTGAGCCAAACTACGACTGGCAAGGAGAACTGGGCTATAAGACCTGTAAGCCTGGCTCCAGGAGCACACCTCCGTCAGCAAGGCTCCATCTCCCACAGCTAACAGCTGCGCACCAAGTATTCAAAGCACACACACGAGGCGATGGGGGAAATTCATTTAAACCACCACACTGACCCACCACTGGCCACCGGTTGCTACCTTGGATTTAGCACTCTGATAACCTGCCTGGTATCTGTATCCCACCAGTGGCTAGGCTCCAGAGAGGTGCCAAACTTAGTTTTGCCCTGTATGGCAAACCTAAGGTGGCATCTAGGACCTGCCATCACATCCAGTGCAGGACAGGCTGAGCGCACCAGGGAGAGGACCAGAGGGAGATGAGGCTGCCGGGTGATGAACTGGGTCAGGAAGAGGTCAGGTTGACCTTGAAACAAGCCAGCCTGTGACTGCTCCCGGCCAGTGGCTAGAGGGTGTCTAGGCTGCAGGGGGTGTGGAGGGGTCACATAGGGGATGAGGGGACAGATGTGTTTGGGAGTTGGGTGAATGCAGAACTATACAAAGGCTCTGCTGGCTAGAATATCCACCGGAAGTGCCCTGCCAAGCCTATAGAGAGATTCACACATGCCTCCTCGCCTTCCCATCCCCCCCCCCACACACACTCCATTTGTGCTGTTCCAGTGGCAAAACCCACATTCTGCTGAAGGGACAGATAAAGGTCTGCCTCGTCCTTGTCCGTGTGATTCACCACACACAGCAGACTCTGGCGGGGTCTTTGTTGGACGAGAAGATGCTTGGAGGGAACTGCCCTTCCTCACCCAGTGCTGTCTGGGATGAGCTGGGAAGCAAGGCTTGGTATTGTGCAACACTGAGTGACTCACTCGCTGCCCATGAGCCCTCGCCCCAAAGTCTCAGGGGATCCTGCTGGGATCCAGGCTGTTGAAGGTCCCAGGGCACCCAAGCTGAGAGGAGGAGCCAAGCATTTCTTCCACTTCCCTCATTTCATTAAGACCTGTAAATTTTCTCATTAACATACTTAAAGTTCGTTTTAAGGGGAACAAGTGAGAAATAATTGATAATAAACCCTCAGTTAATGCCCTTGGTTTACTGTACGTAATTTATATCTACTGATAGCGTCTCTTACTCCCAATTACCCAGTTAGCTGCGGTCATAACAGCAGTTCAATCAGACCGATACCAACTTTTATATATTCCAGCCAGATAGTCGTAAATACTCAAACAGGGAGCCTTGCTGGGCCCACTGCATTTATGTGTGTGTGTGTGTGTGTTAAGATTTAAATATTCATGCAATTACTAGTGATTTATTAAAGAGCAAATGACCTCTTCAAGAGACTCTAAATCTTCACCCAAAGAGGTCTGTCCCCTCTCCCTTCTCCCAACCCCCTTCCATTTCCCCCTCAAAACCAGAGAAATGGGCTGCTCTTTTGCAGCCCAGGTGACACACAGCATCCCGTGTGTTTCCATGGTGATGGCAGGCAAGGTGAGGCGGAAGTCCAGGATGGAGAACAGGCACACAGAGGGGCTGGGCTTCGGGAGGGCTGAAGCTTCTGGGAGACGGGAGAAAATGGAGGTCACCCATTGGCCAGGCTAACCAGTGGCCTCCACCCTCAAGCCTACCCTAGGTCTCATTTGGGCATTAATGCCCCTCTCCAGCTCTCCTCCACCCTCGCCCTTATCTCAGCTTTTGCCTGTCCATTTAGGGGTCAGGGTACGTCAGCTTCTCTGCCCCTCCCCCTCCTTTCTTTCATGTTAAAAGTATTCTACCCCATTGCATGAAGGATGAGAGGGTGTGCAGGAAGCCAAGGTTCAGGGACTCAAGACCCAGACATGGCAGCCGCTCACCACAGGGCTTCACCGTAAGGCGTATTTTCCCCCCCTTCCTCCAACCCCTTTCTTCTTCTTCTTCACCGTGAGACCTCTGGAGCCTATTAAAGGGGCAGGAAAGATAATGAACAAAACAGGAAAACATGAAATCAATATCAGGAGAAAAAAGTGTGGCTGCCATTAAGTGAAATAAACAAGCTGGTAATTATTTGGACAGCGGGTAATTAAAATGGGGTGAGGGCTCATTACTGTCTTGTCAAGGGTGTGATGGGCACAGCCAGACACCCTCTTCCCAGCGGGAAGGTCGAAGCCAGGCCTGGGTTCCTTCCTCCCAAGATGGGGAAGGAGTCTGCTCCTTGGGGGCGGTGGGGGGGTGGTGCAGAGGGACTAGTCTCACTGCTTGAAACAGAAGCAGTCATCTGCTGGTTCCACCTGGTAGCAATCTAAGACCCAAGCCAAAGGTCCTCATAGGCCCCAATCTGCTCCCCTGCCTCCTTCTGATGAATTTTCATGCTTTTCTTTCTTTGTAAATATTATTTATTTAAGAGAAAGGAGGGATGGCCTCATCCCTTGCCACTGCAAACAAACTCCAGTTGCACGCGCCACGTTGTGCATCTGGCTTTAAATGGGAAATTGAACCCAGGCCAGCAGGCTCTGCAAGCTGGAGCCTTAACTGCTAAGCCATTTCTCCTGCCCAAGTTCTCACACTTTCTGAAGCAGGGAGCTCCTATTTAACCCTTTGGACTCCTCAGCTGAAGGGAGACACCAGCTTCTGGCAGCATCTGGTGGGATGGGCAGATGACCCTCCAACCTCTGCCCTGTTCCCAAGGCACCTCTGTGAGGAGGCTGCAATGAAGTGGGTTTCCCATACCATGGGTGGCTGACCAGGAAGAGCAGGGGAGAAGAGACCAAGTAGAGGGTGACAGAGTCTGAGTGCATGAGAGAGTCGGTGGCAAGAAAGAAGTCCCCTTACCCTTCTGTTGTAACACTGACATGTAACTTAGAAATAGACCTTAGGGGCTGGAGGGATGGCTTAGCAGTTAAGGCGCTTGCCTGTAAAGCCTAAAGGACCCAGGTTCAGTTCCCCAGGACCCATGTTAGCCAGATGCACAAGGGGACGCAAGCATCTGGAGTTCATTTGCAGTGGCTGGAAGCCCTGGCGCACCCATTTTCTCTCTCTCTCTCTCTCTTTCTCTCTCTATTTCCCTACCTCTTTCTCTGTCAAATAAGTAAATAAATTAAAATAAATTAAAAGTTATAAAAAAGAAATAGACCTTGGATATTGTCTAGCCTGGCTTTGGCCTACCAAATTGTCTGTCCCATAAAGTTGTCTACATGTTTACGCCAGTTGTCCGCATTGGAGTATAAAAGGTTTCACATCAGAATGGGTTTTCAGCTTCTCAAATTCCTGCACCCTGGCCAGCCTGCCCGCCCGAGTGACGGCAGGTAGCTGGGCTGAGCTGACCACAGGATGAACCTGCCTCTCTCCAGCCTCTGGACAGTCCCACCCCTTCTGAGCCAGTGAAGGGAGTGGCTGGCCGATGGTCACACAGCCAGGTAACGGAGTAGGCACTGCTGTCGCTGACTCCCAACAGTCCCTGTGTAGAACACTAGTAAAAAGAGGTTGGGGGGGGGGGCGGACTTATGTGTGCCCTGAGGCTGGACGGTCTTGTGGGGAAGGTCCTGCCTAGTCAGTCTTCTGTCGGTCAGCTGGTGCCCTCAATCACAGGAGGTTCAGAAGCAAGCTGCACATCTCACCCCCAGCTTCAGGCGTCGGAGAGGGACAGGACGTTTTCACTCGTAAATTAGCGTAAATTAGCGGAGCTGGGAACCCGGGAGTGGGCAGGTGTGTCCCACAGGTGAGGAGGGAATCCCACTTCCGTAGCGATACATGGTGGGGGCCTGCAGGGGGCACTGTTGCATTGGTGCTGGGGTGGGAGCTTGGCGAGCCAGCCAGCACTGCTCTGTGCTCAGTGAGAACCTTGGAGGGGTCTTGAGGTGTGGCTCAGATATTCTTTCTAGAAGTAGCACTGTGGCGACATAGCTGAGGTGTTGTAGTCAGGTTCGCAGAGCTGGCAGAAATCACCCAAGAGCAGCTTTTGGGGACAAAGGGGGGCGTTATGTGGCTTCATCATGGCAGGGGGAAACAATGGCATGAGCAGAGGCTAGACATCACCTCCTGGGCATCATCAGATGGACAACAGCAACTGGAGCATGTACCAACCACTGGCAAGAAAAAGCTGGTTATAACACCCACAAGTCCGCCCCCAACAACACAAGAGGCTTTAATTCCCAAATTGCCATCAGCTGGGGACCTAGCATTCAGACCATCTAGGTTTATGGGGGACATCTGAATCAAACCACCACACGAGGTTAGTGGTAGACGATTAAGTGAACTGGGTGGCCTAACAGGAGCCAGAGAGTCCGTAGGAAAGAGTCTGGGGGAGGGACATGGGGACAGACCAGTGGACAGTCAGTGAGCAGAGAGGCCTGGTTACTACAGAGGCTCTTTGGGATCCAGTGACCTAGCTGACAGAGGAAGTCCCGGGGAAGCCAGGACTGTGGGGGAGCCCCCAGGCTGGTTTGGAATATGGCCAGTGTGAATGCAGATGTTGTAACTCCAAAGTGAAGAAGGGGCTGGAGAGGGAGGGGAACGCCATAGGCAAGGAGCTGGGGGGAACCCATGAAAGTAGCCCCCCCCACACACACACACATAGCCTAGAGAGGTGGCTGCATGAACAAGGACAGTGGAAGGACAGTGCAGGGAGATGACTGGCAGATGTAGAGCTGCTGTGAACCAATCTCCACCGCTGCCTGGACGTGGGAGGACCCCTGGCTGGAGCTGGCCTATCATGGCCTCGGGTTTTCCAGTTGCCTCGTGTATGAGGAGGTGTGCAGGGGCTCCGCTGCCAAGAATAAGAGTCACAGTGACAGTGTCACCATCCTGGGGTAGGGATGGCTCAAGTGAGAGGGCAGTGGTACATGTGCCCGTGAATGCCAGCGGACCGGCTATAGCAGGCATGATTCGGGACAGTTGTACCCTGGGCTTCCTGGTGTGGTTGATTCATTAAGCCACTTCACCAGGGAAGGAGTGAGAGCCCATCATGGACACCGCCATTCTGGCCAGAACCTAACACAGCTAGCTACTGGCATGTTGTATTCAGCAAGCATTCATAGTGGCTAGAGGCTCTGGTGTGCCCATTCTCTCTCTCCCTCTCTGTGTGTGTGTCTTTATCTCCCTCTGCTTGCAAATAAATAAATAAAAATATTTAAAAATAATAATAGTAATTCTTAGTTGGGCATGGTGTTACACGCCTTTAATCCCAGTGCTTAGGAGGCTGAGGTAAGAGGATTTTGTGAGTTCGAGGCCAGCCTGAGCTAGAGTGAGACCCTACCTCGAAAAAAACCAAAGTAATAAGAATTTCTTGGGATTTGGAGAGATGGCTCAGCAGGTAAGAGTTCTTGCTGTAGAAGCATGGGGCCCTGAGTTCAATTTCTAGCACCCTCATAAAAATCTGGGTATGACCACGCAGACCTGCAAGCCCAGCATTGAGTGGGGCTGGAGACAGGAGAATCGCTGGGGCTTATTGGGGAGCCAGTCTAACTGAAGAGTGACCCTGCTCCAGACCCAGTGAAAGATTCTGTCTCAGGGAAGTAAGGCAAAAGAGTGATGGAGGAGGACTCCTGACATCCTCTTCTGGCCTCTGCACACACATGTAGGGGCACATGCTTCTGCAGTACACATGCATACAACACACACACACACACAACAAGGATAGTTCTTACTTGTCTTCTGGCATTTACCTGCAAAGCCAAAGGGCTTTGGTTTGATTCCCCAGGACCCACATAAGCCAGATGCACAAGGGGGCACATACCTCTGGAGTTCATTTGCAGTAGCCTGAAGGCCCTGGTGTGCCCATTCTCTCCCTCTCTCTGCCTCTTTCTCTCTGTCAGATAAATAAAAATAAAGTTAAAACAACGAGAAAATTCTTGAAAAGGAAGACACAACTGTTGCTATGATCATGTGCATGTGTGTGTGGTGGCTGTGGACAAATGTCTCCCGTCAGCCAAGGGCAGGTGACTCCCTCATGTCTACAGGCTCTGGTCCTTGCTAGGCACACAGCACTGCTGTGGTCCCTGAGCCACTCCTAGCCTCAGCTCTGGCTGGGCTCACATTAAGCCAGTGAGATATGAAATGCCATCATATCCAGGAACAGGGTCTTTAATTAAATTAACTACCGGTAACATTGTAAAAATGCTGATGGGGTCATAAACGGCCACACAGGCAGCGGCCATTCATCATCCCTGAGGGTTTGCCAGGGGCCACACCTGACTGGGACAGGTCTGGACCCTGCTGCATTTATGAGACAATTATGCACGCGCATTTACCTGGTGGAGGGCGCAGAAGGAAGTAGAAGGGCTTGGGAGCTGGCACTGGGCAAAGGGTCACTTTCTAACCCACAGGCCCGTGGAGTTACCCTTGTTGGTGTTAACGTCTGACCCAGCTCTTCCATGGCTTGCTGTGCGACCTTGAGCAGGCGCTCCCCACCCCCAAACACCTCCCCCCAACCCCACACCCCCCCCCCCGCCAGCTCTCTGAGCCTATTTCACTAGGAAGACAAGAGGTCCCCTTCTCCTCAGGTCCGCTTCCCTCCTCCCTCATGTCTCCAGCACCTTCCAGACCACCCTTCTTTGGCCTCCTGCCCTGCAGGGAATTCTGCCAGCAACTCTTTTCTATCTCTTTCAGCTGGGTGCTCTCATGCTGGCATTGCATTGGGTGGCAAGGGGCATGGGCCCACCCCCTGCCCACCTCTGCCAGGTGACAGGTGGGGAAAGACATGTGGGACATGGACATACCACCACGGCATACACCATCACCACCTCACCCACACCAGGAGCATGCCCACAGCCACACGCACTAACCAGCAAGGCCAAAGCAGGAAAAAGCTTCTTCCTTCCTTTCCCACTTCTCCCTGGGCTCTGTGACCACATAATTACCCTGGATTCCATTCTACTTAATTGCAGCTTATTAAATTCTAACCAGCCAATTATCAGCCACAATTACAGCTTAATTCAGGGACACAATAGCTATTTTATCGTTTGTTAATCAAATGCTTATTTAGACCTCCGTTTTATTAACTATTTCTCTGGCCTGAGGCAAGGCCCCTTGGCAGGGAAAGGGTCCTGGGTAGGGCCCCAGGGGTCAGTTCCCCATCACAACAACCTGACCTTGGAAGTTTCTAAGTCCTCTTTGTTGACAGGCACGGGGACTCTTAGTGATTGACGGCAGACATACCACACCACATGTGGGCGGGTGCTGGACACAGTCGCAATGTCTGGGTTTGGTCATGGGTGCACTTGGCACATGCAGTATTTAACTGCATGCCAGGCCCTGTACAGGGTACTAGGGCTTCAGCAGTTGTCGTGATACGTTTTAACAGAGGCTAGCAGGGGCTTCTCCCACACTGCACTTCGTACACTTAAGAAGGCTCCACGGAGGTGGCGTTGGAGCCGAGAGAATGAAGAGGGGCAACCACGGGAGGAGTGGGAGGCATCAAGCTGCCGGCAGGGCAGAGCAAGTGACGAGGCCCTGAGGTGGGATGAGCTTGAGGGGTAAGAACGTGTGCGTTTGCAGTCCAGCCTGCCTGCACGTCTTCCTGACGCCTGCGTCTGCCCTTGTGACCAGGCCTGTGGAGGAACTGACTTTCCTCTGATCTTGGGATGGTGGCGCAATGCTTCTGTGACACTTTCACATGCACATTACCATGGAAACGAGAGTGTCATGCACACATGTGTTTGACCACAGGTCGGGGAGTAACCCTGCCTTCTGAGAGGACTGTCACCCCACCTGTCACCTTCAAACGTGCTCCTACATGGAAGAGATCATCGTTGTCCTCTCATTCATTCATTCATTCATTCATGCGTTCAAACACCCTGAGCCAAAAGCCTAGCTGCTGACCTGTTCCCAGGGAGTCCTATGCTGTAGGAAGCTTCAGCAGGGTGGTGGTGGTGGGGGGGAATGGCCAAGAGGACTAAACAAGGAAGGAAGTCTCACCATCCTGTGCCTCCCCCCCCCCGCCCCCGCTTCACTCTGTTCAGGGTGACCACTGCTTGCCAGTTTCACAGCAAAGGAAGACAGGCTATAGGACCAGGTGGTTGCAAAGCCCAGAGCAGCTGGTGGGCAGTTCTGAGAGCCCCACAGCTCTTAGTGTGCCCCGAAGGTCTGCAGTATATAGGGGACCAGAAGGCTGATTCCAACCCAGGCTGTGGGATTCCCACCTTCTCTGTATGTTCTTTTTAAATAGTTTATTTATTTATTTATTTATTTATGAGAAAGAAAGAGTCGGGCAGATATATAGAGAGAATGGGCATGCCAGGGTCTCCAGCCACTGCAGACGAACTCCAGATGCATGTGCTACCTTGTTCACCTGGCTTACACGGGTATTGGGGAATCGAACCTGGGTCCTCAGGCTTTGCAGGCAAATGCCTTAACCTTTTAGCCATCTCTTCAGCCCACACTATTGTTTTATTAAAATATTTTTGGGGCTGGAGAGATGGCTTAGCGGTTAAGCGCTTGCCTGTGAAGCCTAAGGACCCTGGTTCGAGGCTCGGTTCCCCAGGTCCCACGTTAGCCAGATGCACAAAGGGTCGCACGCGTCTGGAGTTCGTTTGCAGAGGCTGGAAGCCCTGGTGCGCCCATTCTCTCTCTCTCCCTCTATCTGTCTTTCTCTCTGTGTCTGTCGCTCTCAAATAAATAAATAAAATAAATAAATATATATATATATATATATATATATACATATATATATATATATTTTTGTTTTGTTTTGTTTTGTTTTGTTTTGTTTAGAGAGAGAGAGGAAGCACTCCAGGGCCTCTTGCCAGCGCAAACAAACTCCAGATATATGCAGCACTCGGTGCGTCTGCGTACTGGGGAATTGAATCCCCAGCCAGCAGGCTTTGCAAGCAAGCACTTTAAGCACGGAGCCATCTCCCAGGCCCCACCACCTTCACTGTCAGTGCTCTCCCTACTACTCTGCACTGCGCTGGCTCTCTCCCCTCCCCCTCTCCCACTCCAGAACGCTCCTTGCAGAGCAGAGGCTCCTGGTGCAGCTCCCTCGTCACAGAACTGCCCACGTTTGAAAAATAATTAAAATAATCTTGCAGCCATCTTGGGCCACAAGCACAAGGCCACAGGTGGGCTGGAAAGTGCAAATCCCCCTCCTTGCCTGTCTGCAGGCCACCTGAGCTCCCAAACCCTTCTCCCCTCCCCGCTGGGCCCAGTGGCTCCCTATACCATCTGCCTCGCCTGGACATCACACTCACCCAGAGCTGGGGCCAAGCCCTGGCATTTGAGGAATTGATTGGAAAGGAAGCCAGGCTGGCTCCTTGGGAGTTTGTGTTGTCCATTTTTTGGCTCAGAGTCCTTTGTAGCAAATGGGATTTGACAAGCACTCCTTGGGCACTTGATGTATGCATCAGACACCGGCCGGGAGCTGGGGCTGGCAAACGATCTAGAACCTAGTCCCAGCTCTCGGGATACGGCAGTCTGAGTAGAAACATTCAAAACTGATGGCAATATGATTTCCATCTGCATGCTCCAAAGAGTGTCGACAGCTTTGCCTGGTAGTCAGGGAAGGCTTCCTAGAGGAGGGAGACGCGTGAGCGGTGCTTACAGGGTGGATAGACGCCACTCATCCAGGTAGGAGGTGGGTGGATGGGGTGAAGGGGTTCCAGTTTCAACTGGCTGCATCCAAGGAAGGAACTTTTCGGCTCCAAGCCATCACTGCTTTCAGGCCTGGTGGAACCCCAGAACTCAGATGCTCCCCCGAAGAGTTAGTCTCTCTCTTCTCCTGGCTGGCTGCTGTCCCCAAGCCCCAGCTTCAGACCCGTGAACAGCCTCTCCTTGCACTTGGCCTCAAGGTAGCCCACAGGACCTGAGGGCCTGGCTCTCTGCTGTTGGTGGCAGCAGAAACTGCAGAGCTCTAAATCTGGCAGGAAGAGAGTCTCTGGCCCACAGGCCAACCAATATCCGGGGAATCCTATCTCTGCAGGTGGTGGACCTGCGTGGCCAGCAACCAGGTAGGGAGGGTTGCAGGAGGAGCCACAGGTGGGGTCAGCCACATGGACTGACTGCCAAGTAGGGGCATTCTTGGAAGAAAACTCAGGCGCTGTTAGCCAGAAAGTGAAAAGAAGACAGAGCCTGGGACCAAGTGTGCAAAAGCCCTCGAGGAATTCCATATCGTCAAGATGCTCCTGGATGTGAAGTGAACCCCTGGACTGGAGCAAGGCCTGGGGGGACAGCTCAAGCCTTTGACCAGCAGGGGCACGAATGCCAGGCAACGGACTCGGTGCATTTTTCTGTCATACTTCCATCTGCTTGCTTGAGCATCTGTGTTGCCTAGAGAGCTGGGACACCCAGAGAGGTCCCAAAGGAGCCTAAGAAGTGTCAGCCTTCACAGACAGGTGGCCATGAGACTCCCTAGGGCAGGGTGGGGGAGCTCAGTGCCAGGCGGCTGCCAGGAAGGGCTCAGGCACAACATAAGTGAGGCAGGTTTGCCCCAACCCTCCCTATCCCCACTACCCCGGTTCAAGCCCACACCATTTCTCAGGCAGGAAGAAAAGGCAAGCTCACCATCCTGCCCCTTGCTGCATTCCTAGTGTGTGGGGGGCCTGGTGTTCCCCTTTCTGAGGCTGAAGCTCACAGGTGACATCCTGCCCACACCCCTCCTATCCCACTGGCAGGGATGAGACCTCACTCAGTCAGTGCAGCTGCATTAATAGCCCGATTAATCACACCTCATATTTTCGTTGGTGCTTTTAAAAATAAAACATTTGAAAGCATGTTCACACCCACCTGGGGCCTCTGAGTTATACAGGAAGGTTTTGCTCAGAGTGCAACGAGGAAAGCGCAGCGCTGGGCTCCATGCCGGGGCGTGTCCAGCGTGGCTGGTCAGCCGGGCAGTGAGCAGCGACGTGATGGCCTTTGTGCCTGCCCATGACTCCGCCTTTGGGCTGCTCCTCCCTCTCTCCAGGTCTCCCCACAGATCAAAATGAAGGGCTACCCTTGGGCATATTTTTTGTTGTTTATTTTTATTTAGTTGAGAGTGACAGACAGAGAAAGAAAGAGGCAGATAGAGAGAGAATGGGCTCGCTAGGGCCTCCAGCCACTGCAAGAGAACTCCAGATGCGTGCACCCCCTTGTGCATCTGCCTAACGTGGGTCCTGGGGAATCGAGCCTCAAACCAGGGTCCTCAGGCTTCACAGTCAAGCGCTTAAATGCTAAGCTAGCTCTCCAGCCTTTTTTTTTTTTTTTTTTTTTTTTTACCTTGGGCAGATTTTCATTTCAAGGGAGAAGAGTCATTCAGTCACTCAACAACACTCAGCTGCCATCTAAGCTCCCCCCTACCCCCAGGTGGTCACAGTCAGATGAAAAAAAGTCAGTCTACAGGCAAACCCATCCCAACCCTGAGTGTGGCCTGTACTCCAGAGGGCATGTGACAGGTGCTTGAGTAAGTGACAAAGAGTGCGGGTCCAAGACCTTCCGGAGGTCTTGATTGACACTTCCCAGGTGATCAGAATGAAGCAGGTGCACCGGCTGACTGTCTACAGCAGCCTCTCCATGCCCCTGCCCACCACTGCGCCTCACCCCGACGTCTTCCACAGTCAAGCAATGAGAGTCCACCTCCTCGCTCCCATCCTCAAGGGGCCCCACTTCCTCTCTGACTCAGGAGTCCCCTTGCTCCCTCCTCTCTGGCCATGCCAGTCTCAGATAAGCCTGGTTGCTTCCTGCTTTGGGGTCCTTCACCCCACCCTTTTCCTACATAGCATTCAGCCTGGCTGTGACATTCAAGGTGCCGCTCAGATGTGCCCTCCTGAGCCTGTTTCCCTCTGGATCCTGGTCACCCACAGCCTTTCTGAAACTTCACCCCTCCCGCTCCTGTGTAGCAAGCCCCCACAGTCAGCATGAGAAGTGTTGCGTTCCGCTGCGTTTTGTCTCACCTGGGCCTCTGAGCTCACTGTCATCTCGTACTGAGTCCCAGACCCAGAATGGCACTCAGTCAGCTCGCGTGAAATAGATACAGACACTTCAAGTCACAGGAGAGGGGGCAATGCCCCTAACCTGGGGCTCTCTTGTCTCTGTCTACCACTGGCTCTAGGGCCTCATGTACTATTTTTCCTGTTTGTAACTAACCATCCTCCCTGCTCCCATCACCTACATATGCACACATGCATGCGTGCACACATGGACACACATGCTCGTCCCTCCGTCATCTTCCTGGAGAAGATGTGGGAGAGGGGACGGCTGGGAGGATGTGGCTCCTGCCTGGCTGGGGGCAGACCAGGCACGGGTGCCGGCTGCAGCTAAAGTGGGCGACCAAACTCTCCTGTGAGAGGCAAAAGGCTGCTGCAAATGGAGTCCTTACTCAAGGGCCGGGGTGTCTGCGCACACAGTGGCTTGCACTGTGGAAGGGGCGAGACCCACCACGCTGCACATGGTGCCATTGTTCAGATGAGAGGCCTTACCGAGATCTGTGGGTAAGGTGTAGAGCAGGTGCTGACCACAGGGTCCAGGTCACATACTAAGCTTCCAGGGCTAGAGGGAGAGTGGCTGGTACTGCCCACCCAGGCAGCATCCTGCTGTCCCTGGAGGACACCCAGCGTGGTCTGATTTTACCACCCACCCATGGTATCCTTGCTGGAGGGCATAGCTACAGCCTAGAGGGTGCCCCCCTGAGGACACCGAATAAATGCTCCTTCCCAGAGGTGGGAGGGAGGCCATGGCGTGGTGGCATGACGGAGGCCCTGGAGAAGTGAGCTATGTCCCTTATTGGTCACAGTACATTTATTTTTCATTAGCAGTTAAATGCAGACATGAGGGATTGTGCGGGGTTCAGCGGGCAGCTGACGTGAGCAGGGCTTGCTCTGCAGATCAATAGGGAGAGGGGAGGGTGGTGTACCCACTCCCCGCCCACCCCAGCTCCCAGCCATGGGAACCCCTGCCCACCCAGCTCCGGAGCCAAGAGATAGATGGGGGCCATGATATAAATTGACTCAAGGGAAAGGCCAAAGCAGGCCCAGGATGTGCCCCTGGAGATGTGTCCACCATGGGCCCTGCCCTGGGGTGCAGCTTGATCATTCATCCCATCTGAGATGCTGTGATTTGCCCAGGTTCATGTCTAGAAAGACCACCGTGCCTACCAGCAACCTCCTCACCCCCATCCACACCCAGAGCCATTCTCCCAGGCCTTCCAGAACCCTCCCCCCTCATCCTCCAGACTTTGGAAGATCTGCACAGGCCCTACTGCACACCAGTGAGCCAGTGGTGCGTTCGCATTCCCCGAGGCCACTGCTAGGGTCCGAGGCTGGCTAGGCACTGGGAGAGGGATTGGAGTGCTGAGGGGTGTCTGCTGAGCAGGAGAGTGCAGAGTTAGCATGCTCAAGACCCTGCATTCCGTCCCCAGCCACACACGTCATACGGAGCACTGTGAATATAGGGTTAGAGCAGGGGCTCCAAGATAAGGTACTTCCTGAACCTAACACAAACTCGGCGGAAGGTGGGTCTGGAAAAGGCGACCTTCATTCCACTGACTGCTCGTGTATGTGACATTTATTACACAGCTGCAGGGCCGTGCAGGGAGGTGGCTGCAGAAGGGGGAAGGACAGATTGGCATGAGAGAGAGAACAGGGAGGCCGGGGGAGGGCCACAAGTAGGGAGAGAGGCAGGCAGGGGACCTGGAGGAAGGGTGGAGGGTCACGGCTGACAGTCCTTAACCTGCCCAGGAGGCCAACCTCGTGGAGTGCCTCCAGACTCCCCTTGAAGTGACCCCCATCTCACAGATCGCAAAGTCAGTGATTTCCCAAGGTCGCCACCTAACTTCTCAAGGTCACTTCTACCATGGAGTAGAATGGGGCTTCTAGGGAGCTTCTCCCCCCACACACACACACCCTTTCTGCCTAGAGGCCTCGATTAATTTGTGTATTTGTGTGTGTGTGTGTGTGTGTGTGTGTGTGTGTGTGTTGGTGAGAGGCCAGGCCAGCTGGGAGCCTATTTGGTAAGCAGCAGAAGCCAAGGGTTCCCTGACTTGCTCCCCCCCACCCTCTTTGGGGTCCTGCTGGTTGGCAGACACACTGCTCTGGGGGTCTTACCTCTGCCAATGCCTCAGAGCCAATTACCTGTGTAATTAGCAACAAATTACTTGTGGGATGGTTGTGGGTTTGGGTTAAAATTAGAAGGAAACCTGCATTCAGGTCTTGTTGAAGATACGGAAACTGGTCCAGGTTCTTGGGATTTCCAGACAGACTCTTGGCATCTGCCCTGCTGTGCCCACTCAGAAATCCTAACTCACCAGCTCCTGCCCTCTCCGTGCCCCTCTCCAGCCCTTCTGCTCCACCCAGCACCCTCATGTGGCTCCTCAAAACCATGTCTTGCCCACCACCTTCTTCCTTCTCCGTCGTACTTTGTATTTTCAGAGAGCCTGTCTCAAGTGCAGGGACCAACTAGGAAGCAGAGAAGAGGCAGCCACAGGCCAGGGCGCCACGTGCAGAAACATGTGCCCCATCCTCAAGTTACCTACTTGGCCATGCCAGCCCTCTTTGCTTTCCCCTCGGCCTCCCAGGGCAGTAGCCTGCTTGGTCAGAACCCCAAACTTCTAGGGAAATACCGAGCTTTCATTGTTGCTGTGTGTCTAGGGCCTCCCGAGAGCAGGTCCTCACTTTAGTCTTTGGGTTTCACCCCGGTGTTCAGGAGCTCTCGGGAAGAGGCGCACACCGATGCTCTGGGAGGGTGGCCAGTGAGTGGCCTATTTGCCCAGCTGGGAAGTGGCTCAGCCTGTACTCACTGTCCCTTAGCCCCACTCCAAGCTGGGCTTTCACTGTGCCAGCTGCCTCTGCCAGCTCCAGGGAGGACGTAACTTATCTTTCCCCTCTTGCCCCTGCTACAGGTGCCCAGCAAAGTGCCACAGTGGCCAATCCAGTACCTGGTGCCAGCCCGGACCTGCTTCCTCACTTCCTGGTGGAGCCTGAGGACGTGTATATTGTCAAGAACAAGCCAGTGCTGCTGGTGTGCCAGGCCATCCCTGCCACGCAGATCTTCTTCAAGTGCAATGGGGAGTGGGTGCGCCAGGTGGACCACGTGATTGAGCGGAGCACGGACAGGAGCAGCGGTGAGTCCAGGCTGGGGTGGCTGGATGGGGGCAGCTGCGGGGAAAGCTGACCCCAAGGGGCCTGTCAGGTTCCAGGGTGCACACTGACATCACCCTCGACATCACCAGGCCAGGCAGAATTCACAATCCTGGAACCTTGGGAGTAGACAGAGAGGCCTTTTCTGGAAGACCTCCCCCATAACAGCTTTATGGGGGGGGCTAAGAAACCCCCTGGCCACCCACTAAAATGCCTCAGAAGCTCTCAGGGACAGGTTGCAAGAGGGCCTCTATCTGAACCCGGGGTGAGGCCATACAGAACCAAGGCAACCTGGCCAGAGATGCCAGCAAAGGAAGGGGGAGGGAGGGAAGGAAAGAAGGGAGGGAAGGGGTCCCTGGTGATGAGAGCTCATAGACCTGATGTTCTGTGATTACTTCCGGTTGTGCCTGTTCATTAGTGCGTGTGCGCTTTAGTTCACATCTCCTCTGGAAGAACACGGCCCCTCCAAGAAAGGCAGACCTCTCAGCGGGAGAGCAGGCTTGAGGGTTCCCCAGGACACACCAGGAGGCTCCTGATGGGAAGTAAACTGAGGGAGGACTACAAAGTGATTACAGAGTAAAGAGGGGGAAAGCACCCGGGCTGAGGACACAGCGTGCGCAGAGGCCAGGCATGCTGGTCAGGACTCGGCAGTGAGGGCGCATCCGGGGTTTGCAAGAGGCCTAAAGAACCGCCACCGACCTGCAGGGAGGTCATAGGGGTGTGGCCAGAGCTGTGAGTGACAGGGGCCGCTGTGAGAGCCAACAGAACAGAGGAGAGGGACAGACTGGGATCTGAGGTTACAGATAGATCCCTACCCAAGAGTGTCCTTCCATGGGACACCAGATCTCCACACCTCCTAGGTCCCAGGTGGGCCTTGGTGATGTGGACAGAGAGCCCTTATTGGGTTCCACTCCTTCTCAAGACCAGGGTCACCAACGGTCTTTCAGGTGCTGACACAGCTAAAGAATTCTTGGGTTGGCACTGGGAAGATGACTTAATGGTTAAGGCACTTGCCTGTAAGCCAAAGGACCCAGGTTTAATTCCCCAGTAACCACATAAAGCCACAAGGTGGTGGTTTGCAATGGCAAGAGGCCCTGGTGCACCCATTCTCTCTTTCTCAAAATAATAAAGTTTTATTTAAAAAAAAAAAAAAAGCTCCTAGCTGGGCATGGTGGTGCACACCTTTAATCCCAGCACTCAGGAGGCAGAACTAGGAGGATTCTATGAGTTCAAGGTCAACCTGAGATTACATAGTGAATTCCACATCAGTCTGAGCTAGAATGAGACCCCACCTCGGGGGGTGGTGGGGGGAAGACCTCCTTCCCACTGAGACCACAGCCAGCCTGAGAAAAACACGATATATTCACTGGACAGCCCATGTGGGGCATGCAGGCTGCTGGTGTAAGGCCCAAGCCACAGTACAGCCAGGGGAATTCAGGCAGCACCAGGAGCTAACCCAGAGGGGTGACCTGTGCCACTAGGCAGACAAAGGCAAGTGGTGGCCCAGGAAGGATTCCCAGATGAGGGATAACATCCGAGTTTAGGTCTTAGAAACACCTGGAAAGAGTGTTTTCCAGGCCCAGGGAACTGGAGGTGAGAGGCAAAATAGAATCGCAGCTCCTCAAGGATGGCTCAGGTTTGAGGTGTGGGAAAGTGAGCCCGGGGTGCAGACTGAAGCCAGAAGAAAGCCGCAATCAGGCTTGCCTGGCGGGGGGGGGGGGCTTTGGGGGGGGTCGTGGGAAGGTGGGGACGGCAGCGGGGCAGGCCAAGCCATGCGTGGTCTGGGGGGCCTGTTGGAAGCTTTTGCCATATAAGCCGAAGAGCCCCAGGTTAAGTGGTATGTAATTTAGTCCTCAGAACAAGCCTGCTCCTTTACAAAGGAGACTGAGACCTTGGCCCTGACCCATCTGTCCACAGCCCCCAAAGGGCTCTAACTGGGTCTTTGGACGTACAGAAGTCACACCCCCACCCTCCTCCACCAGGGTCCAGGGACTAGTGTCTTTTCCCACAAAACCTGCCAACAGGAGTCCCAGAGATGTCGTTCCCCCAGCTCCATGTTAGTGGTTCCTGGCCAGGATCTTATGCCCTGCACTGTGCCAGGCTTATTCATGCCTGCTGCTGGCAGCTTTTATGACAAGCACCTGCTGCTTACAGCTTCCTTCCTGCGAACTTCAGCAGTTTGTTGGACACATGCTGTATGCAGTTAGTAATTCCCTCCTTCCGAATTTAGCTCAAGAAGGTTCTGGGGGCTGAAGAGACGGCTCAGTGGTTAAGTCACTTGCCTAGGAAGCCTAAGGACCCAGGTTCTATTCCCCAGAACCCGCGTAAGCCAGATGCACAAGGTGGCCTGTGCATCTGAGGTTTGTTTGCAGTGGTTAAAGGGTCTGACATGCCCATATTCTCTCTCTCTCTCTCTCTCTCTCTCTCTCTCACACACACACACACACACACAAATAAATATTTTGGGGGGGCTGGAGTGATGGTTTGGCGGTTCAGCGCTTGCCTGTGAAGCCTAAGGACCCCAGTTGGAGGCTTGATTCCCCAGGACCCACGTTAGCCAGATGCACAAGAGGGCGCACGCATCTGGAATTTGTCTGCAGTGGCTGGAAGACCTGGCACACCCATTCTCTCTCTGCCTCTTTCTCTGTCTGTTGCTCTCAAATAAATAAATAAATAAATAAACCAAAAAATACTTTTTAAAAATATTTAAAAAAAGAAAGTGCTGGACACCGGCAGCACCTCTCAGGACTGGAGGTCCCAGTGGCCTCTCTGCCCGTGGGCATGGCTCCAGACCCCACATTTTCCAGATGTGAGGGTCTACCGAAGCCCCCCCCCCAAGACAAATCCACTGCCCTCCTTCCTCTGTAGCATGGGAGTGAGAATCCTTTGCAGTTGGAAAGAAGCCCTTTGATCTCATTGACCCAGCTGGGCACCCATGGGGTCTTGCCTTTCTCCCTGCCCCACTCCTAAGGATCAATGCCAGCTTGCAGTATGAGGAGCCCTGCCCACTACTGTGGCAGGCCCTCCAGGAGAAAAAAAAAAAAAAACCAGGCAAGGAAAAAGTTGCAGCCAAAGTCTTTCCTTCCTACAGCCTTGAGGACCTGTCTTTAGATCCTTCTAGAAGGCTTGATTCCACCTGGCTCTCCCTGTCTGAAATGGCCTACCATCACAGGGTGTCATGCACATGATCTGCTGTGACCCCAGTTCTTTCTCAGCCCTTCCCCAATCTGGGGAACACACACATGCACACTATCAACCCCCAACCCACAGTCCACTAGTACCTGTGGCCCTGCTTCTTTCAAGCCAAGAGAGAAGCGGTTAGGACCCATCCCACACAACCTACCAAGGCCTCCTCCTGCTTGGAACCAGCAGTCTTAGGCCTCTAGTGACCGGTGTGTCAGAATATTTATTGATCTCACGTAAGCCACTGAGTGCTTTGAGGCAAGGAGGAAGGCTTACCTACAAGCGGAGGCCATGCAGGAGCACCTTGCAAATG
Organism: Jaculus jaculus; assembly: GCF_020740685.1. NCBI lineage: Eukaryota > Metazoa > Chordata > Mammalia > Rodentia > Dipodidae > Jaculus > Jaculus jaculus. The sequence goes on from NC_059107.1 coordinate 31,886,507, forward strand.
CACCAACCAGAGACCCTGAACCAATCCGCTGTCAGACAGGGGTGGCAGGGGTCTGAGCTCCCCCCAGATCTGCAGCCCCTTCCGCTCCTACAGTGGGGCCAGGGTGGCGAGGGAGATGGCCAGGAGAGACAGGTACCCACTGTTCACCTTCATGCCTCAGCCAGAAGCCAGACATTTGGGAAAGCGAGCATTCGAGTCTGGCCTGGAAATGTGGTTCATTATATTAAACAAACGGAATGGTTATTAGAATTGGATGGCAAAGCTAAGAATAGAAGCCTAAGCTTGGCCTCCGAGCCCCCAGCCAGCTCTCCGCCTCCCAGAAGCACTCAGCATACTCCCCAGCGGAAGCACCCACATGTTCCCTCAGTGCTCACACACATAAACACCCTCCCAGGCTAGTCAACCTGGGGTTCCTCCTTCCTCCCCAAGCCTGGCACCTACTCACATATTTTAGGCAGGGGTAGATCCTACTGCACCCAGAAACTGCTCCCGAGGAACCATGCTGCTTCTTCCCACCAAGAAGCCGGCAAGGCAGCGGCGGCCCAGCCCAGTCCTCTTAGAGCTGTGGGGCCCAAGGGTTTCCTAGCCAGGTGAGGATAAACTTGACCCCCACTTGTGGAAGCAGGAAGAAGGGAAAGAGGTGGAAGCACAAAAGGGAGAGAGGGAAAGAGGAGGAATAAAGCACTTTAACTTAGTGCTGATGCTCCCAAGCTGAGCCCCCTGGGTATTGTGTGAGGAAAGACGGAACTCCATCACGGTAATGGCAAAAGGGGTCATCGAGGGCTGGAGGGATGAGCTGCGTGGCTGAGGCTCTCGCTTGCAAGCCTGATGGTCCGGGTTAGAATCTCCAAGACCCACGTAAAGCCACTCCAAGACCCACATAAAGCCACGTGCCCAAGGTGGTGCATGCATCTGGAGTTCATTTGCAGTGGCAAGAGGCCCTGGCTTACCCATTCTCCCTTCCTCCCTCCCCCCCCCTCTCTGTCACCCATCCCTGACCCTGAGGCAGGAAGAGGGTGAAGAGACCTGTTGCCGCCCACAGCCCCTTCTCAAAGCCCCTAAGGTTCTGTGTGCTTGGCCAGTAGCTCCTATCCCAGTGCTCCTATCCCATATATGGCCCCTGGGAAGGACCCCTTCATTGTCAGCACTACCCATTCCCCAGGGACGCACTGAGCCCCTGAGAGAGTAGGGGTAGGCAGAGCAGAAGAAAGTGCCCAGAAGAGAGGGAAGTGACCTGGAGCGGTCACCTCAGCTGGAGGTGAGTCTCCCCCACCACACACCACCTGACCAGGGGAGAGGAGCGAGTGAGAGACTATCTGGAGAGACTCCCGCGAGGAGAGGTCTGGGGATGGGTCAGGGAAAGACATGCTAGAGGAATGAAGAGAGAAAACAGTCTCCCTGCCCAGCTGGCTCAGCTGCGCTTGCTGTTCCTCCCGCAATGCAGCCCTAATTGAATTTCTCTGTTAACAATGGAAACACATTGGCAACTGGCCTCTCTCCCTCTTTCTGATAAGCCAGTGACCCAAGGGAAATTGAGGTCAGGAGGAGGAGAAATTGGAAACAAACAGTCTTTTCTCACTCCTGGGGACACTGGTTTTGGCGATAGACCAGGGGAGGGAAGAGGTCAGCTATCCCCCATTCCTGATTGTCAGGAAGCCCAGAGCCCTCCCTAGAGAGGGATCTCACTCCCCAGCACACGCACGTTGGGCTGAGTGCGTCCCAGATGCTGCACCACTGGGCAGCTGCCTCTCTTCTGCACTTTTTCTCTTTCATGGGATGGGCACACCTGGGCCACCCCAGGTGACTGCAGAACTCAGGACGCTGGATTTAGACAACCATAGTGGCTACGGCAAGTGTCCCCTGAACCTGCTTCCTTATACACAATGAGACAAATACCAAGGAAGAGAGTGGCATGAGTAAGATACCACCCTTGATGTGGGAAACACTGAGTCCCAGGGGTGATCACCAGTCTTCCTAGTGGCTGTAATGATGATAGCTGTTACCATATTATCCCCTGTCAGGAGGCACCTGTTAGCCCTCCAGGGAGGTGGGCATGTAGGTATCAAACCTACAAGAGGCTCCAGAGCTCAGATGGTCTCCTCCACTCTCTGCTTGAGATTATCGGAGGCCAGAACCTGTTGCCCATAGGGCCACCGGAAGCCCCTTTGAGACATTTCTGTCAGTGACTCCAGAGAAGACGGGCCTCAGATAACAAAGTAAAGTAAATGGAAGTTCTAGAAGCAGCACTCCGGGTGTGTCCAGGAGATAGAAATCAACATGCAGGCTGTGTGGGGGGTGGGGGGTGGAGAGGGGTCCACAATGCAATGTCTGCTCCCTGCTGTGGGTGATACAGGGTGGCAACCCTCTGGGAGAGGGAGGCTCAGTGTGACCCTGCACCCCAGCAGGACTGCCAGCCATGGAGGTCCGCATCAATGTCTCAAGACAGCAGGTGGAGAAGGTGTTCGGGCTGGAGGAGTATTGGTGCCAGTGTGTGGCGTGGAGCTCCTCGGGCACCACCAAGAGTCAGAAGGCCTACATCCGAATCGCGTGTGAGTCCAGGGAAGGCCTCTTTTGTATGGGGGTGGTCGGCTAGAGGGGCCACTGGGAGCCAGGCTTCCCAGCGGACACGACCTGGCAAGGAAAGCTTACAGTCCTGACTTGACAGGTAGAGGAAGTGCCTTAGGGACATTGCCCTGGCCTTCCTATAGGCATTTGGCCCTCCCTCCTGCCATGGTCCCTGAAGGACCGAGGGGCCACCAGCCAGGCTGAGCCGGGCACCGAAGGGCACCATTCTGCTTTGTCCAGATTTGCGCAAGAACTTTGAGCAGGAGCCTCTGGCCAAGGAGGTGTCCCTGGAACAGGGCATTGTGCTGCCTTGCCGCCCACCAGAGGGCATCCCCCCAGCCGAGGTGAGTGGGGCTCCAGGGCTCATTCCCCAGGTGGGCATGGCTCCCAGACTTATGGTCCCACGTGCCTGGGTCCCCAGAGGACCTCCCTCTCTAGGCCAGCCATGTAGTGGTGCGACTTCCCCTTCCAGGTGGAGTGGCTCCGTAACGAAGACCCGGTGGACCCGTCCCTGGACCCCAACGTGTACATCACGCGGGAGCACAGCCTGGTGGTGCGGCAGGCCCGTCTGGCTGACACGGCCAACTACACCTGCGTGGCCAAGAACATCGTGGCGCGTCGCCGCAGCGCTTCCGCTGCCGTCATCGTCTATGGTGGGTCCCAGGACCACCCCGCCCCCAAACAATTCACAGGGAGAGGCGCTGAGATACCTCATCAGGGAAGGGATGTGGTGGCCAGCAGGTTAGGAAGAGGCATGGGCCAGACTCACCAGACAGTGGCCTGACCAAGGAGGAGGCCAGAAGCGTGTCTGGGCAGAGGGACGCGGCAGGCTGGTGGTCATTCGTGGGTGGGAGGCATAGGGCAGGAGACGAAGGGCCAGCGTGGGGCTCTGCAGAAGGCGGCATAACATGCTTGTGCCCACAAACGGGAAGTGGGACCAGATAGTCTGGGCACTCCCAGAAATTGGCATTTTCTGGGGGTGGGGGAGGGTGCAGGAACTGCTCTGTAAAAAAGCTAGATCCAGGCTGGAGGTATGAGAACGTCCCGGTGAGCTACAGTTTCAGCCTGGCTGCCCAACACCTGCCAAGAGAAGCGTGAACTCTTAGCAGGTGCTATAGGCCCCTGGGGCCAGCAGGCACGGGCATGGCCTCCCCTCCCGAGTTTCTCTCCACGCAGCCACAGACCACTTATTTCCAGCTCACAGGCCCTTTTTGCCCTCCTGCCCCATCCCTTGGGCCAGTATGCCTGAGGACGTCCCCCTCCCCCCCGCTCCCTGACCCCAGTCCTTCTCTGTCCGGCCAGTGAACGGTGGGTGGTCGACGTGGACCGAGTGGTCCGTCTGCAGTGCCAGTTGTGGGCGTGGCTGGCAGAAACGGAGCCGGAGCTGCACCAACCCGGCACCTCTCAACGGGGGCGCCTTCTGTGAGGGGCAGAATGTCCAGAAAACAGCCTGCGCCACCCTGTGCCCAGGTACCAGCGGCCACCGCCTCCTGCATCGTCCTTCACCACGCCATCTCCGTGCCCTGGCTCCATCGCACCCACCAGCCTGCCCCTCCATGGCTCCATCCCACCCGCCTGCCACGCAGGGCCAGGCTCAGTCTGAGGTGGGGATCAGGGTGCAGTGTGTGCAGCGTCAGGGCTCGGTCTGTGTCCAGGCCTGGGACTCAACATAGGGTCTAAGTCCCAGGGTCTAAGATACAGTCTGAGGACAGGGTCTGTCTAGGCTTAGCCTGGGGCTGCAGGATTCACTTGTGCCTGGGACCAGAGGGGCTGTCACGTGACTGAGAGCCTTTACTGCCTCAGGACCAGGGACCGCCTCCCTGGGGGAGCACACCAAGCAGCCCCTTGGCATCATCGCGTCTCCCTGTCATTAGCATGTGTCATCAAGGCTAGCTGGACACTCTAGGGTGTTATGGACTGGAGGGCCTGCTCCTGGCATTTACACCCAGGTCCATGCCAGCTCACTCTTCCTGGTCCCAGTGCCCAGAAGGACCACATTGGCAGGCCAGCTGGGGGTTGGCTTCCTGGGCTGACGGCACTGTCTCCTCTCTGCCTGTGTCTCTCTCTTATCCAGTGGATGGCAGCTGGAGCCCATGGAGCAAGTGGTCGGCCTGCGGTCTTGACTGCACCCACTGGCGGAGCCGTGAGTGCTCTGACCCAGCGCCCCGTAATGGAGGCGAGGAGTGCCCCGGAGCTGACCTGGACACCCGAAACTGTACCAGCGAGCTCTGTGTCCACAGTGAGTGTTCTCCACCCATGGTCTACTTCTGCTTGCTAGTACTGTCCCTGTCTTGTCCTGGGAAAGTGACGGTAAAGACAGACATCCTCCTGCCGCGAACTGTCTCTCTCTCTCCAAAGCTTGGGACCTCAGGGGTTCCCTTCATCCCTGACATATCCACCCATGCTCCCACACATGCTCACCACCTTCCGAACCTCCAATTTGAACCTTGACTCCCCCATACTCATCTATCTGCTCTTGCACAGCCTCACATCTACCTCATACCCCAAGCACACACAGGAGTTCTGTGGGGATGCTGGGCTTACAAGACCTGTTAATTACAAGGCCATAAGTAGCAATTAAAGATCTCTGTTGGGTTTTTTCCCCCTTAGAATGTACCCTCCCCCATTCTTTCAATTAAAAACCCAATTATCTCTGTCAATTCCTTTCTGATGGACATTTCTTTTTCCACTATGCAACACCCTCCTGAAATCAATAGAGCTTTCTCCAGTGGTCAGCCGCCCTCCCTGGTCTTGTTCCAGGCATGGTGGGTTAGATAAGAAAGGCTCAGGAGTTGACCTGGAGCTACACAGGATGCAGATCCCCTGTATATTAGTCTGTTCTCCATTGCTATAGTGAAATATCCACTGCCAACTGATGTCTTAAAAAGAAGAAAGGAAACGTTTATTAGCTGGGCATGGCGGCACACACCTTTAATCCCAGCTCTCAGGAGGCAGAGGTAGGAGGATTACTATGAATTCTGAATTGGAGGCCACCCTGAGACTGCGTAGTGAATTCTAGGTCAGCCTGAGCTACACTGAACTAGAGCAAAACCCTTACCTGAAAAAGAAAGAAAAAAAAAAAAAAACAGGTTTATGAAGCTCAGAGTTTAAGAAACTAAAAGTCCAAATAGCGTGGTCCTAGATGTGGCCAGGGCCCCCTTGGTTACATCACCTCATGGAGGATGGCATCCAGGCAGCAGCGCACGCACCAGAAGAGGTCACATGGTGAGACAAGAAACCAGTCAAACTGAGCAGGAAGGAGTCCCACAAGAACTGCTTTAATCCCTTCTGAGGGCAGTGTACACAGGGATTCAATGGCCACCAACTAGGCCCTGCCTCTGAAAAGTCCCACTACATGGCCACACTGGGACCAAGCTTCCAGCATATGAATCCTTAAGTGATATCCTCAAACCATAGCACCCCACTTTGGGAATCCCAAGATTCCCTTCACCCCAGCTGCCCTGATCGCCAGAAGATCAGGTCGGGGGTTCAGCCTAGCAGCCATGCACAAGTCACTCACCCTGGGAAGTAGCTCTTCCCTTGCTTCATCTTTCTGGGTGGAAATTCGTGCCTGGGGGCCGGGGGGGAGGGTCGGTGGGGGGGAGATGTGACTCCCTCAGTCAGTCGTGAGCAAGGAGTGGCAGGAATGGAGACCTTATCCTCTTGGGGCATAGGCCACTGGCATCTCCTCCCCAGATCCTGTGCCCCTCCCAAGGCCACACTTTCTCCTGCAGCTGCTTCCGGCCCTGAGGATGTGGCCCTCTACGTGGGCCTCATTGCGGTGGCCGTCTGCCTCATCCTACTGCTCCTTGTCCTTATCCTCATTTACTGCCGGAAGAAAGAAGGACTGGACTCCGATGTGGCCGACTCGTCCATCCTCACCTCCGGCTTCCAGCCTGTCAGCATCAAGCCCAGTAAAGCAGGTGAGATGGCCCCTACCCCAGCGTTTCTGCCTGGAGCCCCCACGCCAAGGGCTGCCAAGGTAGAGATTGCTCAGAGCCAGCCCCTGAGTCTGTCTTTATCCTGTAGACAATCCCCATCTGCTCACCATCCAGCCAGACCTCAGCACCACCACCACCACCTACCAGGGCAGTCTGTGTCCCCGGCAGGATGGGCCCAGCCCCAAGTTCCAGCTCACCAATGGACACCTGCTCAGCCCGCTGGGTGGTGGCCGCCACACGCTGCACCACAGCTCGCCCACCTCAGAGGCTGAAGAGTTCGTCTCACGTCTCTCCACCCAAAACTACTTTCGCTCCCTGCCCCGTGGCACCAGCAACATGGCCTATGGGACCTTCAACTTCCTCGGGGGCCGGCTGATGATCCCTAATACAGGTAGAGAGGACCCCAGACTGTCTGTCCCAGGGAATCCGTAGAGCAAGATTAATCTCACTTCCTCCTGGACAAGGCCAGGAAAACTCAAATGATACTCCAGATCACTGTGGAATGGCCACACCAGGCCAGTAGGAAAGGAGACAGTTTTGGAGCATATCTAATGAAACACTTGCGTGTCAGTGCCAGGGGACTCTTGAGGTGCCTCTTTTACTTTAAAAAATATATATATTTTCTTGCCAGGTGTGGTGGCACACACCTTTAATCCCAGCACTTAGGAGGCAGAGGTAGGAGGATCACCGTGAGTTCGAGGCCACCCTGAGACTACACAGTGAATTCCGGGTCAGCCTGAGCTAGAGTGAGACCCTACCTCGGAAAACCAAAAAAAGATACATATATTTATAAGAGAGTGTATATGAGAGACAGAGAGAATTGGCACACCAGGGCCTCTATCTACTGCAATCAAACTCCAGACGTGTGCGCCATCTTGTGCACATATATCACCTTGTGCATCTGGCTTAAGTGGGTTCTAGTGAGCTGAACCTGGGTCCTGAGACTTAGCAGGCAAGCTCCTTAACTGCTAATCCATCTCTCCAGCCCCAATACTCTGTGTGTGTGTGTGTGTGTGTGTGTGTGTGTGTGTGTGTGTGTGTAACCAGTTAAGAGCTACAGTGGGATCATAGCCAAGCTGTCTCTTTCTTGTTGCCTATAGACAAAAAAAAAAGTATCTTCTGGAGTGGGGGAGAAAGGATGAGTGGGTAAAATGCTTACTTCACAAGCATATAAAAACCCAAGTTGAGATCTCCAACACCCACATAAAATGCCAGCACGTGGCATACACCTGTGATGAACCCTGGGTCAGCAGAGACTGGCAGGTATTATCTCTGGAGCTCACTGGCTAGCTTGTCTAGCCCAATTGGTGAACTCTGAGTTCAGTGAGCGACCCTGTCTCAAAAAGCAAGGTGGAGCCAGGTGTGGTGGCACACGCCTTCCATCCCAGCACTAGGGAGAGGTAGGAGGATTGCTGTGAATTCCAGGCCACCCGGAGACTACATAATAAATTCCAGGTCTGACCGGGTGTGGTGGCACACGCCTTTAATCCCAGCACTCGTGGGAGGATCACTGTGAGTTTAAGGCCACCCTAAGAATACAGAGTAAATTCCACGTCAGCCTAGACTACAGTGAAACCCTACCTCGAAAAACCAAAACAAAACAAAAATAAATAAATAAATTCCAGGTCAACCTGGGCTAGAGCAAGACCCTACCTTGAAAAAAATAAAGTAAGGTAGGGAGCTGGAGAGATGGCTCAGCAGTTAAGGCACTTGTCTGCAAAGCCTAAGGACCTGAGTTTGATTCTCCAGTACCCATGTAAAGCCAATGGCTAGAGGCCCTGTCATGCCCATTCTCTCCCTCTCTCCATCCCTCTCTGTCTTTGTCTCCTCTTTCAAATAAATTTTTTAAAAAATATTTTTTTAAAGGTGGGCTGGGTATGGTGGCACACACCTTTGATCCCAGCACTTGGGAGGCAGAGGTAGGAGGATCACTGAGTTCAAGGCCAGCCTGGTGCTACAGAGTTCTAGGTAGCGAAACCCTACCTCAAAAAATACAAAAATATAAAAAGGTGGGAGCAACTAAGCAACACACCCTGCATTGACATCAAGTCTCCATATAAACACTGGGGCACAATATACCACACACAGATACACATGAAAAAAAAAACACAAAATAGTATTATCTGTTCATTTATGAAGACAGACAGACTTCCTTGTGCTGGGCTCCGGGCTTAGGAGTAGACAGGCACCTGCCCCAAGTAGCTCACAAACAAATGGAAAGACATCAGAGACAGATGCAAAACAAAGGGCCTCCTAGGACCCTCACAGCATCCTAGATTCTGCCCACCACTCCACAGACATCTTGTTAGGGAATCCCTGGGCCCTCCTGAGGCCATCTTGGAAAAGTTACTGTAACTTCTGGTGAGGTTGGCCACTCCACTCTGAAATTCTGTACTCTAGGGCTGAGGAGATGGCTCAGTGGCTAAAGGCACTTGCTTGCAAAGCCTGATAGCTGGGAGTTAATTCCCCAGCTGCCCATGTAAAGTTAGACAGGCGGGATGGAGGGATGGCTTAGTGGTTAAGGCATTTTTCTGCAAAGCCAAAGGACCCATGTTCGATTCCCCAGGACCCATATTAGCCAGATGTACAAGGGGGCGCACGCATCTGGAGTTTGTTTGCAGTGGCTGGAGGCACTGGTGTGCCCATTCTCCCTCCCTCTTTTTTTTTTTCTCTCTCTCCCTCTTTCTCTGTCAAATAAATAAGTAAATAAAAATAAAATATTTCAAAGTTAGAAAGACATTCATTTGCAGTAGCAAGAGACCCATACACACAAAAATATTTTAGTAATGGGGGTCAGGGAGATGGCTTATTGGTTAAAGTTGCTTGTTTGCAAAGCCTATGAGCCCAGGTTTTATTCCCCAGTACGCTCGTAAAGCCAGATGCACAAAATGGCAAATGCATCTGGAGTTTTTTGCAGCAGCAAAGGGCTCTGGTGTGTCCATACTCTCTCTTAAATAAATAAAAATGGCTGGAGAGATGACTTAGCATTAAGGTGCTTGCCTGTGAAGCCTCAGGACCCAGGTTTGATTCTCCAGGTCCCACATTACCAGATGCACATTGTAGCACATACATCTGGAGTTTGTTTGCAGTGGCTGGAGGCCCTGATCCCTCTCTCTCTCTCTCTCTCTCCCTCTATATCTAATAAATAAATAAACTTTTAATAAAAATATTTTCAATAGAGGGACTGGACATGGCTTAGCACTTGAGGTGCTTGCCTGCAAAGCCTAAGGACCCATGTTCTACTCTCCAGATCCCAAGTAAGCCAGACACACAAAGGTGAGACAAGCACAATGTCGCACATGCCCACTAAGTGGTACAAGCGTCGAGTTTGATTGCAGTGGTTTAGGCCCTGGCATGCCAGTTTTCTCTCTCTCTGTCAATAACTTTTAAAAGGAGGGGCTGCGAGATGGCTCAGTGGTTGGAGGTGCTTGCTTGCAAAGGCTGTTAGCCCAGGTTCAGCTTCTCAGCCACCCATGTAAAGCCACACAGCAGCAAGAGATCTTGGTGTGTGTACACACAAGCACATGCACGCATGTGTTTTAAAGATATTTGTTACTCCCTCCATCTAGGCCATCTCGTGTGCCCCTGACTTCCCTGCTCCTCTGTGGCTGCCTCTAGTTCCTGAACGCAGAGTTCCTCAGCTCCCTCCCTGTGCCCTTCTCCTCAAGGGACCTCACTCACTCTGGGGCTTGTGGCTTCTCCCCCTCCTCCGTCTCCAGCCCACAGTTCTCCCAGGCATCAGAACCACACACCCAGCTGCCTCTTGGGCAGCTCCATCTGGATGTCTCACAGCACTTCAGATTCCCTGTGCCTAAAACAGAATTGTCTCCCACTCTCTCCCGCAGCCCCCTCCGCCCTGGCTTCCCCAGGCTCAGAGGCAGCACAGTCTAGCTGCTCAAGCCAGAAGCTGGCTAGGGGGTCACCTTGGGCTTCTGCCCTTTCTCATTGGCCCCTTCAGCCTCAAGCCAGCTTCCATGTCGAACGACTCTATGTTCTCTTTCTCCATTAGCTCCCATCTCCTCCTGCTTCTCATCTTACCCAACTACCTTAACTGACCCCAGCTGCCACACACCTCACGTCACCCAGCCTCGCCAACATTCACTGTATATAACCGTGTCTCTTCCCTGCCAAGCCCTTCGCCTGCTGACCAGCTGCTAAGCCCTTTTCCCTCAGCACCCAAACACACCATGCTGCCCCTTTCCGTACGCGTTCCTCTGCCTCTCCCACCTGCTCATCTGCTTGCCGTCCTACCTCACGTACCCCTCTGGACAAGGGATGACATAGAACTCAATTTGGATGATAAGGTGACGTGGTGCCTCTCAGCTCTAACAGAAAGGCAGGCAATCTGTGGGTGCTCCATGGCCATCATCCCTCTTGTCACCTGGCAGTATGGGCAGGTGACCCTTTCTCCCTCTTCCCCTCCCTCACCCCCCGCCACCTCACCTACTGTGGTCTCCTTATCCCTCCATGCTGAGCTGAGAGCATCCAGAGTGCTAATCCCTTGTTTTCCCGCTTTCTTCCTGAGGGCCCAGCATGAGTATTTACTGAATGAGCATGCAAATATGTGTGCCACTCCGGTCCCTGAGCAGTCATGCAGGGACAGAGTCAGTTGTCATCAACACCAGCAGTATCAGGTACTAGGGAGCACTTCAGGCTAGTGAAGGAAGCAATAGCAATAGATATACATATATATCCAATGTATATATAATTATGTATATTTTCAATGTATATATAAATATATAATTATATATATTTCTAATGCATACAGAATTATATATGTTCAATGTATACATAGTTATATATATTTGCGGTGTATATATAATTATATATTAGACATATATAATTGTATATATTTCCAATGTTTATTTTTTCAATGTATATATAATTGTGTGTGTGTGTGTGTGTGTGTGTGTGTGTGTGTGTGAGATAAATCCAATAGATGATCAGTGGCTTCCCTCTTCTGGGCTTCAGCTGTGAAATATAGTCATGCATCATCACTTAATGATGGGACACATTCTGAGAAAGGTTCTTTCTTCATTGCGTGAACATCATAGAGTCCACTTATACTGACCAAGCAGCTACAATGTCAGTGGAACATATACTCTTAGGAGACCCACCATCATGTATATGATTCATCATTAACCCTCATGTCCTTCTATGGCACATGACAGTCCTGGTATCCCAGCCCAGCCTACCTCAGAGCTGCTGAGTCTGAACAGCATCTGTTAGCTTTGGGGATAAAGTCACAAAATGTCTCTCCTTTTCCCTTCTGCTGATGCAGGGGCTTCCTGTCCCCAGAGCAGGCCCACTCCTTCCTCCGCCCAGTAACTTCCAGGTCCCCGTGCTTGCCGCCGTTATCTACCCCAAGCCTCCCCTCTCTCTGGAGAACTGCTCATGCAGGATGTTGGGGCAGCGGCCGGTCAGCGGGGTGGGAAGGCTCCTGGGCCTTGAGGGCGGTTACAGACCCGACCCCACCTGCAAGGACAGAGACAGTGGCAGGGAGTGGGCAGTCCTCAGAGCGGCAGGGCTGGTGAAGGAGGGAGAAACGAGAATGGGACCGGAGGGCAGTGGTTCCAGAAATGCTGAATGCAGCATAGGCATGACTGGAGGTACGACTGGATTGGCCGTGGGAACCAGAGGTGTAGAGCATTAATTACAAGGTCTGTGAGCTGAACTTCATGCAGGCAGGGATGGCTTTAGGAAGAAACTGCCTGTACCCCAAACAATGCGCTTTGAGTAACAGAGGTAGGAGCAGCGTACCTGGCACCTTCTGTCCTAAAATGTTTTTGTTGGTTTTTTTTTAATTTTTTTTAATTTATTTATTTGAGAGTGACAGACACAGAGAGAAGGACAGATAGAGGGAGAGAGAGAGAATGGGCGCGCCAGGGCTTCCAGCCTCTGCAAACAAACTCCAGACGCGTGCGCCCCCTTGTGCATCTGGCTAACGTGGGACCTGGGGAACCGAACCTCGAACCGGGGTCCTTAGGCTTCACAGGCAAGCGCTTAACCGCTAAGCCATCTCTCCAGCCCCTAAAATGTTTTTTGTGCTAGGTTAACTAGACCTTCTTTTTTTTTCTTTTTTGATCCTTTGTTGGGTTTGGTCAGCTACTCTCGGACTCTCCCTGGCTTGGCCTCCTGCCTAGATGGTGGTAGAACAGTATGGTGGTCCTTGTAGGACCCCTGGCCAGCCCTCAAAGGGAAACTCACGGGGCTGGCTAGCTCCTGGCATGTTGGGTGTCCGCAGCTGTTAAGGCCCAGCCTCCCTCTGTCCCTGTTTCAGGAATCAGCCTCCTCATCCCCCCAGATGCCATCCCCCGAGGAAAAATCTACGAGATCTACCTCACGCTGCACAAGCCAGAGGACGTGAGGTGTGGGCCTGGGCGCTGTTGCTGGGGCTGGGAGGGCCCCAACAACTGTCCTGTGTCACTGGTCAACCCTGCCCAGCACTGTTGGGCTTGCTCTGGCCTGCCCTGGCCTGGCATGAGGGAAAATGAGAAAAGCCACACGTAACTACCCTTACCAAGGCCCAGCTCCTGCCCTCCCCTCCCCCAGCACCCAGCACAGGCCACTGATGTCTTTCTCTCCCCACCCATGTTTCCCTACTTGAGGTTGCCCCTAGCCGGCTGTCAGACCCTGCTGAGTCCCATCGTTAGCTGTGGGCCCCCAGGAGTCCTGCTCACCCGGCCGGTCATCCTCACTATGGACCACTGCGGGGAGCCCAGCCCAGACAGCTGGAGTCTGCGCCTCAAAAAGCAGTCATGCGAGGGCAGTTGGGAGGTAAGTATCCCCCCAAGACCATCCACCCTGAGCACGGGTCCCCCGTGCCTTTGGCCTTGACCTTTCGCAGCTGTGTGGCCCTGAACCACACACCCCCCAACCTTCTCCTCAGGCTCTGGCCACTTCTCAAAAGCTCAGGTTGGCACAGGGCTCTGGGACGGCTCCCAGGCTGGTTAGGAACTGACCCATCAGGCCTTGCCCACAGGATGTGCTGCACCTCGGCGAGGAGGCGCCCTCTCAGCTCTACTACTGCCAGCTGGAGGCCGGCGCCTGCTACATCTTCACGGAGCAGCTGGGCCGCTTTGCCTTGGTAGGAGAGGCCCTCAGCGTGGCTGCTACCAAGCGCCTCAAACTCCTTCTGTTTGCCCCTGTGGCCTGCACCTCCCTTGAGTACAACATTCGTGTGTATTGCCTGCACGACACCCATGATGCACTCAAGGTACTGCCCCACGCCCAGCCCTGGCCCCATAGGCTGATTGCCCAGCCCTAGGCACAGGGGCCCTTCCCCTGGCTTTCAGGGGCAGCACGGAGGGGCACCTCAAGCCCCAGGCCCTGCTGACCACCCGGCTACTACAGGAGGTGGTGCAACTGGAGAAGCAGCTGGGTGGACAGCTGATCCAGGAGCCCCGGGTCCTGCACTTCAAAGACAGCTATCACAACCTGCGCTTGTCCATCCACGACGTCCCCAGCTCCCTGTGGAAGAGCAAGCTCCTTGTCAGCTACCAGGTGAGGTCCAGGCCCGTGACCAGGCTCCGGGGACTGTGCCAGGCACACTTGACGCCTCCTTTCTGTCTCTCTCGGCTGCCCCAGGAGATCCCCTTCTATCATATCTGGAATGGCACCCAGCAGTACCTGTACTGCACCTTCGCCCTGGAGCGTATCAGTCCCAGCACCAGCGACCTGGCCTGCAAGGTGTGGGTGTGGCAGGTGGAGGGCGATGGGCAGAGCTTCAACATCAACTTCAACATCACCAAGGTGGGCAGGAAGGGTGATATACTCCGCCCAATCACCATCCCAGAAATGTTCCAACACCTGGGCCTAGCTGACAAACTGCCACCAGCCTTCCCTACTCCTTTCCTTCTAGAAACCACCAGGCAGCCACCCCCGACTTTCTGGGGAGAAGGTGCCCATGCACGTGGGACATGGGTAGGGGGTCAAGCAGGCCAAGGAAGCAGCAGCAGGCAGAGGCAGTTGGCGAGGGGCTCTGGAGGGTTTTTACTCCAAGAAGGGACTTCTACCCTGGGCCCCAGAGGATAAGCAGGGGATTGACAGGCAGGATGGTGGGCAAGTTCATTCTCGGTAGCAAAATCATAGGTGGGAAAACAGGCGGTCAGAGGAGAATCCTTAGTGCTGGCCAGCAGAGGTGGCAGAATGGCAGGGATACGAGGTGGAGAGAGGAATAAAGTTTCCTGTCACTGGCTATGACTTTGGGAAGATCATGACACCTCTGAGATCCAAAGAATAAAGCCCTGGCACATAGGGAGAGGATGCCTGAGAGCCCCAATGCCCTCCTATGCCAGGGGGTGATCTAGGAGCTCTCCCAGCCAGGAAGCAGCGGTGGGCAGAGGTGTGACAGGTACTTCCTTCGTGCCTCCCACTTCCTAGGACACAAGGTTTGCTGACCTGCTAGCTCTGGAGAGTGAAGGGGGGGGTCCCAGCCCTGGTGGGCCCCAGTGCCTTCAAGATCCCCTTCCTCATTCGGCAGAAGATCATTACCAGCCTAGACCCACCCTGTAGCCGGGGTGCCGACTGGCGGACCCTAGCCCAGAAACTCCACCTGGACAGGTGAGTGGGAGATGGGCAAGGAGGGGGCTGAAAAGACTACCTACTGCCAGTCTGGGCAGATGGGGTGGGGGCGGGTGGATAACAGGAGGCCTACAGACCTATGCCACACTGACTAGTGACCAAGTAAGGCAGTGCGTTTGTCAGAGGGGATGCCTTATCCCTGGTTAGGCTGGCGTGGGGATCGTAAGGGGACAGCCTGGGGGTGAGGCCAGGCCACTGACAGGCTCCCCTCCTCTTTGCAGCCATCTCAGCTTCTTTGCCTCCAAGCCTAGCCCCACAGCCATGATCCTCAACCTGTGGGAGGCGCGGCACTTCCCCAACGGCAACCTCAGCCAGCTGGCAGCAGCCGTGGCCGGACTGGGCCAGCCAGATGCTGGCCTCTTCACAGTGTCAGAGGCCGAGTGCTAAGGCCAGCCAGGCCCATAATGCCTACACTCTCACCAGCTTTGGCACCCACCAGGGACAGGCAGAAGCCGGACAGGGGCCCTACTCCCACACTGGGGGGGGGGATAGCTGCTTGGACAGAACCCCCTCCTAGCTGAAGTCCCTTAATGCTGGTCCTTCAGACCCTGCCCAATCTCCTCATCCCTCCATGGACTGCCTGGCCAGGTTGGCATAGCCTCCTGCTCACACTCTGCCTGGCCCCAGGGCCCAGAGTAGACAGTGCCTGGAGCCTGGGCCCTGCCCAGCCCACCTGTGTGTGTGTGTGTATATACGTGTGATGCTACCTCTCCCCTGTCCCTCACTAGGGCCCACCCCCCCACACCTCCCCGCATACACACGGGCATGTGCACACATGCTGGGCTCGGGACATGGCCCCCCAGAGCTCCTGCCCGAGCTGGGCCTTATGCAAACATTTTTGTGCGTGCTGGGTAGGGGCCCACCTGAGGGGCCTGGCTTCAAGCCCGGGGCGAGGGTGGGGGGAAGGGGACTGAGGGCCTCAGCTGGACAGGGGCTAGCCCCTGGATTCAGGCACACAATCACCACACGGGCATGTGTTCATACATGCCTCATGCGCTCATCTCACATGCACCCCTTCCCCTGGTCACGCAGGACCCTCCCCCATCACGCGCATCTCATGCCGCACACCTGGAGGCTGCTCACGTCTTTCACACCTGGTGTCGGTACACATCTGCCTCTCACATGCTGCCCTTCTCCCACCCACCCAGGGACACCCAATGGCTCCTCCCTGATCCGCCCTATCCCCCCCCACCCTTCCCCAGCCTCGAGGTGCCCTGCCCAGCGGGGAGTGTGAATATGCAATGGGAGTCCCGGGCTGTACAATGGCAAGTGTGTGTGCCGTGGCGTGCCCATTCCTGGGGCTGGCCAGTGCCCCCGTGTGGGGCCTGTTGTGTGAAGCTTGTGTCCTGACTCTGTTTTAAGTGCATTCATGCACTTACACTTGGCCTTATGTACACAGCCTTGCCTGGCTGCCAGGGGCACGTAGGGAATTTAGCGGACGTGAATGTAAATAAATTATATATATATATTGCTAACCTGAGTGCTACTTCTCTCAGGGAAAGCCAAAGGGCAAAGGCAAGATGAGGGCTTGCACACACACTGAGGAGTCCCGGGGGGCTGGGCCTGGCTGAGGGACAAGCTTGGCCCAGGCCTCGGTCCCGCAAAGCCGGGCCTGCGATCCTGTGGTTCATGGGGATTTCTTCAGACCTGGGCAGTCTGGGCAAGGCGACAGGCCACAGCGGTGACTAATGCCGCACCTTTGCCCGAGCCGTCCTCGGACTGTAAGAAGGAGACCGCACAGCGAGGGGCCAGCTCCCTCACCGTTGTCGCCACCAGGCTGGAGAAGCTGTGAGGAGAAGGGGCTGAAGTGAGCCCATGCCATCCAAGCCCACCTGGCTGTGCCTCCCTGCCCATCCCATTCTCCCAGACTCACTGCGGGTGCATCTTGTAGAGGGTCCCGTCTACCCCCACAGACACCGTCAGCTCCTCCAGGCCCCGGTTCTCCCGTATCTTTTCTACTACAGCAGCTACACCTGCCCCACAGAGTCGGGCAGCCCTCCGGGACACAGCTTGGCACACCTCTCGGACCATCAGGGCATCATCAGAGGTCAGGAGGAGCCCCAGATCCTCCAGGATGGCCCGGACCTGCCGCAGGGCCAGGCTATCACTAGGGGCCAGGAGGGAATAGACATAGAACTCTTGGGTCCTTACATTAGCTTCACCTCTCTCAAGGAGTCTCATCCTCCATGGTGGACCCCCCCCACCAACAACAGCAGCCAGCATCCCCCCCACCCGTCCCCAACAGTGACAGATCGTTTCCATTGCAATGCCGGCCTCAGGTACCTTTCGATCTCAGAGAGAAACTTGGTCTTGAAGATGTCCTTGGTCTGAAGGCACTGGGCCTGCCGGCCCCGGAAGAGAACCCCACAGCTGGTTAAATGCAGGAGGATATGGCGTACAATCTCCCCCAAGTACATACCACTGATCATCTTCTCAAACCTGTATAAAAGTGCATGTGTGGCCAGGCGTGGTGGTGCACGCCTTTAGTCCCAGCACTCGGGAGGCATAAGTATGAGGATTGCCATGGGTTCAAGACCACCCTGAGACCACATGGTGAATTCCAGGTCAGCCTGAGCTAGAGTGAGACCCTATCTTGAAAAAAAAAAAAAAGGGCATGTGTGTCTACATGAAACAGTGGATCCTACTAACTATTATCACCAGTGCAGGCCATTGCCAATCTCTACTACCTAGGGCCAGCCCGCACCTCTGCTTTCCCGGATTGATGGATGCCTGGTCCACAATAGCATCAAAACAGGTGCTGAGCAGGCCCAGCGAGCCATCATCCCCAAAGGCACCCCACTCCATGTTGATACACATGTGGCCCGAGTCTCCGGCCACGCTGGTCACATTCCGGAGCTCCTCCATGTAGCACGCATTGGTGCCAGTTCCTGCAGAGAGAGCAGGGATGGCGGGGGCCAGTTACTGATGGAGGCAAGGCCCTTGTGGGGGCCCTTCCCATACCAAAATGACAAGGTTCAGGCTTACTCCCTACTTCTCCATCTTCCATCCCTTCCTTCCTTTATTTTATTTATTGTTTTATTTTTTTTTATTTTATTTTATTTTTTTTTTTTGGTTTTTCGAGGTAGGGTCTCACTGTAGCCCAGGCTGACCTGAAATTCACTATGTAGTCTCAGGGTGGCCTCGAACTCATGGTGATCCTCCTACCTCAGCCCGAGTGCTGGGATTAAAAGCGTATGCCACCACACCTGGCTCCACCTTGGGGCCACTACCACTTCCTCTACCCACACCACTGTCAATGAATCTACCGTGGTGTCTGTCAATCATGTCATTCCCTTGGGAGATACGTGGTGTCCCCATTCTCTCTGCTGGTAAGTAGCTGAACCTCCCTGGAACGGGTCTACCAGGCCTTTAGTCAACCTAACTGATAGAGGGCCCAGGGCTTGGGAACAAGACCCGCCCCAGAGCCTGGCCATAATCCCCTCCATAGGTCCTAATAGGAACACAAAGGAGAGCACGATGGAAGATGAGAGCGCAGGAGTCAGGAAAAGTTACAGAGAAGTGTCATTAAAGCCAAGAGGGAAAGAAACTCCAGGCAGGCCCCACATCCTAAGTAAAGGCATTCCTCTCTCTACACGGTTCCACTCCTGAGCAGGTGGGTCCCGTTAGCCTCACCTGGAAGTCATCCAGTTTATACAGAAATACGCTTAAACCTCTCCAAAACACCTACCAGTGTCAGGTACTGTGTTGTTGTTTTTTTTATTTTTTGTTTTTTTTAAAAAAAAAAAAAAAACTCTCATCCTTAGGAGGCCGCCTAAGAAACTGATAGCTCAAGGAGTTTGGTTGCCCTCCTCCCCATCCTAGGCAGCCCCTCTCGTCTAAAACTCCATTTCAAAGTACCACTTGTCCCAAGTCTAGTTCCTTTGTGATACTGACCTGTCCCACTTGTATTTCTTCTCAAACATAAGTGTCTTTTATGCCTGGCTAAGATCAAGCATGCTATCTGCCCCCACCCCCTTGTGTATGGAGTCAGAATCAGGTCTAACTGCTGCCGGCTGGCCTGGGCTCAACACCCTGTGGATGGTCAGGTCTGCAGAGACAGATTTCCTCTTCTTTCTTGTGTGGGTTCCTGTCCCTTAATACTGCTACCAGATGCTCAGGGTAAATGCTTAGTGGAAGACATGGCATCTTGGACTGTCTGAAGAACCCTAACTCACTGACCTGCCACTGCGCCTCCAGTGTCAAACACTGTGTGGCCACCATGCGGCAGGCACTGTGTCCTGCCTGGCCTCCTCTCATTTAATCCCCATGCCTCCTGGAGACAGGCACTGTGAAGATTTAGTGAGTTGCCCAATGTCATGCAGCTGGGAGGGGCACAGCTAGCCCTCTGGAGGCCAAAGCAGAGATTCATTAACCAAACAGCAAACTGAGACTCAGCAGCTAAACCAGACTAAACATCCCAGGCTCAGTGTATTGTTTCCCCGGCCCTGTTGGGTCAGAGAAAGAGAATGCCACATCCTCGAGGTCACCGTAATGTCCAACCTGAGGAGGCAACAGGAGGCAATGCATTATCAGGCAGTAGGAGCACAAGGGGCTGGACCTTCCTTACCCACAATGAGGCCCATCTCACAACGGGGATCCTCGTAGCCACAAGACATCATGGTCCCCACCGTGTCATTGACAATGGCAACCACATTCAGCTCGACTGCCTGCATACAAAAGGATGCTGCTTAGTTGCTGGGCAACAGAGTCGTCATGACAACCAGCACTGGACCTAGAGGTCTCTATTGTAGAGGACCCCTGCCCTCCCCTCAAGGAAGCAAATGACCCTTTGCTCCCTTCTAGGCCTCCCACGGCCCCCAAAGCAACCCTGGAGGCCTGCAGGCTCCTACCTGTCTGCGCCTGATGGCTTCCCGCAATAGACAGACCACATCTTGGCCCTCACAGTCTGATGCATTGAAACCCTTAGTCCAGTTCAAGAGGATGCCCTAGGGTAGCATTGGGGTAGGGGGTAAATCTCACTGGCCTCAGAGCCTTTGTCCCATAACAAGCATAACAATTTCTGCTCTCTGCAAACAGGATTCCTCGTCCACCTTGCCCTATGGTCAGAGGCTTTGCTTTCTGACCCCGCCTAATTCCCCAGGAGGCTTTCAGTGGAAGAAGCCGATTAATAACAATTTGACCTATGTCTTCCATTCTTAGTTCCAGGATGCTCAGGCAGCTTGAAGGTCTAGCCATTTAAAGACATCTGCCCAGAAGGAATGGCCCTTGGTAATTGGGTTGGGAAAGGACAGAGGTAGTTGAATGTTGAACATAAGAAAAAGGAGGGTGGAGAAACTTCAGAAAAACCCAAGCCTTTCAAAAAGAGAGTCCAAGAGCCACGTCAAAGGAAGGAGTCCTCAAAGTTAGAGATACAACCTTTTGGATGCAAGATATTCCCATTTGTTCCAAATACAAGTGAACGACACATGGAAAGACAGACACCTAAGACAGGACAGAACATATCTTTATTGTAAAGCAACAGGACTTAGTAGCAAGGGACCCAGCTATCTCTGAAAAGAGACTGTTCTTTTCTTAGTGTACTTCTTTTTGTTTTTTAAATATTTTATTTATTTATTTGAGAGAGAGAGAGAGGCAGAGAGGAAGGAATGAGTATACCAGGGCCTTTAGCTGCTGCAAATGAACACCAGACACATGCGACACCTGGTGCACCTGGCTTACGTGGGTACTGAGGAATCGAACCTGGAACCTTACGTTTGCTGGCAAATGCCTTAACCACTGGGCCATCTCTCCAGCCCCAATACTTTCCTTCCTTTCTTCCTTTCTTTGTTTCTGTCTTTTTTTTTTTTTTTTTTTTTTTGAGGTAGGGTCTTGCCCTGCTCAAGCTGACCTAGAATTTGCTACATAGTCTCAGGGTGTCTTTGAACTCACAACGATCCTCCTACTTCTGCCTCCCGAGTGCTGGGATAAAAGGCGTGTGTGACCACGCCTGGCTTTTCTTAGTGTACTTTTGAGGGAAGGAGCAGGGACTGTCAAGGGAATATGACACTAAAAGCTAGGTAAATGCTCTACCATGGAGCTACATGCCCGGCAAGAATATGGACTCAATATAGAAAACAGGTTCAGTTACAGGAAGTTAATCAGACTGTGTTTCTTGCGTGCCTAGACTTACACACTGAGACACACTTCTTGAGTCTTGGAAGGAATAATCAAAAGAAGCAAGCTTGGGCTGGAGAGATGGCTTAGCGGTTAAGCGCTTGCCTATGAAGCCTAAGGACTCCGGTTCGAGGCTCGATTCCCCAGGACCCACGTTAGCCAGATGCACAAGGGGGCGCATGCATCTAGAGTTCGTTTGCAGTGGCTGGAGGCCCTGGCGCGCCCATTCTCTCCCTCTCCCTCCCTCTCTCTCCCTCTCTCGCTCTCTCTCTCTCTCTCTCTCACTCTCTCTCTCTCTCTGCCTTTCTCTCTCCGTCTGTTGCTCTCAAAGAAAGAAAGAGAGAGAGAAGCAAGCTTGCTGAGCCCAGGGCCAAGCAGACCAGCAGAGAGAGACATGCCAGTTTTATCATCCAAAAGAACTATGGTATGAAAGAAAGCAGAGCAAACAGCTGTGGGTCAGAGGTCAGAACAGGAGCAGAGGGTAAAGATCACAAATGCAGGCTAGAAAGTAAGTAAGGCATCTACGAATATAACAGAGGCCTTGGAGGTTGGGGGGGGGGTGGCAGCTAGAGAAGCAGCAAACTTCTCAGCATGAGTTTATAAGTAGAAGCAGAGGTGTGGAGACGAGAAGTCGGCTATGTACTGTCATGTCACTCTGCCTGGTCAGGCCCCCAGCACTGCTCCAGGCACTAAGAAAATAAGCAAGGTAGGGGGAAGTGACCTCAAGTGCCCCCCCCCATATAGGAAGAATGTTGCTTCCTGCAGGACCCTAAGACAGCACACCAGAGCCATGCCGAAATAGGCAATGTGTCCTCTAGTGGACACCAACCTGGGCCTACCTTAACTGTGGGAACCCCAGGTCTAGGGAAGACAAGGCTGTGTACAGGCTCAGCCCAGTAATGCTGCCCCCCCCAACAGTTCTTTTTATGGCTTTCTGCCACCCTGTGAAGAACAGGTGGATAGGGGCCTGTGGTGGTTTGATTCAGGTGTCCCCCATAAACTTAGCTGTCCTGAATGCTAGGTTCCCAGCTGATGGAGATTTGGGAATTAACGACTCCTGGAGGCAGTGTATTGTTGGGGGCGGGTTTATGGGTATTATAGCCAGTTTCCCCATGCCAGTGTTTGGCACACTCTCCTGTTGCTATTATCCACCTTATGTTGGCCAGGGGGTGATGTCTACCCACGGCTCGTGCCATCATTTTCCCCTGCCATCTTGGAACTTCTCCCTTGAGCCTGTAAGCCAAAATAAACCCTTTTTCCCCACAAGCTGCTCTTGGTCAGGTGATTTCTGCCAGCAATGCGAACCTGACTGCAACAGGGCCTTTGAGATCACTTTTCCTGGTCTTGATTCCCTTACCTGGTCCAAGCCAAGCTGCTTGCATGGGAAGGAGAAGGTGAAACCCAGGGGGAGGCTCTGTCCACTCAGGCCCTGCCTCTGCTGGAAGTCCACGATGCAATCCACGATGTGATCAAAGAGCTGCGGGGTATGGCAGGTCAGGGGGGAGGCTCCATCCCACCTTCCCCACCTCTGACAACAGAGCGTAAGCAGTGAGTGAGCACCTGCTGCCCAGACCCCTGGGCCACACCCTCAGGGATGGAGTAGACCTGGTTGGTGATCTGCACACCTCCCTCTGTGACATGTACCACAAGTACCCGGAAGTTGGTGCCCCCGAGGTCCAAGGCCAGGAAGTCACCTCGCTCTGTCGGGCAGAGACACTCAGCGCCAGGACAGAAATGGTGGTTCCGGCACACACCATGACCCAAAGGAGCCCATATCCCAGTCCTTTACTCCGGCCAGGTACTCACCACTGCCGTCGGGCGTGGCTCGTACATAGGTGGGCAGCATGCGGAGGGAGGAGGCCTCTCCTCGGAGCCCCCTGACCATGGCCTCCCGCATCTGTGCCTGCACCGCTCTCAACTGCTCGTGGTTCAACTGAAATGGTGCCAGGGTCTCCTCCAGCAGCTGCCGGTGGGCGGCCAGACGGGCAGCCACGGCAGTCACCATGGCCACACCCCGGCCACCACCATCCACAGAGGGGATGAAGGAGACCTCACATTCTGGGGCCAAGTGCATCACTGTCTCCTTTAGGATGTTGTGAAATCTATGCAAACACACCAGATATGCCCAGCTTGGCATCTGACTCCTACGGCCTGCTGAAGCTCTGGGTTCTATATCACTTTAGTTCAATCCTAAATCTCTTCTGTGTACCAGTCACATATCCAATGCTGCCATGCCCTCCTTCACGTACCAAATGAAATGTTGTTTTCACTCTTGATCTCCCACAGCCCAGGGTGACCCTCACTCTGTTTAGATTCATGGCCAGCGGCTTGTGCTTTTGATCCCAGCATGCTCTCTGGGGAATGTATCATACACACGTATGTTCACGCTACATGCTCACATAGGACTGTGTCTTCACAATACCTGGGGTGCCGTTCAAACACTCGCCCTCCAGTGGCCACGGCCACCTGGAGTGCCCGCTGCTCCCTGCTGTGCTGGAGGCGGGCCAGGACTGCGGCCAGGGCAGCGGCGCAGAGGCGGGCGGCCCGCGAGCACACCGCCGCACACACGCGCTGCACGAGCTCGGCGTCCGAGGCGTCCGGGCTCACACCCAAGCCCTGCAGGACGGTGTGGGTATGGGCTGCCCCATTGCAGGCGCTAGTGGGAAAGGGGAAAGGGAGGAACAGGATGTTGAACTGGGGCTCAGGTAACTCCCTGTGCAACAAAGCCCCACCGCTACCTCGGGGACCAGCGTATGATCTCTTCTCCCAAGCCAAGTGTCCCCTTGTCTAAGCTGTGGGCTTCCCGGGACTCACTCCTCCATCTCGGCCACGTGCTCCAGGAGGAGGCTGCCTGGGCTCAGCAAGGCAGGAGAGGTGTGGCCACCAAAGAGGGCCCCATGCTGAGCCAAGTGGGCCAGCACCAGCCGCACCAGTTCGCCCAGGTACAGGCCCCCAATCATCTTCTCAAACCTGAAGGGGAAAAGAGTGACGCAGAACCCTTGAGCTCTCTGCCCACTTGGCGCCACCTGAAAGAGCTCCCCCACCCAAAAAAAGGAATCACTTTCTTCAGGGTCCCCAGACTGAAGGCTTCAGATGCAAATGGCCTCCCAGAGGCCAGGTGGGGTCGTCCCCTCTAACTTAGGTTACTTTCTGGGGCCACCTAAAGGGGCCGCAGGGTGTGAGGAAGGCAGGGAACACCTGGCTCAGCTATTTCCAGTGCCCATCCCCCAACCTGCTGAAGCTGATCAGGCAGGAACAAGAAGGGCAAATGGCACTGGAGACATGTCTTAGCCACTAAGGCACTTGCCTGTGAAGCCTAAGGACCTAGGTTCGATTCCCCAGTACCCACGTAAGCCAGATGCACAAAGGGGCGCCATGCATCTGGAGTTTGCTGGCAGTGGCTAGAGGCCCTGGCGCACCAATTTCTCTCTCTGTATCTGCCTTTCTCTCTCTCTCTCTCTCTCTCTAATAAGTAAATAAAATATTTAAAAATAAAATGAAAAGGACCAACGGTTGAAAACTGAGTTCTAGAACCTCGAAGCCTTTCTTCTTTTTGAGCCTGGCCTGGGATCCCCCAGGGGAAAGCTGCAGTCTCTCAAAGGGAGAAACCCAAAGGCTAGATAGAGAGCAGAGGAGATGGAAGACAAGGATCAAAGGGATAGGCCCTAGATCAGAGTCAGGGCACCCGCCAGGCCACCTCTGAGCACCAGGATTCAGGGACCCCTGGTCCAGGACATGGTCGAAGGTGGTGAGCACTGGTGCCAGGGCTCCGTCGTCACTGAACGACCCCCACTCAACGCTGACACAAGTGCGGCCTCGGTCCTCGTCCAATGCTGCCACGTGACGCGCCTCCTCCATGTAACAGGCATTGGTACCGGTGTCTGGCAGGGAGGACCCTGTCAGAGCTTGCCCGTCAGATAGCTACCACCCTCCCGTCACAAATGGCCCATGGCTCACCTACGATAAGCCCGACCTCGCATGGCCTGGCACCCAGCTCACAGCCCATCATGGTGCCCACGGTATCATTCACCACGGCTACGACGTCAATGTTGTAGGTCTAGGCAGTGGGATGGATAAAGGTCAGGACCAGCCTGGGTGTAAGGAGTGGGGAGGGGATGGACGGGACTGGGACCCCACCTTTGATGGAGAGAGCCTGAGTCCATGAAATGTTTGCAGGGCCCTGCTCTATAGATCCCACACTCAACCACCCCCTTCCCCAAATTGGGTCCTCAGGATCACAGGGGCTTTCCAACCTCTGCCATCACCTCCAGTGCTCCCCACAGGACCAGGATGAGTGTCGCCTCAAAATTTGCTTCTTGCTTGCTTCACCCATATCCTGGCCAGGCACCCCTAACTATCCTTTCCAGCCTCACTTCTAGCCAGTCCCCTACAGTTAGTCCAGAAGGACCTGCCCTTCTCCAGAATCCAGATTTGGGCATATACTCTTCCCTGGGGCTAGCTCTTCCTCTCCAACCTTCACTTAAATACCAGGTAAACGGCTCGCTCACGTTTCTGCACTCTCTTGGCTATTCCCAGAGTCATCTGAACACAGAGACGATCTTTTATGGGTGCCCTTCCAAACCGTAAGGTTCTTGAGGATAGGATCGATGTCTTTTTCATGTTGTGTTCCCTCCTCCCTTCATCCTGTCCCCCCCACTCCAAGGCCTGATCATTTTACTTAAATCTCTCTTAGCCTCAGTTTCCTTGTTTATAAAGGAAGCAACATTTACCCCAGAGTTAAACTGGATAAAGTCTACTACGCCCAGAGGAGGAAGCAGGACCTCCTAGAAGCACAAGCATCATCTTGACCTCCACTCACCCCCTTCCTCTGAATGGCATCTCTTAGCAACTGGACCACATCTTGGCCTTCAACACCACTGCACTTAAAACCTTTTGTCCAGGAAATGAGGGTGCTCTGAAGACAGAAAAACAGAATTACTTTTTCCAGTGGCCTCCACAGGACTGTGGTCTCTCTCCACCCACTATCCCCATATCCCCTCCACCTCACCCTGTCCAAGCTTGTTTGGTGACAAGGGAAGGAGAAGCTGAACCCGAGCTGCAAAGGCTGATTGCCCACAGGTTGTGCATCCAGAAACTCAGACAGGCAGTGGGCGGCAAAGTCAAAGAGCTATGGGACAAGGGACATGCTTAGTTCTGTCCACCTGAGCCCCAGCCACTCAGCCAGATCCCAAGCCCCAAAGGATAGACCCAGACTACTCACCTGCTGGCCAGCACCCACTACCACATCTTGAGGGATCACAAACTCTTGGCTCCTGGGCTCCACCTTATAGCCCTCAGTGCCTGTGAGAGTCACCCACAACACCCGCAGTGAGGCTCCTGTGGCCCCCAGCTCCAGCACCAGGAAGTCTCCTTTCTCTAGAGGTCAAGCACATCAGAGAAAGTCATGCCTCTGGGGGCTGGAGAGGTTGCTCAGTGGTTAAGGAACTTGCCTGCAATGCCTAACAAGCCTGGTTCAGTTCCCCCAGTGCCCATGTGAATCCAGATACACAAAGTGGTGCATGCATCTGGAGTTTGTTTGTAGTGGCTAGAGACTCTGGCACATCTATTCTCTCTCTCCTTACAAATAACATATATATAACCTTAGAGAGAGAGAGAGAATTGGCACACCAGGGCCTCAGCCACTGAAATCGAACTCCAGATGCTTGTACCACTACCCAGTGGGCATGTGCAACCTTGTGCTTGCCTCACTGTCATGTGTCTGGTTTACATGGGATCTGGAGAGTCAAACATGGGTCCTTAAGTTTCACAGGCAAGTGACTTAACCGCTAAACCATCTCTCCAGCCCAAACAAAATATTTTAAAAATACTTTATTTGGGCTGGGGAGATGGCTTAGCGGTTAAGCACTTGCCTGTGAAGCCTAAGGACCCCGGTTCAAGGCTCGATTCCCCAGGATCCATGTTAGCCAGATGCACAAGGGGGTGTACACGTCTGGAGTTCATTTGCAGTGTCTGGAAGTCCTGGCACGCCCATTCTCTCTCTCTCTCTCTCTTTCTCTCTCTCTCTCTCTCTCTCTCTCTCTCTCTCTCTCTCTCCCTCTTTCTCTGTTTGTCACTCTCAAATAAATGAAAAATAAACAAAAAAATTAAAAAATTTGTCTAAAAATACTTTAGTTATTTGCAAGCAGAGAGAGAGAGAGAGAGAGGGAGAAGCAAGGCAAGAGAGAATGAATACACCAGGGCCTCTAGCCACTTCAAATAAATTCTAGGTGCCCACACCACTTTGTGCATCTGGATTTAGATGTGTAAGATGTGTACTGGAGAATAGAACCTGGATTGTTAGACTTTGAAGCAAGTGCCTTAACTGTTGAACCATATCTTCAGCCCCAAGACATTTTTAAAAGAAAGAAAGAAAGAAAAGGGCTGGAGAGATGGCTTAGCGGCTAAGCGCTTGCCTGTGAAGCCTAAGGACCCCGGTTCGAGGCTCGGTTCCCCAGGTCCCACATTAGCCAGATGCACAAGGGGGCACACGCATCTGGCGTTCGTTTGCAGAGGCTGGAAGCCCTGGCGCACCCATTCTCTCTCTCTCCCTCTATCTGTCTTTCTCTCTGTGTCTGTCGCTCTCAAACAAATAAATAAAAAATTTAAAAAAGAAAGAAAGAAAAGGCTAGGCATGGTGGCGCATGTCTTTAATCCCGGCACTTGGGAGGCAGAGGTAGAAGGATTGCCGTGAGTTCAAGGCCACCCTGAGAAGACTATGTAGTGAATTTCAGGTCAGCCTAGGCTAGAGTGAGACCCTTGGAGAAAAAAAAAAAAAAAAAGGAAATAAGGAAAAAAGAAAGAAAAGACATACAGCTGGCAAACAGAGAGCTATCTACCTCCCAGAAAAAAATTCTCAAGGTCTAAGAAGCCCAGTCCCTTAGGGACCTTGGAGATGGTATACAGCAATAAGGATCTTTCTCTCCCCCAGATCAGAATGCCTTCTTCCATCCGTCCTCCTCTATGCCACCCACCAGTGCCATGTGGAACAGACCCCACATATGTGGGCAGCATCCGGACGGCAGGGGCAGAGTCGGCTTTTCCCTTCAGGGCCCGCTCCATGCAACCCAGGAGGCTGACTTGGATCTGCTGCAGCTGTGACCTTGTCACCTTAAATTGCTTCAGACATTCCTGCACCTGGGGAGAAACGAGCCAACATTTGGAAGGAGGCCCTGCCGGGCTGGCCATTCCCCACTCCAACCAGAGTAGAGAACTGCCCTGCCCAGCTTACCTCCTGCCTTCTGGGACCTTGGCTTCCCAGGCACTGGCTAAGAGCCCTGCCTCTCTGAGCCCTGCTGGTCTTCTAATCCGCATCCCTGTCTCGTCCCACACCTTGGCTCTCTTGCTGCTCACGAGCCTACACATCACTCCTCATCCTCGGAGGTATCTATCCTGAAGAGAGAAGCCACCCCTCTCCTTGTGTTCCATGTTTCCTTTCAGCTCCTACTTTCCCTATCCTGACCCTAGAGGTCACTGAATTCAGTCTGGTGAGGCCTTCCTCCCGGCTCTCCAGAGCAAGAGCTCTGTAGCTGTCTCTTGGTATGTTGTCACTGAATGAGCAAACATCCCATCATAGCACTAGCCTCTCCTAACCTATCTCCAGTCTGGCACGTGGTTTGGTTTGGTTTGGTTTGGTTTGGTTTCCCAGGCAGGGTCTCACTCTAGCCCAGGCTGGCTTCAAACTCACAACAATCCTCTTACCTCTGCCTCCTGAGTGCTGGGATCAAGGGTGCGCACCACCACGCCACAGGTCTGAAGACCACGTGGCAGAGCGTGGTCTTTTCTTCAGTTGGCCACCCTGCCCAAGGTATTGACTATGCCATGCCCGCTATAAACCCAGCACTATTCTAAGCACTGTTCATGACATGACTGACCAAGTCATGCTCTTGCTGAGCTCGGACTCCCATATAGGAGATAGAAAATCAATATACAATGTGGTCCTGGCAGTAATGATGGTGACAGGGGGAGGCAGGGTTAGACGTGAGAGTCACTAGGAAAGAAAGACATATCTTTAGATAAGAGTGCAGGAAAGCCTCTCAGGACATGACCTAAATAAAGGAAAGGAACAGGTTTTTGAAGTACTGGGGGAAAAGCATTAAAGAGGTTTCTTCAGAGCAAGGGGGTGGATTTGGGGGAGCACTAGGCTGGGAGGGGAGCAATCTAAAGAGAGGGCTAAGAGGTAGAGGCCATGACATCCCAGCTTCTCGCTCTACAAGAGCTAAAGAGCCAGGGGAAGAATGCGGTGGTTTGAATTAGATGTCCCCCCATAGCCCTGTGTTCCAAATGCTTGGTTCCCAGCTGGTGACAATTTGGGAGGTGGAACCTTGCTGAAGGAAGTATATTATTTGGGGTGGGCTCAGGGGTGTTGTAGCCATCTCCCCTTTGCCAGAGTTCAGCTCACTCTCTTGCTGCTGTTGTCCACCTGCTGTGGCAGAGGGGATGCCCAGTCTCTGCTCTGCCATCTTTTAATCCTGCCATCGTGAAGCTTCCCCTCAAGACTGTAAGCCAAAAAACTTTCTTTTCATCAAAAAGAGCTAAAGGGCACTGGAGAGATGGCTTGGTGGTTAAGGCACTTGCCTGTGAAGCCTAAGGACCCAGGTTTAATTCCCCAGTGCCCACGTAAACTGCATCTGGAGTTTGTTTGTAGCAGCTGGAGGCCCTGCCGCACCCATTCTCTCTCTTTCTTTCTCTCTCTCTCTCTCTCTCTCTCTCTCTCTCTCCACACACACGCACACACACACATACCCCTGCCTCTTTCTTTCTCCCTCTCTGTCAAATAATTTGTAGTGAGTTGGGGAGTTTGAGGTAGGGTCTTGCTCTAGCCCAGGCTGACCTGGAATTCACTATGTAGTCTCAGGCTGGCCTCAAACTCACAGCAGTCCTCCTACCTCTGCCTCCTGAGTGCTGAAATTAAAGCCATGCACCACCATGTCCAACTCTAATATATATATATTGTTGGGTTATTTTTTGTTTGTTTGTTTTTGTTTTGTTTTTCCAGGTAGGGTCTCACTCTATCCCAGGCTGAACTGGAACTGGAATTCACTATGTAGTCTCAGGGTGACCTTGAACTCATGGCAATCCTCCTACCACTGCCTCCCAAGTGCTAGGGTTAAAGACATGCACCACCACACTAAGCTAAAATATTTTTTAAAAAGAGCTAAAGAAGAGACCCAGAGACCTCAGTTCTGTGTGTAGAACCTCACTTGGAGGATCTTGCCCATCTGTCAAGGAAGCCTCATTGAGGGGTCACAGCCCAAGGTCTCTATCCTCTCCTGGCTTAGACTTTATATGGTCCAATCTACTATGGCACTGGAATTTACTTCCAAAGATCCACTGCCCCAAACTGGACCCCTATCTGGAAAACAGCTTATGCACCTGAATAAGGACCAGCTGATTGAAAGTGAGAGAGAGAGAGAGAGAGATAGGACTCAATCCCACTTCCTCTTTTTTAAAAAATCTCTTTTTTAAAAAATTATTTATTTTATTTATTTGAGAGAGAGAGAGAGAGAGAAAGAGTTAGATAGAGAAAAGGAGTGCCAGGGCCTTCACTGCTGCAAACGAACTTCAGACGTATGCACCACCTTGTGCATCTGGCTTATGTAGGTCCTGGGGAATTGAACATGGGTCCTTTAGCATTGCAGGCAAGCACCTTAACTGCTAAACCATCTCTCCAACCCTCCCACTTCCTATTTAGAAATAATCAGGGAAGCAGACCCTAAGTAGACAAATAATCTCAACTGGAGTCTTAGCCATTCCATCACATGGTTACATTGAAGCAGATGCACACTGGAAGTGGTTGCTCATTCCTCTGTTACAAATGAGGAAACTGAGCTTGGAGAGGGCAAGTCATCTGTCAATCCCAAGGAACTCTGAAGGGGTCAGTTGGTCGTATTGCAAAGATGTTCCCACATCATTGGAAAACTTTGTAAAAACCAGCACTCCCCTGAAAAGAACCCAACAGTAATGAGACATCAAATGAGCCAGCAAGCTTTGCCTTAGCCCCTTTTGACTGTGTGACCTTGGAAAAGTCCTGGCTCTCTGTTTGATGGCAGGGGTATTACCCTCAGTTACCTCCTATACAAAACCAAGAAAACAATACTCCTCAAAAGTCACCCAAAGCTGGGTGTGGTGGTGCATGTCTTTAATCCTAGCATTTGGGAGGCAGAGGTAGGAGGATCGCTGTGAGTTCAAGACCACCCTGAGACTACATAGTGAATCCCAGGTCAGCCTGGTCTAGAGTAAGACCCTATCTCAAAAAACCAAAAAATAAAAAAAGTCACCCAATACCAGGGACTATATCTAATTTATACCTATATCTATATATCTATCTATATTTATATCTATATCTATCTATCTATAAATATATATATATATATATATATATATATATATATATATATATATATATATATATATTACCCTCAGTTACCTCCTACACAAAACCAAGAAAACAATATTCCTCAAGAGTCACCCAAAGCTGGGTATGGTGGTACACACTTTTAATCCTAGCACTTGGGAGGCAGAGGTAGGAGGATTGCGGTGAGTTTGAGGACAGCCTGAGACTACATAGTGAATTCCAGGTCAGCCTGGGCTAGAGTGAGACCCTACCTCAAAAACACCAAAAAAAAAAAAAAAAAAAAGTCACTCAATACCAGGGACTATATCTTGTTTATGGGGCTCAGAGCCATGTCAACTAGCTAGCTCTAAGTGGACTCTCAGGATTTGTTAATTAAATGGTTGTGGTGTTCTAAGGATTAAAGCGATGGTGTACAAAAAAGTACATTAAGCATTGTTCAGGTGGGAGAGGTATTTTAGCATTGCTTGATGGAAACAGTGGATATATGGAGAAATCAATGGCTTAAGTAGATTAGATGTTTCTGTTTCTCCTAGGTACAGTGAGAGATTCAAGAAGAGACACTATGAGATGACCAAGCCATATAAAAGATAGAATCAGGGCTGGACAGATGGCCTAGCAGTTAAGGCGTTTGCCTGCAAAGCCAAAGTCCCCAGGTTCGATTCTCCAGGACCCATGTAAGCCAGATACACAAGGTGACATATGCATCTGGAGTTCATTTGCAGTGGCTAGAGGGCCTGGCATGCCCATTCTCTCTATCTGCCTCTCTCTCTTTCTCTGCTTCTTTGTCTCTTTCTCTCTCTCTCTCTCTCAAATAAATAAAGATAAAAATAAAATATTTAAAAAGACAGAATCAGAGCCAGGCGTGGTGGTGCACGCCTTTAATCCCAGCACTTGGGAGGCAGAGGTAGGAGGATCGCCATGAGTTCATAGCCACCCTGAGACTACATAGTGAATTTCAGGTCAGCCTGCAATAAAATGAGACTCTACCCTGGGGGGTGGGGAAGACAGCATTGGGGCTGGAGAGATACATTAGCAGTTAAGGTACTTCAAAGCCTAAGGACCCGAGTTCGATTCCCAGTATTCATGTAAAGCCAGATGCACAAAAGACAGAATCATCTCCCTGCACCTTCAGGAACAGTGGGGAGACCTCAGCCAGGAAAGTGAGGAGAAAGGCATTAGAGAGCATGGTAAATCCAATCTGGCTTCCGTAGTGACTGCTTAAAGGAACTTGCTATGCCAGCCAGTCTGGACACACCTCATCACCTGTTTGAGTTGGTGACATCCTCTACCAAGCGGGAACAAGAACAGTGCCTCAGTTCACAAAGAAACTGCGTGTGATGAGAAGTACCATGGACATGCCAGTGAAACGTGGGCTCTCTTTCCTCAGAGTGTGAGATACAATTGGTCTAGAGGGTCTGGTTCTACACCCTCTCTGGTGACCAAAAGAGACTTAGGGAAAGTTCTAGAAAAGGACTAGATATGGCTGGACTGAGATAACACGTGTTTAAATAGCCTTTCCTCAACTCAAAGCTATGGAAAGAGATCACAGGATGAGGCTACTTGGTACCCCTGTGGAGCACCACCCCCCCAAAGCCAAAGGGAATTTTTTAAACTGCAGGTGCATGTAACAGAACCAATAGGACAGATGTGGGACCTGTGCAGGAGTCTCAGAGAAAGGAGCAAGAAGAGAGATGATGGCAGGAACCTAGAAAAAGTCCTGGCAAAGGCAGTCATTTCTCACTCTTGGGGCCTCGCTATGAGTTGAAGGCAAAGGAAATGTCTACAGCAGAGCCTGAGGCACAGGTTGGACAGAGAAGGGGAGTGGGCAATACAGTGAGGGTAACGTCCCGCAGCTTAACAGCAAGCCTAGTGAGCAGAAGTCTGAACAAGCCAGAAAACTACAGAAATGAGCCGGGCGTGGTGGCACATGCCTTTAATCCCAGCACTCGGGAGGCGGAGTTAGGAGGATCACCGTGAGTTCGAGGCCACCCTGAGAGTACAGAATGAATTCCAGGTCAGTCCGGACTAGAGTGAAACCCTGCCTGGAAAGGGAGGTGGGGGCAAATCTACATAAATGATTCAAGGAGCCTTTCACAGGAAGATCCTTTATCTTCATGAGCTCCTTTTATCTGAGTGAGGGGGGAGAGTATTCAACTACATTTGCCTCTGTTTTTCTGATGGGGAAACAGAGACCAAGAATTATGAAATGATTTACATAAGGATTTCCTGCTCTGGGGTGTGGTAAGCAAGGACTGGTAAATCTTAGTCCACGGAAGGGGAAGACTGGGGAATGCATCTCAGTGGTAGAGCTCTTGCCTATCATACATAGTGTGCATCAACCTGCTTACCACCAAAACAAAAAACAAAAACAAAAAATGGTAAAGAGGGAAAAAGAGCAATTCAGCACTCCAGTCCTCCCGGAGTCCAAGTGCAGTGCCTTGGGAGGAGAAGCTATACCAGAGGGACTGGAGAAGTGGGAAAGGAATGGGCTCAGGAGTACAGCTCTTTATGGGAGAGCTCTTTTCACAAGAAAACGAGGAGGGCTTACATTGAACATGTCAATTCACTCAGGGCAGGTGTGGCATCTGGGTGGTAGACTGACAAAAGTTTTATGTTTGGAGTTGGCATACCTCGGCTCAAGCTCCTATCATGTTTAAAAGCAAACCAACCCCCTCCTTGGAGTTCCATGGCACTTCTAAGGAGTGGGGTACCGTGTTGGAGATGAACAGCTTAGTCAATTGAAGGCCATAAGGATATAAGCCCAATAACCCACGAGGCTTCTCTAGTTATCCTATCCTTAATGCTGATAGCCATGAGTAAGTCCAAAATGGGAACCCAGTGCTAAACTTACCAGCTCTGAGCTATCCAAGAGCGGTGGCCTGTTCTCCTGTGGGCAGGCCAAGGCTCTTTCCCCAGGCAGCAAACAGGTGGCCCCAATGGTGTCCATGTGTTTCTACAATGGGTGTTGGCCACCTATGGGGTGGGGGGGAAAGGATAGTTAGGTACAAGAATACTTAATCAGGCTGGGGAGATGGCTCATCAGTTAAAGGCGCTTGCTACCAAAACCTGCTGTACTGGGTTCAAATCCCTGGTGCCCATGTAAAGCCAGATGCATAAAGCGGCACACGTATCTGGTGTTCGGCTGTGGCAGTGGGAGGCCCTTGTGTACCCGTGCTTGCTTGCACTCATTCTCTTACTCTCTCTCTCTCCTTGCAAATAAATAAAAATATTTTTTAAAAAAAGAATACTTAATCTATAGCTTCCAAGAGGCAATATCCTGGACCAACAACTTCTTTCCTTCTGGAGGAAGGCCAAGAAGGAAGTTGTAATCAGAATTCGGGAGCTCTGACCATCAAGGGTCCTTTGGTAACCAACCAGGAGGCAGCTGTTTTCCGGAAGCCTATGCAACCAGCAAGCACTGGGGAGGCCAAAAACAAGCTCAAATACTTATTCACTCACCTGCACTGGTTCCTGATGCCCACTGTGCTGGATACAGGAGGGTGGATGAAGCAGAGCAGACCCTGCCCTTGTGGACCTCAGAGCCTTACCAACCATCACAGCAGGGTTGGCATAAGCACTGACAGATGTGTCATGCTGTTAGATCTGTGGCAATAGTTGGGAAGGCAGGGACATGCTAAAGGGTATAGGCTAAGAAGGGACCAAAGATATACCAGAAAACAGGCAGGCTGGCTTTTATGCCAGGCTAAGCAGGTGAATTTCATCCTAAGGATGAAAGACATGAGCCAGAGAGCCATGGGAAAGGGTCTGTCCTTTGGAAATTGAATCTGTGCTTCAGGAAAGGGTTGCACTAATGGGATGAGTTTGGGTAAGTCATTTGTGACTCTGAATTTCACCTTTCCAGTCTGTGAAGCAAGGAGAAATAACATCTACCCTTATAGGGATGTTGTGAGCACAAAGCAGAGTAAGGCCTGGAGATGCTTCATGAAGTGCAGTATCACACACACACACACACACACACACACACACACACACGAGCTCGAGTTTGGAAAGTGCAGAGAGTAGAATGAAGAGGCCTGTGTCTGAGCCTAGAACTCAGCTGTCCATGAGACAGCTGCACCAGACCTCCCAACCTAGACACCTGTGAAATGGGGACCAGCATGTCAGAGGCCTGTGGGGGGCAAATGAGATAATGAGAACAAAAGGATTTTGCTTAGCATGTAGGTTCATAGTTGTTCAGTGGAATCTACATTGAAACAATAAGCTTCTGTTTCCTCTTCAATAGCAAAAAAAAAAAAAAGCAAATATATTGAAAGGATGAAAGGAATCAGGATCCTTTGAATGCTATGAGACTGTAGAAATACTGGGTATCGATGCTGGAGAGATGGCTTAGAGGTTGAGGCACTTGCCTGAAAAGTCTAAGGACCCACGTTCGACTCTCCAGATCCCACGTAAACCAGATGCACAAAGGTGAGGCAAGTGCAAGGTCGTACACACCCACTAGGTGGCACAAGCATCTGGAGTTCAATTACAGTGACTGAGGCCCTGGCATGCCAATTCATTCTCTCACTCTCTCTGAAAGAAAGAAATAAGAAAGAAGGAAAGAAGGAAGGAAGGGAGGGAGGGAGGGAGGGAGGGAGGGAGGAAGGGAGGGAGGAAGGAAGGGAAAGAGGGAGGGAGAGAGGGAGGGAGGGAGGGAGGGAGGGAGGGAGGGAGGGAGGGAGGAAGGAAGGAAGGAAGGAAGGAAGAGAGGGAGGGAGGAAAGAAAGGAAGGAAGGAGGGAGGGAGGAAGGAAGGAAGGAAGGAAGAGAGGGAGGGAGGAAAAAAAGGAAGGAAGGAAGGAGGGAGGGAGGGAGGGAGGGAGGGAGGGAGGGAGGGAGGGAAGGAAGGAAGGGAGAAAGAAAGAAAGAAAGAAAGAAAGAAAGAAAGAAAGAAAGAAAGAAAGAAAGAAAGATAGATAGATAAACAGATAGATAGGGTATTTTGGCTCACCCAAGCTAGAGGTAGTACTGCCAAGAGAGCCCACAGTAGCTCAGGTGCCCTATGAAGGTGGAGGAGTAGGAAAATACAGTGGAGGGCCCAAGACAGAACAAGGGATCTGACCACTGACTGTGCCTTGCAAAAACAAAACTGGAAATGTTACGTTTTTGCCCCTGTAGCCCTCACCACTCTTCCTGTCCATATGGTCACATATAACCTAGCTACCCAATCCTAGGCTTTGCCCAGTCCTTATGCTTGCCTGTTTCCCCTTCATTGGCTCCAGGAGACAGTTTCTCCTGTCACACCTTCCTGGGTCTTTATCAGGAACTCTTCTCCACT
The DNA here is from genome assembly GCF_020740685.1 of Jaculus jaculus. Lineage (NCBI taxonomy): Eukaryota > Metazoa > Chordata > Mammalia > Rodentia > Dipodidae > Jaculus > Jaculus jaculus. Next base: position 31,923,341 of record NC_059107.1, read on the forward strand.
CCTCTGCCTTTAAATAATGGAGTTCCCAGCTGGGCATGGTGGCACACATCTTTAATCCCAGCACTCGGGGAGGCAGAAGAAGGAAGATCACTGAGTTCCAGGCCAGCCTGAGACTGCAGATTGAGTTCCAGGTCAGCATGGGCTAGAGTGAGACCCTATCTCAAAACATCCAAAAATAGCCAGGGGTGGTGGCATGCTCCTTTAATCCCCAGCACTCCAGAGACAGAGATAGGAGGATGCCATAGTGTGAGGCCACCCTGAGACTACATAGTAAATTTCAGGTCAGCCTGAGCTAGAGTGAGACCCTATCTTGAAAAACAAACAAACAAACAGAAAATCCAAAAATAAATAATGATAATGGTGATGGTGGTGGTGGTGGCATTCTCAACCTTCTGGTCATGCTTTTCTCCACATTCCCTCGTTTTCTCACCCACCCCTCAGATTAAAATCGCTGTATCAAGGCTCCCAAATCAACTACTGACCTGAGCCATCTCCAAATTCCTATGGCCTATTAGAGTTCACCCTGACTGCAAGAACCATTCTGAACTCAACAGTCAAAGACAGGGTCATTTTCTCCCACAAAACTTGTGCACTTTGGGGCTAGAGAGACTGCTTAGCAGTTAAAGGTGCTTGCTTGCACACCCTGGGTTCAATTCCCTAGTACTCACATGAAGCCAGATGCAAAGAGTGGTACATGTGTCTGGTGTTTGTTCATTTGTAGTGGCAGGAGTCCCTGGCACACCCATACATACAAACACATGTACAAATAAATATTATTTAAAAAAAAAAAAAACTTAGAGGCAGGAGGAGCACCATGAGTGTGAGGCCACCCTGAGACTACATAGTAAATTCCAGGTCAGCCTGCACTACAGTGAGATACTACCTCAGAAAGCCAGAAAGGAAAACAAACAAAAAACTTCTGCATTCCACCTTGGCTAGAAGCATCAAGAAGTTTGCTCAGGGCTGGAGTGATGGCTTAGCAGTTAAGGCATTTGCCTGCAAAGCCAAAGGATCCTGGTTCGATTCTCCAGGACCCACATAAGCCAGATACACAAGAGGGCACATGCATCTGGAGTTCATTTGCAGTGGCTGGAGGCCCTGGCATGCATATCCTCTCTCTCTCTCTCTCTCTCTCTCTCTCTCTCTCTCTCTCTCTCTCTGCCTCTTTCTCTCTCTCTCAAATAAATAAAAAATATATATATTTTAAAAGTTTGCTCAATCCCATAGCCAAATTGCCAGAATAATCCCTGGCTTTTTTTTATGTAGGGTAGGAAGGGTTTATGGGGCTATCCCTCCAGTCTTGGGAAGTCGCTTGAATGAAGACCAGAAAGTAGGAGACAGAGGGCCTATAGTTAATGTGGTTAGAGTTTGGTGGGGACAAGCCACCGATGGGCCTCTGGGAATGAGCTTGCTCATCTGTCTCTCCTCCCTGTCCTCACAACCACTATTAGATTCCTCCAGCAGTCCCCTAACAGATCTCTGCTTCGAAATCTGCTCAATCCACTTGCTCCATTCAACTCCCAGCACATCATGGGACTCCTAAAATAGATTTTTGCCATGCCATTCTTGCTCTCCCCTAAAAAAAAAATTAATAATAATAGCAGAAGCAAGTCCAGAACTCTATGACAGCATTTGTGGACCCTCACAAGGCCCTCAGCCTCCAAACTCCAAACTCCAGCCACACTGACCATAAACCCTGCTTCCTGCTTTCCAGTCTTCATTAGATCTGTTCCCCAAGTGGGGAGGGCTTCTCATAACCTTGTGATGTCTGAGTCACCTCTGCATCTTTCATGTCAGCACAGGGTTGGGCATGTGCTAATATGCTAATACATATGTGCTAATCGTTTTATAAAATTAGAAGGGAGCACTCTGAGATAGTACAGCCTAGGCTACATAGCAAGACCCCATCTTAAAACCAAATCAAAGTAAAACAGAAAAGGCAGAAGGTTTTATTTGGCGAGCCCAGAAATCAGCTTCTGGCAAATCTCCAGATTACTTATGCCTGCATTCACTTTCCGAATCTGTCAAGAGGGGAGCATGGATGTCTGTTCTATAAATGGTATAGCCTGTCTCAAGGATAAAATTATATAACTGAAGCAGTTACCTCTGCAAAGGGGCAAAAGCTGTTCCAGACCCAGCTAGCTTCATCACTTGCTAACCCATTCATTCATCTCCTCATGCGTTTAACATTTACTCAGCACATGCCAGACTCCAAACCATCCTCCCTCCCTCCCAAGAACCCCAATATTTCAAGCCTGGGTTGATGAATTCAGGTCTGTCTCTTCCTATGAGGAGGAACATTTCTCCCTCATGGCTACATCACCAGATACCCAGCTCAGGGTCTACACACATTTGAACTAAGCTCCCCTTAGCTGCACCAGCTGTATAGAGTGAGCCTTCTGTGTTATTCCAATCACCTCTCCTGAGACTGGGAGCCCGGTCCGGTCGCCCTTGAGGATTGGTCTTGCTAGCCTCTAGGGCGTGCCCAATGGGGAGGGATGAGGACAGGAGGGCTGGGGAGTTAGAGAAGGTGCTTACTTGAAGATGCAGTCGTAGATCACTCCTCAGGTCTCAGCTTTTCTCTCAAATGTGAAGAAGCACAGTGACTCTGGTCAGTACCCAAAAGTGAACTCAGGGGTGACTTGAGTTAAACTGTCCCCAAGCCCCACCCTCTTCATCAGCCACCACCTACCAGAGCCATGGTAATTCAGGAAGATGCACTTCCGTCCAAGGTTGCTCTAAAGGGAACCCAGGGTAGGCAGGGTCACAGTGCAAACTTAAGCAAGATGATCACAGACGAAGTTGGAGGCCTTAGTTGAGTCGAGGATCCCAAAACATCCATCCCCTGTGCAATGATGAGAGCTCTATTCATGTCAAAGACACCAAGAATTGAGGCGATTAGCCCCTTAGAAAGAAGTGGAGAAGACCAGCTTGGGAAATGTGTGATTGCAATGGAAGGCTTTCCAAAATGTGGTAAGCACAACTATGCAAGAGGAAGAGAATGGCTGTGCAGGAGAGCCGGTGGAGCAAGCCGGGTCCATGCTGACATCCTGCTACAGCGAGGGCAGCAAGCACACAGCCAATGTCACACACGCAGGTGCCTTGTTGGTCCTCGTGAGGATATGCACAGAAGGGATGCATGGTGGGAGAGGTGCTAGCAGCCAGACAGAGTAGTCTAGCCCTCCATCCATAGGCTAAGGGCGAAGAATAGGCTCACACCGAGGGGTCTTCCCCACTGGACAGGCCTTTGCAGGCTCCTGTGGTGCTTCTGACCACAGAGTTGTTTTTCCCTTGAACTTGTCTCCTCAAATGCACACAACCTTGGGGCATCACTGCATGAAACTAAGCACGCAGCAACAATCTCCACTTCCTAACCAGTTTTACTTTCTTTTCTTTGTGGTGCCGGGGACTGAAGCCAGGGCCTGATGGAGTCAGGCAAGCACTGCCATTAAGCCCCTCCAACCAGAGTTTGAGAGCACATGCCCTGTCTCTGGCAGCCTCAACAGACTAGACTTGGCCCTAACAGGCCAATTAAAGAGATGAGTAGTGGTGAAAAGCAGAGAGATTGAATCAAGGTGAACTGGGAAGAATAGGAGATGAAGGGGTACCTTTTCAGGGTGTTGACGTAAGCCTTAGGTTCAAATAGAGGAGGATGTGGGGCAGGAGGAAAGAGGTAAACATAATTTAGCAGTCCTGATTAAAGTGCGCTCCCTCCTGTTGTCTGGCTCCAATCCTGCGAGGTAGTTTGATAGGAAGTAGTTACTACTGTCATCCTGTCATCACCAAGGGGTCAGTCTCATTCCTACAAGACAATCTGTTCCAGGATACATCCTCTTCATCATAGTTAATTGTCCTCATTATTTTGATAGAGGGGCTTTTGATCGAAGCTTTGCTGTTCCTGAGATCCAAGGTGACTACAGGTTTAGGACTTATCTTTGTGCCTTCAGCCTTGACAAATGATAAGCTAGGTTAGGTAGCCAAGACACATGCTATGCAGAGCCAAGCAGGAATCTGGCCCAAAGTAATGGAGATGGATACAAAAATGAAGGCAGAGATAACCTGTTTCTGTAGGCCCAAGTGAGAAGTCAATGTTTGTTTGTTTTGTTTTGTTTTGTTTTTAGCAAAAGCAGCTTCCAAATACCTGTTACAACTTCTACCAAACTGGTGGCCGCATTACATTTTTAGGCTGTTGCATCCCCCCTACCATTATCCAGATAGATGACATCTACACGACAGTGTGGAGAAACAGAGATGGTGGCTCCTGCCTCAGCTTCATTATGATGAGACCTAGAATCATGGAAGATGCTGGCCTTGCTATACTCTGACAGGCAGGCTAGTAAGGGATGGTGCTGGGGACGCCAGACTGGCAGTCACCCACAACACAGCAACCTTGCCTAGCCTGGGCAAATCAACTTTGATGGAGTATATGGCCCTGAATGTGAAAGGTGCAAGCGTGATGTCAGCAGCTAATTTTTTTTGAGGCAAGATGAGGTGATTGCCAGTGCTCATTGTCGATGTTTCTGGAAGTCCAGCGTTCATTTCTCCAGGAAGTGGGTGTCCTGTCCTAGCCACAGTGCCAGGGCTGGCCTGGGTTAAGGCCAGTGAAGGCTGGACTTGAGGTCTGAAGACACCTGGGCCAACCCTAGCCGTAGCAGAGGTACAGCAGTTGCCAGATACCAGATGGCCACCGACCAACAAGGGAAAGAAAGTGCTGGTAAGACTCTCACAGCCCTTAGTGCCATCTCCAACTATGCAGAACTGTGGAACTGGAAGAGTGAACACAGCAGGGTCAGAAGACCACTGCTGGGCTCCGAGCTTGTTCCTCTCTGTCTACAGAGCCCACAGCCAGGCACGCAGGCTCCCCCGGCAAGCTCGCCCACAATCTTTCATCCCTTTTATACTCTGAATAGGCCTTGCAGCTCCTCCACAGTCATGTAGCTGCTTCCGCTGTCTTTGTTCCAGCTGATTTGACTGGAATGACCCCCGCTCCATCCCACCACCACGCTAGCTCTCTAACTTTATCTGTTTTCCCATAATCTTTAAATTATAGTTCAGTCAGCAGCAGTGGTAGGGAGCCCTTCCATAACAACTTCCTTCCAGCTCTGACCCCAGCTGGGAGCCTTCCTACACTGATGTCCTATCTTAGACTTGCCAGTTCCATGGCATTTGCAAGTTTATTAAAATCATCTGTTTGTGTTCAACTTACCTGTTGAACTATGGGCTCCCAGATGTTTCTAATTCACCTTTAGAGCCACAAGGCCTGGTTCCAGACCTGACATGGAATGCCTATGGGTTAATGTTTGTTAACCATCTCAATAGTTAGGACTTTTGAAAGACAGGCAATAAATAACCTTTTCTTCCTTCCTGGTCATAGGCTTTCAGCACTTTTTCTTTTATTATAATTTTTTTTTTTTTTTTTTTTTTTGGTTTTTTGAGGTAGGGTCTCACTCTAGCCCAGGCTGATCTGAAATGCACTCTGTAGTCTCAGGGTGGCCTCGAACTCATGGCAATCCTCCTACCTCTGCCTCTGAGTGCTGGGATCAAAGGCGTGAGCCACCACGCCCAGCTTGTAATTTTTAAATCTATTTATTGGAAGCAGAGGAGAGAGTAAGGGAAGGAAGGGAGAGTATATGAGCATGCCAAGCATTCTTGCCCCTGCAAACAAACCACTTTGTGCTTCTTGCTTACATGGGTACTACGGAATTGAACCCAGGCAGTCAGGCTTTGTAAGAAAATGCCTTTAACAACTTAGCCACCTTTCCAGCCTGCTTTCAGCACCTTTTCAATTTGGATGGTTACAATGTCTAATTTCCCCACTGATAACCATTGGCCTCCCACCAATTTACTACCTGCCTTCTTCAACTTCCCACTGGCTAAAATCAACTTACGGCCCGAACTCCTTTGCCTCACAGGAATGAGCTTATCCAACTTCAAGTTTACAGTCATCCATCTTATGGCTCAAGCGGGAGGTAAGAGGTAAGTGTAACACAGACAGCATAAGCTCTGGTATTAGGTAGACCAGGGTTCAAATTCTACACTATTTTTCCAGTTGTTTGATCAAAAATCTCTACTTCTCTGAGCATATTCTCCATTATAAAAGAGAAGACACTAATTTTTCCACCAGATTTGCATGAGGCCTGGAAACATGGCAGGTGTCTGCCCTGCTATAGTTTACTACATACCAACCAGGTATGCAGGCTGCACGCTGGGGCAAGGGATGCAGCTGGGAAAAGCAAGCTGCTCAGCACCAACAACATAACATCCTGTCTAGCCTGGGGCTTGTCTCTTAATTTTGTTGAGGGAGAATGTTGGAGTTACCCTTGTGTTGCTGAGACAATGCACCAAAAACCAGCTGACCAGAGGAAAGTGTTTTGTTTTTTTGCTTTTTTTGCTCATGGTCTTGAGGGGAAGCTCCATGATGGCAGGCGAACTATGGCATGAGCAGAGGCTAGACATCACCTCTGCCACAGCAGGTGGAAAACAGCAGCAGGAGCGTGAGCCAAACTCTGGCAAGGGGCTGGCTATAACACCCAAAAGCCTACCCCCAACAGCACACTCCTCCAGCAAGGCTCCACCCCCCAAACTGCCATCAGCTGGGGACCGAGCACTCAAGAGTTCTGAGAAGGCGGCAGGCACTTGGAGTAAGACCCTGTGAGTATGCAGCAGAGAAGGTTGCGTGCTTAGGAGAAACGGGACAGGCACAGCACCTGTTGGAGGATTGTCCTAAGGATGAAATACAATAGCCTGTGAAGTTCCTGGAGCGTCTACCTTCTCCACGAGCTGGCAAAACGAAGCTAGAGGCATCTGATTCAAACCACTGTGGAGAATATGGAACTGAATGTGAAAGGTGTAGCTGTGACTCCTGCCAACAGAGCATCTGAAGTCTCATGAGGGAAGGCGAGGCTGTGCCCCAATGAACATTGCCAGCACTCCTTGGGTCTACTGCTGGGCGACCCAACCCTGTAAACATGCTTCTTAAGCAGATTTTAGAAGTCTACTTCTGGATTAGGTCTCCTAGAAGACATGTGAGTTTAAATACTTTCTTTGTAAGGATCCAGGGGATAGGGCTAGGATTAGGGTCATACAAGTGAGACGCCTAGAATGTACAGTGTATAGGCAGATACCCTCCTGAGCTCATGCCAGTGTTAATCCAAGAGTGGGGTCTATACCTAGTCCTATTCCTGACAGGGGAGCTAGAAGTGAGACTGCAAGGGAAAGAAGTCAAAACTGCCAGGCGTGGTGGCACACACCTTTAATCCCAGTACTTGGGAGGCAGAGGTAGGAGAATCACTGTTGCGTTTGAGGCCACCTGAGACTATGAATTCCAGGTCAGCCTGGGCTACAGCGAGACCCTACCTCAAAAAAAAAAAAAAAAAAAAAAAAAAAAGGGAAGAAGTCAAAACTGTCAATAAAATTAAGTTGCTGCTGGGAGCTACTGTGGTTCAGTCCTACAGGGGCCTCCTGAGAGAATGGTAGGGTGTAGATCAGCCTGCCTGAGGAGTGAAGATGAGGCACTTTTTTTCCCAGCTTCTATTCTCACTGGCTGAGAGCTGCCTCGAGATACTCGTTATCTGGTGCTCTCAGACTGCCAACAGAAACCAAGAGAAGTCCTAACACAGTTGCAGGCACTTGAAATAAGACTCTGAGAGTAGAAAGTAGAGAAGGATGCCTGCCCAGGGAAATGGGATGGGCACAGCACCTGCTAGAGGGCCGTCATAAGGATGAAATGTAATAGCCTGCCAAGTTCCTGCAGCTTCTAAGTTCCCCATGAGCTGCCAACATGAAGCCAGGGCAGTCAGTCCCCAGTGCTCGTTCTTAGGACAAGTGTCTCCTCTTGCAGCTGCAGGCCACCACCTCTCTGGCCCTTCTGCCCCTCACTGCAATGCTATGCACACAAAACTAGCGTCACATTAGTAACAGGTGCTGCTATTAGCTCATTTTACTAACAGATCATTGTGAAATAGCCTTTATACAAATTAAATGCTGAGAACCCTTTAAGCATAATTGTTTTCTCATTTTACCCACAAAAATGTGTTACCATACCTACTTCAGAGTCACTGAGGATTAAATGATGGTACATGCATTGCCTGGACCACAGCAGTTGTTCAAAAAACAAACAAACAAAAATACAGCTAGAGTGCTGGGTGTGGTGGCACACACCTTTAATCCCAGCACTTGGGAGGCAGAGGTAGGAGGATCACTGAGAGTTCGAGGCCACCCTGAGACTACATAGTGAATTCCAGGTCAGGTCAGCCTTACCTTAAAAAGAAAAAGCTAGAGCTAAGTATGGTATCTTTATCCCAGCTGAGGTAGGAGTATTGTCTTGAGTTTGAGGCCAGCCTGGGGTTACAGAGTGAATACCAGGTCAGCCTGGGCTAGAGCCAGACCCTGCCTTGAAAAAGAAAAGAGAAAGAAAGAATAGCTATTATGTATGTGATACCAACCATAATGTCAGACATTACAGTAAGAAATGACTTCTGCATTCTTTTTCTAACTTAGTTTGCATGCAAAGGGCTGAGGAGATGGCTCACTTTTTTTTTTTTTTTTTTGCAATGGCTGCCAATCCAGGGGAAATGGGATGGGCACAGCACCTGCTAGAGGGCTTGTCATAAGGATGAAATGTAATAGCCTGCGAAGTTCCTGCAGCTTCTAAATTCTCCATGAGTTGCCAACATGAAGCCAGGGCAGGCACTCCCAAGTGCTCATTCTTAGGAGAAGTGTCTCCTGGCCCTTCCCCAGCATTCATGTAAAACTGGATGTGGGCCAAACTCATTTGCAGTGGCAAGAGACCCTGACTCTTGGAAAGTGGAAAACAGACACCTCAAGGTTATCCTCTAACCTCCATATGCATGTTGTGGTATGTATTCAGCCATACACACATACACATAAAATAAATAAATCTGCCTTTTTAAAGAGCCATAGGCAGAACACAGGGCCTTAATGCCTGTGCTGGGTCTTCCATCCCAGCTACCTATAAACTCTTCAGTTTAATATCCACCTCATTTTCTTTTTTGTTTTTCGAGGTAGGGTATCACTCTAGTCCAGGCTGATCTGGAATTCTCTATGTAGTCTCAGGCTGGCCTCAAACTCACGGCGATCCTCCCTCCTCTGCCTCCTGAGTGCTGGGATTAAAGGCGTGTGCCACCACATCGGGCCTCATTTTCATCTTAGAATAAAGAGAAAGGTTGCATTAGACATGACAAATCAAAAGTGAGGGGTCTGAGTTGTACATTGATTTATCCTGGCCCAAGATCATTTGTTGGTTAATGGTCACCTCCCACAGTCTTTCATTAAAACTTCAATCAGCTGGGGCCAAAGATAGCTCTTTTTTGCCCTTTGATTGTCTCTTTCAGGTAGTTATTTCTGCCATTTGATGTTCTTATCTTTAGAGTCTGCCTGTGCACAAGGACAAACCACATTTTGTTCTGCACTGGCAGGTCTCAGGCAGTGTGGAGAACGTGCCCTACTCCAGCAATGTTACTGAAACAACTTGCTGTTGCCACTATCACCTTGGACAGCAAGAGAACTAATTTTGGTTTAAAGAGATGACTGTCCTTGGCACCCCCAGTGGTTAATCTACTTTGAAAAAAAATAACTGCACAGGAAGTAATATTAGGGTGCTAGGAAGAATGGCAGAACGTGTGCCTCAAAGGTCTTAGGTCTTGGGCTGAAAAATCTTAACTGGGTGAGGAGAGCAAGAATGAAGTTATAGGTCACTGAATAGAAGGACAATAGGGTAAGCAGTGGGATTCAGTACCCTAGACATATACAGAATGGTGTCAGGGACAGTCAAGGCTTCAGCTTGTGTAGTACACTATAAGTGAAGATAGGTGGTATGTTAATGACTAGCAAAGAAATTCACTTAGAAACATCAATTTATGATTCTCAGAACTACCTCTTCAATTAAAATATCCACACTGCAAGTCCACAACACAGAGGAAAAAAGGAAAATCTCAATCTATTGAAATAAGACTTTATACCGACATAGATAAATATATTTAATTTTTTTTATCACTAAGCAAATTCAAACAAACTGTTATAAAACAGAATACTATACACAGTTGTCTGTATAGATCATATAAAACATGAGAACCAAAATGCTGAGCTGGTGCTGGTGGTGAAAATTGCAGAATCAAAACTTGTCAACAGTGAACTGAAGGCCACTATAGCTTACTGAATATGCCCACTCTTTAAACAAATAGTTCTAATCAACTTTCAGACCTAGAAACTCAGGATTTTCTCCTTTTTCTTCTGCCAGCTTTGGTCCGTGTCCGGCCACCTGGCCGGACAGCAAGTTGCTTTTTGAAGTCCACTAAACAATCTGTAACTTCTGAAATGGAAACAAAAGACTTGATGGGAGACTCAGTGAAGTCAAGCTGTGCAAGGGAACTCTGCACTTCTCTGCTGCAGCCTGCCTCTTCCACTCGTGGTGAGGGTAACCTAGGAAGAAGGGAAAAACTGAGGTTCAATATCCACCTACTAACACCAAGTATGTGCTGTGTGCTATACCAGGAGCTTAAAATATATTAGTAGCCCTAATGATCTTTATAATACTCCAACCTGTAGGTATCATCACATGCTGATAAATGGAGCCTGGGTAAAGCCATGGAGGCACAGAGAGGCTACAGGGTGAGACCCAAGTTCCTGCCCCACCTGATCAGAAGATCATGTTTGTATGGGTATAGAAAGGAAGGAAGGTGACAGTTGGGGATGGTGGGCACACCTTAATGCCAGCACATGGTAGGCAGACACAGGAAGATTGCCATGAGGTAGAGGCCAACCTGGCGCTACAGATCAGATCAACCTGGGCTAGAGTAAGACCCTGCTTGAAGAGGAAGGGAGGAGGGAAACAGCTTCCGTGCTTCCTACTTTACCACCATGAGTGAATGGAGAGACCCAGCAACCCTTAACCAGCTAGATCAGGGTCACCAAGTAAGGAGATGGGTCACATTACTTCCATAGTCATTTCTATAAGTAACTTTTAAGTCATTTACTTTTTCTATCTGTTTGCACATGTGTGTTGCCACTGCTGTCTGCTTGCATCAGGCTTACATGGGTGGCTGGAGAACTGAACTCCAGGACAGCAGGCTTTGCAAGCAAGTGCTCTTAACCACTGAGCCATCTTCCTATTCCCTCCACAGTGATTTCTATTTTAACAGTTTAGCTATCAAACTACGTAAAGAATCCAGGCTTTGGCCTGCACTCTGCAGAACTCCAATAGCTACACTTCAATGTACACTCCACTCACCCGAAAGCTCCTGCTTCTGAAGACCTGGTCTTGATCTCTGCACCTGGAGAGATGAAAGTAGTAATGTTGGCAGTCGTCCCACTTCTACTGGTCTGGTGCTTCCTGTGTTCTAGAGACTACTTTTTATTCAGCCTATTTAAAAGCAGCTTAGATCCCTAATCCTCTGACCACAGATTTAGCATTAGCATCTATCAAACTCAACTGTGAATATCTTTGAATGGACTATTTCTGAGTAAATCTACCTCAGATCTGGACTTGCGCAATAAGGAGTTGCCAGGAGGAATCTTCCACCTGAACAGATTCACAAACTGGTGATCTAGAGGAAGCAAGATGTCAGACTTAGGCTGTCTTTTTATTTATTCCATTTTTTTACATTTTATTTTTTATTGACAATTTTTATAAATGTACATTATGTATTTTGATCATAATTCCCTCCCATTGCCTTTTGTCCCCCTTCCACTAAATCCCTTCTCCCCAACTAATCCCTCTTCCACTGTGATGTTTTTTTCGCTCTCTATCACACATGCTGAAATGTTGATGGGCCCAATATAATGCAAGTCTTGTGCAGGTAATGACAGCTTCTGTGAATTCATAAATGCAACAGCCTCTTCATGTCTGGGAGACAGTGTTTCAAAGCACTTCTCCCTATTCTCTGTCTCTTATAATCTTTCTTTCCCATCTTCTGCAATGTTTCCTGAGCCTTGGAAGAAGAATAGAGGTGTCTTATTTCGTGCTGATCATCCAAATAGTCCCTTATTGTCAGCACTTTGATGAGTTTTGAGTCTCATTTGTAGTTACTGTCATCTGCAAAAAGAAGCTTCTCTGTGACTTAGTGGTTAAGCGCTTGCCTGTGAAGCCTAAGGACCCCGGTTCGAGGCTCGGTTCCCCAGGTCCCACGTTAGCCAGATGCACAAGGGGGCGCACGCATCTGGAGTTCGTTTGCAGCGGCTGGAGGCCCTGGTGTACCCATTCTCTCTCTCTATCTGCCTCTTTCTCTTTCTGTCTGTCGTTCTCAAATAAATAAACAACAACAACAACAAAAAAGAAGCTTCTCTGAAGTAAGATGAGAAGAGCTCCTATCTATGGTCACAAGCATAATATTTAGAGGGCCAATTTGATGAGTACAGCATATCCACTTAGCCAAACAGTAGTAGCTTCTCATTTAAGGCCTATAACCTTCCTAGCCACAGACTTTTCACTAGTTTTCAGTATTAGGCATTAATTCCTTCCCATAGAATGGGCCTCATATCCAAAGAGAGCAGTTGGTTAGCCTCCTAAATTATGCCACCCCTGCACTTGTACCACATTTTGCCCAGGTGCGAGTTGTGTAGCTCTAAGGTCCACCACTGGTTAAGAATGCTATGACTTTTCTCCCCCAGCAGCCTGCTGAGCATTTTTCAGCACTATGCCAGCTATCCAACAAGGAGGAAGTTTCTAGCTCATTTCCAGCTTGATTTTTCAAGTGTCCTGAAACATGTGGTGTCTTCACAGTATAGGGTCTTATCAGCATGGGTGTTCAGGAGCACTGGCAACAGCCTGTATTTTGGGGGGTGCCTCAAAGGTCTACCTGACCAGCCAAGGCTGTCTTTTTATAATCAATAAACACAATAGATTTGTTTGTGGGTATGAAATACAGCAGTAGACAGTAAGCAAATCCCACCAGGCTTCAACCAAAGGAACTCTTCCACTTGCATCTAGTAAATCTGACTAACAGCAACTAAAGCAACAATAGTAGTAATAACAGCTAACATCTATCAAGAGCCTACTTATGCCAGGGAATATGGTTACAGCTCTTAGTAGATACAATCTTTGCAATCTCTAAAGTTGGTATCACTAATGCTCCAGACAAATCCACTCTAATGCTCCCCTAAATACCGAAAGCACAAAGAGGAGTTATTTCCTATAATACTGTACGAGCATAGCTTGTGGACACTAAGATAAAAATAACATGAACATTGCACAAACCATTAAGAACGGGCAGTAAGGTCTGTATGTTTGGTTTTCTATGATTGTTCACTTAGAAGTTTTACTTGGGACTTTTGTTATTTTCCTGTGATTTGGAGTCCCGTTTCCCTCTCCCTCTGCCCCCCCCCCCCCCAGTTTAATAGGCAGTCCTACCTCAGGCTTTATAAAGCCTGACATGAAAAACACAAAACTTGGGGGCTGGAGAGATGGCTTAGTGGTTAAGCGCTTGCCTGTGAAGCCTAAGGACCCCGGTTCGACACTCGCTTCCCCAGGTCCCACGTTAGCCAGATGCACAAGGGGGCGCACACATCTGGAGTTCGTTTGCAGAGGCTGGAAGCCCTGGCGCGCCCATTCTCTCCCTCTCCCTCTATCTATCTTTCTCTCTGTGTCTGTTGCTCTCAAATAAATAAATAAAAAATTTTAAAAAAAAAGCACAAGACTTGGTATCTCCCCATGTTCCTGGGGGGAGAAATGGGTAAGATTGAATCTCAAAGGCTGGCTGATTGGGAGAAAAATAAAAATAGTGCACTCACATTACCCCCAAACAACTGGTAGTTGACAGTGGCTATCTCCCCTGAAAGGCTTTAAACAGAAGCCCAGAAAATTGGTCTTGAAGTCCTCACCTGTGGTCTTGTGCTCAGACTGTTCCAAGAGATTGAGGAGTCGGCCTTCATTGTGGCCTTTTTCCTGTGACAGAGAAGAACAGGAATGAAAAGTTACTTCATTGCAGGGTCTAAAACACAATTGCTGAGCCAGGCGTGGTGGCGCACGCCTTTAATCCCAGCACTTGGGAGGCAGAGGTAGGAGGATCGCCATGAGTTCAAGGCCACCCTGAGACTACAGAGTTAATTCCAGGTCAGCCTGGACCAGAGTGAGACCCTACCTCGAAAAACCAAAAAAAACAACAAAAAAACACAACTGCCTTAGCCCAAATTACAACCCTCACCCCCCCCCCAAAGATAAAAAGTGTGGTGACACAGCCCTAGGCAATCTTGCTTTCTAACAAATGACACTACTAAAGAGAACACAGCCCTGAGTCTAGAATTTAACTCAAGGATAGCTACAGCAGCAAGCCAAGTTACTCCACAAAATTTCTATCCAAGAACAGCAGGTTCTGCCTGATATCAGATTTGAGGACATTTAAATTAAAAATCAACAATATTGGGCCGGGTGTGGTGGCAAATGCCTTTAATCCCAGCACTCGGGAGGCAGAGGTGGATGGAGTGCCGTGAGTTCAAGGCCACCCTGAGACTACATAGTGAATTCCAGGTCAGCCTTGGCTAGAGTGAGACCCTACCTTGAAAAACAAAACAAACAAACAAAAAATCAACAATATCAGGGCTGGAGAGATGGCTCAGCAGTTAAGGCATTTGCCTACAAAGCCAAAGGAGCCAGGTTCAATTCCCAAATACTCATATAAAGCTAGATGCACAATGTGGCTCATGTGTCTGGAGTTTGTCTGCAGTGGCTAGAGGCCCTGGCACACACATTCACTCATTCTCTCTAGTAAATTAAAAAAAAAACATTTTTACGTTAAAAAATGAATATCAAGGTAACTTCTATAGGTATCAATGTCAAAACAAATAAACCAGCTCTTTGGTATAAGTAGGCATTCACCTATAAGTCCTAACCCCAAATCACTACTACCCCATCCACAGATAAGTCCCTTTGTTTGGGCATGGCAGTGAATGGCTTCCCCTGACTAAGATGTTACTAAGACTTTACCTTTTATCTTTAAACCAAAACTTACTTTTTCCTAATCTCTAACCACTAGGCCCAGAAAGTACTTACATCTATTTTCCCACTGATCAGGGACCACACTCTGTAATTTCTCTATGGATAGGCTGAAAAGACTTCAACAGAGTTCATTTCACATGTTTTTTTCTAGCAGCGGGGTATATATTAGCTGGAAAGCAACTTGATATAATATTTCAAAAGGCATTAAAATGCTTACTTATGCGTCAGAAAATCTAGCATTGGGTTGGATAGATGGTTCAGTTAAGGCACTTGCCTGTAAAGCTTAATGACCAGAGTTAGATTCCCTAGTACCCATGTAAAGCCAAATGCACAAAGTGGCACATGCATCTGAGTCCCTTTGCAGCAGCTGAAGACCCGCCCATTCTCTCTGAGTCTCTTCTCTTTCTCTGCTTGCAAATGATAAATAAAATATTAAAACAAAAGGGAAATTCTACTATAGGGAAATAATTGGTGACATAAAAATGGATTAATGGTGTTTTTTGGTTTTTTAAAAATTTTTTGTTCATTTTTATTTATTTATTTGAGAGTGACAGAGACAGAAAGAGGCAGATAGAGAGAGAATGGGCACGCCAGGGCTTCCAGCCACTGCAAACAAACTCCAGACGCATGTGCCCCCTTGTGCATCTGGCTAACGTGGGTCCTGGATAAGCGAGCCTTGAACCGGGGTCCTTAGGCTTCTTAGGCAAGCGCTTACCCGCTAAGCTTTTTTTTTTTTTTTTTTTTTGAGAAAGGGTCTTACTACCTAGTTCATGCTGGCCTAGAATCCACTATATAGCTCAGATTGGACAAAAATTCATATCTTCCTATCTCTACATCCTTAACATGACATCATGCTCACCTTAGATTGTTTTGTTTTGTTTGTTTTTTGAGGTAGGGACTTGCTCTAGCCCAGGCTGACCCAGATTTCACTGAGATATAGAGTCTCAGGATGGCCTTGAACTTACAGAGATTCTCCTACGTTGGCCTCCCAAGTGCTGGAATTAAAGGTGTGTACCACCACACCTGGCCTTAATGTTTTGTTTTGGTTTGGTGTGGTTTTTCAAGTTAGGGTCTCACTCTAGCCTGGGCTAACCTGGATTTCACTATGTAGTTTCAGGTGGCCTCAAACTCATGGCAATCCTCCTATCTCTGCTTCCTGAGTGCTGGGATTAAAGGCATGAGCCACCACACCCAGCAGATTAGTGTTTTAAACAATCATATAATACAGATTAAAAAAAAAACCACCTAAATGACCAATAATATGGCAATGGTTAAGTGACCAACAAGATGTTTCTGGGTGTTAAGGTCTGAGATAGGGTCTCAATATGTAGCCTGGTTGGTCTGGAATTCATTATGGAGACCAGGCTGCCTCAAACTTGCCAGTGATCCTCCTGCTCATCTCCCCTGCCTGTGGTAGTATTAATGGTGAGCTGAACTTTACCCAACTGACAGAATTTTTTACTATCATTTATGAGACTGTGCTTTTGTACACTTGTGGAGGTCAGAAGACAATATTTGGATTAATCCTTGCCTGACCATCTCACTTAAGGTAAGACTTCTCTCTCTGGATTCTCATTCTGTTGGTCTTTCCTGGGCTTGCACTGAGCTTCCAGGAAATTCTGCCGAAGCCTGTATCTCGCCAGCAGTGTCAGCATGCTGGGATGAGAGAAACTCGCCACAGCTTCTGGTTTTTTCTGGAGGGTCTGGGGGTAAAAGTCAGGCATTCCATCTTCAGCAGCAAGTACTTGATCCCCTGAACCATCTCTCTAGCTCCACTCACAGAAAAAAAATTGTTTTTAAGTCTAAAAGTAAGCCCAGAAAGATGACTGTACTATACCATAGGGCCTTCTAACCTTTTTGTAAGGAGATGGCTCAGTGAATAAAAGTTGTGGTGGTCCAAATTAGGTGTCCCCCACAAACTCATGTATGTGGAATGCTAGGACCCCAGCTGGGGCAGTTTGGAGGTGGAGCTTGCTGGAGGAGGCATATTGCTGAGGGTGGGCCTTGAGGTTTATTTGCCTCTAGTTTGCCAGTGTTAGTCTAGCTCACTCTCCTGCTGCTGTTGTCCACTGGCATTGGCCAGGAGGCGATGCTCAGCCTCTGCTCATGCTACATGTTCCCTTGCCATCATAGAGCTTCCCCTTGAGTGTGTAAGCAAAAAAAAACCCTTTCCTCCACAAGCTGCTTTTGGTTGAGTGCTTTGTGTCAACGACAAGAAGGTAACAAATATTTCCTTACAAAGTCTTCCATCCCAGATTTGATTCCCCAGTATCCATGTAAATCCAGATGCAAAAAGCAATGCAAGAGACCTTAGCACGTGGACACACCCACATGCAAATAAACAAATAAAACTAAAATAAAAAAAAAGAAAGATCCTTTTCCAATCATGATCATTTCTCATTTGAGATATTTTTAAATACCTCTGTTTAGGTTGGTATATAAAATAGATGTAATAAATCAAATGTATACTGATAACAAAGTACAAATATATTAATTTTGAAATAGTTCTTTGGTGTGTGTGTGTATATATATATAATTTTTACTATTTACTAAGGACAAAAAAGTAAATCTATATACTAATGAGATGGATATGCTTATTTATTTTTTTATTTTTTAAAAACCTTTATTTACTTGAGAGAGAGAGAGAGAAAGAGGGAGAAAGAGAACGGGCATGCCAGGGCCTCTAGCCACTGCAAACGAATTCCAGACACATGCATCCCCTCGTGCATCTGGCTTACGTGGGTCCTGGGGAATCCAATGGAGGTCCCTTGGCTTTGTAGACAAATGCCTTAACCACTAGTCATCTCTCCAGCCCATGCTTATTTATTTTTATGACAAGAACTCAATCTCAGGCTGGAGAAATGGCTCACTGGTTAAGAGCATTTGCCACAAGCATGAGGGCCTGATTAATTTTCCAAGACCCATGTAAATAGATGGGCATGGCCACACATGCCTGTAACTCCATTCATTAGGGGAATGGAGAAAAGAGAAAAACTGCTTGGACTCATGAAAACTACAGCTTCACATTGAGAGAGAGAGAGAAAGAAAGAGAGGGAGGGAGGGAAGGAGAGAGGGAGGGACAGTCTTAAGGTAATACATGGATGACTACAGAGGAAAGACAATGTTCTCCTCTGGCCTCTGCATGCACACAGGCATGTGCATCTGCACATACATGTGCATATACCACACACATACACACACCACCACTGCCAAACATTCTTACTACACATGCAAAATAGTATATGAAGAATTAAATCTTTCCAGGAGTGGTGACCTACACCTTTATTCTCAGCATTCAAGAGGCTAAGGTAGGAGGATCACCATTAAATTCAAGGCCAGCCTGGACAACAGAATGAGCTCCAGGTCAGGCTGGGCTGGAGTTATAGTCTGCCTTAAAAAAATAAATAAATAAAAGAATGGAGCCTGGCCCACACCTTTAATCCCAGCACTTGGGAGGCAGAGATAGGAGGATCGCTGTGAGTTCAAGGCCAACCTGAGACTACACAGTGAATTCCAGGTTAGCCTGGGCTACAGCAAGACCCTACCAAACCAAAAAAAAGGCAAGAGAAACAAAAGAAAATGAGGACTAGAGAGACGACTCAGCAGTTAAAGGCACTTGCTTGCAAAGCCTGACTGCCCATGCTTGATTCCCAGTACTCATGTAAAGCCAGACACACAATATGCCCATGTGTCTGGAGTTTGTCTACAGTGGCAGGAGGCCCTGGCATGCCCTTACTCACTTATTCTCTCTCTCACATAAATAAATAAATAATAGTATAAACTGACATTAGTATGCTTAGGGTGATTTTAGAAATTCTCTCCTAATCCCAAGCCAAAATTCCTTTATTGATATGTTTTTAGAAACTCAATTTCTCTTTTTGTCTCTTTAGAAACTCAAATTTTAAAATTGAGTATTCTTATAATACAACCCAAAGATATACTAATTTAATACTCACATGCTGAGGAATGACAATAGAAAAATATTAAAAAGTCTTTGTTTCCAGTGATTAAACTATTATATTTCTACAAGATCAGAAAAAAAATTATTTATAATAAAAACACTCTTTCATAACATGCAACAGTTCTGAATGTGAGCCAAGGTGTTTCAGACAGTGTTGGTAGATGCTGTGTGGCATGACAACATGTCTGATGCAAAGTGCATGTGTTGGGTGTTCAGGACCATGACTGAAGTGAAGTTGTACAATGTAACATGGCAAGTGTTGACAGAAACATTGTGGGTTCATTTCACATTTGATTTTGGATTAACTGTTGGTTGTTACGCATTCAGAAACCTTTTACCATTTCTAAGTTTTTCACAAATCCCACTTTCATTTTCACTATCCCATATGGAGTTGCCACCAACAATTTAAGAACCTGTGCTACCCAGTAAGTTTTTGTAAATCCAAAGCATAAAATTATACTATAATATATAACACAAAACTATATGTATATAGTGTGTGGAGGTGAAGGAAAGAATTGCATTAAAAATACATAGAAGAAAATGGACTAAAAAATTAAAAGCTGTTATCATTGTGATTAATGGTTTACTGATTCTCATTTTCTACAATGAGCATAGATTACTTTTTAAACTGAAAAAAAAAAAAAAACCATAATTTTAAAAGTATACATCTTGTGGTCCGGGTTGAATTCCCAAGCCTCCTCCCACAAAAGCTGAACACAAAAAGGGCAAGAGGCTTTGATGTACCGATCCGCCAAATGCATATGCATACAAATAAATAAAATATTTTTTAATTATGATTATGGGCTGGAGGGATGGCTTAGTGGTTAAGACATTTGCCTGCAAAGCCAAAGGACCCAGGTTCAATTCCCTAGGACCTACATTAGCCAGATGCATGAGGGGATGCACGCATCTGGAATTTGTTTGCAGTGGCTGGAGGCCCTGGCATGCCCAGTCTCTCTCTCTCTCTCTCTCTCTCCCTTTTTCTCTTTCCCTCTTTCTCTCTGTAAAATAAATAAATAAAAATAAAATGTTTTAAAAAAATTTTTTAAGAAAGTATACATCTTGTCTCAATATGATAAACAGAAGGAGCTGAGGGTGTAGCTCAGCAGAGTGCTGGCCTTGCCTGGGTTTGACTACTCAGCGTAACATAAAACTCAAGTCCCAGTACCCAGGAGGTGAGGCAGAAGATCACAAATTCAAAGTCATCCTCAGCTATATAGTAAGTTTAAGGTCAGTATAGACTACATAAGACCCTGACTCTAGAAAAAGAGGGGTGGCTGATGAGATGGCTAAATGGCTAAGGCACTTGCCTGCAAAATCTAACAACCTGGGTTTAATTCCCCAGTATCGGCGTAAGCCAGATGGACAAATGACCCATGTATCTTAAGTTCATTTGCAGTGGCTAGAGGCCCTGGTACACCCATATTCTCTTTCTCTCTCTCACACACTCTCTCTCTGTACCTCTCTGCCTGCAAATAAATAATTTTTTTAAATACAGAAAGAGGGGACTGGAGAGATGGCATAGTGGTTAAGGCACTTGCCTGAGAAGCATAAGGACCCAAGTTTGATTCCCTAGTACCTACATAAGCCAGATGCATAAGGTGGCATATGCATCTGGAGTTTACGGTGGTGTGGTGGCTGGAGTCCTTGGTGTGCCCATTCTCTCTCCCCCCTCCCTCTCTCAAATAAATAAATAAAAAGATAAACAGGAAGGAAGGGGGAGAGAAAGGGAAAGAGGGAAGAAGTCAGGATATAACAAATGGAGGGGCTATTCCACAGGTACCTTTGGGTTCCTCCTCCGTTGCAGCTGTTTCCCTTCCATACTTGGATGTACTCTACCACGCCCATCTCCTGGGTCAGCCCTGGCAAGCTGGATACAGTTGTCTACATGACACTGATATTCTCTGAGTGGGACGAGGGACTTACAGAGGTAACACTTCTCATTCCTAGCCAATCAGAAGAGAGGGAGAAAAACCAGTTTCAAGATTTGCTTTTGCCCTAGGCTTTGAGATATGTAAATTGTGGTTTTTACATTTCAAAAACTTCTGCTGAGGAGACTTGTCAACCAATGCAGATTCACTCAGCAGGATCACCAATAAAACTAACCCTGTGCCAATCAAAAGGAGTAAGTGATTAGCAGTTTTCCCTTGCTGTTTCTCAGTACCTGCTGTTGCAGCAGTGGGACGGTAATGAAATCAGGTCTTCTAACTATCTCAAACAATGCTGATTGCTCCTCACACATAAAACATTCTGTCAAACTCTTCTGAAATTATGTGTAATCGTTTTTTTCAAAGAGAAGTTAAAATCTTGACAGAAAAGGGAGCACCAAGTGCATTAAATCAAGATGACATTTTTACCATGGTGGTGAACATGTCTGATTAGTAAATCAAGTCAGTCATCTATGTACTATTCAGCCATAAAAATGATAAAATCCTATCCTTTGTGGCAATATAGATGGAACTAGAAACCATTGTGTTAAGTGAAATAAGGAAGACAGAAAACGCAGCAGTGCGTGCCCTTACACTTATGCAGAATGTAGAACAGGTTACCAGAGGGTGGGGATGGGAAGGGGAAGGACTGGTGTTAACTTATACTGACACAGTAGTAGGAGTTTCTGCTTTACTATTATATAGTAGGGTGACTATATTTCGACAAGCTAGAAGAAAAGGGTTTGGATGTTTTTACCAGACAAAAATAACAAGTAGATATGTTTAACCGTATTTAAACATATCGAAACATAACATGGCACCTTGTTAATAAGTAGGACTGTTAAGTTTTCATGTACCAGTTTTTAAAATAAAAAGAACTAGAAAAGTTTCTACCTGTGCCTCACTGAGGTCTGCCAGTAGTGACAGTATACACAGTAGCCCCTTCCTCAGAATGGGCTTCTTAGTCAAGCAGTGGGCAGCCCACATCCCAAGTAAGTCTGCTATATTGCTCAACCTTTTGTAATTCAACTTCTGTATTAAGACATAGCAAAGTGTTCACTACTGTCTCAAAGTACCAGTCATCAAGTTGTAAATTCAAAGAAAACAGAGATCTAAAGGCAGGACAATTTCAGTATACCGAAAGAAGCCAGAGAGGTAACCTACACAGACATAACTTGGCAAAGAAATTAAGACAAAGAAATTCAGGCATCCAAGCAATGATGTGACTGGCAGGCCAAAGAAATAGAAGGTGACGAACTGGTCCCTTCATTCAGTCCAAATGATGGGATGTTAAACAGAAGCTCCACAAATGCAGCACAAATACTTACTTGTCAGAGTCCAGGGACGTCTGTGCTGCTGTCCTGCTATCATTTTTCTTCTTGGCCTCTCTTCGTCTCTGAGTCAATACTTTCTCACCAAAAAGAAAAAATAAAAAAAAGTTAGGGCTGGAGAGATGGCTTAGCGGTTAAGCGCTTGCCTATGAAGCCTAAGGACCCCGGTTCGAGGCTCAGTTCCCCAGGTCCCACGTTAGCCAGATGCACAAGGGGGCGCACGCATCTGGAGTTCGTTTGCAGAGGCTGGAAGCCCTAGTGCGCCCATTCTCTCTCTCTCCCTCTCTGTCTTTCTCTCTGTGTCTGTCACTCTCAAATAAATAAATTAAAAAAAAAAAAGTTAGCTGGCTGTAGACTCAGAAAAGACAAGACAAGGTACACAGGAAAGAGCAAAGCTCGAAACTGTTCTGTGGGGGGAGGGGGAAGTACATTAAACTGCCAGCTACAGAAACCTTTTACTGTTTACTAAGTCATGAGAACAAAAAGATTTAGTTCACTCTATGAAAGGTTACTGAGTACACACCTGTTTGCAGCAGTCACAGGAGGGATTCAGACTTTGTGAACCAAAATTCTGTCTGGTACAACACATGATCCAATAAAAAGCATACCATGAGATTCTCCAGTGAAGTACAGTAATGGAAGCTATATCTGAGTACTACAGAAGCTTCAATCTTTCCACAATTCTGCAGTGTTCCCTTTATAACTAAGGAAACTCTCCCTCCTATAATTAACTAGTCTCTTCCATGATACTAGAGCTACCACCTACTTTTAGTGGGCATAGATGATTATAGCCCAGGTTATGTACATATATTGTCTTTAACCAAAAGGTATCTGTTTATAAAATGACAGTCCCAAAACTTGAATCTCCTTCTCCCAGAGAATCCTGTTCTTTCTGCTTTCTTCATCTCTTACTTTGAAATAAGCTTTTTTTTCTTCTTTCTTTTTTGGTTTTTCAAGTAGGGATTTCCTCTAGCCCAGGCTGACCTGGAGTTCACTATGTAGTCTCAGAGTGGCCTTGAACTCACAGCGATCCTCCTACCTCAGCCTCCTGAGTGCTGGGATTAAAGGCATGTGCCACCATACCCGGCTAAACTTTATTCTTAAATAAAATAAAATCACAGTCTCTTAAGTGACCTTGCCACTTATTCAATGAAGTATTTTCCAGTCTTTATTCCTTGCCATAACAAAAACTGGCCATTTCTCTTTAACTATTACTTTCCTTCCACTTAATACCTAAAACCCCTACCACAGAGAATCTAGAAATGTTACTAGTCTGTGAAGTAACTTGGGTTGTTAATTATGTATTTAGTCCATAGGTCATCAAACTTTTCTGTGGGTCCAGTCAGTAAACAGGTTTAAAACACCATGTGGTCTATATTACAACTACTACTCAGTCTACATCATAGTAGGAAAACAGCCACACACAATATAAATAAATGGGTACAGCTGTGTTCCCATCAAGTTTTATTTACAATAATTGGTACCTGGCTAGATGTGGCCTATAGCTAAGTATAGTTTGCCTACCCTTTGAGCCCAACCTCCTATTCATACAAAATACCTTCTATACATCCCTGATAAGTGATCACAGCGGTCTTATTTTGACTCTAAGGGGAGTTCACTTCTCCTGGGAAAACTCATTTTATTTCTGCACAGCAATTTGGCTCAATTTGTATTTATTGGCAGCTGTATGAATACATTTATTTCTTTTCCACAAGTCAAATTTTTTTGTTTGTTTGTTTGTTTGTTTGTTTGTTTTTGGAGGTAGGGTCTTACCAAGCTGACCTGGAATTCACTATGTAGTCTCAGGGTGGCCTCAAACTCATGGCGATCCTCCTACCTCTGCCTCCCAAGTGCTGGGATTAAAGGCATGTGCCACCACGCCCAGCTATTACAAGTCAACTTTTATTTTAAAAAGTTATTTATTTGCAAGGAGAGACGGGGCGGGGGAGAATAAGTGTACCAGGGCCTCTAGCTACTGCAAACAAACTCCAGATGTGCCACTTTATGCATCTGGTTTTATGTAAGTACTGGGGAATAGAACCCAGATCATTAGGCTTCGAAGACAAGTGCCTTAACCACTGAGCCATTTCTCCAGCCCAAGACAACTCCTTTAACACTAAAAAAAAAAAAAAAAAAAAAAAATCATTATGTTAGATTCCCTTGGTCATCTATCCCAGTAAGATATAACCTCCCTAAAAGGAAGGAGTCCACATAGTCACTCAGTCACTAAGAATTCGAATGAAGGCCTCTGAGGTGCCCATGTAACTCTAATCCTTAACATGATCCTCCATACTGATGCCACTCCTTTCCACTATTTCAAAGGTATAGAAACAAGATGAGATGGTTAACATCACCAAGCTTCCTAGGAAAACTAGGATAGAACCTACACCTGACTCCTACACCTATGATTTACCTTCCCAGTTATCTTCCAGAGACACTCCAATTTGGCAGTTTTTCTCTGTATGTGTGGCAGTAAAGAATTTTTCTTATTTTTATTTATTTTCAGAGAGAGAGGGACAGAATGTGGGTGCATTCGGGCCTCTAGCCAATGCAGACAAACTCCAGACACATGTGCTACCTTGAGCATCTGGTTTATATCAGTTCTGGGGAGTTGAACCTGGGTCCTTAGGCTTCATGTGCAAGCACCGTAACCACTAAGCAATCTCTCCAGCCTGGCAGTACAGAATATATGAGCTCATTTTCTTGGCTTTCACTTCTCCTAAACTTCCAGGTCTCTCCTCCAATAAGCCCTGGCCCCTGGGCTGAGATGGAAAGGAGGCCCTACTCCCATGTGGGCTCCCTACCCCCTCCTGCCTTCCACATGGCAGGAGCTCTCTGTACTTTCCTTTTCTTCTCTTAATCTAATAAAGTCTCTCTAAGCCTTCAAATTTATATTTTTATATGTGTGTGTATAGGTATGTATGTGTGTGTGTGTGTGTGTGTGTGTGTGTGTATACACCACACACACACACACACACATACACATACATATATTGAACTATCCTATTTGGATTCACATTCTACTAATCCAGTAACAGCTGTTTGCTTTCTTGGCAATCCTAGTATACTACCAGCTTTAAATGAACTTAAAGGTTATAGCAATTAAGATCCATTACCTCACTCCTATAGTACCTTCCAATAAAATACTATCAAAGACAGCTCTCTGAATTGTATGGTACAGTGGTGAGCATTTTTTTCTCCTTAAACATAGGCATGTATATCTGTCCCTGTTTTGTTTTCTTTTTAAAAATATTTTATTTATTTGCTAGCAGAGAGAGAGAGAATGGGTGTGCAATGGCCTCTTGCCATTGCAAACAAACTCCAGATGCATGCACCACATTATACATCTGGCTTTACGTGGGTACTGGGAAATCAAACCTGAGCATACAGGATTTGAAAGCAGTGCCTTTAACTGCTAAGCTATCTCACCAGCCCCCTATTATTATTTTGTGGTTACTGCTGCTACTGTTTCTGTTTTTGAGATTAGATCTCTCTAAGTAGCCCAGGCTGCCTTAAACTGGTGATCTTCCTGCCTCAGCCTTTCAAAGTGCTGGGATTAATATGAATGTGCCATCATGCCGAACTTGAGCCTCCCCCCTTTTTTTGAGGGCTGTAAGTGGTTGAATCTCACCATCTTTACTGGACACTGAAGGAGGAATGCTTCCATGGTTGAAGTTACAGCAAAGCAGTTGGGAAAAGTCCCTCCTCCATTCTAAGCATTCAGTTTCTCCAGCCTAGTAGTGATATGGTGTTTATCCATCTCAGTGTGGCACACCCACTGCTGTGGATTCAATCCACTGTGTGAATCCTCCTCATAAATCAGACAGCCCAGAACTGATGTCATGTTCCACAGTGCCAAAGGGTACTCAGTGAATGGGTTTGTAACTGGGGTCATTCATCCACACCCCTTAGTGGCATGTGGCAATGTCTGGGGTATTTTAAGTGCTCACATGTGGGTGCATGCTACTGGTATCCACTGAGTAGAGGCCAGGACGCAGGTAGAACACAAAGAATGAAAGGATCCTCACAAAAATGGAATGGAGAGGAAAAAGAAGGAAGAAGGAAAAAGGAAAGGGGGAGGGGAAGGGAGGGAAGGACAGAGGAAGGGAAGGAAAAAAGAAGGGGAGGGAAGAAGGAAAGAGAGGGAGAGGAGGAGAAGGGGATGGAGAGAGGGAAGGGGAGAGAGAGGGAAAAGAACAGAGGGAAGGTAAGGGAGAAAGAGGAAAGAAGAATTACTCGGTCCAGAATGTTGATCATCCTGCTGTAATCCACCTATTATCTCCCAGGATCTGGAAGCTGTATCCCGATTATGGCGGCCTCAGATTGACAGCACAGGCTCTTCTGGGCCATCCTGAACTTGAGTCAATTAAAAATTTCTGGTCTTTTTCATTTGAACTACTCTTAAGGTACTTTGTTCTTAAGCAGCTGAGATGTGGACATGAAGAAGAATTGTACATGAATCCATGAGATTCCATCCTGTCAGTTTCTATTCCAGCCCATGGAAATACTTAGAGGCCTACTTCAACACTGAGCAAAGGAGCTCTGTCTCCACATTCTTTATCACTTCCTGCAGTAGCTTCCAAAAGGAGGCCACAGGCAGGTCCAGGCTAGAGAGGGGATGTTACTCTGCAACATCATCCCATCTTATTTCCTGCCTGTTTCAATCAAGATGACAAGGGGAGAGCAGCCTCTAGGTGAAGGTGCACACCTCACAGCCAGGTATGGCTGGTATCTGTTCTACAGAGAAAAGGGAGCAGAAATGGCTCAGGTGTGTTTGAACAAAGATATACATATCTATGGCATAGATGTGGGCCAATTGTTTTTTCAACCATTCAGTACAATGGAAAATATCTGAATTGAGTAAAATATCATTAAGAGTATTGTTCTTCTATTTCTACTGGCAGAACTATAAATCCTGAGCATTCTGTAGATCTGAAAAGCAATCACAGGCAGACCTTAAGGTTACATGCTATGATGCACTGTCAAGTATAAATTTCCAAAATGACAAGTTGCCACTTCTCAGCACTTTAGTTGAGTCCCGAGTCTCCCTACAAGCAAGGCTCAGGGAACCCCACAGATGATTTGGTAGACATAATGCAAGAGTGAGAGGATTGGGCTGGAGAGATGGCTTAGCGGTTAAGCGCTTGCCTGTGAAGCCTAAGGACCCCGGTTCGACGCTCGCTTCCCCAGATCCCACGTTAGCCAGATGCACAAGGGGGTGCATGTGTCTGGAGTTCGTTTGCAGAGGCTGGAAGCCCTGGCGCGCCCATTCTCTCTCTCCCTCTATCTATCTTTCTCTCTGTGTCTGTCACTCTCAAATAAATAAATAAATAATTAAAAAAAAAAAAAGAGTGAGAGGATGGAGAGGACTGCCAGAGAACACAACCCCTTGAACACAAAGTGACCACTGCATCCATGATCCCAGCGAGGTAGCAACAGGTCTTCTTAATAGATACAAAAACAAATAAACAAACAAAACCTGCACTTGACAAAATGCACCATTCACAATTATTTAAAGCACAGCTCTTAGCAAACTAAGAATGGATAACAACTCTACATTTGATACTGCATACAGAGCATGCAGACCTCAAAGCACATTCTTTGAAAGGTCTCAAACCAACATAAATAACAACCTCCCAACTGTAGGTGATGCTCTGACCCTATTTTTTTTTCCAGCTGAACAATCCAGTATGTTGAGATCATGTACTGACATCTGATGTTATTAGGTCTCTTTTCCAGCTTTCTTTTCTTTTTTTTTTTTTTTTTTTTTTTTTTGGTTTTTTTGAGGTAGGGGCTCACTCTGGTCCAGGCTGACCTGGAATTAACTCTGTAGTCTCAGGGTGGCCTTGAACTCATGGCGATCCTCCTACCTCTGCCTCCCGAGTGCTGGGATTAAAGGCGTGTGCCACCACGCCCAGCTTCTTTTCCAGCTTTCTATCGCTGCATATATGACAAGCATGCTTTATACATCTTCATTCATTACTAGGGGGAAAATGGTTGTAAAGGATATGGCCAAGAACAGAAAATGATAGTATATTATCAGAGAAGCCTATCTTGTCCCTGGTCCAAGTAACTTTCCTTTTCTAAAAACATTTTAATTTATTTGCAAAAAGAGATAGATAGAATAAGAATGACCATGCTAGGGCCTCTTGTGACTGCAAATGAACTGCTGACGCTCGACTTCATGCATCTGGCCTTCTGTGGGTACTGAGGCATGGAAGAATCCAGGCCATCAAGTTTTGCAAAAGGTGCTTTAACCTCTGAGTCATCTCTCCAGCCCCCTTTTAAAAATTTTTATTTTTTAACAATCTCATACATGTATATATTAAGTTCTTATATGAACATGGGTGGTGAGTTCAACATTCTTTTAAATAGCAAATCAAGCAAATATTTATTGAGAACTGTTACTATGCAAATAGTGTGAGGAGATACAGGAAATCTGAGGAAAGGTTATTGCTCTTATAAGAGCTTAGAGTTTACTAAAGGACATGCAAATGCACTCAAATCACTGTAACACAAATATAAAGAGACCTACAAGATAAAACATCATACACACAAGCAACTAATGATATGTTTGTCTCTGGAGGGTATGACAGGGACACTTGCAGACTCAAAGAGGAAGGAGCCATATTTTTCCAAAGTATACTTTTGTATACTGTTGAATTAAAAATTAAAGGGAGCCAAAGGAAGAGTAGGACTCCTTACAATGCACTCTTCCAGACACAAAATGGTCTGGATATCCATGACACCACAGCACCAGGCAATACCTACATAAGACCCTCATATTAGAAAAAAAAGATGATGACATCAAAATAAAAGAGACTGATTGAGAGGGGGAACAGATATGATGGACAGTGGAGTTGTGAAGGAGAAAATGTGTGGGGGGGGATCATCATGGTTTATTGTCTCTAATTATGGAAGTTGTCAAAGGCAGGGCATGATGGTGCACACCTTTAATCCCAGTACTCGGGAGGCAGGGGCAGGAGGATAGCCATGAATTTGAGGCCACCCTGAGACTACATAGTGAATTCCAGGTCTGCCTGGGCCAGAGTGAGACCCTATCTCAAAAAACAAAATAAACAAATAAAAATTAAAAAAAAAAATAAAGGGAAGCTGGGTATGGTGGCACATGCCTGGCTTTTTTTTTTTTTTTTTAAATGTGAGAGAGTGAGGAAAAGAATTGGTGCATGAGGGCCTCTAGCCACTGCAATCAAACTCCAGACACATATGCCACCTTGTGCACATGTGTGACCTTGCACACTTCCATCACTTTGTACATCTGGCTTATATGGGATCTGAAGAGTCAAATATGGGTCTTTAGGCATTACAGGCAAGCACCTTAACTCCTAAGCAATCCTTCCAACCCAGTTTTGTTTGTCTTTTGAGACAAAGTCTTGCTGGTCTGGAACATGCTATATAGACTGAGCTGGCCTCAAACTTGTACAGTGCTCCTGTCTGCCTCCCAATTAGTACAACTACAGGCATGCAGCACCATGCTTGGTTTGTTTGTTGTTTTTTAAATATTTGTTTACTTATTTGAGAGAAAGAGAGATTTAAAAAAAAAAAAAGGCAGGTAGGAAGAGAAATAAAACCAGATGCATGAAGTGGTGCATGCACCTGAAGTTTGTTTCAGAGGCTAGAGGCTCTGGTGTACCAATTCTCCCCACCTGCAAATAAATAAAGTAAAATAAAAAGAAATAAATATTCTATTTTAATCTGTGCCTGAGACTATTTGTGGTCTATTCTCCCTCTCCCCCCTTCTTTACTTTTATTTGTTCCCATCACCCCCCCCCCTTTTTTTCTTTGTTTTTCAAGGTAGAGTTTTGCTCTAGCCCAGGCTGACCTGTAATTCACTATGTAGTCTCAGGGTGGCCTCGAACTCTCGGTGATCCTCCTACCTCTGCCTCACAAATGCTGGGATTAAAGGCATGCACCACCATGCCTGGCTCCCAGGACCTGGTCTTTTCCAGGGACATTATGAATATTATCTCTACTCTTTACAACAACTGCAAGGCTTACATCAACATACAAGCATGACTAGAAAGAAGTATGCATTGTTCTAGAACAGCAGGTTGCCTCTCCTAGAAAAGAAGGAAAGGTGAAGAGAAAGTGGTAAGTGGCAATTCTATTATTCAAACATCATGAGCAAGCTGGACTAAAGCTTTGTAGCTAGATTTTCCTTTGAAACCTGTGATCCCCTTCAAAGGAAAAGATATGTTTAAGTTGCTCGTGGGCTGAGATGGTCATTTCAACTAGCTACAGACAGATAATTCAGTTTGAAACCTATATCCAAAAACCTAGCTGCTAAACTGGGCATGGTGGTGCTCATCTTTAATCCCAGCATTCTGTAGAAAGAGGTAGGAGGATTGTCATGAGTTCAAGACCACCCTGAAACTACATAGTGAATTCCAGGACTAGAGCAAGACACTACCTAAAAAAAAAGAAAGCTAGCTGCTGGTGACAAAGACACAGTGGAATTTAAGCACAACAACTAGAACTAGGACTACCAGGGCAAGATACAAGAGGTCAGCAATCCCTGAAAGCTTGAAACAACTATAAACTATAGGAAGTGCTCAAGAAACTGTGCTTAGGACTATGGCATGTCACTATTGAGATAGAAAAAAGCAATACTGTCTACTGGTAAAGAAAACTGGCTTCAGAGTTAGAACTTGCCTGGTTGGGCTATTACTAAGCAAGTTCTATAACCTTTTTGAGTATGAATTTCCTATCTAGATAACTGAGATGATAATAGCATCTGTCCTCATGTGTTTTTGTTAGGACCACATCACATATTCCAAATAAAGCTGTTAAGAGTATCTGGTCCACAGAAAGCACTCTGCAAACTTTAGTTATTGTTTAAGATTTACTTCCTATGGCCAGGTGTGGTGGTGCATGCCTTTCATCCCAGCACTTGGAAGGCAGAGCTAGGGGGATCACTGTAAGCTCAAAACCAGCCTGGGACTACAGAGTGATTTCCAGATTAACCAGGGCTAGAGAACCTACCTCTAAAAATAAAACAAACAAACAAACAAACAAAAACATAATTTCCTAGCTTTGTCCAAGGACTAACACATCTTCAAAACCAGTACTCACCAGGTGTCTGCAATTTGGGTTAGATTTTAGTCTTAAGTGGTTTCCACACTAATTTGTACAAACAGAATGGATAACTAAATAGGTGAAGTATTACTGGGTAACTATCAAGACTATGTAAGTAAGCACTAACACATGTACTTCCAAAATTCAGAGACAAACAATCAAAACTAAAAACCGTATGACTAGCACTATAAGCAACAGAGACAATGGCTCCTTAAGGAAAATGGAAATTACAGACACAAAGAGTTGGCAGAATGACAGTGGTTAATGCCTTCCCTGTTTCTCCCCCTCAACCTCAAAACCACCTCAGTAGAAAAATAGTAAGCAGCACAGAGCTGAGGCAATTGCTACTAAGCCCACCATCTTCCAGCCTAGCATTCATTTTGTGGAGCACAAAGGGAAGGAAGACAGGGAAGCACCAGCAACACCGAGGCGCCAGGCTGCCTCCATCACTGATGCCTGCCTCCCTACATGACCTCAAAGCCTCGGCCTGGCAACAAAGGCTATTATAAGAACTAATTATCCACCAGTCTCAGAGACAGGTGGTTAAATTTAAGTCTTAATTAGAATTAAGTGTAATTTTAAATTGAGCCTCTCAGTCCCATGAGTCCCATTTCAAATGCTCAATAGCCACATGTGGCTATTATATTTAACGGCACAAATCGAAAAACTTTCTCTTACTGCAGCAAGTCCCACTGGTAGTGTTTCTCCTTTAAGAGATAATCAGCACTATCATATCTTTAATCTGTTCACCTTGAACACCCCAAGAAATCTAAGCTTTCAGGCCAGTCATGGAGGCACACACTTGTAAGTGTACTAGGGCGGCTAAGACAAGAGCATCCCACATTTGAGGTCAACCCAAGCTAGACAGCGAGACTCTGTAAAAAGTAAAGGAGAGGGGCAGAAAGCAAATAGGGTGGAAAAGGGTGTCATCTGAACCTAAAGGCTTATTCTCTGTTAAGCAGACTCAAAGATTTTCTATGTAAGGGGCTAGAGAGATGGCTTAGTGGTTAAGCGCCTGCCTGTGAAGCCTAAGGACCCCAGCTTAAGGCTCAATTCCCCAGGACCCAAGTAAGCCAGATGCACAAGTGGCACATGCATCTGGAGTTCATTTGCAGAGACTGAAGGCCCTGGCGCACCCATTCTCTCTCTCTGCCTCTTTCTCTCTCTGTCACTCTCAAATAAATAAAAATAAACAACAACAAGAGATTTTCTATGTAAGAGACATAGATGGATGGGGTAGTTTGCTTCTTACTTTCAAATCTGGTAAGTATTGACTAATCTCTCTCTCTCTCTCTCTCTCTTGTTTTTGTTTTTTTGGTTTTTTTTTTTTTTTTTTTTTGAGGTAGGGTCTCACTCTAGCCCAGGGTGACCTAGAATTCACTATGTAGTCTCAGGGTGGCCTTGAACTCACAGTGATACTCCTACCTCTGCCTCCCAAGTGCCAGGATTAAAGGCGTGTACCACCATGCCCTACTGACTAATCTCTCTTTTTTTTATTTTAATTTTCTATTATATGAGGGAGGGGGCCAGACAGAGAGAGAGAATGGGCGTGCCAGGGACTCCAGCCACTGCAAACAAACTCCAGATGAATGTGCCACCTTGTACATCTGGCTTTTGTGGGTCCTGGGGAATCAAACCTGGGTTCTCTGGGTTCCTTGGCTTCTCAGGCAGCACCTTAAGGTCTAAACCATCCCTCCAGCCCTGACTAATCTCTTTTTTAACTGTCTTGGTAGAGCCTTAGACACCATGGTGAACAAAAGTGGAAAGAATGACTATCCTTGTCATGTTCCAGGTCTTAGGAAAGCTTTGAGTCTTTCACCATTAAGTATGATATTAACCGTGCATTTTTCATAGGAACCTCTCTCAAGTTAAGAAGCTCCTATCTATTTCCAATTTGTTGAGTATTTTATCATGAAGGTAAGTGAATTTTGTCAAATCCTTTCTATGCGTCTGTTTAGATGATCATGTGGTTTTTGTCCTTTGCTCTACGATACAGTATATTATATAAACTAACCTTTCAGGTCTTTTGATGATAAAAAGTACCACAGTGAGCCGGGCGTGGTGGTGCACGCCTTTAATCCCAGCACTCGGGAGGCAGAGGTAGGAGGATCGCCGTGAGTTCAAGGCCACTCTGAGACTACAGAGTTAATTCCAGGTCAGCCTGGACTAGAGTGAGACCCTACCTCGAAAAAAAAAAAAAAAAAAAAAGTACCACAGTGACCCTTCCACATCATCCACCACAAAACTGTTAATCTACCTGCATCTGTACACATACACTCTACCTTCCTTCCTATTACATAGGATAAATTGCACACAAGGCTATCTAAGACTAACTCTTCCACTTGACCTTGGATCTTGATACCTCTTGCATAATTAATGATTCCCTTCTCACCACAACACCCTGAACCATTTTTTCCTTTTCTAAAAAATATTTTTGGATTGGAGAAATGGTTTAGTGGTTAAGGTATTTGCCTGTGAAGCCTAAGGACCTTGGTTTAATTCCCTAGTATCCACATAAGCCAGATGCACAAGGTGGTGCATGTGTCTGAAGGTTCGTTTGCAGTGGCTAGAGGCCCTGGTGCGCCCATTCTCTCTGCCTCTCTATCTGACTCTTTCTTTCTATCGATAAATAAAGGAAACTTATCATTATTTACTTATTTGAGAGAAAAAGGCAGATAGATACAGATGGAGAGAGAGAGAGAGAAAGGGCACACCAGGACCTCTAGCTACTGCAAACAAAACTCCAGACGCATGTACCACCTTGTGCATCTGGCATACATCGGTCTTAGAGAATTGAACCTGAATCCTTTTTTTTTTTTTTTTTTTTGAGGTAGGGTCTCACTCTAGCTCAAGCTGACCTGGAATTCACTATGTTGTCTCAGGGTGGCCTCAAACTCATGGCGATCCTCCTACCTCTGCCTCCCGAGTGCTGGGATTAAAGGCATGTGCCACCACGCCCAGCTGAACCTGAATCCTTTGGTCTTGGAGGCAAGCGCCTTAACCACTTAGCCATCTGTCCAGCCCTTTTCCTTTGTTTTAGACATCTATCAACATGCTAATATGCTATAATGGTGCCCAGTTTGTTAGATCTATTATCTTCTCAATAACCCCTCTTGGTCATTCAATAAGCATCCTAAAATTATATCTATTTTTTTTGTTTTTTAAAATTAAATTTATTATTATTATTATTTTAATTTTTATTAGCATTTTACATGATTATAAAAAAATATCCCATGTTAATTCCCTCCCTCCCCCCCCCACTTCTAAAATTATATCTAAAACCAAATTTTCAATTTCACCTTCAAGCCTGCTGTTGCCTAAATGTTCCCACCCTTGAAAAAAAAAAAAAAGACTGGAGAGATTACTCAGTGGTTAAGGCATGTGCCTGCAAATGCCTAAGGGCCCAGGTTCAGTTCCCCAGCACCCATGTAAAGCCAGATGCATAAGGTGTCACAGGTATCTGAAGTTTGTCTGCAGTGGCTAGACACTTTGGCGTGCCCATATTCTCATTCTCTCTCCCCCTCCTCCCCTTCCTGTCAAGTGAATAAATAAAAATATTTTAAGGGGGCTGGAGAGATGGCTTAGTGGTTAAGGCACTTGTCTGTGAAGCTTAAGGACTCTTGTTTGACTCTCCAAGTCCCACATAAGCCAGACATAAAGTGACACAAGCATGCAAGGTCGCACATGTGCATGAGGGGGCACACGTGTCTGGAGTTTGATTGCAGTGGCTAGAGGCCCTGACATGCAAATTCTCTCTCTCAAGGAAAAAAAAAAAAAAAAAAAAAAAAAACAAAGGCAGTCTGTTAGGCTTGCCTCAAAAGAAAATATATTTCAAAAAGTAAGTCATGATCAACCTAGTTACTTGGGTCAAAACTGTGATTACATCTAAACCTTATTTCTCTTATGCTCCACAAACTCTGTAGATTTCAGCCTTCAAAATGTTCTCAAATTTGACTTCACCTCACTGCTACCACTATAATCCAAGTAAAATTAGATCTTGCTAGGAATAGTCCAACAACATCCCACTTAATCTCTTCAATTTTTTTTGCTCCTGTTTTTCTACAAACCATTTCCCACACAGAGTTAGATCACATCACTCCCTATTTCAACTTCTCTCTCTAGTTTTCATATCCACACATCATATCTAAAGTATAACCACTCTTACCACATGACCTGACCACTGTTTCTCTCTACTCTTTTTGTCCTGCTGCTCTTTCTAATTCAGTCATTGTGGCTTCCCTTTGTCTCTCAAAAATATACCCAATACTCTTGTATAATTTATTCCCTTTGCCTGGAATGATTCTATTCAAATACCACCTCAGAAGTCTGTCTTAACCTTTCTTTTAAACAAGATCCCACCCCCATTTATCTGCACCAGTCCTTGTCCATCCTCTGTTCTTTTGCCTCCTTTTTTCTTCAGTTTTGTTGTTTGTTACCCTCACAAGAATGTAAACTCTGTGAGAGCACACACTTCTCTTGGTCAGTACTGAATCTTCAGCTTGCAGATTGTTGGGAAAAAGCACATATGCAACGGTAAAGACAGTGATCTGAGTCAGCCCAAGAAGCTCTCTGAACTGGGCATCCTGCAATTAATTCAGCCAGAAACTTCTGTCAAGGTTGTCTTCTCTCACCTAACCTTCTGTCACAAAGTTTGGTTTTTCTTGCCAAAAAATTCTCAAATCTGTCCACTTGCACATTGCTTCTAGTTTCAACCCTG
This sequence comes from Jaculus jaculus, assembly GCF_020740685.1. Classification (NCBI taxonomy): domain Eukaryota; kingdom Metazoa; phylum Chordata; class Mammalia; order Rodentia; family Dipodidae; genus Jaculus; species Jaculus jaculus. The sequence goes on from NC_059107.1 coordinate 31,959,324, forward strand.
CCAATCTATCTTCCACGGTGCTCTCTGAGTAACCTGGGTCCGGCATAGTACTGGCAGGACCCAGGGAACCTCCTCCGACCCAATGAGACTGATCTGTTTACCTGCATAGGTAGGGTCTTACTCTAGCCCAGTGACCTGGAATTCACTATGTAGTCTCAGGGTAGCCTTGAACTCATGGTGATCATCCTACCTCTGCCTCCCAAGTGCTGGGATTAAAGGCATGCTCCACCATGCCCAGCTGAGAATGACTCTTAATCATTTTCGTATCTTGGTGTAAAAAGTGGCATTCATGTTGGGCATGGTGACACACACTTTCAATCCTAGCACTCAGGAGGCAGAGGTAAGATGATCACCATGAGTTCAAGGCTACCCTGAGACTACATAGTGAATTCCAGGTCACTGGGCTAGAGTAAGACCCTACCTTGAAACAACAACAACAAAAAAGGTGGTACTCAAGATAAATGTATATTTAATGACTCAATATGACAAGGAATTTACTTATTTATATAAATTTGAAGCCATTCTGTTTTAAGAACAAGAGAATTTTTTAAAACTTATATGAAAATATCTCTAGTACACCCAATCAAAAACAAAAAGGTCCCTATCTGCTTCATTCCACTCAATAAATAAATTCTTATTCTCAAGTACCAGCCTCAATAATCTTACTCTACTTGATAGCTTCAAACTCAAAAATTCTGTATGATTATGTTGATAGTTCCTAAATATAAACACTTACAATGCTAAACAGACAAGCATCACTAGGTCCATTTTACAGCTGAGTAAATTTTAAAGGCTTAGAGTCCTTAAGTTATAAATTACTGTTCTAGAATGATTTCAAGTCTATTAGACAACAAAATCAGTACAGCAACTGAGCATGGTGGTACATGTCTTTAAACCCAACACTGGGAAGACAGAGGTAGATCTAGGATTGTTGTGAACTCGAGGCCAGCCTGGGACTACAGAGTGAGTTCCAGGTCAGCCTGGGCTAGAGTGGAACCCTACCTCAGAAAAAAACAAACCCCAAAAACCAAAAAAAACAGTCTACAATGCTACACTGTTCTGTGCTAAAGAAAAGCCACAAAGACCCCTTGTCCTTGCTCAGGTAGTAGCAATTCTGTCTAGTTTTAAGGATGAGCTTTCTTTCTTTCTTTTTCTTTCTTTTTTTATTTTTGCGGTAGGGTCTCATTCTAGTTTAGGTGACCTGGAATTCACTACGTAGTCTCAGGATGGCCTCGAACTCGAACTCACAGCCTCCTACCTCTGCCTTCCAAGTGCTGGGATTAAAGGCATGCAGCACCATGCCCAGCCTGAGCTTTCTTTCTTTCTTTTTTTTTTTTTTTCATATTTAGTAGCTATCTTCTTTTTACAAATTTTTATTAACAACTTCCATGATTATAAAAAATATCCCATGGTAATACCCTCCCACCCTCCTCCCCACTTTCCCCTTTAAAACTCCATTTTCCATCATATCCCCTCCCCCTCCCAATCAGTCTTTCTTTTATTTTGATGCCATCATATTTTCCTCCTATTATGGTCTTGTGTAGGTAGTGTCAGGCACTGTGAGGTCATGGATATCCAGGCCATTTTGTGTCTGGAGGAGCACGTTGTAAGGAGTCCTACCCTTCCATTGGCTCTTACATTCTTTCTGCCACCTCTTCCACAATAGACCCTGAGTCTTGGAAGGTGTGAGTATGAGCTTGCTTTCTTAAGAGGTTCCCTCAATGTTCCTGAGCTTCACATGCAATACTGCTACACTTAGTCCTGGCACTTGTTTTGTTCAACATCTTCTCTCACAAAGACAGAAGTACTTCTAGAAAAGTACTTTTAGCAGTCCTGCCACCTCAAAGGAAAAGACAGAGTTTGCTCCTTGAAAGCACACCATCCTTGTTTGTACTTTCTAAACAAATTCCTCAATCTATGATATACGAAATAAGTTAAAGTTCTAAGAAATTTATTGACAAAGTTCCTACTAGTACTTTTATTTATGACTCAATCATTTTCTTTCTTGTCATTTCTTCATGTTGTACATGAGGGGCAGGGCATGCCAGGGCCTCTTGCTCGTGCAAATGAATACCAGATGCTTGTGCTACTTTTTGTATGCAGCTTAAAAATATTTATTTATTTATTTATTTATTTATTTATTTATTTATTTATTTGAGAAAGAGAGAGAGAATGGGTATGTCAAGGCATCCAGCCACTGCAAACAAATTCCAGATGCATGCGCCCCTTGTGCATCTGGCTTACGTGGGTCCTGGAGAATCAAACCAGGATCCTATGGCTTTGCAGGCAAGCATCTTAACCACTAAGCCATCTCTCCAGCCCTGTATGCAGCTTTTTATGGGTTCTAGGAAACTGAATCTGGGCCAGCAGACTTTCTAAGCAAGTACCTTTAATCACTGAGCCATCTCCCTAACCCTCAATAATTTTTCTTGATAGATGGAATTTTTTAATTTTTATTTATTTATTTGAGAGGGCAAGAGAGGGAAAGAAGCAGAGAGAGAGAGAATGGGCACACCAGGGCCTCCAGCCACTGTAAATGAACTCCAGACTCATGCAAATGCCTTGACCGCTAAGCCATCTATCCAGCCCTGGAATTTCTATTTAACAATTTGACAATACATACATATAATTAAAACATTGTTTTTAGAATACTGAGGTTTGAATCCATGTGCTAGGTAAAGTGCTCTAGCACTGAGCTGTATATCCAGTCCTTTTCCTTTTAATTTTCTTTTGTGTGTTTGCCTTTTCTTTGTATTTTCCCTTTAATTTTCAGATGGGCATCACTAAGTTGCCCAGGTAGGCCTTGAACTTGTGATTCTGCTCCCACAGCTCCCAGATAGTTGATATTATAGGCTTGAACTTCCAGGCCCAGCTAGAATTTTAAAATAATTTGTATCTTTTGACCCACAATGGTTTGGGAATCTACTCTGAGGCAACCATCTAAATTTAGATGAGACTATATGGACCAAGATGTTTTTCTTAAAAAAAAAAAAAATTATTTATTTATTTCGGGAGGCAGGGAGAGAGAGAGAGAGAATGGGAGCACCAGGGCCTCTAGCCACTGCAAACAAACTCCAGATGCATGTGCTGCCTTGTGCATCTGGCTTATGTGGGTATGGCATATTGAACCTGGGTCCTTTGGCTTTTCAGGCAAGTGCCTTTAGTGCTAAGCCATCTCTCCAGCCCCTTGGACCAAGATGTTTTTAATCAAAGCATTATTTATAACAAGAATTTGAGGGCTGGAGAGATGGCTTAGCAGTTAAGGCACTTGCCTGAAAAGCCAAAGGACCCAAGTTCAATTCCCCAGTACCACAAAAGCCAAAGGACCCAGGTTCAACTCTCCAGAACCCACATAAGCAAGACACAAAAGGTGACATATGCACACAAGGTGACACATGTGCACAATGTCGCACACACATCTGAACAACTTCAGTGGATAGAGGAATTCTCTCTCACAATGTCATTAAATTAATTAATTAATTAATTTACACAATGAATAAAGCTGGTTTTCTTTTTCTAATGGATGGCTTAGACTAACTACTGATTAATCTTGAAATCAAAGAAAAAATAACTAGACAGTGCTGCCTCATAATCTAAGTTTTTATCTTCTTCTTCTCCATAAACTCTTAGGTTTGGTCTCACCTTTGATGTCTGAATGAAGTATTTCTTCAACCTCATCTTCCATCCTTGATATTTTTATTTCTACTTTGTCTCATCTGCTGATAACAATGACAATACTAAACCAAACCAGATACAGAAAGTTTAAATCAGTGAAAGCCAACTACTATACCACCATGACTACAGAGAAGAAAATGGCAAAAATAATGTGGTACTATGAAACTATGGAGTTAAAAATTACTTAGGAGGGGCTGGAGGAATGGCTAAGCAGTTAAGACATTTGCCTGCAAAGCCAAAGGACCCAGTCTCGATTCCTCAGGACCCACGTTAGCCAGATGCACAAGGGAATGCAAGTGTCTGAAGTTCATTTGCAGTGACTGCAGGCCCTAGTGCACCCATTCTCTCTCCTCTTTCTCTGTCAAATAAATAAATAAAATTTTAAAAAGTTACTTAGGAGGAAAGTAGAAATAATTTCATGAAATAAAGGAGTAGAGAATAGAGAAAAAAGAATCTAGATAAATTGTGCATAGTGGTGCATGCCTTTAATCCCAGCACTCTGAAGGCAGAGGTAGGAGGATCTCCATGGGTTCAAGATCACCCTGCGACTACACAGTGAATTCCAGTTCAGCCTGGGTTACAGAGAGACCCTACCTTGAAAAACCAAAATAATAATAAATGAATAAAATTGTGGAAGAGTCTCAACTACCCCTTTGCCACAGAACAGGGAACAGGGCAGATTGGTACCTCATGTTCACAGCTTAGCTTTTCTACTTCTCTGGACTCTTCAGTTATTCTATGATCTTTCTGTATTTTCTGCCACTTTTGTTCTCCTTTTTGGTATAGTTTATCCTTTGTTTCCCTGACTGTTTTCAGTCTTGGCATAAGACAGAGGCTGCTTCTGATCAGCCATCTTTTAAATTTTTTTTTTTTTTTTTTGATGTAGGGTCTCATTCTAGCTCAGGCTGACCTGGAATTTATCATGTAATCTCATGGTGGCCTCGAACTCCTGGCAATCCTCCTACCTCTGCCTCCAAAGTACTGGTATTAAAGGCAGGTACCAGCACACCAGCTGTTTTAAAAAATTTTTTAAATATTTTTATTTGCTTGAGACACAAAGAGAGAGAATGGGCACACCAGGGCCTCTAGTCACTGCAAACAAACTCTAGATGCATGCAACACCTTGTGCACTTGGCTTACGTGGGAGCTGGGGAATCAAACTGAGATCCTTTGGCTTCTAGGCAAGTGCCTTAACCGCTAAACCATGTCTCCAGCCCCTTTTTAAATTTTTTTTTAAAAATATTTCATTTATTTATTTGAGAGAGAAAAAGACACATAGAGAGAATGTGTGCCAGGACCTCCAGCCACTGCAAACAAACTCCAGATGCATGCACCACTTTGTACATCTGGCTTACGTGGGTACTGGGGAACTAGGTCCTTAGCCTTTGCAGGCAAGCACCTTAACCACTAAGCCATTTCTCCAACCCCTAATCAGCCATCTTGGAATGTCCTCAAGATATTCAAACCCAGAGTCTTACACATGGTAGGTAAGCCCTATATCACCAAGCTACATCCACAATCCAAATCAATCTTAATAAATGTGTAGTTCATGTGAATACTGTACATGATTTGCATGCTTTTCTACTTTAAAGGAAACAAGCTGATTTTTTGTATTTTTATGAGAGAGAAAGAGTGAATTGGCATGCCTGGGCCTTCAGCCACTGCAATCAAACTATAGATGTATGCACCACCTTGTAAGCAGGTGAAACCTTGCATGCTTGTGTCACTGGCTGACATAGGATCTGAAGAGTCAAACAGGTCAAATGTGGGTCTTTAGGTTTCACAGGCAAGCACCTTAACCGCTAAGCCATCTCTCCAGCCCATGATATTTTCAACTTACTTTGAAAAGCACCCAAAAATAACCTGGATTAAAGAATGGCTATAGAAATGAGTAGACACATATATAAGATACAGTAAAATACTGATGGTAGGATCTAAGTAAATAAGGTAAGAGTTTTTTTCAATGTTTTTGTGGGTTTGAAATGTTTTAAAACAAAGTACTGGGGAGAAGAGACTGGAGAGCCTTATGGGTAGAAACTGACTAAAGAAGCAGTGAAATGCAGTGCACTGCCAAATGCTCTTAGCAAGAAAATCAAGAAATGGGAGGGGGCTACGAATGAAGCTCTGTTAGTAAGTAGTGTTTGCTTAGTAACATCCTGGCTCAACCCCAACCCCACTTACAGCAGGCATAATTACAAATTACACATTTGTAATTCCAGCACTCAGGAGGCACAGAGAGGAAAGAAGTTCAAAGTCATCCTCAGCTACACAGAAAGCTCAAGGCCAGCCCGGGACATGAGACACAGAGAGAGAGAGAGAAAGAGGAAGAAAAAATGTAAATATGGGTTTATTAGATAATAGTATTGAATTCATGCCAATTGCTTGAGTAAAACAATAATGTTATGAATTTGTGGGATATTAATCATGTTCTTAAGGCAATAAATGTCTCAAGTAGAGATAAAATGTCATGACATCTACAATTAACTCTCAAAGGGCCAGAAAAATGTGTGTGTGTGTGTGTGTGTGTGTGTGTGTGTGTGTGTGTGTGTATGTATGTATGTGTGTAAAAGTACATGTGCAAGACAGAGGGAAAAAAGGAGGGAAGACAAAGCAAGGATATTATTTTGTTTCTTGCTGAAATTTGAAAAAAAGGGTTTTTTTCCGAGGTAGAGTACTGCTCCAGCCCAAGCTGACCTGGAATTCACTATGTTGTCCCAGGCTGGCCTTAAGCTCACGGTGCCCAGCATAACATTTTTAATGGAGAGAAAAAAGTATTAGCCCTGAAATAAATAAATTAGATGAGTGCCAATTCCCACTCTACCAATTAATAGCTTAGTGCCTTTGAGCAATATATATATATATACACATACACATATGACATATATTAATATATATTACTTAATTTGTAAGTTTGTTGCAAAAATCAAATGAGATAAGATTACGTACAAGATTGTAGCCAGGCACAGTAACTCATGCCTTTATTCTCAGCATGAGGAAGCTGTGGGAGGCGAATTACCATGGGCTCAAGGCCAGCTAGGGGTTACACAGTGAGTTCCTGGGCTACAGTGAGACCCTGCCTTGAAAAAAATAGTAAGAGTACATATTGCCTGAGCATGAATGATGGTATATGTTTATAATCCATCAATTGGGACTAAAGAAGGAAGATCCAGAGCTGGAGGGATGGCTTATCAGTTAAGGCGCTTACCTGGAAAGCCAAAGGACCCAGGTGTGATTCCCCAGAACCCATAATAAGCCAGATGCACAAGGTGGCACAATGCATCTGGAGTTTGTTTGCAGCAGTTAGAAGCCCTGGTGTGCCCATTCTCTTTGTCTATCTGTCTCTTTCTCTCAAATAAATTTAAAAAAAAATTGTTTTTTAAAAAAGAAGAAAGATCCAAAGTTCAAGACCAGTCTGGCCTCCCTTATCTCCAAAAGCAAGACCCTACTGCTTAGCAACAAAGCAATTATGACGGTAGTGGCTGATATTATAAAGAACAGAAGTGTGTCACAAACTCATCAACTTCAACTTTTAAAAGAAGAAAATCAGGCTGGAAAGATGGCTCCACGTTTAAAGACACTTGTTTGAAAAGCCAGATAGGACTGGTTCAATTCCCTAGTACCCAAAGCAAGTACCCCTAAGCACTGAGCCATTTCTCCAGCCCTCCTAATACCCATATGTCAAGCCATGTGCACAAATACTGCATGTGTCCCGAGTCTGTCTGAAGCAGCAGGAGGCACTAGTGTACCTACACACTCTCTCTCTCTCTCTCTCTCTCTCTCTCTCTCTCTCTCTCTCTCTGTGTGTGTCTTTCAAATAAATATATAAAAAATAAGAAAATCAAGACCAACATATAACATTTATCAAAGGAGACCTCTAGATGAAGTGAGTACTGACCAATACTCATGCTGCCCACACAATCCTTTCCATACCTTCATAGAAGTCTAGTGATTTACAGAGCACATTTTAAAAAACCAATACTTATACAACAGAGTTGGGCAAGTAGTTTTTTGTAAGTAAACTTTTATTGTAACATAAGCACCTTGTTCACTTACAAATTATCTATGGCTGCTTTGTGTAATAATGGAAGAATTGAGTAACTGTAACAAAGACTTGAATAGCTGTGATAAATTTAGTATGGCCTCGGTCTAGGCAGATGGCTTAGTGGTTAAGGCACTTACCTGAGAAGCTTAAGAACTCATGTTCGAAACTCTGGGTCCCATTTAACCAGATGCACAGTGACACAAGTGCACAATGTCACACATGTGCCACAAGGGGGCACACACATCTGGAGTTCGTTCACAGTGGCTAAAGGCCCTGGTGCACCCATTCTCTCTCTCTCTGCCTCTTTCTCTCACAAAATATTTTTAAAAATTAGATTTAGTACAGGCTTATAAAATTTGAAATATTTTTATCTGTCCTTTCAGCCACTGCTTCTTTTTATTTTTATTTATTTTCTTCAATGTAGGGTCTTGCTCTAGCCCAGGCTGACCTAGAACTCACTATGCAGTCTCAGAGTGTCCTCGAACTCACAGCAATCCTCCTACCTCTGCCTCCCAAGTGCTGGGATTAAAGACATGTGCCACCAGGCTCAGTTAGCCACTGCTTTTAAGGGTACATTTCTGGGCTAGAGGGATCGCTTAGCAGTTAAGTCATTTGCCTGCAAAGCCAAAGGACCCAGGTTCACTTCCCCACCCACGTTAGCCAGATGCACAAGGGGGAATACGCATCTGAAGTTTGTTTGCAGTGGCTGGAGGTCCTGGCGTGACCATTTTCTCTCTCTCTCTCTGTCAAATAAACAAACAGATAAATAAATAAAAGAGTATATTTTCTGAGGGTCTACCTACAGAATATTGTGTTAAATGCTGCAAAGGCAATTTTAAAAATGACAGTTACTAATAATAACAATTTTAAGCTTGTGTGTATAAATCATGAATGGTTCAGTCTTAAAGAACTTATTGGGTTTCACTCTTCTATAAATGAGGAGAGATCCTGAGATATTAGCATCAAAATATTTCTGTAATGTGTGAGCCTTCTTTGGATTCTGATTTCTACAAACCACATATAAAACACCACCATGAGACTCAAGGCTGTAAGATTCATGAAGCTAGCGAAACCCAGGAGGCTCAAACTCACAAAACGCACAAGACACAAGCTCAGAAAGTCACAAAACTCATGAATCCCCTCCCCCAGGTTAGATGAGCACTAAACAATTGTTGGAGAAGAGGAGAATTTTTAGTGGAGTTTCATTCAAATTGAGCATGGAATTTGGTGATGCCTTAGTCACCCATACTCCTACAAAAAGTCCCAATGGGGCTGAAGAGATGACTTAACAGTTAAAGCACTTGTGTGTGAAGCCAAAGGATCTCAGTTCAATTCCCCAGGACCCACGTAAGCCAGATGCACAAGGTGGCACATGCACCTGGAGTTCATTTGTAGTAGCTGGAAGCCCTAGTATGCCCATTCTGTGTGTGTGTCTCTCTCTCTCTCTGCCTCTTTTCATCTCTCACATAAATAAAAGTCCCAATAAACTAATGGCTCATCAAACTAGAATTGAGAGGGATCATTTATTTGGTCTGTTATTGGTGCCTTATATGGGGTAACTAGATGTTTGCTCATGTCTCACTAAGAAAAATCACACAGCATGGCTCTGCAACACAAAGGCATAATGAATAGGGATAAACAAACAGAACTGATCAGTGATGAAAGAGGAGATAGGACGAGCAAAAACACTGGAGACCTCAATGATGAGGGGACCCACTTCTACATTGCCAATCCAAAAAAAGAGTTACATGTGTATGGCACAAGTCTGGGCAGAGGTACTAGTCTAACAGTTTATGTAGTTAGTAGCTAAGGTGTGCTTCTATGTCCAGTAACATGGACATTAAAGTAGGATGATGGCCTGTTAAAAAGGAATCTAGCCGGGCATGGTGGTACATGCCTTTAATCCTAGCACTCAGTAGGTCGAGGTAGGAGGATCACTGTGAGTTCGAGGCCACCCTGAGAAGTGAATTCTAGCCTGGGCTAAAGTGAGATCCTATTTCAAAAAAGGAATCTAGGATCTAGATAGTAGGTGATAAGACCCAGTACCCATGCTATGTTCCAAAACATCCTTTTGTTCAATGTCCCATCACTTTATTTTCCTCTGTCAAATAATATTCCCCCAATGGAGAAACTGAATTAAGTAAACTTTGCATAATATGTTGAAATTTTGTGAATCTAAGAATGTCTAACAGTGTGGCATATTAGATAGATACTTCTGATATGTAATAGGAAGGCAGAGCCCAAAATAAAATCAAGACACACAGATATGTTGAATATCCTTTCTAAAATGCCTGAAACCAAAAGTGCTTCAGAATTTAAGGTATTTCAGATTTGGAGATATTTGCAAATAAGTAACAAAATATCTTGGGAAGGGCTGGAGAGATGGCTTAGCAGTTAAGCACTTGCCTGTGAAGCCTAAGGACCCTGGTTCAAGGCTCGATTCCCTAGGACCTACGTTAGCCAGATGCACAAGGGGGCACACGCGTCTGGAGTTCGTTTGCAGTGGCTAAGCAGCCCTGGCGTGCCCACTCTCCTCTCTCTCTTTCTCTCTGTCTGTCGCTCTCAAATAAAAAAATAAACAACAAAAAATTTAAAAAATATATCTTGGAAAAAGAACCTAAGTCTAAACATGAAATTATTTTGTATTTCTTATACATATTGCCTGAGGTGATTTTATATAATATTTTCAGTGTGCCTATAGTTGAACTGTGACTCACCACATAAGGTCAGGTATGGAATTTTCCATCTATAACATCATGTAGATGCTCAAAAAGTTTCAGATTTGGGAGTTGTGAATTAATAACCTGATTATATAACAGAATCCCAATACGGAAAGAGGAAGCAGTACTTGCCCTACCCTCCTCGTGAAGAAATATATCAAAATACACATGGTGGGGGGCTGGAGAGATTGCTCAGTAGTTAAGGTGCTTGCCTGTAAAGCCTAACAACCAGGATTTGATTCCCCAGTTCCTATATAAAGCCAGATGCACAAAATGGCGCACGCATCTGGAGTTCATGTGCAGAGGCCCTAGCGCACCCCTTCTCTCTCTCCCTCTCTTCTCTGTGTATAAATAGGTAAATAAAATATTTTTTAAAAAATATACATGGTAGCCGGGCATGGTGGCGCACACCTTTAATCCCAGCACTCGGGAGGAAGAGGTAGAAGGATTGCCATGAGTTGAGGCCACCCTGAGACTCCATAGTGAATTCCAGGTCAGCCTGAGCTAGGCCAAGACCCTACCAAAACAAAAACCAAAACAAAAGTAAATAAGTAAATAAATAGCTGTTTTGTTTTTTTTTTAGGGCTCTCATATTTATGAGAGAAAAGTACACTTTTAAATTCCTCTGTCTAGAGATATGTCCTGATTCCCTTCTCTCTCCTCCTCCTCCCCTCTCTCTTTATCTCTCTCCATCTCTCTCTCCCTGACCCTTCCCCTCCCATCTTTCACTCAGACTCTTGCTTTATGGCCCAGACTGGCCTTGAACTTGCATTCATCTAGTCTCAGTCTCCCTGCCTCACCCAATCCCAATTTCTTTTTAAAAATTTTTTGTTGTTGTTTATTTTTATTTATTTATTTGAGAGTGACAGACAGAGAGAGAGAGAATGGGCACGCCAGGGCCTCCAGCCACTGCAGACTAACTCCAGATGCGTGCGCCCCCTTGTGCATCTGGCTAACGTGGGTCCTGGGGAATCGAGCCTCAAACTGGGGTCCTCAGGCTTCACAGGCAAGTGGTTAACTTCTAAGTCATTTCTCCAGCCCCAGTCCCAATTTCTTTACATGTATCATTTTGGAGTTGGGAGGTTATGATGCTGTAATTTAAGCACTAGGCAGGTGAAGGCAGGAGGATGGAGAGTTGAAGGCAAGCATGGGCTATGAATCCTGTTTTATAAAGCAAAGAGAAGCATGGCTTTGAGCACCTAGTTCCTACTGATCCTGAACAGAACACCACCTCCTCTTCATAAGTCTTTAGCTTCCTCCTTTCATCATCAATGGTAATGAACTCTTTATTCTTTGTACTTGTTAACCATCCCTTTAAGTCTAATCCCAGTGCTCAGGAGGCAGAGGTAGGAGGACTGCTGTGAGTTTGAGGCCAGCATGGGACTTCAGAGTAAAACCTTACTTCAAAAAAAATTAAAATAAATAAACAAATAGATTAAAAAAAAAAAAACCTTGCAATAAAAAGGCAAATAATTTATCAAGAACTTATATTAGCTGCTAAAAACAATATTCAAAGTCCAGTAACTACTAGGCAAATTCTACAGAACATGCTATTCTAGATGCTTAACTTTAATAGAAAATAAAATGGATTTTGAAACTACACCCAGGGTCTGGGAAGAAGGCTCAGCACTTAAAGGCACTTGTTTGTGAAGCCTGAGTTCAATTCCCAAACCACCCATGTAAGCTGGATACAAAAGGTGGCACAAGCATCTGGTATTCATGTATAGCAGAGCAAGAGGGCCCAGTAGAAGCTCACGTGTACACATGATCAACAGCCAGGTGTGGTTGCACACACCTATAATCCCAGCACTCAGGAGACCAAGGTAGGAGGATTGCTGTGAGTTCAAGGCCAGCCAGAGACTACATAGTGAATTCCAGGTCAGCCTGGGCTAGAGCAAGACCCTACCTCGAAACCCCAAAAATAAATAAATAAATAAACTAACTTTAAAAACAAACTATGCCCAACATTCAGGAACTAAGACATGCATTTCCTTATCCTACTCATTAGAATTAAGCCATTCTTCCTTTGTGAGCGGCTACTGCCTTTACTTCTGAGTTGCTTACACTTGGTTATGCCCAAGACCATTGTTCTCCCTGGACTTTAGATTCCTCAACTACAGACCTGATACCTTCAGCACTATATCATCACTGTTGTCTTGAGCTCCCTGCCTTGTGCCTAGCATCTAGCATATACTTCACAAAGAGCAAAACATGAAAAAAAAAATTCAAGTTAAAAGTGGTTAATTAATGGAACTGGGAATGAACCTTGTTTTACTAACACTAGACTGCCAATGTAACTTTAGCTTACTCTCGCTGCTGCTGGTCTACATGCTGCAGGGCAGGTAATGCCCAGCTTCTCCTCATGCCATCTTTCCTTACCATCATGGAGCACTCCATTGAGACTATAAGCCAAAATAAATCCTTTCCTCCCATAAGCTGCTTCTAGGTTGAGTGTTTTGTGCCAGCAAGAAGGTGACTGCAACACACTCCTCCATGGAATCCCTTCTTCCCAACTCATCTTTTTATTTGGGGGGGGGGAGGAGTGGGTTGGATGGGGTCTCACTCTATCCCAGGCTGACCTGGAATTCATATGTAGTCTCAGGGTAAGCTTGAACTCACAGCAATCCTCCTCCCTCTGCCTCCTAAGTGCTGGGATTAAAGGTGTGCGCCACCACACCTGGCTCTCTTCTACTTTGATGTCATCATTTTCCTTACTACTATGAGGGTCTTGTGTAGATAGTGTCAGCCACTGTGAGATCATGTCACAACCACTTTGAAACACTAAATTTAGAACTGACTTAAATCAAGCCATACACAGTGCTCAAGCCTTTAATCCTAGTACTAGGAGGCTGAAGTAGGAGGATCAACATAATTTCAAGGCCAGCCTGAACTATAGTGACTTCCAGATCAGTCTGGGCTAGACTACCTCAAAACAAAACAAAACAAACAAACAAAAGAAAACTGACTAAAGTCAACCATAATTTAGAACAGACCCAATTCCATAAGACTGTGAAAATGAGTTGTGATAAATACCAGAGAGAACTTGAAAGAAGGAATGACCTCCTTTGATCATGGTCTCAGATATCACACCCTAGTTACCTGACTGCACTGTTTCATGTCAGTGGTGAGGCAAAAGCATGGCAGTAGGATGTGGTAGAGAACTGAGCCACAAAGTAGCCAGGAAGCAAAAAAAGGAAAGGAAGGAGAGCAAGACAGGAAGAAGCCAGGGACCAGATACCCGGTGACCTACTGCTTCTAACCAGATTCCACCTCCCATCACCTCCAAATACTGCCACCAAACTATGTTTGATCAGTGCTTTCATGATCTAATCACCTTTTTGTGACTGGATCCAGCAGCTGGGGACCAAGACTTCAAGACATGAGAACTTTGGAGGGACACATTTACATCCAATCAATAACAGAGTATTAGCCAAAAGCAGAATTTGCAATCACACCCCTTTATACCTTTTCTTCCTGCCTGGGACATACACATGAGCTCTAAAGATGCACTAGCCATGCTGAAACCATGAAAGCAGGAATGCATGAATTTTGGATTATGGAGCTAAGAGGTAAATCCCTTAAATTTTCATGTACACCACTTAGCTCCTATCTCACTCCAGACTTGTTATGTAAGAAACTGCAGTTACCTTCTCTTTGTTGGGACAAATCAACCCACCAAAAGCAGTTTATGGAAGGAAACGATTTACTTCAGGCTTACAGTTTTGAGGGGAAGGTTCTTCATGGTGGAAGAAGCTAGCTCACTTCACCATACATCTGTAGCAGAAAGAACAGCAAGCACAAGCTAGCTTTGAACACACAGTGAGCTGGGATAACCAGTCCCAAGGTCAACCCCAGTGACATACCTCATCCACTAAGGCTACACCAGCTATAAACCAAGTAGGAGCTTAATCACGAACACCTGAGGCTCTGGGAAACAGTCCACATTCAAACCAGCACAGGCGCCAAGAGCAATACAATAAAAGCCACATTAATACAAGCAAGAAGTTAGACTAATTTTACAAATTACATTCAGAGGGGACTGGTGTGATGGTTTAGTCAGTAAAGCACTTACCAAGAAGGGTGAGATCCTGAGCTTGGATCCCAAGCACCCACATAAATGTCAGATGTGGTGGTGTACACCTGTATTCCCAGTGCTTGTGACAGAGATAGGCTGATTCTCCAGGGCAAGCTGGCTAGCTAGCCCAGCTTAATCACTGAGCTCTGAATTCAAAGAGAGAGTTTCTCCTCAACAAATAATGTCCATGGGCCTTTGCCCTCCACTTGCACACCACACATGTGGGTGCATGTACACTCACACATACAAACATGCATGCATACTACACTCATACACATGTAAAGACATTATATTCTCAAAAAATTTTTAAAAAGAAATTACATTCTCTCCCTAAAATAAAAAAAATAATTAAAAAACTAAATTACATTCAGAGCCAGGTGTGGTGGCACAGCCTTTAATCCTAGCACTCGAGAGACAAAGATAGGAGGATCACCATGAGTTCAAGACCAGCCTGAGACTACATAGTGAATTCTAGATCAGCCTGGGCTAAAACAAGACTACCTCGAAAAGCCAAAAATAAAAAATAAAAATTACATCAGGGCTGGAGAGATAGCTTAGCAGTTAAAGTGCTTGCCTGTGATGCCTAAGGACCAAAGTTAGACTCCCCAGACCTGCGTAAGCCAGATGCACAAGGTAGCACATACATCTGGAGCTCATTTACAGTGGCTAGAGGCCCTGGCGTGCCCATTCTCATTCTCTCTCTCTCTCTCACACACACACAAATAAATAAATAAATATTTAGAAATGCATAGGGCTAGAGAGATGGCTTACTCCTTAAGGTACTTGCCTGCAAAGCCCAAGGACCCTAGTTCAATTCCCCAGTACCCACATAAGCTATATGCACAAGGTGATGCATGTGTCTGGAACACCTCTGAAGTGGCTGGAGGCCCTGGCGTGCCCATTCTCTCTATCTGCCTCTCTCTTTCTCTCTCTCAAAAAAAAAAAAATATATATATATATATATATATATATATATTAAATTCAAGCCAGGTGTGGTGGCGCACACCATTAATCCTAGCACTTGGGAGGCAGAGGTAGGAGGATCACCATAAGTTCAAGGCCACCCTAAGACTACATGGTAAATTCCAGGTCAGCCTGGACTAGAGTGAAACCCTACCTTGAAAAGTTGAAAAAAAAAATTACATTCATAAAACAGAAAAGGTCCAATTTTGTCTAACTTGATAAATTACGCTCACTGCAAGATGTTGAGGTCTATACAGATTTTTCCTGAACCACCCAAATCAAGCCTGTTCTTGGCCTCAGTCCTTCCTCACTATCTCCAAGGAATACCTATAAAAAGGATGTCTACCTCTCCCAACCCACTCAACCTATTCATCATTCCTTTTCTGGAGCTATCCCTGAAGAGAAGACACCCACAGTGACTCTAAGCTATGTCCCTCCAGCCAGGCCTGACATGTATTCAGTTAATGTCTTCAGCTTCCCAAACCCCCAACACCAACTTCTCACTCACTCAACTCTTTGACCCTTAGGCCTTGACATCTTCCCCTTACTTCTACCCAGATGACAGTTTATCCTTCACATGTTAGCATTGCAGAAACAAGCTAAGAAAAACTATGCAGAAAGAACTGGTCAGTAAGAGCAGCTACCATTTATTGACTAGGCACAATGCTATGTACTTTATAAGTATCTCAGGTTCTCATGACAACCCAATACTGTCAGACTAATTTTAGACAGGAGGAATCTTATCCTGAAAGACATAAATATCACTCAACGGCTAATATTACAGTGGAAACTTAAGTCCAGATCTGCCTAGTTACAGATTCCTCATTTCTTCCATTCCATAAAAGTGACAAAAATGCAATGTTGAAGCTAGGCATGGTGGTGCATGCCTTTAATCCCAGCACTTGAGAAGCAGAGGTAGGAGGACCACCATGAATTTGAGGCCACCCTGAAACTACATAGTGAACTTCAGGTCAGCCTGGGCTAGGGTGGAAGCCCCCTCCCCTTGAAAAAAAAAAACCATGTTGACTGTTTTCCCAGATTCCATCCCTGTCTTCCATCTCAATCATCTATTATCCACACAGAAACCTCAGTGATCCTTGGGCTAGGGAGATGGCTTAGCGGTTAAAGCACTTGCCTGCAAAGCGAAAGGACCCAGGTTCAATTCCCCAGGACCCACATAAGCCAGATGCACAGGGTGGCACATACATCTGAAGTTCGTTTGCAATGGCTGGAGGCCCTGGCATGCCCATTCTCTCTTTCTCAAATAAACAAATGAAAATAAAAATAATGAGCCAGGTGTGGTGGTACATGTCTTTAATCCCAGCACACCTTAAATCTCAGCACTCAGGAGGCAGAGATAGGAGGATCGCTGTGAGTTTGAGGCCACCCTGACAATACATAGTGAATTCCAGGTCAGCCTGAGCTAGAGTGAGACCCTGCTTGAAAAACAAAACAACAACAAAAAAAATTTAATGGGCTGAAGAGATGGCTTAGCAGCTAAGGTACTTGCCTATGAAGCCTAAGGACGTAGGTTTGACACCCTAGAACCCATGTAAGCCAGATGCACATGGTGGCACATGCATCTGGACTTTGTATGCAGTGGCTAGAGGCCCTACTGTGCCCATTCTCTCTCTCTCTCTCCCCCACTCCCCTCTCTTTCTCTCTCTTTCTCCCTCTAATAAATAAATAAATAAAAATAAAATATTTTTAAAAAATAAAGTGCTGGGCTGGAGAGATGGCTTAGCGGTTAAGCGCTCGCCTGTGAAGCCTAAGGACCCCGGTTCGAGGCTCGGTTCCCCAGGTCCCATGTTAGCCAGATGCACAAGGGGGCGCATGCGTCTGGAGTTCGTTTGCAGAGGCTGGAAGCCCTGGCGTGCCCATTCTCTCTCTCTCCCTCTATCTGTCTTTCTCTCTGTCTCTGTCACTCTCAAATAAATAAATAAAATATTTAAAAAAATAAAAAAAAATAAATAAAAAAAAATAAAGTGCTGGAGAGATGGCTTAGCAGTTAAGGCAATTTCACGTGCAAAGCCAAAGGATCCCAGTTTGACTCTATAGAACCCATAGAAGCCAGACGCACAAGGGGGCGCATACATCTGGAGTTCATTTGCAATGGCTGGAGGCCCTGGTGCACCCATTCTGTCCCCCTCTCTGCCACCCCCCTTAAATAAATAAAATAAAAATAAAGTTAAAAAAATAAAAACTTGGGGCTGGAAAAATGGCTTAGTGGTTAAGGCATTTGTCTGCCAAGCCAAAGGACTTCAGTTTGATTCCCCAGGACCCATGTAAACCAGATGTGCAAGTTCCTTTGCAGTGACTACAGGCCCTGGCACATCCATATTTTCCCTCTCTATCTCTCTCTGTCTTCCTCTTTCTCTTGCTCTCAAATAAATAAATAAATAAAATTTAAAAAAATAAAATTAAAATTAAAACTTTAATCCCAGCACTTGGGAGGCAGAGGTAGGAGGATTGCTGTGAGTTAGAGGCAACCCTGAGACTCCATAGTGAATTCCAGGTCAGCCTGGGCTAGAGTGAGACCCTACCTTGAAAAATAAATAAATAAATAAAAATAAAGGTGTATGCCACCATGCCTGGCTGTTCTTTAGGAAAGAAAAAAGAAACCTGAGTGATCCTTTAATATTCACACTTAGCTGAAATATTCATTCTTTATTCAAATCTTTCCAATGGTTACTCTCAAAGGAAAATCAGATTTCTGTTTCTCCTCTGCCCTTTTCCCTGTCCCCTCTCATCTCTTTCTTCCCTTACCACTCTCTCCCCACTCTCTCCCCTCCAGCTACACTCAAACCTGTTCACACTTCAAGTTCTTTGAAGTTACAATTTTCTTTGCCTGTTAACACATCCTCCTCCTCACTTGAAATTCTCTTCTTTCCTTTCAGTCCCTACTCAAATGCCACCTCCTAAATGGTAATTTTCTGACCACCTGTTTTAAACCGCTACCTCAGTACTCCCAATCCCTCTTCTGTTTTTCCCTCTAAAATATTTATCACCACTTGATATAGGGTGTATTTATATTTCATAGCCTCCCACTATTAGAACATAAGCTCTATGAAATGTCATATATTTATCCAATGTACCTGATATATAGTAAGTATTAATAAATATTTATTGAATGAGTAAACAGAAAGCTTTACTTTTCCTAAGTGTTCAAATAATAAGTGATTTCCAATGCATTTTCCAGAAAACAAGTGCAAAGGTAACCTGCCTTTGTTCCAGTCTATATCAATGCAACGAATCTTATTCCTTCAAACAGTGCTTTTAAGTATTCCATTTTCTATAGTTCTAATTAGCCATTAAATAAACTGAACAGATAAGCTAACTAAACTGGAGTATAATATCATCAGATAAAATAGAATAGGGAGCCAAGCATGATGGCACACGCCTTTAATCCCAGCACTTGGGAGGCAGAGATAGGAGGATTGCTGTGAGTTTGAGGCCACCCTGAGACTACATAGTGAGTTTCAGGTCAGCCTGGGCTAAAGAGCAAGACCCTACCTCAAAAAATCAAAAAGAAAAAAAAAAACTTAAAACAGGGTACTCAGGACATAGCTCAGCAGGTAGGGGGTACTTGCTGCACAAGCACGAGAACCTGAGTCTGATATCTGGAACCAATATTAAATACCTATAACCCCAGCACTGAGGGGGATGGAGACAGGATTGCTGGGACTCTCTGGTCAGTCAGGAGAGAGGGCTTAGAGCAAAGCTAATCAGACACATATTTAATGATATGCATAATTGTTATCGTGCTGCACAGTAACTAGGCATAAATGGTAGGCACTTCATGTAAATGATTCTAATTACTATTCATTTTATACAGCCAAATCAAGCATGCCTAGGATCAGCCTCAGGGAGAAACAGAAAGGAGGGAACGGAGTACTTAACTGCAGGAGATAAGTACTCTCCTATTCCACCCCTTAGGAATTAGGCAAATGTCTATAGGCTGGGTTATGTGTCTTCAAGAAGAGTAAATATTCCTTTCACAGCAAGGATTTAGGAATTAAGACTGAGAGGAATAAGAAGGAAAAAAAAAAAGCACTAAATTCTGTCTCTAGTAAGAAAGAAGGACATAAGCAAGTGGATAAGGGAACCAAATAAAGAGATCAGGTTTACTGAGGATCTAGTATATGCCACATAAACTAATAGGCGCCTCACATAATTGTTCAGTTCCCCAGCATACTATACCCCAAACCATTCCCCAGAAAGTGTAGTGCACAGGCAATGGATGATTCCAGTGAGGCTTTACTGCTTCAAATTCTCTCCAAGGGCCTAAAATGCCTCCAGAGAGGTGATTTAAGATAGGAAGCTAACACACACAAAAGGAGAGGAAGCTGTTGATCAGGGGCCATTTTCCCTGGCTTCCCGTCTTTTCTAAACCCACAAGACGGCAAAAGGCATCCTGTTCCTACGGGTTTATCTAAACCTATCTACCTTTCACAGCATGGACTAAGTCCCCCTCCCTGGGACATCATCCCAATTCATTACTTCTCTCTTTCCCACTGCACTTATCGTCAGGGACATTCACATGGGTATAAACCATTTAGTCTGATAAACTTTAATTAATTTCTTGAATAAATGTTTATACTCCCACTGAGATTAAAACTCCTTGGTAGCAGTAATCTTGTCCTAAATTTCTTTTTTAACTTTTTTTTTTTATGACAGCAAGAGAAGAGAGAGAGAGAGAATTGGCAGGCCAGGGCCTCTACCCACTGCAATTGAACTCCAGATGCCCATGCTACCTTGAGTGCTAGCTTATGTGGGTTCTGGGAAGTTGAACCTGGGGTCGTAGGCTTCCCAGGCAAGCACCTTAACCACTAAGCTATCTCTTCAGGACCTTAAATTTCTTTCTTAAAACATATTTTTAACGGGCGTGGTGGCGCACACCTTTAATCCCAGCACTCGGGAGGCAGAGGTAGGAGAATCACCGTGAGTTTGAGGCCACCCTAAGATGACAGAGTTAATTCCAGGTCAGCCTGGACCAGAGTGAGACCCTACCTCGAAAAATTTAAAAAAAAAATTTAAATTAAAAAAAAAAAAAAAAATATATATATATATATATATATATATATATATTTATTTATTTATATTTAAAGCCAGGCATGGTGGTGCACACCTTTAATCCCAGAACTTGGGAAGCAGAGGTGAGAGGATTGCCATGAGTCTGAGGCCACCTTGAGACTATATAGTGAATTCCAAGTCAGCCTTGGCAAGAGTGAGACCAAAAACCAAAAACAAAACAAAAAAAAAATTAAATCTTTATATTATTTATTTGAGGAAGAGAGAGAGAAAAGGAATGCCAGGGCCTCCAGCCACTGCAAATGAACTCTAGATGTATGTGTCACCTTGTCCATCTGACTTACATGGGTACTGGGGAATTGAACCTGGCTCCTTAGATTTTACAGGCAAGTGCCCTAATCACTAAGCCATCTCTCCAGCTCCCCTTAAATTTCTTCAATAACCCACACAAGGATTATCACCATTTTAAAAAAGTGTTTCATATTTAGATGAATTACAAGTGAATAGGAACAAAACTGGGCACGGGGGTGTCCTCCTTTAATCCCAGCACTCAGGAGGCAGAGGTGGGAGGATTACCATGAGTTTGAGGCCACCCTGAGACTAGAGTAAATATTAGGTCAGCCTGAGCTACAGTGAGACCCAACCTCAAAAAAAAAAAAAAAGGAAGCTGGGTATGGTGGCACACACCTTTAATCCCAGCACTCAGGAGGCAGAGGTGGGAGGATTACCATGAGTTTGAGGCCACCCTGAGACTAGAGTAAATATTAGGTCAGCCTGAGCTACAGTGAGACCCAACCTCAAAAAAAAAAAAAAAAGGAAGCTGGGTATGGTGGCACACACCTTTAATCCCAGCACTCAGGAGGCTGAGGTAGGAGGATTGTTGTGAGTTCGAGGCCACTCTGAGACTACATAGTGAATTCCAGGTCAGCCTGGGCTACAGTGAGACCCTACCTCGAAAAACCCAAAAAAATAAATAAATAAAAGTATATAGGAATAGGTTGTAAAAATGAATTAAAGCTCTTTCCATACCTGGCTGAGCAAGAGTTAATCAAGGGTCAATCTACCACCATCCTCAGTGGACACGCCAGGGATGCAATAGGCTTGCAGGCAGCCACAGTTGATGTTCACGGAGGTTAGGGGACAGGTTAGGAAACGAGCAGACCTACCAGCCAGGACATGGTGGAGCTGGCATCCAGCCCTAGGTTAGGCTCTGTAGCCCTGATGGTCCTGAAACTCTACGCAGCCAGGCTGACCTCAAACTCAAGACAATCTTCCTGCCTTAACCTTCCAGGTGGTTAGGTTACAGGCATTTATCACTACCTTTGGCTTCCATAGCCACCCTTAACTTGGTGTTGGAAAATTGACTTCTGGGAAAAGTGAGGTTTCCATACCAGAGTTTGGGGCCCAGGTTGGCATCAGATCAGGCCTCCCTCCGCTTGCTTGCTGCTTTCTGGCCTTGTGCCCCAATGTCCACTTTCTTCCTGAGTCACTTGCTTGTGTGTTACTAAGTTACTTATGGAGCCTATTTGTTACACAATCTTGGTACATGCTTAAAAATGGGGCTGAAGAGATGGCTTAGCAGTTAAGATGTTTGCCTGCAAAGCCAAAAGACCCAGGTTTGATTCCCCAGGACCCATATTAGCCAGATGCACAAGAGGGCGCACACATCTGGAGTTCACTTGCAGTGGCTGGAGGCCCTGGCATGCCCATTCTCTCTCTCTCTCTTTTCCTCCCTCCCTCTTTCTCTGTCAAATAAATAAAAATATTTTTTTAATGGGGGCTGTTGATACAACTTTATGGTTCACATAGTTTAAGAAACCAGTTGGCAGGGTCTGTGGTGGGTGGGGGACATGTAGTACAAATCTTCAGTCTTCTTCGCTGAGAAGTGAGGATAATTACACACCTGGAACCTTCATAGATACTCTATGAAAGATCTTTGTGTTATGTTCTGAATAAAGATTCCTTATGATTTTTGATGTGGGAACCTATTTTAGGATCTTAAGTTATACTTAACATTCTTGCAAAGATAATAGTTTCTCAAGATTTTTTTTTCTGTTACAGCAAATTGAAACCAGGGCCTTTTTCAATTAGGCAAGTGTTCTATCACTGAGAAGTATCTTTCCATTGAATGTCCTCAACTTGTAATTTTTAAAATATTTATTTGGAATCAGGCATGGCAGTGTATACCTTTAATCACTGCACTCAGGAGACAAAGGTAGGAGGATCAACATGAGTTCAAGGCCACCCTGAGACTACATAGTGAATTCCAGGTCAGCCTGGGCTAGAGCGAGACCCTACCTCGAAAAACCAAAAATAATAAATAAATAAGTAAAATATTTTTTTAAAAAATGAATTAAATTTCTGGTCAACAACCTGGCATTGACATGAAAAATACAGGGGCTGAGAGATGGTTCAGCAATTAAAACACTTGCTTGCAAAGCCTACCAGCTCAGCATTCATGTAAAGCCAAATGTACAAAGTAGAGCATGCACCTGGAGGTCATTTACAGCAGCAAGAGGTCCTGGTGCATATATTTATTCTCTCTCTCTTTGCAAATAAATAAATAAAAATATTTTAACAAGAAAAGAAGAATGTAACATTTCAAATAGCTTAAGAGAAGTGTTTGTATGATAAAGAATATGACTATCCCTCAGGATATAGCTGATACCTTCAGGGAGAGGTCTGAGACATTAGGATCAGATCTATATGACATATGGCATTCAAAAATATCGGGACTAGGGCTGTAGAGATGGCCTAGCAGTTAAGATGTTTGCCTGCAAAGTATAAGGACGCAGGTTTGATTCTCCAGTATCTATGGAAAGCCAGATGCCCAAGGTGGTACATGCATCTGGAGTTCATTTGCAGTGACTAGAGGCCTTGGTGCTTCCATATTCATTCTCTCTTTCTCTCTCTCTCAAATTAAAAAAAAATGAGGGGCTGGAGAGATGGCTTAGCGGTTAAGCGCTTGCCTGTGAAGCCTAAGGACCCCGGTTCGAGGCTCGGTTCCCCAGGTCCCACGTTAGCCAGATGCACAAAGGGGCGCACGCGTCTGGAGTTCATTTGCAGAGGCTGGAAGCCCTGGCGTGCCCATTCTCTCTCTCCCTCTATCTGTCTTTCTCTCTGTGTCTGTCGCTTCAAATAAATAAATTAAAAAAAAATGAGTATTTTAAAAAATAAAAAATATGGGCTAGAAAGATGGCTTAGCAGTTAAGCACTTGCCTGTGAAGCCTACAGACCCCGGTTCGAGGCTCAATTCCCCAGGACCCACAATAGCCAGATGCACAAGGGGGCATGCACATCTGGAGTTTTGTTTGCAGTGGCTGGAAGCCCTGGAGCGCCCATTCTCTACCCCCCTCCCTCCCCTCCCCCCCTCTCTGCTGCTCCCAAATAAATAAATAAAAATAACCAAAAAAACTTTTTAATTAAAAATATATCAGGACTGGCTGCAGTCAGTATACTAATTACCTCCCAGATCACTGTACTCAATAAAATTATTCTTCCCCCACAAAAAAAAAAAAGAAGTATTAGGACTTCCTATTATATCAAAGAACACATCTCCGTCTTTGTAAGACTCAGGATGCAACTCCTACTGAGCAACATTACACAAGATCATTGGCCCAGACATGGTAACACAGCTTCAATCCCAGGACTTGAGAAACTGAGATAGAAGAATCACCATGAGTTTTGAGGCCAGCCTTGGTTACAGAGCAAATTCCAGGTCAGTCTGAATTAGAATGAGAGCCTACTTAAAAAAAAAAAAAAAAAAAAAAAATCGGGCTGGATAGAGATGGCTTAGTGGTTAAGGTACATGCCTACAAAGCCAAATGACCCAGATTCAATTCTCCAGGTCCCACATAAGCCAGATGCATATGGAGGAACATGCATCTGGAGTTCATCTGCAGTAGCTAGAGGCCCCGGCTTGCCCATTCTCTTCCTCTCACTCTCTCTGTCTCTAATAAATAAATATAAATAAAATCTTTAAAAAATAGATAATCTCTCTCTCTGACTGGATAAAAAAGTTCTATTTGTACCTGATGATGTCAGTTTAGCAAGTTCAATGAGAAAAGCCTGGTTCTGATAAGTCTAGATTTAATCTCAGAAAATTCAGAAACAAGCCAAATCATTTCAGCAGGAAATACTTGGGATTTCTCCACTACACTCTAGTAAAAGTTAGGGTTAAGAGCAGATATCATGAACGGCAAAGCCTCCTATTAAGTATAAGCTAGCAAAGTCCAGTAAGGGAAGTGTCAGTAGAAACTAGCAAATATTATTCTTACCTAATATTTCTGACCTGAAAGAGGTCATCTATTTCTGAAGCTCAAAGGGGCTTTCAGCTTCTCAAATTCATTTATTTCTGGACCTCAGTGCTGAGTAAGTCATTGGCTCAGATGACTAACATCAACTGTAGAAGTGACTGGTAAGACAGACAAGTCAGTCAACCTTCCCCCTCTGTTCACCAAATTCTCAGCCCTAGAAGTCTTTCAGTCACTTGAACTCCCAGCTTAAAACAAAAACAAAAACAACAGACTAACACCTCTATCAAATCAAATCCACTTGATTCCAGCCCTTTGATGCTCTCTCATTACATACAGGTAGTTGATGATCACATTTATGTCCTAAATTTTCATTCTATATAAGAAACACAGCCAGGCATGGTGGCACATGCCTTAATCCCAGCTCTTGGGAGGCAGAGGTAGGAAGATCAATGTGGGTTCAAGGCCACCCCAAGACTACAGAGTGAATTCCAGGTCAGCCTGGACTGAAGCAAGACCCTACCTCAAACCATCCCCCCCAAAAGAAACACAATACTGTGTAGACCCTTTAAAGTGATCACAATTTCATTACTGAAAACAATAACATTAGCTAATAGTTCTTAAGCATTTACTATGTGCTACATACTATGTTAAGTCCTTTCCTTAAAATATCTCATTTAAGGGCTTGAGAGCTGGATCAGTGGTTTAGGCACTTGCCTTAAAGCCTAATGATCTGGGTTCAATTCCCCAGTGCCCACGTAGAGCCAGATGCACCAAGTGGTACATGCATCTGGAGTTCATCTGCAGCAGCTGGAGGCCCTAGAGCACTCATTCATTCTCTTTCTTTTCTCTCTTCTTGCAAATAAATATTTTTTAATTAAGTTATTTTTTATTAACAACTTCCACAATTGTAAACAATATCCCATGGTAATGCCCTCCCTCCCCCAACAAATAAATATTTTTAAAAAATAAAGATAAAATAATTATATATATCATTTAATCTCAAAAAACTGAATAAACTAATTACTCTTAACTGACAGACACATAAAAGAAAACGTGAAAACTAGTATAGGTCACACATTACTAAGTGACAGAAATGAAAGTCAACCTTAAATTGAATGGGCTCCAGAGCTGATCTTTTAATTTCTACTGTATACCAGGAACATATCCTTGGGAAGAAAATCCAAATACAGCAACAGCTTTAGGCATAACAGGCTCACTGCCATGTAATTATAATTGGTAACATGATGCCCTTTACATATTCAATAGTTAACTAAATGGAGGCAATCCAAATAATGCAACATTACGTAAGTATTGAAATTATTTTGGAGGGCTGGAGAGATGGCTAAATGGTTAAGGCACTTGCCTATAAGGCCAAAGGATCCAGGTTCTATTCCCCAGGACCCACCTAAGCCAGATGCACAAGGTGGCACATGCCTCTGGAGTTTGTTTGCAGTGGTTGGATGCCCTGGTGCACCCATTCTCTCCCTCTCCTCCCTCTCTCCCTCTCTCTCTCTCTGCCTCTTTGTCTCTCTCAAATAAATAAATAAAAATAAAATACAAAAAAATTATTTTTGGGAATGCAGATAGCTCAGCAATTAAGCACTTCCTGCGTAAGCAGGAGGGCCCAAGGAGGCCTGAGAAACTGCTCAAATTCCATCCCCAGTATCCACATAAACAGCTGAGTGTAGTCATGTGTGCTTGTAACCCCAGTGCCATGGAGAGTAGAGACCCAAGAATCACAGGAGCTTGTGAACAAACAGCTCCAGGATCAGTAATAGACTCCAGCTCAAAACTAGAATGGGCACAGGCTGGAGAGATGGCTTAGTGGTTAAGAATTTGCCTGTGAAGCCTAAGGACCCAGGTTTGAGGCTCAATTCCCCAGGACCCACGTTAGCCAGATGCACAAGGGGGTGCATACGTCTGGAGTTCGTTTGCAGTGGCTGGAGGCCTTGGCATGCCCATTCTCTCTCTCTCTCCCCCCTCCCCCTCTGTCTGTTGCTCTCAAATAAATAAATAAAAATAAACAAAAATTTTAAAAAAAAGACTAGAATGGGCAGAAGATAGATGGAGCAGGATAGCCAATGACATTCCACATCTGTTACCACAGACAAGCACACCCAACCACAGGTGAGTGTATGGAATATACCATGGGCACATACATGTGCATATACCACACACACACCAAAATAAAAATTAAAAAAAATTACAGATAACTTAGATAGAATGGGGAAAATTTATACTATAAATAGAAAATGATGAACGCAAGATTTTATAATCAGATCTCAACTACAAAATAATAATAATAATAATAATAATAATAATAATAATAATAAAACACACATGCAAGGCCAGGCAACACATGCCTTTTGTCCTAGTACTCTAGGAGCTGAAGTAGAGGGATCACTATGAGTTTGAGGTCAGCCTGGGGCTCTACAATGAGTTCCAGGTCAGCCTGGGTTAGTGTGAGATCCTACCTCAAAAAAAAAAAAAGGAAGGGAAGGGGATAGAAGGGGAAGAAAAGGGAGGGGAGGGAAGGGAGAAGGAAGGGAGTAAAAGGTCTGGAGAGATGGCTCAGCAGTTAAAGTCACCTGCTTACAAAGCCTGATGGCTCAGGTTTGACTTCCCAGTACTCATGTAAAAGCCAGGTGCACAAAGTGGCATATGCATCTGGAGTTTGTCTACAGTAGCAAGAAGCCCTGGAGCACCTATTTTCTCTTTCTCTCTCTGCTTACAAATAAATAATAAGTAAAAATATTTATATGATAGAGGATTAATATCTAGGATATACAAAGAACTCAAAAAGTTAAATAATAAGGAATCAAACAAGCCAATCAAAAAATGGGCTATGGAGCTAAATAGAGAGTTCTCAAAGGAAGAAATACGAATGGCATATAAGAATCTAAAAAAATGTTCTACGTCACTAGTCATCAGGGAAATGCAGATTAAAACTACATTGAGATTCCATCTCACTCCTGTCAGATTGGCCACCACCATGAAAACAAATGATCATAAATGTTGGCGGGGATGTGGAAGAAAAGGAACCCTTCTACACTGCTGGTGGGAATGCAATCTGGTCCAGCCATTGTGGAAAACAGTGTGGAGGTTCCTAAAACAGCTAGAGATTGATCTACCATATGACCCAGCTATAGCATTCCTAGGCATATATCCAAAGGACTCATCTCATTTCCTTAGAAGTACGTGCTCAACCATGTTTATTGCTGCTCAATTTATAATAGCTGGGAAATGGAACCAGCCTAGATGTCCCTCAACTGATGAGTGGATAATGAAGATGTGGCACATTTATACAATGGAGTTCTACTCAGCAGTAAAGAAAAATGAAGTTATGAAATTTGCAGAAAAATGGATGGACCTGGAAAGTATTATACTAAGTGAGGTAACCCAGGCCCAGAAAGCCAAGCGCCACATGTTCTCTCTCATATGTGGATCCTAGCTACAGATGATTGGGCTTCTGCATGAGAATGAAAATACTTAGTAGCAGAGGCCAGTAAGGTAAAAAGGAGACATAAAGGGTAGAGAAAGGAAGGGTTGATATTGTATATATGTAATTACAATGATTGTAATGGGGAGGTAATATGATGGAGAATGGAATTTCAAATGGGAAAGTGTAGGGGTGGGGAGCAAGGGAATTACCATGGGATATATTTTATAATCATGGAAAATGTTAATAAAAATTAAAAAATATATATTTATATGTACGTATACACACACAGTGTATGTTTGTATGCACATGCATGTATGCATGTGTATGCAACAGAAAGATCTGGGGGGCTGAGAAGATGGCTCAAGGATTAAAGGCACTTGTGTGCAAAGCCTGCCAGCCCAGGTTCAATTTCCCAGCCACCTATGTAAGCAGAAAGTGACACATGTATCTGAAGTTCATCTGTAGTAGCAAGAAGCGCTGGCATGCCCATTCACTTTTTATCTCCCTCTCTCTTGCAAATTATAAATTATGTGTATGTGTGTGTGTTTGCCCCAAGATCCAACTAAGAGCTTTTTAACTGCAGCAACTTTAATATACACTATTAGAGCTGGAACTACTGCAACTGCTGGCACTAGACTTGCCCTCCAATGGATCCTCATTTTAAAGGATTTCAAGTGGACTCATTGCAATTACAAGGCCTCGAAAGAGTACTGTATTATTATTCTTCATCACTACCTCCCCAGGTTGGGGGCTGGCAATATGCACACCTGCTGCCTTCCTTGGATGTGGAAGCTGTTTCTCAGGTTCCCTCTCCAGAATAAACCCTGATTCCCCCATCACACGTGGTCACTATGGTAGGCACGGTATCTAGCACAGAAAATTGACAGGGCAGACATTCGAATGCATCAGCCAAGGTTATCTAGAGTCACCAAAGCCACTGGCACCCAGCCCCTTTCCTTTTTTTTTTTTTTTACATTTTGCAAAAAGTTTAATATGAAAATGTACACGACCTGATTTCACATCAGTAGTAAAATAGGCCTTTTGAGAAGGGGGCATGAATTCCTCTGAAAAGCCACTGTTTAAACTCGTTCCAAAGCTTCCAACATGATGATGCTATTTCCTCGTATGACCACCATCCCAATATTATCTTGCTGCCCACTAGTTGCCATTTCCACACATTCATTGATCACAAGACTCATGAAGGGATCAAATCCCTGCAGTATTCCTTGGACATGTCTGCCACCATTTAATTTCAGTGATAACTTCTTGTCCATAAATTTCTTCAGCTCGGGAGGGTGGGCCTTGCTCATGGCAGCTCGTCCGCAGGACCCGCCCCTTCCACTTTTTTTTTGAAAACGATCTAAATTTACTAATAAAGACAAGTTAAATACCAAACATGTAGCATAGTCCTATTTATGTAAATAGTGCCTAATTTTAAGCATTCAATAAATCTGTCATTGTTATTACAACAAACATATACTACATAACAAGCAGAAAACTCAATAACTTATTAAATTACAAGCTTAGGGGGAAAAAAAGCCAAGCATGGTGGCACACACCTTTAATCCCAGCACTTGGGAGGCACAGGTAGGAGAATCACTGTGAGTTCAAGGCCATCTTGAGACTACATAGTGAATTCCAGGTCAGCCTGGGCTAGAGTGAGAACCTACCTCAAAAACAAAAAACAAACAAAAAAAAAAAAAAATTACAAGCTTAGAAGCTTCTTCATATAACTAAGGCATAAATATTACTTTAGGAAAATTAAATAACATTTATTCTTTCTGGAAATTATACAGTTTAAAATTGGCACTGAGAATATTCCAATGCTTCCAGTTACCTAAGGATTACATTCCATTCAGTATGTTGGGTCACAGAGAGCTAGCTATGCTGACAATATTTAGAGGTTAAATATATAGACAAAAAATACAGACAATAAGCAAGATCAGGCTGGTATTTTATGGAATGTGATTAATATCTTACAAGAATAGGAGCAGGGATAAGGGACATAAGATTATAACTAGATGGGAATATGACCAATTTGCAATATGCTCATATATTAAAGTTACCAGTAAAAACCATGTATCTCAGGCTACAGTGAGACCCTACCTTGCTATACATCTGACAGAGGATTGATACCCAGAATATACAAAGAACTCATAAAACTAAATAATAAAAAAATCAAACCCAATTAAAAAATGGGCTAGGGAACTAAATAGAGTTCTCAAAAGAAGAAATACAGATGGCATATAAACATCTAAAAAAATGTTCTATATCCTTAACCATCAGGGAAATGCAAATTTAAACTACTTTGAGATTCCATCTCACTCCTGTTGGAATGGCTATTATCAAAAAATCAAATGACAATAAATGCTGGCAAGGATGCAGAAAAAGACACTGTTGGTGGGAATATAATCTGGTATAGCCATTGTGGAAGTTCCTGAGACAGTTAAAAATAGATTTACCACAAGACCTAGCTACACCACTACTAGGCATATATCCTAAGGATTTGTCTCACTACCTTAGAGATACTTGCACATCCATGTTTATTGCTGCTCTATTCACAGTAGCTAGGAAATGGAACCAACCTAGATGTCCCTCAACTGATGAGTGGATAATGAAGATGTGGCACACTTATACAATGGAGTTCTACTCAGCACTAAAGAAAAATGAAATTATGATATTTGCAGAGAAATGGATGGACCTAGAAAAGATTATACTCAGTAAGAGTCCCAGGTCCAGAAAGCCAAGCACCACATGTTCTCTCATTTGTGGATCCTAGCTACAAACTCAGTAGCAGAGGCCAGTAAGTAAAAAGGGACTATAAGGGAGTAGGGAGAATGGAGGACTTAAGGGGATGGCACTGTATATATGTAAGTAGAAGAACAGCTTAATGGGGGTGGAAAGACCTAAGTGAGGTCAAGGGAAGAGACTGAATAGTCAATAAAAAAAAAAGTAGGGTGAGGGAGGGCTAATCAAAACCCATGAGGGTATGAATAAGTCATATGGAAACCTACTTTTTTGGACAATGGTGCATCCAGAAGCCTTAGACTGTATTAGAAAAATTTCAGCTTCAGGGATGGGATACCTTCCAATGAGTTCTTGGCCAGGGAGGTCCTGATTCCCCCAAAACATTACAGGCCATTGCTGAGGCTTCCCACCAGGAACAGATGCTCAGACCCTACTGCAGAAGACTTCACATGCTTTGGCTGCAAGGCCACTGAGAAATCTTGCTGGAGCTAAGATGAAAAACCTCCTCTCTGTAGACTAGCTGACAGAAAGCTAGAAAAATCTATGTTGCATGCAGCTCCATGGGAGAGAGAAGCCATCAGTGGAGATAAACAACAGTGGATACTGCAAGCATTAAATCTGGCCAGCCAGGCCAAATGAGACAACAGGTGCAATAGTGACATGTCTGTTATGGGGGAAACCCCATAACAACTGTTCTCTAATTGGACTGGAGGCCCTCTCCATGGGAGGGAACACATGCCTGATACTGAAAACCTATGATGGGGGAAGTCACCAGCCTTAAGGGTGTATGTAACGCCAGCTGGCGTCTGGCTAAATGCATATATTATGCTCACCAAACTACCTGATAAGCACTTCTCTTAATGTTCATGCCCATATATTAATGCTACTCTCACCTCTGGTTAGGGAAGTTTCTCTTTTCAGGTGGCGGTGGCGGTGACCTACCTCTGGGATGACTCAGAAGGCCCCATAGTGCTGAGAAGTGACAGAGGAGTGCACAGCTCTGAAAACATCTCTACCACATCTTCCAAGGCTCAGGGTTCATTGCAGAAGTAGAGGGAAGAATCTAAGAGCCAAAGGAAGGGCAGGACTCCTTCCAATGCACTCTTCCAGACACAAAATGGCCTGGATATCCATGACCTTGCAGTGCCTGGCACGACCCACACAAGACCCTCATAATAGGAGGAAAAGATGATGACATCAAAATAAAAGAGACTAATTGAGAAGGGGAGGGGATATGATGGAGAGTGGAGTTGCAAAGGGGAATGTGGAGGGAGGGAAGGAATTACCATGGTTTACTGTCTATAGTTATGAAAGTTGTCAATTAAAAAAAGTAAAAAAAAAAAAATAGAGAAACTGATTGAGAGGGGGAGGGATAGGATGGAGAGTGGAGTTATGAAGAGGAAAGTGAGGGGGAGGGAATTACCATAGTTTATTGCCTATAATTACAACAGTTCCAATAAAAAAATTTTAAGAAAAGAAAATAAATGGAATATTAAATTTAAACAAACAAAAAGACCATGTATCTCACACAACATAAAAACAATGGCTTTCAGTGTGCTCTGAGAGAGATAAACCGGTAGCTCCAGCATAACTCAGCAGAGACATACTTAATATGAAAATATGGAAATTTTTACAGCTGGGCATGGTGGCTCATACCTTTAATCCCAGCACATGGGAGGCAGAGGTAGGAGGATCTCGGTGAGTTTGAGGCCACCGTGAGATTACATAGTGAATTCCAGGTCAGCCTGGGCTAGAGCAAGACCCTACCTTGAAAAACCAAAAGATAATAATAAGAAAAAGAAGAAGAATTTTTAACTGTCTCATAGCAGTTTCCACTAAAATAAACCACAAAACACTTATTTTGGGGGGAAAAAGGGGGCAACTCTAGCACTTCATTTCACAAGTTCCCCAGGAGTCTCAATATTTGAATAAATGAACTGAAATGTCTGCTCCACTGCACTGCACTGGCTTCTGGCCTATCTACAGCAAAGAGTAAGTTGAAGCATTAGAAGTGGGAAGATTTTTTTTTCCTTTCTCTTTCTCTTTCTCCTGAGGTACATGTTACAAGGTAATATAGCTACTAAAAGTAATAAAGATGTTGAAAGTACTAGAATTATTAACTAAAGAGGAAACAATTCAGAACTTTACAAAATCACCATGCAAAGCAAGTTGGAGTTTGGCTGTCCTGGTGAGTTTTTACCTGTTCGTTGCTCCGTCGGACCACTGCAGTACATGGCATGTTGCTCAATCTTTGTGAGTGGGAAGCCTTGGTTACACAGTGGGCAGGACACTTGGGTACTAGATGAGAAGGCAGAAGGATTTTCTTTCTTACCATCTTCTCTGTTATTAATCTGAGGAACAAGGCAAATAGCAATTGTAATTGCTTTAACTTACAGAATGTTTTCTCTCCCAAATTATTGCAAGAAAGAATGTCCCATATTTCATTTACCTTCAAAGAAATATTATCGATCAGTTTATACCAGATTCAGAAGCAAGGATTGGAAGATGCTACTAATGTAAGTAAAATTTACTCAGAGTCTGTCAACTATATACTAAGCACCACATATGTACTATTTAATCCTCTCAGATTTACAAAGGTATTGCCATACACTTTTTACATGTGAAAAAGTATTATCCAGCACAGTAAAGCAACTTGCACAAAGCCATAAACAAGCAGGTAGAAGAGTTAAGATTCAAACCTAGGAATAACTGCTCCAAACCTCA
The DNA here is from genome assembly GCF_020740685.1 of Jaculus jaculus. NCBI lineage: Eukaryota > Metazoa > Chordata > Mammalia > Rodentia > Dipodidae > Jaculus > Jaculus jaculus. Next base: position 31,993,000 of record NC_059107.1, read on the forward strand.
AGAGTGCTGACCACAATGCTGAAACAGTCTTCACTGCACACAAGTACTGTCTGTGCTACACTGCATGTCTTATATAGCAATAACATCCTAAAGGTAACTTTTTCAATCTCTCACACATACGTGCATGTGCGCGCACACACACACACACACACACACACACACACACACACACACTCATACACACACACACAAACAAACCTGTGATCCATGTGACTTGAAAACATAAGAAGGGGGAAAAAAAACATAAGAAGCTTGACAACTAAATTCTAAGCCAAAAATAGAACAATTAAGACTTAAGAACATAGGTCTAGAGCTAGGCGTGATGGTGCATGCCTTTAGTCTCAGCACTCAGGAAGTGGAGATAGGAGGATCACCATGAATTCAAGGGCAGCCTGAGGCTACAGAGAGAATTTCAGGTCAGTCTGGGCTAGAGTAAGACTCTACCCTGAAAAACAACAAAAGGGGGCTGGAGGGATGGCTTAGCAATTAAGGTGTCTGCCTGCAAAGTCAAAGGACCCAGGTTCAATTCCCCAGGACCCATGTAAGCCAGATGCACAAGGTTGTATATATATCTGGAGTCCACTTGCAGTGGCTGAAGGCCCTGGCATGTCCATTTCTCTCTATCTGTCTCTCTCTCAAATAAATAATTTTTTAAAAAGCTTTAGTAAGAAAAACAACAAAAGGAACCTAAGTCTATGCTTAAACCAAAGAGTTACATGTCTTCAATTTTATTTGTGACTTTTTGGATTGAAAGGGAAACGACGTAAGGCACTTGCCTGAAAAGCCTAATGACCCAGGCTTTGATTCCCCAGTATGTATATAAAGCCAGATGCACAACGTGGTACATGCATTTCAGAGGCAGGAGGCCCTGGTGCACCCATTTCTCTGTACCTCTCTGTCTGTCTGTCTGTCTCAAATAAATAAATAATAAACAAAAAAATTTTTTTTAAAAAAAGAAACTATGGAGTTGGATTTAGCTCACTAGGAGTGTTTGCCTAGCTAAGTACAAGGACCTGGGTTCAGTGCCTAGTATCAGAAAGAAAAATAAATAGACAGATGGATAGATAGATGATAAAGGAAGGAGAGAGAAACTAAGACTCAAACATTTAAAGACCCAAAGAAGTCATTAGTTAAGACAATCAACTCTGCCAAAGCCACCCTTAACCCTTCTCTCTTGCTCTTCTCAGTATCTTACAGTCACCAAGTTCTCCCATAGTTGCCAGAGTCTCTAAAAGGGAGTTTCATGTAAAGGTTGATCAAAGCCAAACAATCTGCAGTGATTAATTCAACGGCATGCATGTACATCGTAGTAATACTGCCTAACACTTGCTTCAAAGGACAGCATGCCCTATCCAGTATGAAAAAGGCCTGTGCAGCTACTGCTTTCATCCAAGAGCAAACAGCACCTGTGTCATCGTCACACCTTACAGCAGGGGAAAATAATTCTAGTATAAGAATGAAACTGTACCAAAATGATGATGAGTAAAAAAATTAATTTCTTTAAAAATGAGGGCTGGAGAGATGGCTTAGCAGTTAAGCGCTTGCCTGTGAAGCCTAAGGACCCCGGTTCGAGGCTCGGTTCCCCAGGTCCCACGTTAGCCAGATGCACAAGGGGGCGCACACGTCTGGAGTTCGTTTGCAGAGGCTGGAAGCCCTGGCGCGCCCATTCTCTCTCTCTCCCTCTTTCTGTCTTTCTCTCTGTGTCTGTTGCTCTCAAATAAATAAATAAATAAATAAATAAATAAAAATTAAAAAATGAGGGTTTTGTTGTTATTGCTTCTAGTCGGTTTATTTCTAAAATCTATTTTTTATGAGTGTGATCCAACAGAGAAAAACAGCCATCTAAATACCAAGTCAGTTTCTACAACTGCCAGGAAATAATCTATTTTCAGGACATTGCTATTGTGCTAAAAACACATACTCAAAAGAGGAGTAAAAGAAAAAGACAATAGGGAAGTTACAAGAGTTTAGTTCTTTTACTTTGCCAGGCTACACTAAGCATTTCCTATACCCATCCCTCACAACTCAACCAGAGGCATCACTAGCTTCAGTATTACAGAAGTGTTAATTGAAGCCTTGAAAGGCAAATTAACTTGCTGACTAGAAAGTTCATAAGTGAACAATGCATACTCACACCTAGACCTGTTTCACATCAAAGCCCTCATTATTTTCTTTTTACTGTGTTGTGGCAGAAGCAAAAAGCCATCCTCTTCCACTTTGTTTCTAAAAAGTAATATTGAGGGTTTTATTACAAAACTATAATGGCTTTTGTTCTTCTGTAGGCAGTAGGCAGGGTCAAGGTGGGTCTATCTGGAATTCTAGGCACTGCTTTTCCAAGCTTCTTACAGATTCCTCTGTTCATAAATCTTACAAGAAAATACTGTATTATGCATGCAAAGCTAGTTAAGCAAACAGGGGAAGTCAATAAACCCTAAAATTTGCAGTCTTGAGCTGCTGGAAGTTAGTGGTTACTGAGAACCACTTGACACTCTAAGTTCACTGAGTGCAGAGACGTCATACAACATGTCAGTGGTGCTCATGACGGCCCTATACTTCTTTGTATTGATGACTAGTTCTACATAGTAAAGAGACGACACTTGTACAGAATTTAAGAGGAAATAGTCTACTATTGTCTTATTGTAAGATTACTTCTTACCATATTCATAAGCAATCCAGGTTTCTGAAACTTTTTGTATGAAAAATAAGACTTTTCACCAATACCACTGAAAAAGCCTACTTAGATATTAACTACTACACAGAAACCTCAAGGAGGAAAAACATAAACCAGCTATATGTGTGCACGTGCGTGCATGTAGTGGAGGTCTTCCTCAGTTAGTTCCTTCTTGTTCTTTGAGACAGGTTCTCTTGCTGAACCCAAGAGCTTACCAATTCGGCTAAATAGATAGCTGTTTGGCCCCAGGGTTCTCTTGTCACCCAGCATTTTATGTGGGTGCTAAGCACCTAAGCTCAAGTGCTCATTCATCTACCAAGCCATCTCCCCAGGCCAATCAAGCAGTTTTTATCAAGAACATGCAGCTGATCATGGATTTGTTCTCTCAGAGCTGCTTTAAACTTAAAATATCACATAGTGATTTCTCCAAAAGTGGTACTCAGACACTGAATTTTAAACCCTTTTACCCAATAACACTGAAAAGCTGAAAAGGTCTATTTAAATATTAACCACTATGGAGGAAACTCAAGGGGGAAAACATAAACCTTTAAAAGGCTGGTCCCGGGCTGGGGAAATGGCTTAGCAGTTAAGGCATTTGCCTGTGAAGCCTAAGGACCATGGTTCAATTCCCCAGGACCCACATAAGCCAGATGCACAAGGGGATGCATGCATCTGGAATTCATTTGTAGTGGCTAGAGGCCCTGGCGTGCCCATTCTCTCTTTCTCAAGCTCTCTCTCTCAAATAAATAAATAAAATACTTAAAAAATTAATAAAGGGCTAGTCCTGAGGTTGGAGGGATGGCTTAGCAGTTAAGCCACTTGCCTGCAAAATCAAAGGACAAAGGTTCAATTCTCCAGGACTCGAGTAAGCCAGATACACAATGTGGTGCATGCATCTGGAGATCATTTGCAACAGCTGGAGGCCCTGATGGATCCATTCTCTCCCTCCTTCCCTCCCTCTCCCTCTCTCTCTCTCTCTCTCTCTTTCTCTTTCTAACAAACAAATAAATAAAAGTTAAAAAAAATAAAAGGCTGGTCCCTATCGTTGACTATCTCTAATAATAAAAATAATCAAGAAATGAGAATTACTGTCACTTTTATAAATGGTGTTTTTGGAGTAATTATCTTAGAACTGGATAGTAAACACAATTACAAGCAAAATCTTTATTTCCATGAAAGAATTTGTTCATTCCCAGCAGAATTTTTTTTTTTTTTTTTTTTTTTTTTGAGGTAGGGTCTTACTCTATCCCAGGCTGACCTGGAATTCACAATAGTGTCACTGTGATCCTCCTACCTCTGCCTCCTGAGCATTGAGCATTCATCACTCACTATTCCTGACTATAGACAGAATGTGACTAGCTGCTTAGTGCCCTGCCACCATGCTTTTGCTACCATAATGGGGTGTACCTCAAAATGTGAGCCAAAACAAGTCCTTCCTTCCTTAAGTTCTGTCTGTCACAGTAATAAGAAAAGTAATTAATACAAGGCTGAAAAAGTTTGTGTATGTTATATAATGATTTCTTTTTCAAAGATTCTTCATGTCTCTTAATTATCAGTATGCAAGAGAAAACACCCTGATACTTGAGAAACAATTCTGTGTTCAATTTCTAGTTCTTTAATAGCAATATTAATTAGCAAAAATTAATAAAATATCCTGTTTCCCCATCTCTAAGAGAAATAATAACAGTATCCATGAAGGCTGGAGAGATGGCTTAGTGGTTAAGTGCTTGCCTGTGAAGCCCAATGACCCGTTTGAGGCTTGATACCCCAGGACCCACCTTAGCCAGATGCACAAGGGGGCGCATGGCATCTGGACTTTGTTTGCAGTGGCTGGAGGCCCTGGAGCACCCATTCTCTCTCTCTATCTGCCTCTTTCTCTGTCACTCTCAAATAAATAAATAAAAATAAACAAAAAAATTTTTAAGTACCCAAGAAATAATTACTACTATTTATACTACTATCCTTTATAAACAATAATGAGGACTAGAGAGATGGCTTAGCGGTTAAGCCCTTGCCTGTGAAGCCTAAGGACCCCGGTTCGAGGCTCAATTCCCCAGGACCCACGTTAGCCAGATGCACAAGGGGGTGCACACATCTGAGTTCCTTTTCAGTGGCTGGAGGCCCTGGTGTGCCCATTCTCTCTCTCTCTCTCTATCTGCCTCTTTCTCTCTCTGTCACTTTCAAATAAATAAATAAATAAATAAAATAATTTAAAAAAACAATATTGAGCTGATAATTTTAACTATAAAAATTTGTCCTTGACAGCTGGGCACAGTGGTGTACGCCTTTAATCCCAGTACTCAAAAGGCAGAGGTAGAAAGGTTACCATGAGTTTAAGACTAGCCTGAGACTACACAGTGAATTACAGGCTTCACTAGAGTGAAGCCCTGCCTCAAAAAAATAAAAAAACAAAAAAATGTATTCCTGAGGTAACTGCCCCCAAAGCTTAAGCCTACTATGCCATCAAACTCTTTTCAGCCAAGGTCAACATTTTATTATACAGAAGACAGCTACATAAAGAAATAACTAAGACAAATTATGGAGACTATTCACCTCATCTCTCATTATTACTTGTACTTCATCTGAGGAATCTCTGCCATGTGGAGAGTCTTCTCTTTCAAGGTCAAGAGTTTCAGGGGAACTTAGCTGTGTCTCTGTAATTAAAGAAGTTGAGTATCATTATTTCCATTTTTGGGGTATATGTGTAAGTGCATGCCAAGGTGCACATATGGACACCAGAGGACAACTTCACATGTTGCTCTTTGTCTTACACCTTGTTTAAGGCAGGGTCTGTCATTTATTCACTGCTGCTTGCTAGCCCAAGCTTCAAGGAGATTCACCAGTTTCCATCTCTCTACTTACCATAGGCACTGGGATTGCAGATGCTAGAACCATGCCATCCAGCTTTTACGTGGGTTCTGAGGATCTAAACTCAGGTACTGACACTTGCATGAGAAACACTTTTATCCACTGAGCAATCTCTCCCAGTCTCATTATTTTGGTTGTTTATAGTTTTAGTAAAAATGTGAGGTTAGAGCAATAGCTCACTGGTTAAGGTGCTTGCCTGCAAAGCCTAACAACTTGGTTTCGATTCCCTAGTACCCATATAAAGCCAGATGCACAAAATGGAGTTCGTTCACGGTGGCTAGAGACCCTGGCATGCTCATATTCTCTCATGCTCTTTCTCTCTCTCTTTGCTTGCAAATACATAAATAAAATATATTTTTTTAAGTGTGCCTATGCCAGCTAGGCATGGTAGCGCATGCCTTTAATCCCAGCACTTGGGAGGCAGAGGTAGGAGGATCACCATGAGTTCAAGACCACCCTGAGAATGCATAGTGAATTCCAGGTCAGCCTGAGCCAGAGTGAGACCCTACCTCAAAAAAAAAAAAAAAAAAAAAAAGGCACAAAAGTGGGCCAACCCCCCTGAAGTTTAGTGTATAATGTGCTACAGTAATAATACAGATGTAGTTTGTTTCTTCTTAAAACTTTACTGAGGCATAATCTGCCTACAACACAATTTATCAATTTTCAGCTTATACTTTGAAGGGTTTTGCCACATATATACCATTTTAACCATGGAACTACCACCATTATAAAGAGGGGAAAAAAAAAAAAAAACATTTTCAGCATCCCATAAAGTTCTCCTGTACCCTGTGTGGTTTTATCATACAAATCTACTCCTACAGTTTTGCCTTTTCTAGAATATCACATGAACTAGGTTTTGTGGCATATACCTATAATACCCCAGAGGCCATGTCAAGAAGATTCAGAGGGGCTGGAGAGATGGCTTAGCGGTTAAGCGCTTGCCTGTGAAGCCTAAGGACCCCGGTTCAAGGCTCGGTTCCCCAGGTCCCACGTTAGCCAGATGCACAAGGGGGCGCACGCGTCTGGAGTTCGTTTGCAGAGGCTGGAAGCCCTGGCGCGCCCATTCTCTCTCTCTCTCCCTTTATCTATCTTTCTCTCTGTGTCTGTCGCTCTCAAATAAATAAATAAAAAATTTAAAAAAAAAAGAAGATTCAGAGTCAAGCCTAAGGCAAGATGGTGAGACCTTGTCTTAAAAATATATATGGGCTCCTGTTATAAACTGATGGATTTTGTGACCTAAAAAAAAAAACAAAAAAACAAAAAAAAAAATATATATATATATATGGGGATGGAAAGATGGCTTAGTGGGTAAGTACTTGTCACTCAAGCCTGAGTGTCCAAGTTTAACCCGCAGCAAGAATGAGAGAATCACTGCTCAAAGGAGGTGGAAGTATGGAACAAGAACTGAAAGTTGGCCTCTGGCCTCCGTAAGAATGCTGTGGCATGTGTGCCTGTACTCACACACAAAATATAAAATTTTAAAATAAGCTGGGTGTGGTGGCACACACCTTTAATCCCAGCACTTGGGAAGAAGAGGTAGGAGGATCGCTGTGAGTTCAAGGCCGCCCTGAGACTATGTAGTGAATTCCAGGTCAGCCTGGGCTAGAGTGAAACCCTACCTCAAAAAAAATTTTTTTTGTTAAATAAGTAAATGAAGATATCAGCTTCCTGGAAGAGAATATCTAAGGGAAGAGGAACAATTAATTTTTTTTAAATCATAGTGAACTATCTTTTGTGCCATTTTTTTCTTAGTGTAATGTGCCTGAGATACAGCCATGTTGTCCCATGTATCAGTGCTTCATTCCTTTGTACTAATTATTACTCCACTGTCATGAATATATCACAATTTATTCATGTGTCAGTTGATATATTTGGTTACTTCTCTATGATTTCAAAATGTATTAATTGTGGGGCTAGGAATATGGTTCAGTGGTTAAAGGCACTTGCTTGCAAAGCCTACCAGCCTGGGTATGTTTCCCCAGTACCCACGTAAAACCAAATGCAAAGTGGTACATGTGTCTGCAGCTAGTTTGCAGCCGCCAGAGTATGCCCATGATCGTCCCATTCTTTTAAAAATTAAAAATTAAAATATATATTAATTTTGGCAGAAAACAAAAGAACAGATGTTTATATTACAGTTAAAAGATTAGGAAACATGTAAACTACATTCTAGGGCCAGAGAGATTGCTTAGTGGTTAAGGTGCTTGCCTGTAAAGCCAAAGGATGCAGGTTCGATTCCCCAGGACCCACACAAGCCAGATGCACAAGGGGCACAAGCATCTGAAGTTCATTTGCAGTGGCTACAGGCCCTGACGTGCCCATTCTCTCTCTGTCTCTCTATCTCTCTCTGCTTGCAAATAAAGAAATAAAAATAAATTATTTTAAACTGCATTCTATACAAAGATATGCCTTTAATCTATTCTTGAGACAGTATCTATTAATTCAACAAACATTTATTAAATAAGTCATGCCAGGCATTGTGCTACCTACTACTGCTACAGAGATGTAAGATGGGAGTTTTCCTTGTAGTCTAGATCAAGAGCCAGAAATTATATGTACCTCATGGGCCCTAGCTGGCCAGCTGCCTAGTTTTGCAAATAAGGCTTTATTGGAACACAGCCATTCTTATTCAGCTATGCATTGTCTATGGCTGTTTTTGTCCTAAAATAGCAGGGATGAATAGTTTTAGCAAACTGCATGGCCCAAAGAACTCAAAATATGTACTAGTCTCTTTTTGTAATTAATTTACTTATTTGAGAGAGAGGAAGAGAGAGAGACCGTGTGCTTCTGAGCCTCCTGCTATTACAAATGAACTGTAGATGCATGTGCTACTCTGTGCAGCTGGCTTTACATGGGTACTGGGGAATCAAATCTGGGTGAGCAGGCTTTGCAAGCAAGTGCCTTTAATTACTGAGTAATCTCCTCAGCCTATTTACTAGTCTTTTACTTTTTTTTAAAGTTTTATTTTTCATTTTATTTGTTTATTTGGTTTTCGGAGGTAAGGTCTCACTCTAGCTCAGGCTGACCTGGAATTCACTATGTAGTCTCAGGGTGATCTTGAACTCACAGCAATCCTCCTACCTCTGCCCCCCAAGTGCTGGGATTAAAGGCGTGTGCCACCACGCCCAGAAATATTTTACTTTTATTTATTTAATTGAGAAAAAAAGAGGTAGAGTTAGATAGTAGTCTTCTTTTTAAAAACTAAATGTTTGGGGGCAGTTTGGTAGGACATGGAGGAAAATAAATGAAAATAATTTTTAAAAATATTTTTATTTATTTGTTTGCAAGCAGAGAGATACAGAGAGAGAATGGACATGCAAAGGCCTCTAGCTACTGAAAACAAATCCCAGATGTATGTACCATTTTGTGCATCTGGCTTTACATGGGTACTGGGAAACTGAACCCAGGTCATTAGGCTTTACAGGCAAGTACCTTAACTGATAAGCCATCTCTCCAGCCCAAAAAGAACTTTTTTAAAGTTTGTTAACCTCTGTTCTAGACACCTATCACTCAGTGTGACAAAAGAACAGTAATTGTACTTCAAATGACAATAAATCTGGAAAAGAAATGTTTTAAACTCAACCTTCATGACTGTTATAGTTAAATTCTGTTGTCATCTTGCTCAGATTAGGAATCAAGTGAGAGATGAGCCTCTTGTGAGGGTGTATCCAGGAAGTATTAACTAAGCAAGGAAGTCCTCCTGCCTCCAGGGTGAGAGGCTCTGACAGTGGGGACTGTATAGAAGGAAAACACAGAACTTTTTCCTTTGGTCCAGCTGCCCTTGTTACTCGCTGGCACAAGCTTTATGCCTGGCTCCAATTACTATGCACTTGTGCATAGGTCTACTGTTTAGATGAACTTTGAGGACATTAGAACCCAGCATGCATCAGCCCTGTGGACTGAGTAGCTACCAGGTCCTCTGACTCTCCAGCCTGTATCCAAGCTTCATGAACTAAGCAGCTACTTTCTAGCTTGTAGACAGCTACTGTTGGACTGCCCACCTGTGTCTTGTAAACTAATCCAATAACTCCTACTTCAAATACATATTCATTCTATCAGTTCTCTTCCTCTACAGAACCTTGACTGACAGTGCCCCTTGTCAACTTCCATGATGAAATTGTAACCCAAAATGTGACAGTGTTAGGAAGTAAAGCCTTTGGGAGGTAATTGGGTCATAAGGATGGATCAGCTTACTCACCATCTTCCTCTCAAGTGAGGACACAGTGAGAGGGGGCATCTATGAACCAGAAAATGGCTCTTATAAAATAATGAATCTGAGGCCAGGCTTGGTGGCACACACCTTTAATCCCAGCACTCGGGAGACAGAGGTAGGAGGATCCCCGAGAGTTCGAGGCCACCATGACACTACATAGTTAGTTCCAGGTCAGCCTGGACCAGAGTGAGACCCTACCTCGAAGAAAAAACAAAAAAACAATGAACCTGTCATTGTCTTGATCTTGGACTCCTCAGCCTCCACAACTGGAAGAGATAATCTCTATTATTTATAAGCCACAGTCTATGACATTTTCTTACTATAGTTCAAAACTAAGACAACAAACATCTCAAAAGGTAATTCCTATGAGTTCTCTGTTCCACCTCACCTCTAACTGGCACTGTCATGTTTTGCAACTACAATGAATGGCCAATGCTGGACAAATAAACAATCTGTAAGAGTCTAAAATATCGTCTAGATCATCAATGGATTAAATACATTCACAGTATTAACTACATTTTAACACAGCCTTATTTATATGTTACCATAATTTTTAAATGTTATTTTTGAACATGGATTTTCTTTTTCATTTATTTATTTGAGAGAGAGGAGAAAGAGAATGGGCACACCAGGGCCTCCAGCCACTGCAAACGAACTCCAGACAGTATGTGCCACCTTGTACATATGGCTTACATGGGTACTGGAGAATCGAACCAGTGTCCTTTGGCTTTGCAGCAAATGCCTTAACCACTAAGCCACCATCCCACCAGCCCATAACTTTTTAAACTGGAAATATACACATACACATTGTCCACTTGATGGAAAAAGGCTTACAACATACAAACTGCAAAATTTGCCTTGTTAAATTTCCCTGAGAGAGCTGATCACCATAGACATTCAGTTTGTGCAAAACTAAAAACTGCTCACTAAATAATAAAATAAAAAGTATTCAATTAAGCCTCCTGAGATAGATGAAATATCCAAATATAAGATCAACTTGAGAGCATTAGTTCCTCAGAAATAAACAATTCTTGTAGTATGCTATGACAGTTTTGATTGCCAGCTTGACTGGATTAAGAAACACAGGCAATCATAAATGTACACATGGGTATGTCTGTGTGGCTTTCCAGACATGATAACACTGAGAGCTCTGATCCAACGAATGGATTAATCTCTTCATAGATTCGCAAAATGTTAGTGAGAGGTAGTAAAAGGTGGGGCCTAGCTGGAAGACATGGATCACTGAGGATGTGTCCTTGGAGTTACAGCTTACCCAAGCCTCTTTCTCTGTTATTCCCCTCCCCCTTTTTTCCTGTTTCCTACAAACCATGAAATAAACACTCTATCATACAATCTCACCTTCATGTTCTGCCCAAGCACATAGGGATAAGCAACCACAGACCAAAAAGCATGAGTCAGAATAAATCTTTCTTGGGCAGGAGAGACAGCTCAGCTATTAAATGCTCTTACTTGCAACCCTGACGGCCTGGGTTTGTTTCCCTAGTACCCACATAAAGCTAGATGCAGAAAGTGGTGCATGCGTCAGGAGTTCATTTGCAGTCGCTAGAGGCCCTGGCATACCCATTCTGTGTCTGCTTTTTTTTTTTTTTTTTTCCTCTGCCTCTCTGTCTCTTGCTCTCTCAAATAAATAAATAATTTAAAAAAATTTTTTTAATCTTTCTTCCCATAAGTTGTTCTGTCAGGTATTTGATCAAAGCAAAAAGAGTTAACTAAGATATATATACATCATGGAGACAATATTGCCATAATTCTGCTTCTTCAAGAGAGTCAAGACTGAAAAGACACTGTAATTTTGATTATTAGACCAATGAAATTGTCAATAATAAGAGACTAAAGAAAATAAGTAACATAAAACCCATTAGAACAATTTTTTTCAACCAAGCGTGGTGGTGCACGCCTTTAATCTCAGCATTTGGGAGACAGAGATGATACTGGGCTAGGGTGAAACCCTACACTGAAAAACCAAAAATAGAAAAAGAAGTTTTTTTGATTTCCGAGGTAGTGTCTCACTCTAGCTCAGGCTGACCTGGAATTCACTATATAGTCTCAGGGTGGCCTCAAACTCACAGTGATCCTCCTACCTCTGCCTCCTGAGTGCTGGGATTAAAGGCATGCACTACCATGCCCAGCAGAAGTGGTTTTTTTTTTTTTTTTTAATTTTTGTTTATTTATTTGAGAGCAAGAGAGAGAGAAAGAGGCAGAGAGACAGAGAGAGAAAGAGAGAGAGAATGGGCACACCAGAGCCTCCAGCCACTGCAAACGAACTCCAGATGCATGTGCCACCTTGTGCATCTGGCTTACATGGGTCCTGGGGAACTGAGCCTTGAATGAGGGTCTTTAACTGTCACAAGCAAGTACTTAGCCACTAGGCCATCTCTCCAGCCCCAGAAGTGGGGTTTGTTGTTGTTTTTTCGAGGTAGAGTCTCACTCTAGCCTAGGCTGACCTGAAACTCACTTTGTAGTTCCAGGCTGGCCTCAAATTCACAGCAATTCTACTTCTGCCTCCCAAGTGCTGGGATTAAAGGCATGCAGCACCACAGCAAGTTTTTTTGTTTGCTTGTTTTTTTGGATCAAAACACTTATTTTTTTGTTATAAAAACAAAAATAAATCCAAGCAGATCATGAAATAAACATATTTTTATAGTTTCCCATCCCAGTTTCTCTGTCCTAGACGTTAGCATACAGTTCAAGTTCAAGGTTTCAATACTTCCTCTAGATGCTATGAAGTCTCCATCTTATAACCGTGTTTCTCTAGTTCAGCACATAGCTGATTGGAGAAGTCACCTTCCACACTGTCATCATCCCAGTTATCCTCCCACACGTGTGCATCTTCACCTTCATCTGACCCAGCCCAGGCTTCGGCAGGAAACTCCTCGAACTCGTCGTCCTCTTCCAGGAGACCCAGGTCTGCCGGCTGCTGCTTCTCTGACATGGCAACCCTCCAAGCTCAGTACCACTCAGACCAGTACGAAAGTTAGAGGAGCCGCTGCCCACAGCAAGTTTTTGTTAAAAATATTTTCATTGGGCTGGAGAGATTGCTTAGTGGTTAAAGTGCTTGCCAAAAGACCCAGGTTTGAATCCCTAGTACACATATAAAGCCAGATGCACAAGATGGCACATGTGTCTGGGGTTCATTTGCAGTGGCTAGAGGCCCTGGAGCACCCATTCTCTATCTGCTTCTCTCTATCTATCTATCTCTTTCTCTCTCCCTCAAATAAATAATTTTTAAAATATATTTTTGCCAGATGTGGTGGTGCACACCTTTAATTCCATCACTCGGGAGGCAGAGGTAGGAGGATCGCTGTGAATTTGCAGCCACCCTGAGACTACATAGTGAATTCCAGATCAGCCTGAGCTACAGTGAGACCCTGTCTTGAAAAACAAAAACAAACATATATATATATATATATATATATATATATATATATATATATATATATATATGTATACACACACACACACACACTCACACACACACATACATACATATATATATGTTTTTTTAACTATGCTGCATGCAGCTCCATGGGAGAGAGAGAAGTCACCAAAAGAGCTAAACAATACTGGACACTGCAAACCTTAAATTTAGCCAGCCAGGCCAAATGAGCCAAGGGGTACAAGAGTGACAGGTCTGTTATGGGGGAAACCAACCACTCTCTAATTGTACTGGAGGCCTGCTCCACAGGAGGGAATATATGCCTGATACTGAAAACCGATGACGGGGGAAGTCATGAGCCCTAAGGGTGTAATGCCTGCTGGTGTCTGGCTAAATGCATATATTATGCTCACCAAACTGCCCAGTAAGCACTTCTCTTAATGTCCATACCCATATATTAATGCTACTCTCACTTTTGGTTAGAGAAGTTTCTCTTTTCAGATGGTGGTGACCTCTAGGATGACTCAGAAGGCCCGATAGTGCTGAGAAGCGATGGAGTACTCAGTCTGGAAACATCTCTACCACACCTTCCAAGGCTCAGTGTCCATTGCAGAAGAGGTTGCAGAAAGAGTGTAAGAAGAAGGCTGGAGAGATGGCTTAGCGGTTAAGCGTTAGCCTGTGAAGCCTAGGGACCCTGGTTCAAGGCTCGATTCCCCAGGACCCACATTAGCCAGATGCACAAGGGGGCGCATGCGTTTGGAGTTCGTTTGCAGTGTGGCTGGAGGCCCTGGCGTGCCCATTCTCTCTTTCTCTCTATCTATCTGCCTTTCTCGCTCTGTCTGTTGCTCTCAAATAAATTTTAAAAAATGAACAAAAAAAAATTTAAAAAAAGAATGTAAGAAGAGCCAAAGGGCCGGGCATGGTGGCGCATGCCTTTAATCCCAGCACTTGGGAGGCAGAGGTAGGAGGATCGCCATGAGTTCAAGGCCACCCTGAGACTACAGAGTTAATTCCAGGTCAGCCTGGACCAGAGTGAGACCCTACCTCAAAAAACCAAAAAAAAAAAAAAAAAAGAAGAGCCAAAGGAAGGGTAGGAATGCTTACAATGCAATAATTAAGATACAAATTGACCTCAATATCCATGATCTCACAGTGCCTAGTACTACCTTCACAAGACCCTCACAAGTAGTCTGCCTTTTATCTTGATGTCTGTCATATATATAGATATATATGTATATACATATGTGTATATATATGTATATACATGTGTGTGTGTGTGTGTGTGTGTGTGTGTGTGTGTGTGTGCGCGCGCGCACGCGCGCGCACGCGCTTGGATTAAAGGCATGTGCCACCATGCCTGACTCTAAGTAAAGTATTTTTTTAAAAGTATGCCAGTCAGGCTACAGAGATGACTTAACAGTTAGGGTACTTGGTGGCAAAGCCTAAGGACTCATGTTCGACTCTCCAGATCCCACATAAGCCAGATGCACAATGTGACACAAGTGCACAAGGTCGCACATGCACACAAGGGGACGCACATGTCTGGAACTCAATTGCAGTAGCTGAAGGTCCTGGTGTGCCAATTCTCACTCTTTCTTACATTTGAAAAAAAAAAAAGAAGAAGAAGAAGGCCAGTCTTACTGGGTGTGGTACTGCAGGCTTTTAATCCTAGTACTTGGGCAGCAGAGGAAGGAAGATTGCTGAGAGTTCAAGGACAGCCTGGAACTACAGAATACAGATCAGCCTGTGTTAGAGTGAGAGTCTACCTCAAAAGAAAAAAAGAATTGCCAGTCTCAAAATTGCACAAAACTGTAACCACCAGGTATGGTGGTGCACACCTTTAATCCCAGCACTTAGGAGGCAGAGGTAGGAGGACTGCCATGAGCTTGAGGCCACCTTGAAACTAGTGAATTCCAGCTAAGTCTGGGCTAGAGTGAGACCTTACCTCGAAAAAATAATGCACAAACTATATACAAAACTCAGTTTCTGGACCCTATGCATAAAGCCTCAATAAATGGCAGTCTCAAGTCTCAAACTAGCTAGTGAGCTGGAGAGACGGCTTAGTGGTGCCTAATGAAGGACCCACGTTCTACTCTCCAGATCCCATGTTAGCCAGACGCACAAAGGTGAGGCAAGGTCAAGGTAGCACATGCCCACTAGGTGGCGCAAGTATCTGGAATTCAATTTCAGTGGCTGAGAACCTGGCACACCAATTCTCTATCTCCCCTCTCTCTGTCTCTCTCTCACTTGCTCCAAAAGGAAAAAAAAACAAAAACAAAAAAACCTAGTAAAGGGCACAGAAAAATCTGAATCTGTTTATTGAAACCTACTTGAGGATAGCCAAACTTAGCTCTGAACATAAATAAAGTCAGTCAGTATGGTGGTTTGATTCATAAACTTAAGTGACCTGAATGCTAGGTTCCCAGCTGAAGGCAGTGTATTGTTGGGGACAGGCTTATGGGTGTTATAGCCAGTTTCCTCTTGCCAGTGTTTGGCACACTCTCCTGTTGCTATTGTCCACCTTATGCTGGCCAGGGGGTGATATCCCCCCTCTGCTCATGCCATCATTTCCCCCTCCCATGATGGAGCTTCCCCTTGAGCCTATTAGCCAAAATAAACCTCTCTTTTCCCACAAGCTGCTCTTCCTTGGGTGATATCTACTAGCAATGCAAACCTGACTGCAACAGTCAGTATTACTCTTGATACTGTGTTGCCACTTCTGCATGAAAACAAACAGAGCAGACAAGAGTCTTGTTAATTTCAAAACTAAATTACTAAATTACTTCTAAGAATAACATAAAATTCAGAATCTTTACCCTGTGACCCTAAAAACATGCATACATACACGGATGCGCGCATGTGCGCGCGCGTGCGCGCGCGCACGCACACACACACACACACACACACACACACACACAAAATCTTCCCAATAACATTTTTAATAGAGAAAAATGAAGGGGGGAGGGGCTGGAGAGATGGTTTAGCAGTTAAGGTGCTTGCTCACAAAGCCATAAAAGCCAAGTTCGATTCCCCAGTACCCATGTAAAGCCAGATGTACAAGGTGGAACATGCGTCTGGAGTTTGTTTGCAGTGGCTGGAGGCCCTGGTGAGCCCATTCACTTTCTCTCTCTCTTTTTTTTTTTTTTTTGGTTTTTCAAGGTAGGGTCTCACTCTGGCCCAGGTTGTCCTGAAATTCACTATGTAGTCTCAGGGTGGCCTTGAACTCACAGTGATCCTCCTACCTCTGCCTCCCAAGTGCTGGGATTAAAGGCATGCACTACCACGCCTGGCTAAATAAATATTTTTTAAAAAGAAAAATAAAAATTAATGGGAAAGGCTAGGTAGGTAACTAGGTAGCAAAAACTCAGTAAAATCACAAGGATGCTTACCAGGACAAACAGTGATTTCTTCTGTAGACTTCTCTGGCACAAGGACTAAGCTTCCCTTACTGGTCAAAGCAGCAATGCTGAAAAAGAACCAAGCCCCAAGTGAACTCTCAGCACAAGAAATTAGAACAGCGGTCGAGAAGTAATGGTGAGTCATTCACAAAAGCCACAGGTAACCTGATACCTACTATCCAATGTCACAAAAGCACAACAGGGGAGCACAGGATCCATAGTGAAAACTAGGCCAGAAATAGAGAAAATAAGCATGCTTACAACTTTGGCTCAAGTGAAATCACTGATAAAAGAAACTCCTTTTTGTAGTCTCCATAAAGAAGGGTTCAAAGGAAAGAATTACTGGTGAGTATCAGAAAAGACAAAAACTCCACTCCAATATAAAAATGTCGAAGGTGTTTTTTAGGCTTGATCTCAGCCTTCTGAAGGCAGGACACGTGTAAACTCAAAAGACATGCAGATGCTCCTGGTGGCACACTGCTGTTGCCTAGCCTTGCAGTTAAACTTTTTTTTTTTCTCTCAAGAAACAGTTTTCCAAAGCAGGGCATGGTAGTGCATGCCTCTAATCCCAGCACTTGGGAGGCAGAGGCAGGAAAATCACTTGAGTTCAAGGCCACCCTGAGACTACACAGTGAATTCCAAGACAGCCTGGACTAAAGCAAGACCCTAACTCGGGAAAAAAAAGAAAGAAAGAAATAGCTTTCCAAACAACAAAAGTAAGTGAACCCAAATTGTACTATAGCAAAAATCTGCCTAGACAAGTTAAAATGTCTTTTTCTAGAAACACTTAATTGTGACTGGCTTCCCATATCCAGCCTCTGTCTTCCCTGCCTGTCTGTTCATAGAGTGCAGTGTCTTCCTGACATAGGAACACATGGTGTAGAGATTTAAGCATCTGAAACAGCCTCCTCATGCTTCACAGAGCTTTGTGATTAGTGTGATCAAGTATGCAAGAAGACACTAAAAACACAAATCCTCACATCAACCAAGAACCACAGAGGAGAGAGAATAGCCACCACTGCAACTCATGATAAATAACTAAACCATGACAGGAAACCACAAGTGATTTCTCTATCTAAATAAAACATTTCATAGCATTTGTTACAAGCCCAAGCCAGACAGGGTTTACTCTGCATGTACCATTAAGGCTCTATTCAAAGGGTCCATCACAAAACAACTTACTGACATTTATAAAACGGGGTAATCAATTTGAAGTCAAACCACATTGTGTGTGATTTCAACTCTCTTCTGGTGACAAAGCATATGATCATTTGTTAAACCCTACATCTGCTCCATACAAGCTCACCACAATACAGTTGAGAGGCCTGCAGGGAGCAGGAGACAACGCCAGTTAAAACACTTCCAAAACTGTCTTAATAGCAAGAGAACTGAACCAGCACCAAATTCTTTAGCCTAAGAACAAATACCTAGTACAATCCACCAAAATATTTTTTTGTTTGTTTGTTTTGTTTTGTTTGAAGTAGGGTTTCACTCTAGTCCAGGCTGATGTGGAATTCACTATGTAGTCTCAGGGTGGCCTCAAACTCGTAGTAAACCTCCTACCTCTACCTCCCAAGTGTTGGAATTAAAGGTGTGCACCATCATGCCTGGCTCCAAAATATTTTTTAAATATTTATTTATTTATTTACAAGTAGAGAGGTACAGACAGAGACAGAAAGACAGAGTATAGGTGTGCCAGGACCTCTAGCCACTGCAAATGAACTCCAGATGTATGTGCCACTTTGTGCATCTGGCTTTAAGTGGGTCCTGGGGAATTGAACCTGGATTGTTAGGCTTTGCAGGCAAGTGCCTTAACCATTAAGCCATCTTTCCAGCCCTAATCCACCAAAATCTTAACAAAGATCCAACTAAATTACAGCAAATGGCAACTAGGCTTCAATTTCCATATAGAAGAGGATAGTCACAGTATAAAATTGAGTTCTAGAGAAATTCCCAAAACTCAACTATTAGACACAGGGGAAAAGTAATTAAAAACCTGATCCAATACAGTTTATAGTCACTAGCTGCTATCAAATTATTAAAGTAAGAAGACTTTGAAGGTAATCCCACCAACCAATCATCAAGACTAATGTAGGAATAAGCCAGATATGGTGGCACATGCCTCTAATCCTAGCATTCATGGGGCAGGGGTAGAAGGATCACCGTGAGTTCAAGGCCAGCCTGAGACTATGCAGGTCAGCCTGGACTAAAGTAAAACCCTACCTCAAAAAATCAAGAAAGGAAGGAAGGGAGGGAGGGAGGGAGGGAAGAAGGGAGAAAGGGAGGAAAGAAGGAAGAGGGATAGAGAAGGGCTAGAGAGAAAGCTCAGGAGTTAAGGTACTTGCCTGCAAAGCCTAAGGACCTGAGTTAGATTCCCTAGCACCCACATAAAGCTAGATGTACAAGGTGGTACATGCATCTGGAGTTCATCTGCAGTCGCTAGAGGCCATGGTGTGCCCATTTTCTCTCTCTCTCTCTCTGCCTCTTTCTCTCATTCTCTCTCAAATAAAAAAAGAAAAAGAATAATGGAGGAAGTAATATAACTATAACCAGTTACTAACAGATACTAACAGTGGCACAGTACAGAGAGTGAAAATGGTACAGAATATGTGTAGCCTGAAAAACATAAAGGCTGCAAAGAGGATATAGAAGTATTTATAGTAGACTTACAAGAAAGCTGTAAGAAGAGTCAGGATAAGAAAAAAAAATAAGCCAGCCGGGCATGGTGGCGCACACCTTTAATCCCAGCACTTGGGAGGCAGAGGCAGGAGGATCACTGTGAGTTTGAGGCCACCCTGAGACTATATAGTGAATTCTAGGTCAGCCTGAGCTAGAGTAAAACCCTACCTTGAAAAAACAAAAAAAGAAGAAAAGAAAAAATAAGCTAGGTGTGATAGCACATGCCTTTAATCCCAGCACTTGGGACCCAGGTTCGACTCCCCAGAACCCATGTAAGCCAGATGCACAAGGTGACAGATATGCACAGGTGCCACATGTACACAAGGTGATGCATGCATCTGGAATTCGTTTGCAGTGGCTAAGGCCCAATTCTCTCTCTCTTTCTCACTCTCTCTCAAAAAAAGAACAAGCTGAGTAAGGTAGCACACACCTTTAATCCTAGCACTTGGGAGGCAAAGGTAGGTGGATAACTGTGAGTTTGAGGCCACGCTAAGAATACATAGTGAATTCCAGGTCAGCCTGAACTAGAGCAAGGCCCTACCTCGAAAAACCAAAAGAGGATAAAAGAAAAAAAAAATCTAAGTGAGTCTCTTCTAAGATGTGTTCACTCTCAACTGTGAACATCAACAAATGAGTTACAGAACTAGAGAGATGGCTCAGCAGTTATGAGCACTTCCTGTGCAAGCATGAGAACCTGAGAATGCCCAATAGAAGGCAAAAGTTCAATATCTAGACAGCCCAGGATGGTAGTGCATGCCTTTAATTCCAGCACTTGGGAGGCAGAGGTAGTAGGATTGCTGTGAGTTCGAGGCCACCCTGAGACTACATAGTGAATGCCAGGTCAGTCTGAGATAGAACAAGACCCTACCTCAAGAAAAAAAAAAAAAAGTTCAATATCTAGGACCCATAAAAACAGCTGGACATGGCCATGCATGTTTGTAACTCCAGGGCCACAGGGGAGCAAAATCCCAAGAATTACCAGAGCTCACACACACAAATAAACAAGCTGGAGAGATAGCTTAGTGGTTAAGGCACTTGCCTGCAAAGCCAAAGAACCCAGGTTCAATTCTCCAGGGCCCATGTAAGCCAGATGCACAGGGGCACATGTGTCTGGAACTCATTTATGCCCATTCTCTCCCTCTCTCACTTCTACACTGTTGGTGAGAATGCAACCTGGTCCAGCCATTGTGGAAATCAGTGTGGAGGTTCCTAAGGCAGCTAAAAATAGACCTACCATATGACCCAGCTACAGCACACCTAGGCATATATTCTAAGGACTTATCTCATTACCTTAGAGATACTTGCTCAACCATTTTTATTACTGCTCTATTCACAATAGCTGGGAAATGGAAACAGCCTAGATGTCCCTCAACCAATAAGTGGATAATGAAGATATGGTACATTTACACAATGAAGTTCTACACAGCAGTAAAGAAAAATGAAGTTATGAACTTTGCAGGAAAATGGATGGATCTGGAAAGGATTATAGTAAGTGAGGTAACCCAGGCCCAGAAAGCCAAGTGTCACATGTTCTCTCTCATATGTGGATCCTAGCTACAAAATGACTGGACTTCTGGGTAAGGAGGAAGAAAACTCAGTAGCAAAGGCCAGTAAGCTAGAAAAGAGATATAAAATGAAAAGAAAGGAAGGGAGGGGGGTACTTAATAGAATGGTATTGTATATATATATAAGTAGGAGAATAGATTAATGGGGGTGAAAAGGCCAAGTGAGGTCAGGGGAAGAGACTGAGTAAAGGAAAAGTAGAGGGAGGGTTAATCAAAATCTAAGAGGATATAAATAAATCATATGGAAACCTACTTTTTTGGACAATGGAACACTCAGGAGCCATAGGTTGTTGCTAGAAAATTTTCATTGCCAGGGATGGGATACCTTCCAGTGAGTTGTTGGCCAGGGAGGTCCCTGATACCCCCAAAACATTACAGGCCATTGCCGAGGCCCTTGGTTTCCCACCAGGAATAGATGGTAAGACCCTACTACTGAAGACTTCACATACTTGGGCTGCAAGGCCACTGAGAAATCCTGCTGGAACTGAGCTGATAACCTCCTCCATGTAGACCAGCTGATAGAAAGCTGGAAGAAGGCATTCTGCATGCAGTTCAATGGGAGAGAGAGAAATCACCAGTGAAGATACCCAACAGTGGACACTGCAAGTCTTAAATTTTGCCAGCTAGGCCAAATGAGCCAATGGGTACAACAGTAGCACGTCTGTCATGGTGGAAACCAAATGCTCTCTAATTGGACTGGAGGCCCGCTCCATGTGAGGGAATACATCCCTGATACTGAAAACGTAAAATGGGTAGTCATAAGCCCTAGTGGTGTAACATCTGCTGCTGTCTGGCTAAATGTATATACTATGCTTATCAAACTGCTCAGTAAGCACTTCTCTTAATGTTCATACCCATATATTAATGCTACTCTCACTTTTGGTAGACAGCCTTCTCTTTTCAGATGGCAGTGACCTTGGAATGACTCAGAGGACATCATGGTGCTAGAAAGAAGTGACAGGAGTGCTCAGCACTGGAATATCTCTATCACACCTTCCAAGGCTCAGGGTCTAATGCAGAAAAGGTAGCGGAAAGAATGTAAGAGCCAAAGAAACAGTAGGACTCCTTACAAAGTGCTCCCTCCAGACACAAAATGGCCTGGATATCCATGATCTCACAGTGCTTGACACTACCTACAAAAGACCATCATAATAGGAGGAAAAGATCATGACATCAAAATAAAAGAGAGACTGATTGAGAGGGGGAGGGGATATGATGGAGAATGGAGTTTCAAAGGGGAAAGTGGGGGAAGGGAGGGAATATCATGGTATATTATTAACAATCATGGAAGTTGGAAAGAAAGAAAGAAAGAAAGAGAGAGAGAGAGAGAGAGAGAGAGAGAGAGAGGGAGAAAGGAAGGAAGGAAGGAAGGAAGGAAGGGAGAAAGAGGGAAGGAAGGAAGGAAAATGTTAAAAGAAAAAAATATATTCCAGCTGGGCATAGTGGAGCACACCTTTAACCCCAGAACTCAAGATGCATTGGTAGGAGGATTGCTGTGAGTTTGAGTCCAGCCTGAAATTACATAATGAATTCCAGGTCAGCCTGGGCCCCTACCTCAAAAAACCAAACTATAAAAATAAATAAATGAAAATCAACTCCTACCAAATCAGACAGCCAGAGCCTCAGAGGCCCACAACACCTCATCACTGAAGCAGAACAAAAATGAACCCAACATGGCTCAGGGAAATTTTGCAGAAGAGGGGGCGGAAAGAATGTCAAGAGTCACATGCTGGGTCATGATATGCAGAGACATTTATCGTACCAATAACTGTGGGCTAACTCCACAATGCACTACCCATTTACATCAACAAGGAGGGTCCATTGGGAGGGGGTAGATCATGGATGAGCCTAAACAATGGTACCAAACTGTCTGTATTTGCTGAAAAGAAAACTAATAAATTAAATTTAAAATAACAATAAATAAATAAATAAATGGCTGGAGAGATTGCTCAGCAGTTAAGGTGCTTTCCTGCAAAGCCACCTCCCTGGGTTTAATTCCCCAATACCCACGTAAGCCAAATGCACAAAGTGGTGCATGTATCTGGAGTTCATTTGCATTGGTTAAAGACCTTGGCATGCCCACACACACATACATACACACACACTCTTTCTCTCATTTTATCTCTCTTTACATATGTGTGTATCTACTTGCAAATAAATAAATGTTTACAAATAAATAAATAAGTGTTCTAATGAACTCAATAGACAGTTCTCAAAAGAAATACAATGGCCAATAAATAATTTTAAAAAGTGTTCAACATTCATAGCCACCAGGGAAACACAAATTAAAGGTGCTTTGAGATTCCATCTCAACCCAGTCAGAATAGCTGTCATCAAGAAAACAGATGACAACAAATACTGGCAAGGATGGGAGGAAACAGCTCTTATTCTGTGCTGATATGAATGTAAACCTGCATAGCCACTACAATGAGCATGGAGGTAGTGGTTAAGAGTGCTTAAGCATGAGGACTGGGGACAGCCTGAGCCCATCAAGGCAGAATCCACAAATCCCACATAAACAGCTGAGTATGGTCAAGCAGTATGTAACCCTAGCCAACAGAGTGTAGAAACTGGACAATCACTGGGGCTCACGGTGTTGGTTTGAGTCAGGTGTCACCCATAAACTTAAGTGCTCTGAATGCTAGGACCCCAGCTGATGGCAACTTGGGAATTAAATTCTCCTGGAGGCAGTCTATTGTTGGGGGCAGGATTATGGGTGTTATAATCAGCTTCCTCTTGCCAGTATTTGGCACACTCTCATGTTGCTGTTGTCCATCTGATGTTGGCCAGGAGGTGATGTTCACCTTCTGCTCATGCCATCATTTTCCCCTGCCATCACGGAGCTTCCCCTTGTCTGTAAACCAAAATAAACCCTTTCCCACAAGCTGCTCTTGGTCGTGTGTTTTCTGCCAGCAATGCGAACCTTACTGCAACAGTAAAGTTGGTACCAAGAGTGAGTTCATTGCTGCATGAAACCTGACTGTATGGCTTTGGCCTTTTCGAACTGCTTTGCAGGAAGAATGTGGATGAATTTGAAATCTTGGCCTAAGAGATGTTTTTCAGTGCTGTAAGTACAGCCTGATGGACTATTCTGGTCAGAGTTACAAGACCTGAATGCAGTAAGAACTATGGACTGTGAGGTTTGGCTTATGAGGGTGAGAAAGAGCTTTTCCTAGACTGGGCTGGCAGTTTGTATGAAAGGGCTGTTATGCCCATGTCCTGAGAATTTATGCAAGGTTGCATTGTAGAAATGGACTGGTATGAGCAGAGGGATATGATAAAAGAAAAATGAAATCTTTGGGTGAAACTGCTATCTGTTCAGCTGCAATTGAGAGATTACAACCACTGAGATTGGGCCAGCTGACCTTCATTAGAACAGAAAGAATGCAGTCTTCTGAAGAGGGCCTGAGTGCTCAAGGAATGTTCTGCTCTTCAAAGTCTGCTTTATTCCCCTCTGGATTAACAAACCCTACCTGGTACTGGAGTATAACCAGGAAAGAGAGGGTCATTGAATTTACAACACAGTCTTATATTTTGAAAATGGCCACAGACAGTGTGCAGCAGGTTTGCTAGACTGCCTGCATGGAGACCCCATGGAGCTGTGAGGATGGGCCATAGGTTGCAGTGCAGACCCAGTTGAGGTTCTGGGACCACTAGACAGCTGCTAAGGAGAGCTGCCAGCCCCAGATGAAGTTTACCAGGACTGTGAGTAGCCTAGCTGGAGGGGCGGAATTGGAACTCCAGAGACTTGTTGCTAGTTAGAATGATCAGACTTGGAGAGTTGTCACTGGCTAGAGTTGCTGGACTTGGAGCTACACAGTTTGATGTTTGCCCTGGTTGTTGTAAATCATATATAGATTGAATATTTCTTTGCTATGCCCAATGTCATCTTTTGCACTGTGAGTGTTTATTCTGTGTCATTATGAGTTGTTTGGGGAATTTTTTTGGTATTATGGCTCAGTTAAAGATGTTGGGCTATGGGAATGTTTGAGTATCACTGGGATTGACTAAAAACTATGAGGAATTTTAAAGTTGGATGAATGAATTGCGCTTTACATCATGTATCAGTTTATGGGGACCAGGAGCAGAATGTACTGCTTTGATACAGGTGTTCCCCGTAAACTTAAGTGTTCTGAATATTAGGCCCCCAGCTGATGGGAATTTGGGAAATAAAACCTCCTGGAGGCAGTCTATTGTTGGAGGCGGAATTATGGGTGTTATAACCAGCTTCCTCTTGCCAGTGTTTGGCACACTGTCCTGTTGTTGTTGTCCATGTGATGTTGCCTACGAGGTGATGTTCACCTTCTGCTCATGCCATTGTTTTCCCCTGCCATCATGGAGCTTCCCCTTGAGTCTGTAAGCCAAAATAAGCCTTTTTTCCCACAAGATGCTCTTGGTCAGGTGTTTTCTGCCAGCAATGCAAACCTGAATGCAATACTCACTGATCAGATAAAAGGGGAAAAGGGGGAGCTAGACATGGTGGTGCACGCCTTTAATCCCAGCACTTGGGATGCATGGGTAGGAGGATCGCCGTGAGTTCAAGGCCACTCTGAGACTACATAGTGAATTCCAGATCAGCCTGGGCTAGAGTGAGACCCTACTTAGAAACACAAAAAAAATAATAAATAAATAAATAAGTAGGGAAAAAAGAGGGCACCTCTGGGCTGAAGAAATGACCCCATCTCAAGTAAACATGCAGAAAGGCAACCCAGAAGGACACCTAGAGTCCTCCTCTGGCCTACAAACATACACACTCTCTCTCTCTCTCTCTCTCTCTCTCTCTCTCTCTCTCACACACACACACACACACACACACACACACACACACGCTGCATACATATCTACACACACGTGAATGCACCACATAATCACACTGCATATCACACCACACCACACACATGCACATGCACAAAAAAAGAAAGACCTAAAAATAAAACTACCATATGAGCCAACTATACCCCTCTTGGGTATACACCTGAAGGACTCTTAAGTCAACATACCAAAGAGATACATAGTAATGTTTCTAGCAGTACTAGTCACAACCACCAGGAAATGAAATCAGCCTACATGTCCATCAACACATGAAGAGATAAACAAAATGTAGTACATATACACAGTAGAATTTTATGGAACCATCAAGCAAAATGAAAGCACAACATCTTCAGGAAAATGGGTACAAGTGGAAATCATTATATTAAGTGAAAAAAGCTGGATGCAGAATAAAAAAATATCTCATTTTCTCTCCTATGCAGAACCTAGGTTTATACACATGTATGTGTATGTGTGTGTGTTTGTAGTTCATGAAACTAGAAAGGGGATTATGATAAAAGAAGAAGAGATCTTAAGAGAGGTATAGAAAATAGAAATGGTAATAAAATACAGGAAAGCAGAAAGAGGGATTAAATGGAGGAGGAAAGGGAACCAGCTGGATAAGGAAGGGGGCATGGCACATGACAGTGGGAGAGGCAAATGAATGACAACAATGTACAACATCACATTGAGTATGAAGATTCTATGACGAAACTCATTACTATGTTTTCTAACTATGGTGGTTTGGGAGCTAGAGAGATGGCTAAGCAGTTAAGGCACTTGCCTACAAGGCCAAATGACCCAGGTTGGATTCCCCGGGACCTACGTAAGCCAGATGCATAAAGTGGCGCATGTATCTAGAGATCATTTACAGTGGCTGAAGGCCCTGGTGCACCCATTTGTCTATCTGCCTCTTTCTCTTTCAAATAAATAAATAAAAATAGTTGTGATGGCTTTAATGTAAAATAGTCCCCATGGATTCATGTGTTTAATCCCCAGAATCTCTGTTTGGGACATTTGTGAAGTCATCAGGAGGTGGAGTCTTACCAGAGAAAGTATGCCACTGGTGGTAGACAGGAAGTTTACCACTGGTAATGGGCCTTCAGATATCATTGTCCAGCCCCACATGGTGCTTTTCATTTTCTACTTCTGCTCTTCTAATGTGGAAGATGTGACACCAGCTGCCTACTCTTGCCATGCTATCCATGCCATGATGAAACGTCCCCTCAAAACTGGAATCCAGCCAGGCATGGTGGCACATGCTTTTAATCCCAGCACTTGGGATACAGAGGCAGGGGGATCACTCTAAATTCAAGGTCAGCCTCAGACTATATAGTGAATTCCAGGTCAGCCTGGGCCTGATCAAGGACCTATCATGAGGGGCAGGGGAACTGTAAACTGAAATAAACCCTTTCCTTCTATAAGCTGCTTATGGTCAGGTATTTTGTCATAGCATGAAAAAAGTAACTGGAGAACTGGATATGGTGGCGCATGTCTTTAATCCCCGCATTGGGAGACACAGGTAAGGATCAGTGAGTTCAAGGCTACCCTGAGACTACATAGTGAGTTCCAGGTCAGCCTGGGATAGAGAGAGATCCTACCTTGGGGGGTGGGGGGGCTTAAGAGACGGCTTAGCAGTTAAGCCATTTGCCTGCAAAACCAAAGGATCCCAGGTTTGACTCACCAAGACCCACGTAAGCCAGATGCATAAGGGGGTACATGCATCTGGAGTTCGTTTACAGTGGCTGGAGGCCCTGGCATGCCCATTCTCTCCCTCCCTCTCTCTGCCTCTTCTCTCTCTCAAGTAAATAAAAATAAAAGGGCTGGAGAGATGGCTTAGCAGTTAAGCGCTCACCTGTGAAGCCTAAGGACCCCGGTTCGAGGCTCGGTTCCCCAGGTCCCACGTTAGCCAGATGCACAAGGGGGCGCATGCATCTGGAGTTCGTTTGCAGAGGCTGGAAGCCCTGGCGCACCCATTCTCTCTCTCTCTCCCTCTATCTAGCTTTCTCTCTGTCTCTGTCACTCTCAAATAAATAAATAAAATATTTTTTAAAAAATGTTTACAAAATAAATAAATAGGGCTGGAGAGATGGCTTAGCAGTTAAGCGCTTGCCTGTGAAGCCTAAGGACCCCGGTTCGAGGCTTGGTTCCCCAGGTCCCACGTTAGCCAGATGCACAAGGGGGCGCACGCGTCTGGAGTTCGTTTGCAGAGGCTGGAAGCCCTGGCGTGCCCATTCTCTCTCTCTCCCTCTGTCTTTCTCTCTGTGTCTGTTGCTCTCAAATAAATAAATAAATAAATAACAGAAAAATTAAAAATAAATAAATAAATAATAAAAAAAATAAAAATAAAAATGCTAAGTAGCCGGGCGTGGTGGCGCACACCTTTAATCCCAGAGATAGGAGGATCACCGTGAGTTCGAGGCCACCCTGAGACTCCATAGTGAATTCCACGTCAGCCTGAGCCAGAGTGAGACCCTACCTCGAAAAACAAAAAAAACAAAACAAAACAAAAAAAGCTGGGCATGGTAGTGCACACCTTTAATTACAGCACTTGGAGGCAGAAGTAGAAGGATTGCCATGAGTTCAAGGCCACCCTGGGGTAAACAGTGAATTCCAGGTCAGCTTGAGCTAGAATGAGATCCTACCTCCAAAACAACAAATTAAAAAAAAAAAAAAAAAGGAAGGAAAGAGAGCCAGGCATAGTGGCATGCACTTTAATCCCAGCACTTGGGAGACAGAGGTAGGAGGATCACCATGAGTTCAAGGCCACCCTGAAACTAATAGTTAATTCCAGGTCAGTGTTAAAGTGAAACCCTAAAAAAAAAAAAAAAAAACCTGGGCGTGGTGGTGCACAACTTTAATCCCAGCACTCAGGAGGACGAGGTAGGAGGATCGCTGTGAGTTCGAGGCCACCATGAGATTATATAGTTAATTCCAGGTCAGCCTGGGCTAGAGTGAGACCCTACCTCGAAAAACCAAAAAGAAAGAAAGAGAGAGAGACAGAGAGGAAGGGAGGGAGGGAGGAAGGAAGAAAGGGAAGAAGGAAGGAAGGAAGAAAGGGAAGAAGGAAAGAAGGAAGGAAGGAGGGAAAGAAGGAAGAAAGGAAGGAAGAAAGGGAGAAAGAAAGAAAGAAGCAAACAAACAAACAAAGGGCTGGCGAGATGACTTAGCGATTGAGGGTCTTGCCTGCAAAGCCTAAGGACCCTGATTCAATTTCCCAGTACCCATATAAGCCAGATGCACAAGGTGGTATATACATCTGCAGTTCCTGTGCAATGGCTGGAGACCCTGATGTGCCCATTCTCTCCATCTCTCTCTCAAAAATAAACAAATAGAGCTAGAGGAATGGCTTAGCAGTTAAAGCGCTTACCATGTTTGATTCCCCAGGACCCACATAAGCCAAATGCACAAGGTGGCACATGTGTCTGGAGTTTGTATGTTGTGTGGATGGATGTCCTGGAGCACTTATCCTCTCAGTCTCTCTCATAAATAAATAGAAAGAAAATATTTTTAAAAATAAATGACAAATAAACCAAAAAATTCTATAAAAAATAAAAAAAGAAAGTAACCAGGCATGGTAGCTCACACCTTTAATCCCAGCACTAGGGAGACAGAGGCAGGATGATCGCCTTGAGTTCAAAGCCACCCTGAGATTACATAGTGAATTCCAGGTCAGCCTGGGCTACAGCAAGACACTACCTCAAAAAAACAAAAAATAAAAATAAAAAAAAGGAAGTAACTGACACTAATCTACAAATAACAATTTTTAAAACCTTAAGAGTACAAAGAAGGAATAAGATTACAATAAAGCTGGGCATGGTGGCATGTACCTTTAACCCCAGTACTCGGGAGGCAGAGATAGGAGGACAGCCATAAATTTGAGGCCACCCAGAGACTACATAGTGAATTCCAGGTCAGCCTGGGCTAGAGTGAGACCCTACCTCAAAAACGCACCCACAAAAAAAGTACAATAAAGGAAGAACCAGACCATAAGAAACCAATATAGCCAAAAGTGGTGGCATGTGCCTTTAATCCCAGCACTTAGGAAGCTGAGGTAGGCAGATCACTGAGTTCAAAACCAGCCTGGGCTACAGACAGAGTTGGTTCCAGATTAGCCTGAGCTAAAGTAAACCCTTGCCTCAAAATAAAAGAAAGAAGAAACAGAGAGAGAGGGGAGAGGACAGGAGAGAAGAAAAAAAAACCCAACCAACCAGTCCAGGGACTTAAATAGCATAGGAAGTCACTGAGGACATGGCTAGGAGGTTAAAGGCACGTTTCTGGAAAACATGCCAGCCCAGGTTCAATTTACCAGCACCCATGTAAAGCCAGATGCAAAATTATACATGTATCTATGATACCAATGAGCCCAGGATAATGGGAGCCAGAGCCATGAGAATCCTAAACTCATGGGTCAGCTAGTCTGACATGCATTTACAGTTTGTAGTCTGGAAATTTGTTGCAATAGCTGACCTGAACAACGTGCTACGGCACAGGCATCCCTACACACACACACACACACACACACACACACACACACACACACACAAAGTAATAATCCAAGAAATTGGCATAGGTAGCTAGTATACTTAAAGGAATAAGAGGAAGTGACCACTTTTCAAAAGTAATGTAGCTGGGCATGGAGACACATACCTTTAATCCCAGCACTCGGGAGGCAGAGGTAGGAGGATCAATCACCATGAGTTCAAGGCCACCCTGAGACTACATAGTGATTTCCAGGTCAGCCTGGGCTAAAAAACCCTACCTTAAAAACCCAAAAACAAGTAAAATAAAATAATGTGTATGAAATTTATGTCAAGTAGGATTTATGTCAAGATTGATAGAGTGGATAAGAGTATCTTTTGAGCCAGGCATGGTGTCACATGCCTTTAATCCCAGCACTCCAGAGGCAGAGGTAGGAGGATTGCTGAGAGTTCAAGGCCACCCTGAGACTACATAGTGAATTCCAGGTCAGCCTGAGCTACAGTGAGACCATACCTAGGAAAAAGCGGAAAAAAAAAAAAAAGAGTGTCTTTTCCAGCCCTAATATGTTAAATTTCTAAGAGATGCATATTTTAAAATTTGGAGCTAATATTGATTTTTCCTAGTCTCTGTTTATAAAGATTAAAAGTTCCCTGAAACTACTATGGAAGAGGTGGCAGAAAAAAAACATTAGCACTAAAAGAAGGGTAGGAGTACTTTGCAAAACTGTCTTGCAGACACATCGTGGCTATGGTATTCATGGCCTCACAGGGGTTGACATGACCTACACAGGAAAAAAATGAGACTAGTTGGAAAGAAGAAGGGATTCAGTGGAGAGGGTGATTTGCAAGAGGGAAAAGGAAGAGTGGTAGGAAGGAATTATGATCATGGTATATTATCTATATTATGAAAGTTGTCAATAAAAAGTTTAAAAAAGTAAGTTCCCTGACATGTTTCCCATGAACTCATTAATGGTGTTCATCTCCCTGATACTAATGCTTTTAGAGGATAATTGAAACACACAGTAAATATGATCTAACCTTTGTAAGACAGGCACAGAATTTCCTTCCTCAGAACTCTTCATCACTTCTTCAGAAGTTTCTTCAACAAACAGTCCCTGGGAAGACTGCAAAGAAATATGAGACATGCTAAAAACATAGATGAACTATGTTCAATATTATCATTCAGTAATTAGTAATAAGAAGGGCTAAAGAGATGGCTCAGTGGTTAAAGGCACTTTCTTGCAAAACCTGATGACCTGGGTTTGGTTCCCCAGTACCCACATAAAGTCAGATGTGCAAAGTGGCACATGTATCTGCAGTTTACCTATAGGAGCAAGAAGCCTTGGTGCACTCACTCATTCATTCTTTCTCTGCTTGCAAATAAATAGAAATCTTTAAAAGGAAAAGAAAAAACGGGAGTTGAACAAAATTATGTAGACTAAAATACAGCAGCAATAAGTATTACACCAACTCTCTGAACTCAACAGTTTCTTTTTCTAAAAAGTCTTCAAACCAGATGCACCTATTCTCAATCTCTTTCACTCTGCCTAGTTCCCTCTCTCAAAAATAAATAAATAGGGCTGGAGAGATGGCTTAGCAGTTAGGTGCTTGCCTGTGAAGCCTAAGGACCGCAGTTTGAGGCTCAATTCCCCAGGACCCACGTAAGCCAGATACACAACCTGGCATATGCGTCTGGAGTTCATTTGCAGTGGCTGGAGACCCTGGCGTGCCCATTCTCTCTCTCTCTCTGTCTGCCTCTTTCTCTTTCTGTCGCTTTCAAATAAATAAAAAAGTAAACAAAAAAATTTTAATAAATAAACAAATAAACCTTCAAGCCATTGGGGGGGGGGTGTTCCTCAATGCTTAAAGGTGCTTGCTTTAAGCCCAACAGCCTTAGTTCTACTTTCCAGCACCTATGTAAAACCAGACTCAAAGTGGTGCATATGTCCGGGATCCTTAGGCACCTACAGCAAAATGAGAGTCAAAGCCAGAAGAATCTAGAAGTTTATAGCCATGAGGCTGGGGAAATGGCTTAGTGGTTAAGGTATTTGTCTGCAAAGCCTAAACCCCAGTTGTATTCCCCAGGGCCCATGTAAACCAGATGCACAAGAGGATGCATGCATCTGGAATTCATGTGCAGTGGCTGGAGACCCTGGCATGACCATTCTCTCTTTCTCTCTGACTCTTCCCCCCTCTCTCTCTTAAATAAATACATAAATCAGGAGCCACCATTCCTTAAAAAAGATTGATGTACATGAAAGCTGGATGTGGTGGTGCAGGCCTTTAATCCCAGCACTTGGGAGGCAGAGATAGGAGGATCGCCATGAGTTTGAGGCCACCCTGAAATTACATAGTGAATTCCAGGTCAGCCTGAGCTACAGTAAGACCCTACTTCGAAAATAAAATAGAATAAAATAAACAAACAAATAAATAAAAAGACAAAGAAGACCCTATATCAAATTGGGTGGACACACACCCCAAGACTGCCCTCAGACTTTCACATGTGCACTAAAGCATGTTTGCACACACAAATTCTTTTAAGTAGCATATACTGACACCTAGTGTCCACTTCGTATACTCTTGCTCACTTAAAACAAGTTAAATATATCTCAGAATTTCAGAAGTAATCCGTTATACACCTCTGTATCTCCCATAAGCTATAAAGTACCTCAAAGTTTTCTAAGTATAACTATTTAAAAACTATTACGCATAGCCAGGTGTGGTGGTACACGCCTTTACTCCCAGCACTCAAGAGGCAGAAGTAGGAGGATCACTGTGAGTTCAAGGCCACCCTGAGTCTACATAGTCAATTTCAGGTCAGCCTAGGCTACAATGAAACCCTACCTCAAAAAAGAAAGGGAGGGAGGGGAAAAAAAGAAAAAATAACTCTAATTCACTTATTAAGCACCCTTTCTCTGCCAATCATTTATTTTCTTTACTTCTATGCATGGCTGGAGAGATGGTTCAGCGGTTAAAGGTGCTTGCTTACAAAGTCTGATGGCCCAGGTTCAATTCCCCAGTGCCCATGTAAAGCCAGATGTACAAAGTGGCACAAGTGTCTGGAGTTCATTTGCAATAGGAGGATGCCCTGGAGTACCCATTCTTTCTCTCTGTGTTCTTTCTATTTCTCTCTCAAATAAATAAGTTATTTAAAAAAAAAACCTTATGAAGTAAAACTATCAGATGCACAAAGTGGTACATGCATATGGAATTTGTTTGCTTGCTGTGGCTAAAGGCCCTAGCATACCCATTCCCCACCCCCACCTCCTTGCAAATAAATATTTTTTAAAAAGAAAAAAAGGGTAGGGGCCAGGCATGGTGGCACACATTTTTAATGCAAGCACTCAGGAGGCAGAGGTAGAAGGATCACCATGACTTCAAGACCACCCTGAGACTACATAGTAAATCCCAGGTCAGCCTGAGCTAGAGTGAAACCCTACCTCAAAAAAAAAAAAAAGAGCCGGGCGTGGTGGCGCATGCCTTTAATCCCAGCACTTGGGAGGCAGAGGTAGGAGGATTGCTGTGAGTTCAAGGCCACCCTGAGAGTCCATAGTGAATTCCAGGTCAGCCTGGGCCAGAGTGAGACCCTACCTCGAAAAAAAAAAGAAAAAAAAAAAAAAAAAAAGAGCGGGGGGTGGGGGAAGGACTAGAGAAATGGCTTAGCAGTCAAGGCACTTGCCTGCAAAGCTAAAGACACAGGTTCAATTCTCCAGGACCCATGTAAGCCAGATGCGCAGGGTGGCACATACATCTGGAGCTCATTTGCACTGGCTGAAGGCCTTAGTGTGCCCATTCTCCTTCATTATCACCCTTTCTCTCTAAAATAAATAAAGTAAAATAAAAAATAATAATAAAGGTGTGAGCCACCATGCCCTATTTAAAAAAGAAAGAAAGGAAGGAAGGAAGGAAGGAAGGAAGGAAGGAAGGAAGGAAGGAAGGAAGGAAGGAAGGAAGGAAGGAAGGAAGGAAAGGACTGAAGAGATGGCTTAGTGGTTAAGGTATTTGCCTGCAAAGCCAAAGGACCCAGGTTCAATTCCCCAGGACCCATGTAAGCCAGATGCACAAGGTGGCACATGCGTCTGTAGTTCGTTTGCGGTGGCTGAAGGCCTTGAGCGCCCATTCTCTCTCTCTCTCTCTCTCGTAAATAAATAAAAAATAAATAAAAACTAAGAAAAAAAAGTAGTAGATCCATATTCAGTGAGAAGACTGCCTTAAAGAAATAAGAAAGAAGAGTTATAGAGAACATCTAACATCGACCTTTAGCCTCTGCATACATGCACATTTGGAATACTCAACTGCAAGTGCACACACACGAAAAGGCCTCCGTGGTGGGGCTTGCCAGGCTTTTCTGTAGACTAAACAATCCTTTAAAATTCTCTTTTTGGGGACTGAAGAGATAGCTTAGTGGTTAAGGCTCTTGCCTGCAAATCCAAAAGACCCAGGTTCAATTCCCCAGAACCCACATAAAGACAAATGCACAAGGTGGTACATGCGTCTACAATTCATTTGCAGTGGCTGGAGGCCCTGGCACACCCATTCTTTCTCTCTCTAATAAATAAATTAGTTAAATTTTAAAAACTTCTCATTTTCTAGCCAGGTGTGGTAGTGCATGACTTTAATAACTGCACCTGGGAAGCAGAAGTAACAGGATCACTGTGAGTTCAGTCTGAGGTACAGAGTGAGTTCCAAGTCAACCTGGGATAGAGTGAGACTCTGCCTTGAAAAAAATCATAACAAAAGAAAATAAACCTTAAATAACTTTCATATAGTCTAGATCCATTTGCCTCAGCACAAATGTTCCTGAGTCCCAAAGTGCCTCAGACATGGGCATTTCCCAAAGACATGTTCAACAGAAAATGTTTAGCAGACATAAATTCTTTCCACCAAGAGTTAGCAATAAAAAAAATTAAGATGTAATAAAATTAGAATCTGGAATTTTTCATTATTGACTACAAAATCAGTTGTTTGTTTCTATTTGGTTTTTTTTAAGGTATTATTCTGTGTTAGCAAGGCATACATTCTCATGTATTTCAGAGAAAAGGAATACGGCAATAAATACCAAGTATGTTCATAACCTTTTCTTTTGGGGGATGTTTGGAGGCAGAGTCTCACTCTAGTCCAGGCTGACTTAGGACTCACTCTATAGCCCTAGGCTGGCCTTCAATTCATAGCAATCCTTTTATCTCATCCTCCCAAGTACAGGGACTAAAAAAGGTATGTACCCAGAATTCATAACTTTTTAGCTTAGCACTTTTCTGGTTAGATATGTATTTTTTTCTTTTTCTTTTTTTGCAAGGGGGGGGGGAATAGACAGAGGATGGTGCACCAGGGCCTCTAGCTACTCCAAACAAACTCCAGATGCATGTGCCCCTTGTGTATCTGGCTTACATGTGTACTAGAGAATTGAACCTGGGTCCTTTGGCTTTGCAGCAAGCAAATTAACCACTAAGCCATCTCTACAGCCCTGGCTCCCTATATTCTTTTTTTAAAACTATTTTTTTTTATTTATTTATTTGACAGAGAAATAGGAAGAGAGTGAGAGAAAGGGCAACTCCAGGGCCTCCAGTCATTGCAAATGAACTCCAGATGCATGTGCCCCCTTGTGCACCTGGCTAACATGGGTTCTGAGGAATCAAACCTGGGTCCTTTGGCTTTGCAGGCAAACGCCTTAACTGCTAAGCCATCCCTCCAGCCCAGCTCCCTATATTCTTAAGGACATTTATCTTGACTAAAGTTTCACGTTAAGAAATGTTGGTCACAACCAAAACACTCAGTAATAAAATGTTTTTAAAATACCGTGGTAAGGGGCTGGAGAGATGGCTTAGCGGTTAAGCGCTTGCCTGTGAAGCCTAAGGACCCCGGTTCGAGGCTCGGTTCCCCAGGTCCCACGTTAGCCAGATGCACAAGGGGGCGCACGCGTCTGGAGTTCGTTTGCAGTGGCTGGAAGCCCTGGCGCGCCCATTCTCTCTCTCTCCCTCTATCTGTCTTTCTCTCTGTGTCTGTTGCTCTCAAATAAATAAATAAATAAATAAAAATTAAAAAAAAATTAAATTAAATTAAAAAAAAAACTCAAAAAAAAAATACTGTGGTAAGTTCATAAGCCACAATATATCACTAAAAGTGAAATATGGACTGAAGTGATGGGCAACAGTTAAAAGCACTTCCTATGCAAGAATAAGACCCTGAAGAGGTCTGAAAAGTCTGCTTGAAGTCAATCCCCAGAAACCACAGCTTAGGGTGGCCATACATGTCTGTATCCTCATCACTGGGCTCATATAAAACTCAGCCCTACATTCAAAGACTCTGCCCCAAGGAAATATGCAGATGAGTGATAGAGGAATGACACCCAATGTTTTCCTCTGGCCTCTGTATGCCTGAGAGTGTACCCACACATACATGTAAACACAACACACACACACACACACACACACACACAGAGAGAGAGAGACAAGATGGGGTAATAGCTTAGTTATTAGAGTGTTTGCATTGCAATCATGAAAGTCTGAGTTTGATTCCTAGAACCACTGTTTAAAAAAAAAAAAAAAGTCAGACAGGGACTGGGCTAGAGAGATTGCTTAGCAGTTAAGGTACTTGCCAGCAAAGCCAAAAGACCCAGGTTCGATTCTCCAGTACCTACATAAAGCCAGATGCACAAGGTGGCCCATGTGCCTGGAACTCATTTGCAATAGCTAAAGCCCTGGCATGCCCAATGTCTCTCTCTCTAAATCTGCCTCATTCATTCTCTCCCTCTTTCAAATAGATAAATTTTTTTAAAACGCCAGGCAGTGCTAGGAAAATGGCTACATGACTAAGAGCTCTTGGCATTTAAGCATGAGGGCCTCTTGGGCTATAGACTGCTGAGTTCAACTCCCCATAACCCATGTGAAAAGCTAAGTGTGGCCATACACATCAATAAGAGGGAAAGGGGTGGAGACCAGAGAACCACTGGACTCACTGATGGACAGACAGCATCCCTTCCCGGTCAAGACTCTGTCTCAAAGAAAAAGCACATAATCAATAAGAAAAAGACTCCTGACATTCTCATCTGGCTTGTACTCACATGCACATGGGTGCAAGCATCTGCATACACATGTGCATATGACACATACAACACTACATATACTGTACACACATCATACACAAAAAGAAACAATAATGAATGTTCATGCTTAACTTTCTTTTCCCTGTCTATACAGTCCAGTTTGCCTCAGGTATGGTGGTCCAGATTTGTAATCCCAGAGCTGGGGAGGCAGAGACAAATAGATACTGGCATTCACTGGCCAGATAATCTTGCCTCCTTGGTAAATTCCAAGCTAATGAGACTGTCTCAGAAAAGGTGGATGATGCTTGAAGAATGACACCTGAGGGTATCCTCTAGCCTCCACATGCAAGCACACACACATGAATACAAACATGAACATACACAGGAACACACACAGGTGAGAAAATGCATAAAGGATCATTTGTATTTAAAAAATCTAAGAGGCTGGAGGGTATATGGATGTAATTCAGTTGGTAGAGTGCTTTCTCAGGGCAAAGTCCTGGGTTGGATCTCCAGAGGCACCTAAACCCAAGTTATGATGGTAACATTTGTAATCCCAGCACTCTAGAGGAAGAGATGGGATTGGAAGTTCAAATTCAAATTCACCTTAGCTACACAATGGGTTCAAGGTTAGCCTGGGCTACATGAGACCCTGTCTCAAATAAAAAAGAGGGGGATATATATACAAGCATATACACTTATACTACATAAAATATCTTCAAAGGCTCACTAGCTACTTTTCACACTGATATAATAAAATACCTGACAAAAGGACTTAAGGGAGGATAGATTTACTTCAGCTTCCAACTTCCACAGTACAGTCTATCATGTAAGCAAGGCATCAGAGCAGGGGCATGAAGCAGCTTATGACACTGCATCCAGTCAGGAAGCAGAGCAATACATGCTCATGCTTAACTCTTTCTCCTATTTATATAGTCCAGAATGCCCCAGCCCAGGCAATGTGACACCCACACTTAGGGTGGGTCTTTTCATCTCAATTAGCATAATCTAGAAGCTCTCTCTTAGCAAACCCACAGCTTTGTTTGCATTGGGATTCTATTGGGACAGTATTAGCCACCACAGAAGGAATACACTAGAGCCAGGCATGGTGGCACACACCTTTAATCCCAGCACTCGGGAAGCAGAGGTAGGTGGATTGCCGTGAGTTCGAGGCCACCCTGAGACTCCATAGTGAATTCCAGGTCAGCCTGGGCTACAGTGAGACCCTACCTCAAAAAAAAAAAAAATAATAATACACTAAAAACTAGTAATTTGGATTGATCCCAAGAGAATTTACATGTCCTTAAATTTTAATCCATGTTAACATTATACACTGAAAACTTTTTTTTTTTTTTTTTTTTTTGAGGTAGGGTCTCACTCTAGCCCAGGCTGACCTGAAATTCACTAAGGAGTCTCAGGGTGGCCTCAAACTCACGGCAATCCTCCTACCTCTGCCTCCCGAGTGCTGGGATTATAGGCATGCGCCACCACGACCGGCTTTGAAAAACATTTTAAAAAATAAAAAGCACGCTAGGCATGGTGGTGCATGCCTTTAATCTCAGCACTTAGGAAGAGGCAGAGGTAGGAGGATCACCATGAACTCAAGGCCACCCTGAGACTACACAGTTAATTTCAGGTAAATTCCTGGGCTAGAACTAGACCCTCCCTTTGAAAAACAATAAATAAATAAAAAATAAAAAGCCAGGGCATAGTGGTACACACCTTTAATTCCAGTACTCAGGAGCAGAGGTAAGAGGGACTACAGAGTAAGTTCTAGGTCAGCCCAGGCTAGAGTGAGATACTACCCTGAAGGAAAAAAAAAACTTGAACAAAGAATAACTTATGGTATACCTACAAAATAATGTTTTCACATATAGCTAATAAGTAGGTAAATAACTCAACCCATAAAGTAGAAAAAAGTTTATATAAAAGTCTTCACTTTTGCTCAAAAATTTAAAAGAAAAAAATGTGTTTTGAGATGTACAGAAACGATGATGATTCCTTCTTGATGATACGATTACATGCAAGTAATACTTTTCCTTCTCTGTTTTGTTTCCCTCAGACGCCTGAATGCTGGGCCGATCAAGATGTTCAGCTTCTTTTCTGTATTCCCCAATTTTCTATAGTGAACATGTATTATAATTTTTTTGTTCATTTTTATTTATTTATTTGAGAGTGAGAAAGAGGCAGAGAGAAAGAGAGAGAGAGAAAAAAAGGGTGTGCCAGGGCTTCCGGCACTGCAAACGAACTCCAGACGTGTGCACCCCCTTGTGCATTTGGCTAACGTGGGTCCTGGGGAATTGTGCCTTGAACCAGGGTCCTTAGGCTTCACAGGCAAGCGCTTAACCACTAAGCCATCTCTCCAGCCCAGCATGTATTGAAGGGAGGGGGAAGACCACAAAAAATAATTAAGATAACCATTGCTTAGTATGTAAATAAATCATCCTTCATTATAGCATCACTGATCTTACCTGACCATGACTGGTTGTTGGTTCTTCCTCCAACATAAGCTTCTGCTTCGACCTTTTAACTGGCTTTTCCTGGAGATCCTTGCTTTGTGAGTGCCAGAGAGACTCCCTGGTCTCGTGCCTATCTTCTTTGTCTTCATCTCCTACATCTTCTGAGATGCTTTCATTGTTTTCACTAGTCTCATCTTCTTGGCCACATTCATTCTGGATCAGAGGAGGACTAGGTAACACTGGTTCCCCAAACCTCCTTTTTTTAAAAAGCTGCCTCTGAGCCATTTTCAAGCTTTTCTGATAAACCTCCAACTGGCAGAGAATGACACTGGTATACTGGTTAGGATCTATTCCAGCAGGGCAAAATGGAATACCCCAGTAGTAGTGCACAGCACCCCCAACATCCTGAAGACCTTTGGCATCTGCTGGGGTAGACAGACACTGCCTAGATGTCCCTCCGCTACCCTGGGCAGGTTGGAGAAAAGACCAGCTCCTCCTAGTAATTTCCTGTGGCTTTGCACACTGTTTGTGCTCAGCCAAGTGACCAGTACATCTGTCAAAACATTTAGCATTCTCATTTTCAAACAGTGGCTGGTTTGACTGGTCCCAGTTTCCTGGCTCCTCTTCAATGTTTTCATTGTAGTCCCAGGGCTCCTTTTTTTCTTCAGCCTCATTTCCCTGACTGATAGGTGAGCCTTCAAACAGTGGTGGAGGTACCAGCTGCAATATGCCTGTGGATATTTGAGAAAAAGTAGGGCTAAGGACAAACTTTTTTATTAAGAGAGTTTGGTTATGCTATCACCTACCAAGAATTACATGATGTAATCAATAAGAGCTCTTTATTGGGTTTAACCAAAGGTTGGTTTTTCTTTGGAGATAAAAGTATGTTGGGAGCTGGAGAGATAGCTTAGCGGTTAAGGCATTTGCCTGCAAAGCCAAAGGATCCCAGTTTGATTCTCCAGGACCCATGTAAGCCAGATGTACAAGGGGACGCAT
Organism: Jaculus jaculus; assembly: GCF_020740685.1. Classification (NCBI taxonomy): domain Eukaryota; kingdom Metazoa; phylum Chordata; class Mammalia; order Rodentia; family Dipodidae; genus Jaculus; species Jaculus jaculus. Next base: position 32,033,578 of record NC_059107.1, read on the forward strand.
GCATCTGGAGTTCGTTTACAGTGACTAGATGCCCTGGTTCTCTCTCTTTTCTCTCTCAAATAAATTATATATATATACATATATAATTATATATTATATATATAAATAATACATATTATATATATATATATTTTTTAAGTATGTTGGGCATTAGTGAAATCTCAACTATTTTTGTTCAAACCTCTCTAACACTGTCAAAGGAATTTGAAGTATTTCTCTCTTTTTTTGTTGTTGTTGTTGTTGTCTTGGTTTTTTGGTTTACTCTAGCTCAGGCTGACCTGGAATTCACTATGTAGCCTCAAGCTGGCCTCAAACTCATGGCAATCCTCCTACCTCTGCCTCCCCAGTGCTGGGATTAAAGGCATACACCATCACGCCCAGCTGGAGTATTTCTTTATCTGGTTATACTTGATGAGTGAAAGGAGTCAAAACAGGGAGACATGCCTTCAGTGGTCCCAGAATCTGTAGTTTCCTCTTGATGAGAATGTGAACATGGTCCAGTGGCCAGAGGTCGAGATCTGGTAGCAGAAGCAGCAGAAGGACAGCAACTCTGAAACAAGTGACCCCACATCAGACTGGGTTTATTATTCAAAGAACTATACATAATGAGTCACATAAAGGATAAAAGAGAGAGACTACTGTCCCTAGGAGTTTCTGCTATCCAAAATATAGCTGCTCAATCCAAATGAATTCTACAATGTGAACTATACATAAAGTGCCTTATCACTACACCCTTTTCTAATATAAAAGGGTATATAGCATAAAAGTTGGATCAGGCTGGGCATGGTAGCACATGCCTGTAGTCCGAGCTACCTGGGAGGCCAAGGTGGGAGGACTGTTTGAAGCTCTAAGTTCAGGGCCAGCCTTGTCAATCCTGGGAGACAACATCACAAGCAAAGGAACAGAATAAAGAATAAAGGACTGGGCTGGAGAGATGGCTTAGCGGTTAAGCGCTTGCCTGTGAAGCCTAAGGACCCCGGTTCGAGGCTCGGTTCCCCAGGTCCCACGTTAGCCAGATGCACAAGGGGGCGCACGCGTCTGGAGTTCGTTTGCAGAGGCTGGAAGCCCTGGCGCGCCCATTCTCTCTCTCTCCCTCTATCTGTCTTTCTCTCTGTGTCTGTCGCTCTCAAATAAATTAAAAAATAAATTATTTAAAAAAAAGAAGAAAGGATGGTCCAAAACCTGCCACAAGCAACTGTCCTTAACATTTAAAATTATTTCAGTTGCACATATTCAAATTACAACTTTAAATTATTTATTTTAAAAACTGCCCACTCTTTCTCTCATTTCCTTTGCCCTCCCCATAAAACAGAGGAGGTAAATACCCAACCATGCTGTCTTTGAGGTTCTTGATCCTTTTAACTGTCCACAAACTGTCAACTTACTATGGTTCTTTTAAGCCATGAAATGGAAAAATTTGTGGAGTAGAAAAAAACTAAAATAGCAACAAAAATACTTTAAAATTGGACTTAACATCACTACAACATGGACACTGAAAAAATGTTATGGGCATTATTTGTTAGCTGAAAATGCTATTAACTACCACAGCTCATTTCTAATGCAACTATACCTCTGAATGCCTAAGAGAACATTATTGATAAATCCCACAAGCTTATCCAACACAGCATTATTTACATTTAGGCTTTCAGCAATAGCTTTCCTGAAGAGTTCCTCTTCTTTCTCCTCCTGGCTGTTCACCTCCCTAGCCTCCTGCTCACTCATTTTGAGAGCTAGAGCAAACTGTTCTTCTTCTGTCATCTCTGTGAATGTAGGAAAGACAGAGGGAAGAATATCAGAAACAACAAATTAGCATGAAGGCAAAAACCGGAATTCTTAAACTTCTCAACTACAGACACTAGAGACTACTTAGTACAATTTAGAATCTAAGAAGTGAGGAAAGGTTAAGAGGATGGTCAAGATCTCAGCTACAGGTACAAGAACTCTGCATTAACTAGATCATAAGCTCTCATGAAGGCACAGTTTTTGTCTCTCTTGTTCATTTTGTACTTCCAGCTCATAACTAACTGCTTGGCACTAGACAGATAATATCAATTGAAAGAACAAGCAGAGAAACCACTAAATACCACACTGATTTATGCTCAATATTTAACCAGAATAATGTCACTCTTCAAATTTTTCAGATTTATCCATTTTTTTTTCTTCTTTTTCGAGGCAGGGTTTCACTCAGGCCAAGCTGACTTGGGCCCTTCACTATTGTACTTCATGACCACCCTAAGGCAAGCAGCTTTGCTCTGCAATGAGCTCCATGTCATCATGTTCTGCCTCACCTTGAGCCAAAACTGACAGAGCCAAGAGACCATGGACTGAAACCTCTGTAACCATAAACCAAATAAAATTTTCTTCTAAGTTACCTCAGATATTTTCCATAGAAAGAGAAAGCTCATTCTCTCCCTAATTAGAATGTATGACCCAAATTATTTTACTTATTGGCATAAAAATAATCTATAGGGTTGGGGATATGGTTTAGCGGTTAAGGTGTTTGCCTGGGAAGCCTAAGGACCTCGGTTTGATTCGCAGGACCCATGTAAGCCAGATACACAAGGGGGCACATGCGTCTGGAGTTTGTTTGCAGTGGCTGGGGCCCTGGCGCATCATTTTCTCTTCTTCTCTGCCTCTCCCACTCTCTCTCTCTCTCTCAAATAAATAAAGAAATAAAATATTTTTAACTAATCTATAAAAGTACTATAAAATTCTTTTCATGACTGTGGAATCTATAGTGGTATGACCATTTAATTCTTTGTTAATTTGTGTCTAATTTTTCTCTAGACATTTATACATTTTATTTACCACTTCATAGCACCAAATTTTATTTTTCCCTAATATATGCCCATATTCCATTTCATTATTTCTGCTCTTTGCTCTTTGTATTTTTTCCTTCCACTTATTTTGGGCTCATTTTACTCATTATTCTAGCATATACCAGAAAGTTTCAATCACTTATTTCAAACATTCAAATTACTTTCTTACACCAGGTGCTGGGATTACACCTGTAATCCCAGCACCTGGGAGGCAGAGGCAGGTGGATAGCCATGAGTTCAAGGCCACCCTGAGACTACTCAGTGAATTCCAAGTCAGCGTGGGCTACAGAGTAAGGCCCTGCCTCAAAAACAAAAAATAAATAAAATAAAAAATTACTTACTTACATGACCATAAGTTTAAGCTTTCCTATAAATGTTGCTTTGTGTCCCACAAATTTTGGTATGTTAGCACATTTACTAAGTCATTTCAAATTGAGTTGAGCACATTTTTTTGGTGTGGATTAAATTTTAAGCATCCCCCTATTCTTGTTAATATACAAGCTATTTTTAAAATATATTCAGTGCTCACTTCAACAGCACATATACTAAAACTGGATTGATAAAGAGAAGATTAGCATGATGACATGCAAATTTGTGAAGCATTCCATATTTAAAAAAAAAGTTCAACATTAACATTTACTCTCAATTTCTCTCAATTCCTATGAAAACCAATGATCTTTCTGTCTCAGGATGTTCAAATGCTTTTTCTCCTCCAAGTCTCTTGTCCTCGCCTGGCTCATTTCTGTTTACCCTCCACAGCCCATCTGAAATATTTCCAACTTACAAATTTCTTGTAACCCTTTAGATAATGTTAATCTATACTTTAACATCTATTTAAATTAGAATGAATCCAGGCATGGTGGCACATGCCTTTAATCCCAGCACTCAGAAGGCAGAGGTAGGAGGTACACCCACCACGAGTTTGAGGCCACCCTGAAACTACATAGTGAATTCCAGGTCAGCCTGAGCTAAAGTGAAACCCTACCTCGGAAAAAAAAAATTAGAATGGGAGCTGGAGAGATGGCTTAGCAGTTAAGGTGTATGCCTGTGAAGCCTAAGGACCCAGGTTCAATTCTCCAGGTCCCACATAAGCCAGATGTACACAGTGGCACAGGCATCTGGAATTCGTTTGCAGTAGCTGGAGGCCCTGCACACCCACTCTCACTCTTTCCCTCTCTGCTTCAAATAAATAAAAAAAATAGATAAATAAAATGCTGAAAACTATATCTTTTAAAAAAGTTAGAATAAGCCAAGCATGGGCATTGAAAAAAAAAAACACACAAGAAAATTTCAAATGGATTAAGAGATGGCTCAGCAGGTGTGAGCATTTGCTGTCCAATAAGACGACCTGAGTTCAGACCACAATATCCACATAAAAAACCGTACACAATCACGATGCCTATAACACCAGAACTGAGGGTGTATGGAGACCCTAGAATTGCTGGAGCTGCCTGGTCAGCCAGTCTTACCAAAAAACAGGAAGCTTCAGCATCAGGTAAGTCTGTCTCAGGGAACTATGGCAAAAGAGTGACGCAGGAGGATATCTGACATCTTCCTGTGGCTTCCACACACATGTGCATACACCACATACTCACCACACACAGCTCATAGACATGTACCCAAAAAAATATATAAAATTCTTTTTTGTGGGGGGAGGAGGAGGGAGACAGGGTCTTCCTCTAGCCAGGCTGACCTGGAATTCACTATGTAGTCTCAGGGTGGCCTTGAACTCAGGACACTCCTCCTACCTCTGCCTCCAGAGTGCTAGGATTACATGCTTGAACCACCACATCTGGCTTTAAATTACTCTTTTATTTATTTATTTTGAGAGAGAGAGAATGGGCGCTCCAGGGCCTTCAGCTGCTGCAAACACACTCCAGATGCATGTGTCCCCTTGAGCACATGTGCGACATGTGTGCTTGTGTCACTGTGCATCTGGTTTATGTGGGACCTGGGGATTCAAACAGGACTTCTAGGCTTTGCAGGCAAGCACCTTAACCACTAAGCCATCTCTCCAGCCCTAAATTCCTTTGCAAGTAATAGCTTTTTTGATGTCCATATAATGGAATAATATAGGTTCATTGATTGTGACAAATATACCACTCTGGTAATGTTACAGTGACGGATGCAAAGTGTGCAAATGGGTGGAACATATAGGATGATTCTCTGTACTTCCCATTGAATTTTGCTGTTCTAAAACTTCTCTAAGAAAAAATAATAATAAGGTCTATGGACTACAGAGATGGCTTAGTGGTTTAGGCACTTGCCTATAAAGGCAAAGGATCCAGGTTTAATTCCCCAGGACACATATAAGCCAGATGTACAAGGTGGCACATGCATCTGGAGTGTGTTTGTAGCACCTGGAGGCCCTGACGTGCCCTATCTGCCTCTTTCTCTTTCTCAAATAAAATAAATTTTTAAAAATTGTTAAATAAGGTCTAGGGCTAGGAAGATACCTCAGTCAGTGAAATGCTTGCTTCTTAAATACAAGAACCTGAGATTGATTCCCAGTGCCCACATGAAGAGCCGGGCTGGAGAGATGGCGTAGCAGTTAAGGCCTTTGCCTGCAAAGCCAAAGAATATTGGTTTAATTCTCCAGGCCCCATGTAAGCCAGATGTTTAAGGCAATACATGCATCTGGAGTTTGCTTGCAGTGGCTGGAGGCCCTGGTGTGCCCATGCTCTCTCTCTCTGGCCTTTTCTCTCTCAAATAAATAAATTAATTAAATATACTTAAAAAAAAAAAAAAAAAAAAAACCTGAAGCATGGTAGCATACACCTTTAATCCCAGCACTCAGGAGACAGAGGTAGGAGGATCACCACTGAGTTCAAGGTAAGCCTGAGACTACATAGTGAATTCTAGGACAGCCTGGGCTAGAGTGAAACCCTACCTTGAAAAACCAAAACAAAGGGGGAAAAAAAGGTCATTTTATATTGATTAAAGGAATAATTCAACAGGACATTACAATTCTAAACATATATGCACCTAGCATGGGTGCTCTCGATTTCATCAAACACTATTAGACTTAAGGGCACAGATAACACTAAGCACAATTGAAGTGGGTGACTTCAATACCCCACTCTCATCAATTGACAGGTCACCACAGCAAAATATATACAGGGAGACATCTGGATTAAATGAGATCATAGAACAAATGGACCTAACAGATATTAACAGAATATTTCATCCAAATGCTGTGGAAAGCACATACAGACTCTTTTCAGTAGCACATGGAACATTCTCCAAAATAGACCATATAATAGGATACGAATTTTTCTCCTCATATGGAATATAAGTAAACTCAATGTTTGTCACCAATAAGTGATAATACTAAAATTAAAAGGTATCTTGTATTATAGATTTAACTCATCCTGAATTAAAAGACCAGCATGATTTTTTATATAAAACTGAAAAGCTAGGGCTGGAGAGATAGCTTAGCAGTTAAGGTGTTTGCCTGCAGAGCCAAAGAATCCCAGTTCAACTCTCCAGGACCCATGTAAGCCAGATGCACAAGGGAGTGCATGCATCTGGAGTTCATTTGCAGTGACTGGAGGCCCTGGTGCACCCATATTCATTCTCTCTCTCTGCCTCTTTCTCTCTCAAATAAATAAATAAAATATATTTAAAACTGAAAAACAAAGAGGAATCATTTTGCCTAACATCAAAATTTGCTACATTTACCATGGTAAGCAAGACAATGTAGTTGTGGAATCAGCACCAATAAATAAAATTTGACCTGGGTGTGGTGACTCATGCCTTTAATCACAGCACTAGGAAGGGTAAGGTAGGTAGATCACTGTGAGTGATCTCTACACAGTGAATTCCAAGTCAGTATGGGCTAGAGTGAGATACTGCCTTGAAAAAATAAAAAATAATAAAATAAAATTGACAAGAAACACCTAGGCAAATAATTTTCAACAAAAATGCCCAGATAAGCCAGGCTGGTGGCACACGCCTTTAATCCCAACACTCAGGAGGCTGAGGTAGGAAGATCACCGTGAGTTCAAGGCCAGCCTGAGACTACATAGCAAATTCCAGGTCAGCCTGGGTTAGAGAGCAAGATCTTACCTCAAAAAAAAAAAAAAAAAAAAACCTCAAAGAGCGCTTCCTGTGCAAACATGAGGGCCTGAACCTTCTCTTTTCAGATGGCAGTGACCTTGGGATGACTCAGAAGACATCATGACGCTGGGAAGAAGTGACAGAGGAGTGCTCAGCACTGGAATATATCTATCACACCTTCCAAGGCTCAGGGTCTATTGCTGATGAGGTGGCAGAAAGAATGTAAGAGCCAAAGGAAGGGTAGGACTCCTTACAATGTGCTCCTCCAAAAGCAAAATGGCCTGGATATCCATGACCTCACAGTGCCTGCCACTACCTACACAAGACCATCATAATAGGAGGAAAAGATGACATCAAAATAAAAGAGAGACTAATTGAGAGGAGGAGGGGATATGAAGGAGAATGGAGTTTCAAAGGGGAAAGTGGAGAGAAGGAGGGTATTACCATGGGATATTGTTTATAATCATGGAAGTTGCTAATAAAAAATAAACAAATTTTTTAAAAAATGTAATATGCCCTTTGTGGTAGTTAAAAATGTAATATGCCCTTTGTGGTAGTTTGATTCAGGAATCCCATAAACTTAGGTGGTTTGAATGCTAGGTTCCCAGCTGATAAGAGATTTGGGAATTAATGACTCCTGGAAGCCATGTATTATTGGGGGTAGGCTTATGGGTATTATAGCCAGCTCCCCCTTGCCAGTATTTGGCACACTTTCCTGTTGCTATTGTCCACCTTATGTTGGCCAGGGGGTGATGTCCACCCTCTGCTCATGCCATCATGTAGCTTGAGTCTATATGCCAAAATAAATCCTTTTTTCCCCAAAAGCTCCTCTTGGTTGGGTGATTTCTGCCAGCAATGTGAACCTTACTGCAACATCCTTATTTAGAGAATTCTTTTTTCCTAACGAAAATACTAGCATCAATTCAACCACAAAATGAAAACATACGTGAAATTTTTCTTCTAGCCAAACACTTTGCTCTGCTCGATTGTTTTGTCTTCATTTTCTGCAGTCCATTCTCCTCCTTTGGTTCCTGTTGCCCAATAAGAAATATGGTCAGGGCAACTGTCATTAAAAGCAGTAACTTAAAAAAAAAAAAAGCACTAATTTCTCTATTTCTTATAGGTCTATTTCTGGTTAATAGAGGCCTCAGAAAAATCAGTGTTTGTTACAAATGTACACATTAGACATCAAAACAAAGTCCTTTTTTATTTTTTTTATCTTATTTTAGTTTTATTTTTTCAAGGTAGGGTCTCACTCTACCTCAGGCTGAACTATGCAGTCTTAGGATGGCCTCAAACTCCCAGCAATTCTACCTCAGCCTCCTGGGTGCTGGGATTAAAGGCGTGCACTACCACGCCTGGCTGGAAAGTCCTATTTTGATACAAAAAGGAAAACATAATATACAGAATCAGTAAAACCATAAAAATGAAAATGCGGGCTGGAGAGATGGCTTAGCGGTTAAGCACTTGCCTGTGAAGCCTAAGGACCCTGGTTCGAGGCTCGGTTCCCCAGGTCCCACGTTAGCCAGATGCACAAGGGAGCGCACGCATCTGGAGTTCGTTTGCAGAGGCTGGAAGCCCTGGCACACCCATTCTCTCTCTCTCCCTCTACCCGTCTTTCTCTTTGTGTCTGTCGCTCTCAAATAAATAAATAAATAATTTTTTAAAAAAATGAAAATGCCTTGGCTGGAAAGGAGAGATGGCTTAGTGGTTAAGGCACTTGCCTGAGAAACCTAAGAACCCAGGTTCAATTCCTCATTACCCACATAAGCTAGATGCACAAGATGGCACATGCATCTGGAGTTCATTTACAGTGCCTATTCTCTCTCCCTGTCTCTCCTATTCAAATAAACAAATAAATAAACTGTTTTAAAAAATAAAAAAATGTAGGCCAGGCATGATGGCGCATGCCTTTACTCCCATCACTCAGGAGTCAGAGGTAGTAGGATTGCCAAGAGTTCAAGGCCACCCTGAGACTACACAGTGACTTCCAGGTCATCCTGAGCTAACATGAGATCCTACCTCAGAAAACCAAACAAATAATAACAATAAAAATAGAGGATGGAGAGATGGCTTAGCAGTTAAGTGCTTGCCATGAAGCCTAAGGACCCCAGTTTGAGGTTCAATTCCCCAGGACCATGTAAGCCATGCACAAGGGGGCGCATGCACCTGGAGTTCATTTACAGTGGCTGGAGGCCCTGGCGCACCCATTCTCTCTCTCTCTCTCTCTCTCTCTCTCTCTCTCTCTCTCTCCTTTCTCTCTGCCTGTCACTCTCAAATAAAAATATTAAAATTAAAAATAAATAAATAAATGAAAATGTAGCCAGGTGTAGTGGTGCATGCCTTTAATCTCAGCAGTCAGGAGACAGAGGTAGGAGGACTGCTGTGAATTCGAGGCCACACTGAGACTACATAGTGAATTCCAGGTCAGCCTGAGGTAGAGAACCTACATGGAAAAAACAAAAAAACAAAAAAAAGTCTAATAAACTGACATGCTTCTCTCTTACAAAGTCACATAAAAACTGGCTGATTTTTAAAATACTAGTAGACATCCACTCAAGATCAGAGAATCTAGATTAAATGCTTGAAAATCAGTAATAATGTGCAAGTTTAGTATATATTCATTTATTTTTAAATCATTCTTTGGCCACTGGCTAGCCAAAGAAAAAAGAATGTAAAGGCACCTATAGAAACAAAAGAGAAAAAATAAATATACCAATCCCACGCAACCTTAAAACTTAAGGAACACTGAATACTAAACAATAAACAAGACAACAAAAAAGGAAATAAAGAAAGTGGCTCAAAGAGAACACATGTAAAGATGATCTCATGTATTGTAACTGCTGTCTCTGAAGAAGGAAATGAAATGGAACAAACTAATACTAAAGTTAGGGGCTACAGAGATGGCTTAGCAGTTAAGGCACTTGCTGCAAAGCCAAAGGACCCAGGTTCAATTCCTCAGTACACAAGTAAAGCCACATGTGTAAAATGGTGCATGTGTCTGGAGTTTGTTTTCAGTGGTTAGGAGGCACTAGGAGGCCCTGGTACATTCATTCTCTCTATCTATATCTGCCTCTTCCTTCTTCTCTTTCTCTCCCCCTCCCACCCCCTTGAAAGAGAGGAAGGGGAGGGGAGGGGAAGGGAGGGGAGGGGAGGGGAGGGGAGGGGGAATAGGAAAAAAGGAAAAGTAAGTTAGTTTAGGGGAAACACAAGAAATATTAAAAGTTCCAGGGGAAAGCCAGTACTACAGGTGGGATACCTCCCAGTGAGTTGGTCAGGGATGCCCTTTGAAGCAATGTTCTTATTGCCCACCAGAACTAGACGGTAAGACTAGATGGTAAGGCACCACATATTTCAGTTACAGGACACTAAGAAATCAAAAGGAAACTATCCCAGCAACCAGTCAGGCAAGATGTGCCACTAGGGTAAGTAAATAAAATAATATTAAGAGTGCTCATCAATGCCTCAAAAAACAAAAATAAATAAATGGGAATGTTAATTTTTTTAAGTGTTCATCATTCTCTATTTTTTATATATATGTATTTTTGGTTTCCTTTCAGACAGGGTCTCAACTGTAGCCCCAGGCTGGCAGGAGGCTCACAGCAATTCTCCTATCTCAGCCTCAAATAAAACAGATCTTGACTAATCAATTCTGAGACATACCCTAAATTCTAAAAATAAAAATTCTTGCCACATGTGGTTGTGCACACTTTTAATCCTTTAATACCAGTCTGGGGAGGCTGAGGTAGGAGGATCTCTGTGAGTTTGAGGCTACCCTGAGACTACATAGTGAATTACAGGTCAGCCTGGGCTAGAACAAGATCCTACTTAAAAAAAAAGGGGGGGGTGCTGGAGAGATGGCTTAGCGGTTAAGTGCTTGCCTGTGAAGCCTAAGGACCCCAGTTCAAGGCTCAACTCCCCAGGACCCACGTTAGCCAGATGCACAAAGGGGCGCACGCATCTGGAGTTCATTTGCAGTGGCTGGAAGCCCTGGCACACCCATTCTCTCTCTCTTCCTGTCTTGCTCTCACTCTCGCTCTCAAATAAATAAATAAAGATTAAACAAACAAAAAAAAAAAAAAGCCAGACATGGTGGTGCATGCCTTTAATCCCAGCACTAGGCAGGCAGAGGTAGGAGGAACACCGTGAGTTCAAGGCCACCCTGAGACTACACAGTTAATTCCAGGTCAGCCTGAGCCAGAGTGAGACCCTACCTCTGGAGGGGGGAGCTGACCTGTGGTCCCATATCCAATAGTTAATAAAAAGAAAGTTGGTCAAAGGTGTTATGATTTCTTATCTCTTCCTAGTTCCTTAGACCTGTTTTTCCGTAAACAATCAGGGCTCCTTCTAGAAAGGAGGTCTTTCATAGATTAAAACATTGTGGTTGGCCAAATTCAGCCCTGGGAACTGGTACCAGAGCTAATCTCTTCCTGTGACAGCCCTTAGCCCTAACCAACCAACTGTCCCTCTGGGTCACCTGAGCCAGAAGGCAGCCCATCTCCACTAAGAGGTTATAAATACCTTTGCAAGGGGAGGGCAGGCTCTCTGATCATTTGGGAATTTCCATCTGTGGATAAATTTTCCCCTCAGCTGGGCCTGGGCAGGCTTAGCCCAGGCCCAACCAGTAGGGACCCTTACTTTCCACATGGGTTCTTTAGCCCCTCCAGCTCCCCACATGGCAGGAGCTCCTTTTTGTTTTTAATATTTTTTATTTATTTTCAAGGGGAAAAACAGAGAATGGGCACAGCAGATTCTGTAGCCACTGCAAATGAACTGCAGAGACATGTACCACTTTGTACATCTGGCTTTACGTGAGTACTGGGGAACTGAACCCAAGTCCTTAGGGTTTGCAGGCAAGTGCCTTAACCATTGAACCATCTCTCCAACCCAAACTTTCTTTTCTCTTTTCTTTCCATGCGTTTTCTCCCAGGCCCTCCACATGGGATCTCTAGCCACTTGGGAGCCTTTCCTTGGCTCTACTTCCCTCAATAAACATAATAATCTAATATTTTTTTAAAAAAAGCCAGGCACAGTGGCACACACCTTTAATCCCAGTACTTGGGAGGCAGAAGTAGGAGGATCCCCATGAGTTCGGGCCCACCCTGAGACTACATAGTGAATTCCAGGTCAGCCTGAGCTAGACTGAAACCCTACCTTGAAAAACCAAAAAAAAAAAATAAAGTAAGTTGCAGGAAGTAAAGGGAAACAGACAGGAAAACCGGAAGACAAAAAAAAAAAAAAAAAAAAAACATCATTTTAGAGCCTGTTGCAAAAGCCCAAATAACAAATAATTGGGTAAAGAAAGGGAAGTAAAGACAAACCTGGTGACACACACCTTTAATCTCAACTCCCAGGAAGGTAAGGTGGGAAGATCACCATTGAGTTCAAAGCCAGCCTGGAGCTATGCAATGAGTTCCAGGTCAACTTTGGCTAGAGTGAGACTCTACCTGGTGAGACAAGTACGCTTTCTATTATTTATTTACCTATCTGTTTTGATAGTTGTGGGGTCATATTCAAGGTTCTGCACATGCTAGGTAAGCACTCTTCCACTGAACTACAACAAGAGCTATAACTGTATTTTTTCTTTTCTTTTTTTTTTTTTGGTTTTCCAAAGTAAGGTCTCACTCTAGCTCAGGCTGACCTACAACTCACTATGTAGTCTCAGGGTAGCCTCAAACTCTTGGCAATCCTTCCTCTGCCTCCCAAGTACTGGGATTAAAGGCATGCACCATCAGCCTGGCTTTAATCACTTTTTCCTCACTTTCCACACACACAAAAATTATGACACATTTGATTTAGTTTATTCTAATCATTCTAAAATATCACATTGGGTTAATATATTACAAAACTAAACATGTACTATTCTTTGAGGCAAGTAGTCCATTTATGATGACTTATTTTGTTGAAATTGTTTTTGACTGCTAAATCACTGTGGTTGCCAAATCTTTACACCAGGAGCAAAGCTTTCCAAGCAAGCATATACTTGATGCAGAATACCAATCTGGCTTCTATTTTTATGATATTTCATCTCTTGACTTTTTGTTTCATTCACATTAGCTATTTTCACATCAAAGCAAAAGGCTATCTTGTTTGTATTTTTTTTTATTACATGACCTGGAAATGCTTGTTTTTGTTTCTGTACTGACATGTGAAGAAGAGAGTGTTACTTGCATCACCGTTTCCGTAAGGCTAACAGTGAACTGGAGTATTGGATGGCTGAACACTGGCAGGAACAGATGTTGATGGTGTATCCAGGTCCTCCCCAGGGCCTAGTAGGGAGGTTAACAGAGGAATGTACTCTGGTACAGTTTATGCAGATATGGAAATGATTTTTAAAAACAATGACATATTAAAACTTTTGTATTCACATGATTTTGAAACTGCCTAGAAAGCTTATCTTACAAAAATATTACTTCAATCATAACTTTAAAAATGTAATTCTACCAAAACAAAAATTGGTAAATTTCTATTCAAATTACAGGAATTGGTTATTAAAAGAAAAAAGAAGACTCCTGATGTTTCAGTATTTCCTGATTTCATTTTGTAAATATGAAGAGGAACTTCAATTATGGGAAAAATTGAAAAGCTATATATGCATATAAATGTATTATTTTACTTCCTGTCTTGAAGATTTTGAATTCTGGTGTTGGTTTCAGATGGATTAATTCAAGTATGCTGTGTTTTCAAATGAGATTCATTAGTGCCCACCCCCAACATAATTTTATTTTTCATAAGACCTTAATATTGGTTGAGGCCTAATGCCTTGGGATTTACAGATTTTTGTTTTTAAATGCCAGACCTTTTCAACAAAATAGTGTTTGTTATCAATTTGGTACTAAACATTTATAATTACTGTGTAATTATAAACAAAATTACATAAAGCTTTGAATATAATTATGTAGCATAAAAGTTAAGGTTGTTCACTATAATGGCAATTTAGAATTAAAGCTATTACTAGGGCTCAAAAGAGAAAAAAAAAAAGCCAGGCAAAGTGGCACATGTCCTTTTAATTCTGACACTCAGTAGGCAGAAGTAGGAGTACTGCTGTGAATTCCAGGTCAGCCTAGACTGAACTAATGTGATCCTACCTCAAAAAAAAAAAACAAAAAACACTTAAATCATCCTTAGCCAAAAAGTAAGATTATTTAATTTACAAATCCATTTATAAATCAAAAGAAAATCAAGCAAAAATTGCATGGCCTTGGCAAACTAGTATAAAGGTACAGTCACAAAACAAACCTGTCATGTATAAAGAGGCCTACTTTGAGGACTACAGCTCCACACTGCAGAATACTGACCTCACCATCACTATCAGATATGACAATGAATGAATCTTCAAGTCTTCGCTTCTTCTTCACACTGACAGTAGTGGTACTTTCTGCATCCTTCTTGTCCAAGTTCTGACAATTAGAGACTTCTTTAATTTTTTTCTTTCTTCGAGGCATCTTGTTGCCTGAAAAACAAAAACACAGGTTTAAATAATTTACTCAAAGTATAAACTTTTATGCATGTAATACTAGCACTGGGGAAGCTGAGGGTTGCTCCTGTGAATTTGAGATAAGGCTGAGTTACCAAGCAAGTTCCAGGTCAGACTAGACTGGAATGAAATACTGCCTTAAGAAAAAAATAAAAAAAGTGAGCCAGGCCTTTAATCCCAACACTTGGGAGGCAAAAGTAGGAGGATCGCTGGGAATTCAAGCTCAGGGTGACCTAGAATTCACTATGTAGTCTCAGGGTGGCCTCGAACTCCCAGCGATCCTCTACCTCTGCCTCCCAAGTGCTGGAATTAAAAGTATGCACCACCACACCCTGTTCTACTCAGTAAAAATCTTACTTTTTTCTATAGACTAGGAAAACACATACACACACATATAAATCTCACCTCTGGGCTGAAGAGATGGCTTAGCAGTTAAGCACTTGCCTGTGAAGCCTAAGGACCCCAGTTCAAGGCTTGATTCTCCAGGACCCGCGTTAGCCAGATGCACAAGGGGGCGCACGCATCTGGAGTTCGTTTGCAGTGGCTGGAGGCCCTGGCGCGCCCATTCTCTCTCTCTCTCTCTCTGCCTCTTTCTTTGTCTGTTACTCTCAAATAAATAAATAAAAATGAACAACAAAAAAGAAAATTTTTAATCTCACCTCTGGTGAAATTTCAATAGCATTAAAAAAAAGGTAATTTAGGAGCCAGGCGTGATGGCACACGCCTTTAATCCCAGCACTTGGGTGGCAAAGATAGGAGGATTACCATGAGTTCAAGGCCACCCTGAGACTACATAGTGAATTCTAGGTCAGCCTGAGCTACAGTGAGACCCTACCTCAAAAAAAAAAAAAAAAAAGTGATTTAGGGCTGGAGGGATGGCTTATCAGTTAAGGTGCTTGCCTGAAAAGCTAAATGTCCCAGGTTTGATTTCCCAGGACCCATATAAGGTGATACATGCATCTGGAGTTCATTTGCAGAACTGGACGCCCTGGAACACCCATTTTCTTTCTTTCTTTCTCTCTCTTTTCTCTCTCTCTCTCATAAATAAATAAATAAATAAATAAATAAATAAATAAAAACAGTGATTCAAGCCAGGCATGGTGGCACATGCCTACAGTGCCAGCACTTGGGAGGCTGGGGTAAGAGGATCATTGTGATTTCAAGGCTAGCCTGGACCTAGAGAGTGAGTTCCAGGTCAGCCTAGTCTAGATTGAGACCCTACCACAAAAAAAAAAAAAAAAAAAAGTAATTTAGGGCTGGAGTGATGACCTAGCAGTTAAGGCACTTGCCTGCAAAACCTACAGACCCAGGTTTGATTCTCTAGCACCTGCGTAAGCCTGACGCACAAGGTGGTACATGTTGGATTTTGTTTGCAGTAGCTAGAGGCCCTGGCACACCCATCCTTTCTTTTTCTATCATTGTTTTGTAGTGGATCTACAGCCACCTGGCTGAAGAAGGTGTCTCTGGGCGGTCCAGCCCTAAAGTGTGGTAATGGGTTTGAAATTCCAATCTAAAGATACACAAAATGTACCTAGCTAGAGTTCCTGTGTAGCTTTTGGCTTGTGTTTTTCTCTCTCTCTGCCTGGACCAGTGAAAGCAGGCCAGCTTCTTCTGCCATTATGGAACTTCCCCTGGATTGATAAGCATCAATATGCCTTCTTCCATAATTGTGCCTGGTCTGGAAGTTCATCTCAGCGAACCTGAAAGCTGTCTGCCACAACCATAAGTAAATGAAAAAAAATTGGGGGCTGCAGAGATGGCTTAGTGGTTAAGGCACTTGCCTTCAAAGCCTAAGAACCCAGGTTCAGTTCCCCAGTACCCACATTAGCTAGATGCACAAGATGGGGCATGTGTCTGGAGTTCATTTGCAATGGTTGGAGGCCCTGGTGCACCCATTCTCTCTCTGCCTCCCCCTCTTTCTCTCTCAAATATTTAAAAAGAAAAAAATTTTCAGCACTTGGGAGGCAGAGGTAGGAGGATCTCCATGAGTTCAAGGCCACCCTGAGACTACATAGTGAATTCCAGGTCAGCCTGGGCAAGAATGAGACCCTACCTCAAAAAAAAAATTTTTTTAAGAAAATATATGGGCTGAAGAGATGGTTCAGCGGTTAAGGCACTTGCCTGCAAACCTTAAGGACCTAGATTCAATTCCCTACCCAAGTAAAGCCAGATGCACAGGATGGCACATGCATCTATAGTTTGTTAGCAGTGGATAAAGGTCCTGGCATGCCCATTCCCTCTCTCTTTCTTTCTCTCTCTCTCTCTCATAAATATAGAAATAAAAGTATTTTTTTAATAAAATAGCAGCAGGGCATGGTGGTGCACGCCTTGAATCCCAGCACTCAGAAGGCAGAGGTAGGAGGATCACTGTGAGTTCAAGGCCACCCTGAGACTACATAGTGAATTCTAGGTCAGCCTGAGCTAGAGTGAGACCCTACCTCAAAAAACCAAAATAATAATAATAATAGTAATAGTAATAAATTTAAAAATGAGTAAAATATCTGGGCATGGTGGCACATGCTTTTAATCCCAGCACTTGGGAGGCAGAGGTAGGAGGACTACTGTGAGTTCAAGGCCAGCCTGAGACTACATAGTGAATTCCAGGTCTGCCTGGACTACAGCAAGACCCTATCTCAAAACACCAAAAAATAAAATAAAATAAAATAAAAAATAAGGGCTGGAGAGATGGCTTAGTGGTTAAGCCCTTGCCTGTGAAACCTAAGGACCCTGGTTTGAGGCTTGATTCCCCAGGACCCACGTTAGCCATATGCACAAGGGGGCGCATACATCTGGAGTTCATCTGCAGTGGCTGGAGGCCCTGGCGTGCCCATTTCCTCCCTCCCTCCCTCCCCCACTCTCTCTTTCTCCCTCTCTCTCTCTCTCTTTCTCTGTCTGTCACTCTCAAATAAATAAATAAAAATAAACAAAAAATTTAAAAAAAAATAAAAATTAAAAATAAACTATTTCTTCTTACCTAGAAGCCATCAAACTACAGCTGGTACTCCAACAGAGCTTCAACCAATCCCAAAAAGAAACCCAGAAATCTCAATGACTCTACTGGACCAACAAAACATGTGCCTAACAAACTCAACATAAAGAATGGCCTGGCATGGTGGAGCTTGTTGCAGTCAGCTGCATGTTGCTGGAAGAAAACACTCAACTAAAGGGTTTATCTTGGTGTACAGACTTGAGGGGAAGCTCCATGATGGCATAAGCAGAGGGTAGACATTACCTCCTGGCCAACATAAGGTGGGTAACAACAACAGCAGTGTGTGTCAAATACTGGCAAGGGGAAGCTGGCTGTAACACCCATAAGCCCACACCCAACAGGATGCTCCAATTCTCAAATTGACACCAATTGGGGCCCCAGCCTTCAAAACACATAAATTTATGGGGGACACCCTGAATCAAACCACCACTTTCCACCTGGTTCCCATAAACTGATAACCATCCACGATGGAAAGTACAATGCATTCAGTCCAACTTTAAAAGTCCCCAGGCTGAAGAGATGGCTTAGCGGTTGAGGCACTTGCTTGAGAAGCCTAAGAACTCATGTTCAAATCTCCAGGTCCCAAGTAAGCCAGACACACAGTAACATAAGTACACAATGTCACACATGTGCACAAGGAGGCACACACATCTGGAGGCCGTTCACAGAGGCTGAAGGCCTTGATGCACACATTCATTCTCTCTCTCTCTCTCTCTTCTCTCTCTCAAATGAATTTTTTTATTTTTTGAGGTAGGGTCTTGCTCTAGCCCAGGCTGACCTGGAATTCACTATGTAGTCTCCGGGTGGCCTTGAACTGCCAGCAATCCTCCTACCTCTGCCTCCCGAGTGCTGGGATTAAAGGCGTGCGCCACCACGCCCAGCTCAAATGAATTTTTTTTTAAAGTCCCCATAACTCTTATCAATTGCAGTGATGTTCAAACATCCCCATAGTACCAGGTCTTTTAACTAAGCCATAATACCATGAAAAAAAAGTCAGGTACGGTGGCACACGCCTTTAATCCCAGCACTTGGGAGGCAGAGGTAGGAGGATCACCGGTAGTTCAAGGCCACCCTGGTTCTACACAGTGAGTTTCAGGTCAGCCTGGCCCTAGAGTGAAACCCTACCTCAAAAAAAATGAAAAATAAATAAATAAACATAAAAAATAAAAACATAATGACAGAATAATTATTCACAATGCAAAAGATGGCAATGGACATAGCAAAAAATATTCAACCAATCCAGGCATGTTGGCACATGCCTTTAATCCCAGCTCTTAGGAGGCAGAGGTAGGAGGATCGTGAGTTCAAGGCTACCCTGAGACTACATAGTGATTTTAGATCAGCCTGAGCTAGAGTGATACCTTAGCTCGAAAAACAATAAATAAATAAATAAAAGAAAATATTCAACCAATACAAGATTTAAAACAAACAGGGCAAACATGAAATTCTATAGCTCCAAATCTGACAACTCTCATCAGTGGTGAGTCTTAAAGTCCAATAATTCTAACTAGCAACAAGTCTCTGGAGTTGCAATTCTGCCCCTCCAGCTAGGCTACTCACAGTCCCAGGAAAACTTCATTCAGTGCTGGCAGCTCTCCTTGACAGCCATCGCAACAACAGTTCATCCACATGGCTCCACTGGGCCTCCATGCAGGTAATCCAACAAGCCTGCTTCACAGTGCCCATGGCCCTTTCCAAAATACAAAACTGTGTTGCAAATTCAATGACTCACTCTCCTGGATTTGTTATACTCCATATGACCAAGTGGGCTGCCAGTTTGTTAGTTCAGGGGGAAATAAATCAGACTTTGAAGAACAGGACACTCCTTCAGCATTCAGACACCTTCAAAAGTGTTTGCATTCTTCCTGTTATCCCAATGCAGAACAGCTGGCACAGCTGAGGGCTGTAATCTCTCATATAATTGCAGCTAAACAGAGAGCAGTTTTGGTCCAAAGATTTCATTTCTCTCTATGCCATATCCCTCTGCTCACACCAGTGCATTTGTATGCAATGCAATCCTAAACAAGTTCTCAGAATTTGGGAATAACAGCAAGCCTCTCAAAATAACTGCTTCTAGTCCAACCCAGGCCAAAGTTTTTCTAACCCTCATAAGCCAAACCTTACAGTCCACAGTTCTTACTGCATTCAGGTCCTACAACTCTGACAGAATAGTCTATCAAGCTGTTCTTACAGCACTCTAAGATGTCTCTTAGGGCCAAGATTTCAAATTCTTCCACATTCCTTCCTTAAAAATTAGCTCCATGACCAGGCGTGGTGGTGCGCGCCTTTAATCCTAGCAC
The DNA here is from genome assembly GCF_020740685.1 of Jaculus jaculus. Lineage (NCBI taxonomy): Eukaryota > Metazoa > Chordata > Mammalia > Rodentia > Dipodidae > Jaculus > Jaculus jaculus. Next base: position 32,053,222 of record NC_059107.1, read on the forward strand.
TCAGAAGGCAGAGGTAGGAGGATTGCTGAGTTTGAGGCCACCCTGAGACTCCATAGTGAATTCCAGGTCAGCCTGGGCTAGAGTGAGACCCTACCTTGAAAAAACAAAAATAAATAAATTAGCTCCATGGGGTTGGAGAGTTAGCTCAGCAGTTAAGGCGCTTGCCTGCAATTCCAAAGGACCTCGGTTGAATTCCCCAGGACCCATGTAAGCCAGATGTGCAAGATGACGCATGCATCTGGAATTCATTTACAGTGGCTGGAAGCCCTGGCATGCCCATTTTCTCTCTCTTTCCCTCTCTCAAATAAATAAATATTTTTTAAAAATTAGCTCCATGGGCTGAAGAGATGGCTTTGCAGTTAAGGCGCTTGCCTGCAAAGCCAAAGGATCACGGTTCAATCCCCAGGACCCACGTAAGCCAGATGCACAAAGTGGCACATACATCTGGAGTTCATTTGTAGCAGCCTGAGGCTCCATTCTCTTTCTCTCCCTCTCCCTACCTCTCTCTCTCTCAAATAAATTAAAAAAAATTTTTTTTTAATTAGCTGCAAATGGCCAAAAGCCACAGTCAGGTTTCTAGCAACAAACACACCACTCTCATTACCAATTTTACTACTGCAGTCAGCTTCACATTGCTGGCAGAAAACACCCAACCAAGAGCAGCTTATGAAAGGAAAGGGTTTATTTTGGCTTACAGACTCAAGGGGAAGCTTCATGATGGCAGAAGAAAGTGATGGCATGAGCAGAGAGTGGATATCACCTCCTAGCCAACTTAAGATGGACAACTGCAACAGGAGAGTGTGCCAAATACTGGCAAGAGGAAGCTGACTATAACACCCCCAAAAATATACTGCCTCCAGGATGCTCCAATCCCTAAACTGCCACCAGCTGGTGTGACAATATTCAGAACACATAAGTGTATGGGGGACACCTGAATTGAATCAAACCACCACAACACCTTTAATCCAAGCACTCAAGAGACCAAGATAGGAGGACTGCTGTGAGTTTGAAACCAGCCTGAGACAACATAGTGAATTCCAGGTTAGCATAGACTAGAGTGAGATCCTACCTCAAAAAAAACAGAGTGAAACTCTACCTCAAAAAAAAAAAAAGAAGAATGGCTGTCTCCAAGTCTGTCCCAGGAAGCTCCTCCTTGGGGACAGAAGAAGGGAAACCATCTCCCTGATTTTCAATGCTCCTATTTCAGCAGGATGTAGTCACCAAAACTAATCTTCCTGCTTCTGTACTCCTAAAAAAGATTTAGGAAGAAAGGTCTCTCAGGGGATAACTGAGGCAAGCATCAAGTCAGCCCAGCAACCCAGTGTACCTTCTCTTGTCTGTTTCCTTCCCAATTGGAAATCGCCCAGCACTTCCCTTCCAGTGAGTAATTTGTGTTCAGGCACATCCTGATAGAAGGGGAGATTAGGAGGAAAAAAAGGGGGGGGCAGGTGTGGTGGCACATGCCTTTAAGCCCAGCACTCAGGAGACTGAGGTAGAAGGGTATGCATGTGTTTGAGGCCACCCTGAGACTACAGAGTAAATTTCAGGTCAGCCTGGGCCAGAGGGAGACCCTACCTCAGAAAAAAAGAAAGGCAGGCAGGCAGGCAAGCTTGAGAGCCCTGTTATATCGAGAGCAATCACTTCAAGGAAAAAAACCCATTTACCATCTCATGTGCATGCATAACAAGATGCACTACTTAAAATTATGGAATGGGCTATGGGGTCAAATACATCCCCAACCATGATCCCTTGGGCAAATGGTAGACTCCACACTCATGAGGGCTTCAGCTGCTCATGGTACCAACCATACTCAACAAATCTCACAGTATAATCCAAAAAAAAATTTTTTTAATGGAATGAACAGCCAGCCAGTACATGCTTTAAATAGCCCATCTGTCAATCAGGGTAAAGACCCACCGCATTCCAGCTCTTGGGGGTCAGCTCTTCCCTCCACCTACGCTCATAAAAGGAACCCCAAGAAAGAACTCCAATTGGTTTGGATTTGTTGATAAAAAATATTATTTTCAGGGATGGAGAGATGGCTTAGCACTTAAGGCACTTTCCTGTTAAGCCTAAGGACCCAGAACCCACTTAAGCCAGATGCACAAGGTGGCGCATGCACACAAGGTGGCACACATGCCTGGAGTTGGACGGCAGTGGCTGAAGGCCGTGGCACACCAATTTTCTCTCTCTCTCATAAATAAAACTTGAAAAAAATTGTTTTCAGAACTGGTAACATGTTCAGCCTATATTTATAGCTATTAGATATTGAAAGGCTAAGACATGCCTACTTTCTATGCTTCAGATATGAACTAGGCTGCCACAAGGCAACTAAACTTAAAAGTTAGACAAAATGACTTTAAGCTTTGGGGGCATTCTTTTGCTAGATCTGTTTCAGTAATCAAATGTGTTATATATGTACATCCATCCAAGTTGGTGTACCTTCCTTCCTATGTGTTTAATAACCTATGTAGTAGCCAAAGACAATTGGATTCATTGGAGCTAAAAAGGCCAGTATTTTGGACCCTGCTTCCAGGTCACGGGGCCACTGGGATTAAAGGCATGTACCACTGTACCCAGATATTTTTAATAATTTTTTTTTATTTTATTCATTTTATTTAAGAAAGAGAATAGGCACACCAGGGCATTCAGCTGCTGTATTAAGGGATGTATAGGACTTAAGATGGACAACTGCAACCTTGTGCATCTGGCTTACGTGGGCCCTAGGGAATTGAACCTGGGTCCTTTGGCTTCATCGAAAAACGCCTTAACTGCTAAGCCATCTCTCCAGCCCCCAATATTTTCTCCAAGGACTTATCTTCCTGCACTCCATTAATACACTTCTGGGGTCCTTTAGAATAGTTTCCCTCTCTGAGAGACTCTCAAAGTGCTGTATACCCCTGTTCAGCAGGAAACAGTTAAAGACCGAACAGTCATCATCCTCTTTCCTCTAATAACAGTTAGAGTGTCTTCTCAGTAGAGGGGAGAATGACAGGGAGTCAAATAGCCCTTTTAGGCAGTTAGGGTGACTCCTGAAAGTTAAAAGGCACTTGCTAGAAATCAAAGGATCTGATTTATCTCTGACCTGGTTCCCTACCTGTTTTGCCACAAACACAGGCACCTCCTGGGAGGGAGGTCTCTCCTAGAATTTAAATCTAGCCCTAATACTGTCAAACTTCAGCCACCAGAATTTGGCATCATGGCTAGCCTCTTCCTGAGACAGTCCCTAGCCCAAACCAACCAGCTGGCTCTCAGATGAGCTGAGCTGGAAGGTAGAGCCCACCATAAAGTTATAAATATGTTTGTGATGGGAGAACAAGGTCTCTGTGCTGCCCGACTTCTCCTGAACTTCCAGATGCTGATGAGTTACCCTCAAGCTCAGCCCAGGCCCAGCCAGGATGAGCAAAGGGAAGAGCCCCCTAGCCCTTAGTCTCCACATGGGCTCTTTACCCTCTCCAGCTCCCCACATTGTAGGAGCTCTTCAAACTATCTTTTTTTTCTTTTTTTTTTCCACAGTTTTCCCAGACCCTCCACATGGGCTCTCAAGCCATGTGGGTGTCTTTCCTTGGTCCTATACATCCCTCAATAAATAATTTAATATGATCCTTCTCAGTCTAATTTTATTCAATTCTTTGATTAAAAGTAGAAACAAGTAATCTGGGCATGATGGTGCAGGCCTTTAATACCAACACTCAGGAGGCAGAGGTAAGAGGATCAGTGAGAGTTCAAGGCCACCCTGAGACTACACAGTGAATTCCAGGTCAGCCTGGGCTACAGTGAAACCCTACCTCAAAAAAAAAAAAAAAAAAAAAGTAGAAACAAGTGGCACGTGCGTCTGGAGTTCATTTGCAATGGCTAGATGCCCTAACACACCCATTCTCTCTCACTCTCTCTTTCTCAAATAAATAAAAATAAAAAAGTAAAGGGCTGGAGAGATAGCTTAGTGGTTAAGGAGCTTGCTTGTGAAGCCTAAAAAGACTCAGGTTTGACTCCCCAGAATCCATGTAAGCCAGATGCACATAGTAGCACATGCATCTGGAATTTGTTTGTAATGGCTAGAGGTCCTGGCATGCCTATTCTTTTGTCTATCCCTCCCTCTCTCTCTCTCTCTTTGTGTCTCAAATAAATAAACAAATAAACTTTTTTATTTATGTCATTAGTTTATTTATAAGCATATCTTGTAGGAATTTAACAGTCTGATCCATTTCTGAAGTTAAACCTCTTAAACATCCGTCGTATCTGTTAAATGGATGAAATAAAACAACCTTATTTCTTAAGCAATTGGAGTCTTATGATAAGAAAAGGTGCTGCAAATCCAGATCCAAAGAAAACAGCCATCATGGCCAGTAACCGCCACTTGTTTTCCACTGAAAATGGCAAGGTCTTGCCCTGGACCTCCTTGTAGTGACTGGGCGAAACACGGATGACGTGAACCTCCAGATGCTCTGGCCCCACATGACAACACTGTACTCCAAATAAACTTTTTAAAGGGGAGCTGGAGAAATGGCTTAGCAGTTAAAGCACTTGCCTGTGAAGCCTAAGGACCCATACTTGACTCTCCAGATCCCACATAAGCCAGAAGCACAAAGGTGAGGCAAGTGCAAGGTTGCAATGCTCACTAGGTAGCACAAGTGTCTGGAGTTCTATTGCAGTGGCTGAGGCCCTGGCATGCCAATTCTCTCTAAAAATTTTTTTTTTTAATTTAAGTAGAAACAAGCCAGGCATGGTGGCACACACCTTTAATTCCAGCACTGGGGGGTGGGGGGGCAGAGGTAGGTGGGTTGCTGTGAGTTCAAGGTCACCCTGAGACTACATAGTGAATTCCAGGTCAGCCTGGACTAGACAGTAAGACCCTACCTCGAAAAAATAAAAATAAAAATAAATCAGAAATAAACCTAGGCTTTGGGGCTCAAGGACTTTCCTGAACTCCTAGCACTCCATTACAGGGCCATGGGTACACAGTGAGCTCAAAGCTGGCTTGGACCACACAGTGAATCGTGGGTGGGGACAAGTCTTGTGGGCAAAGAACTACTGAAACCACCCGAAGTTGGTAGCTCATCAAGGGTTTAATCCCAGCACTTGGGAGGCTGAGGTAGGAGGATTATTTAAAGAGTTCAAAGGCCAGCCTAGGCCAGGGGGACACCCTGTTTCAAATAACAACTGCAATCCTAATAGGGCTGGGGAGATGGCTCAGCAACTAAAGGCGCTTGCCTGCAAAGCCTGCCCATCAGGTTCAATTCCCCAGCACCCACATAAAGCCAGCTGTACAAAGTGGCTCTGCATCTAGAGTTCATTTGCAGTGACAAGAGGCCCTATTCTTGACGAGGGGACAAGGGTGCACCCGTTCTCCCTCCCCCACACTTCCTTGCTATTCGCAAAGAAACAAATAAATAATGTTTTATTTATTATTTGATAGACGAAGTGTGAACACTCCATGGCCTCCTGCCACTGACATGAACTCTAGACTCATGTGCCACCTTGTGCATCTGGCTTTACGTGGGTACTGGGGAGTCGAACCCAGGCTGGAAGGCTTTTCAAGCGAGCACCTTGACCCTACTGAAGCATCTCTCCAGCCCAATAAAGATACTTTTAAAAAATAAAATAATAATAATAAAGCAACTAGTGAAACCAAGTAGTACTGCACGACCAGAAGTAATCTGGCGGGAGGAAGGAGGTGGTTCATGAGGAGCGAGAGGTCCTCTGGGAGAGCAGCTGGGGGGACGAAGTCACCAAACGGTCCCTTCGCGGCTGAGGAAGCCCGGGCGACCGCCATCGTCCAGGCAGGCCTTGGGGACAGAGAGGCTGCCGCGTCCGAATGAGCGCGGGCCCGGCTCGAGGCAGGCAGAACAGGTTAGGGTCCCTCCCGGGGCTCCGTGCGGCCCACGCAACGTCCCGCAGAGGCCTACCTCCGCGTCGGGAGGCAACCCTCGGCCCGAGGAACCCGCGGCGGCCGGCGACTAGGACGTGAGAAGAGGACGGGCGGAGGTGGACGGCGGCAACAAGTACTCACGGGCCGGCGCGTCCAGCTCCGCCGAGCCTCTGGGGGTCGTGAGACGCCTCGACAACGACAGGAGTCAGAGTCCGTGCGCGCGCGCGCGGAGTGGGGGGGGGGGGCCGGGCGCGATCTCCGCGCGTGCGCACACACGGGCGCGAGCCAGGCTGTGGACGAAACCAACCGGCAGGACGGTGAAGGGGGAGGACGGCCGCTGTTGGAACGTACCAACTGGGACACACCATCGGAGTCTCAGGCGGTCCTGACCCGTCCACACTGCACACGCAGGCTGAATCTTTTGCTAGCATTTCATCACGGTTTGAAGGAAATCGAGGAATGTCACTAGAATCCCTAAACACCTACGGCAACCCTATCAAGCCTCCCCTAGGCCTTTATTTATAGGGGTTCAGAATTATATTGAAATTAGCCATTCACGTGTCTACTTACAAAGTATCTCAGATGGTAACCGTTAATGTCTGGTCATTACAATGGAAGAACAGAATCATGACATTCAGATTTGGCAAGTGGGAGTGTAAAATTAGAACAGGTTACTGTTGATTTGATGTGATTACATTTAAAATACACATTATTATTATTATTATTATTATTATTATTATTTATTTTGAGAGAGAGAGAATGGATGCTCCAGGGCCTTCAGCTGCTGCGAATGAACTCCACATGCATGTGCCCCATATGTGCATAGGCGACACTGTGCATTTGTGACACTGTGGGTCTGAGACCTGGAGATTCCAACATTAGTCCTCAAGCTTCTCAGGCAAGCGCCTTAACCACTGAGCCATCTCTCCAGCCCTAAAATACACATATTTGGGGGTAGGAGGAGTTAAAGGTGGGGTCTCACTCTATCCCAGGCTCACCTAGAACTCACTCTGTAGTCCCAGTATGACCTTGAACTCAGCAATCCTCCTACCTCTGCCTCCTGAGTGCTAGGATTAAAGGCAAGCCATGCTTAGATAAAATACACATTTTGTTGTTGTTGTTTTTGAGGTAGCATCTCCCTCTAGCCAAGGCTGACCTGGAATTTACTATGTAGTCTCAGGCTGGCCTCAAACTCACACTGATCCTTCTACCTCCACCTCCCAAGTGCTGGTATTAAAGGCATGTGCCACCACACCTAACCTAAAACACACGGTTTATAACCCACCAATTTCACATGTAGAAAAGTACAGAAATTTATACAAGTACACACAAGAAGATATGTTCCAAAAAGCCTGCTTCTTTGCAGAAAAAAATACCAGAAATTGTAATAAGACATGGATGAATAAAGCATGAAAAAGTCATGTAATAAAATTATAAGCCAGGCATGGTGGCACACGACTTTAATCCCAGCACTTGGGAGGCAGAGGTAGGAGGATGGCTATAAATTCATGGTGAATTCCAGGTCAACCTGGGCTAGAGCGAGACCCTACCTCAGGGGGGGGAAAAAAAACAAAACAAAACCATAATTCTATGAGTAAAACTCATAAACAGTTTCCACCTAACTTTTTAAATTTTATTTATTTGCCACTGTGGGGGTGGGGGTGGGGCATGCCAGGTCTTGCCACTGCAAACAAAATAACAGGTGTTTGTACCACTTTGGGGTTCCAGCTTTATGTGGGCGGTTGGGGAATTGAACCTTAGGCGAGCAAACTTTGCAAACAAGAGCTTTAACAATTGAGAAAGCATATGTATATATATTCTCATTCTGTAGCCCAGACTGGCTTATAACTCACTGTGTAGACCACGCTGGCCTTCTGGTGATCTTCATTCCTCAGACTACTGAGTGTTGGGATTACAGGAGTGACCCACCATGCCTGGCTGTAATGTGTGTGTGTGTGTGTGTGTGTGTGTAGTTTGTGGTTTTTTCTTTTCTTTTTTTTTTTTGTTTTTGATGTAAGGTCTTGCTCTAGCCCAGGCTGACCTGGAATCAGTCTCAGAGTGGCGTCAAACTCACAGAGATCCTCCTACCTCTGCCTCCCGAGTGCTAGGAATAAAAGCATGCATCACCATGCCCAGCTATAATATTCTTATGAGGCAAGTTTGGGGCACATGAACACAATAGACAGGGAGAAGTGACAGAGTCCCAGACAAGAGCTCTCTCAAACAAAATTATTTTTAAGCTGCCTTGCAGGGTGGAAACTTCATGTGAAGAATCACATAGCCCAGGAGGGCACTTGTCTTTTATTAGGAAAAGTACATCTGTTCATTTTCAAGGTTATAGGTGAAGATTCAATTAGCAATAGCTAACTAAAGAACTAAAAGAGAGTACATTTCAGGGAAGGTATACCTATCTACTGTCAAGATTGTAAGCAAAAGGTAGATAATTAACTTAGGAGTTTAAAGAGCATACACCTGAAGATCGTTTCTAACAGCTAATCATCAAAGGAGTTTATACTTGAGGGCTGGAGAGATGGCTTAAGTGGTCAAGGCACTTGCCTACAATGGACACAGGTTCAATTCCCCACAGCCCATATAAGCGAGCTGAACATGGCAGTGCATGCATCTGGAGTTTGTTTGCAGTGACTACAGACCCTGGCATGCCCATTCTCTCTTTCTCTATCACTCACTCTCATTCTATCTACCCCCTCAAATAAATAAATTTAAAAAAAAATTTTTTTTTCAAAGTATGGTCTACCACTAGCCCAGGCTGACCTGAAATTCATTCACTAGTCTCAGGGTGGCCTTGAACTCACAGCGATCCTCCTACCTCTGCCTCCCAAGTACTGGGATTAAAGGTGTGCACCACCGTGCCCAGCTAAGAGCTCAACTTTGAATCCTAACAGAGTAGTGTTGACTTTATAGAAACCTCTATCAACTACGAATAGAGGAGGACCAGGACCTCAAAGACAAATTGAGGTGCAACTACCAGAGTGAAGAAATGGGGTTATATATCCAGTTCAGGATGAGACTTAAGAGAAATGCCTAGGAGACATTGAGAATGTCGAATGACAGGCATCAACCTGGTGGGAGGTGAGAGGCAGACAGGACACAGGAAAGACACAGGAGCAGAAGGTGTGGAAGCACCGAGATATATTCCCAAGCTAAGTGCAGGGGAGAACAGAAGGTGTCTCTGGGGTGCATGCACATGGGACTGGACGGAGCAGCAGAGCCAAACCTGAAGGGCCCAGAATACCAGAGGAGCTGACAACACCTTTGAGTATTGAGAAAAAGGAAAGGGAAGAGAAAAGGGTGTTTCCGCCGGCTGATTTGTACTTTATATTTATTTATTTTTATTTTTTTTGTTTTATCAAGGTAGGGTCTCACTTTAGCCCATGCTAACCTGTAATTCACTATGTAGTCTCAGGGTGGCCTCGAACTCATGGCGATCCTCCTACCTCTGCCTCCTGAGCGCTGGGATTAAAGGTGTGTGCCACCACGCCCGGCTGACTGTGAACTTCTGAGCCCCCCGCTTCTACCTTCCAAGTGCTGGTATTATAGGAGTGTTAAACCTTTCTACTCCCTATGATTCACCCCTCTGTTTTCATATAACATGTGTTCTAATATCCCCTCCTCTTACAATCCCACTGCTCCCCACTCTTGGCCCCTTTCTTGCTTCTAACCCTCTACTGAATCTCATCCTAATTTACAAAAAAAAAAAAAAAATCTGAAAATACAAAGCTAGGATCTGCAGATGAAAGAGAACATGCAGTGCTCATCTTTCTGAGCCTGTGTTATCTCATTTAGATTCCAGTTTCATCCATTTTACTGAAGATTTTATAATTTCATTTTCCTTTACAGCTGAATAAAACTCCATTGTGCTCATGTAACACATCTTCACTACCCATTCATCAGTTGATGAGCATCTAGACTGATTCCATTCCCTAGCTATTGTGACTAGAGCAGCAATAAACATGGATAAGCAAGTATCTCAATAGTAATGTTGAGTCCTTATGGTATATGCCCAGGAGAAATATAGCTGAGCATATAGTATTAGTTTTTTTGAGCAACCACTGCACTGATTTCCATAATGGCTACACCAGCTTGCATTCCCATCAACAGTGAATGAGGGATCTTCTTTCCCCACACCCTGGCCAGCATTTGTTTTCATTTGATTTCTGGATGATAGTCATTCTGAATGAAGTGAGATGGAATCTCAAAGTGGCTTCAATTTGCATTTCACTAATGGCTAAGGATGTTGAACACTTTTAAAAATATTTATTGGAGGCCAGGCGTGGTAGCACACTCCTTTAGTCCCAGCACTCAGGAGGCAGAGGTAGGAGGGTCACCATGACTTTGAGGCCACCCTGAGACTACATAGTGAATTCCAGGTCAGCCTGAGCTACAGTGAGACCCTACCTTGAAAAATTGAAAAACCAAAAAAAAATAATAATAATAATTTAAAAAATGTATTGGCCATTTATATTTCTTCTTTTTTATTTATTTTTATTTATTTGAGAGCAACAGACAGAGAGAGAAAGAGGGAGAGAGAGAAAGAGAGAGAGAGAGAATAGGCTCACCAAGGCCTCTAGCCACTGCAAATGAACTCCAGATGCATGCGCCCCCCCTTGTGCATCTGGCTAACGTGGGTCCTGGGGAATCAAGCCTCGAACCGGGGTCCTTAGGCTTCACAGGCAAGTGCTTAACAGCTAAGATAAAATTCGCTGAAATAAACTTCCAGACTAGGCACAGTTATGGAGGAAGGGATATTTATTGAAGACTACAGATCCAGGGGAAGTTCCATAAATGGCAGAAGCTGGCCTGCCTTCACAGGACCATGTGAAGAGAGAGAAGTACAAGCCCAAAAGCCCACTTCAGGAACTCCTGCTAGGCACACTTTGCATATCTTTAGATTGAATTCTGAAACCCACCTTCACGCCTTAAGATCCACCCAGTGACACTGTCTCCAGCCAGGTGGCAGCAGATGCAAACTACAAACAAATAAACAACTGAATATATTGGGGGCCATCTATTCTAGTCAAACCACCACAGGCATTTACCTGCAAAGCCAAAGGACCCAGGCTCGATTCCCCAGGACCCATGTTAGCCAGATGCACTAGGGAGTGCATGCTTCTGGAATTCGTTTGCAGTGGCTGGAGGCCCTGGTGTGCCCATTCTCTCTCTCTCTCTCTCTCCCTCTGTCTCTACCAAATAAATAAATAAATAATTTTAAAGGCATGAGCCAGCATGCCTGGCCTATTTTTTTTAATCTTTTTTTTTTGGTCGTTCATCTTTATTTATTTATTTGAGTGACAGAAAGAGAGAGAGAGAGAATGGGCGCACCAGGGCTTCCAGCCACTGCAAACGAACTCCAGATATGTGCGCCCCCTTGTGCATCTGGCTAACATAGGTCCTGGAGAACCGAGCCTCAAACCGGGGTCCTTAGGCTTCACATGCAAGCGCTTAACTGCTAAGCCATCTCTCCAGCCCTATTTTTTTAATCTATTTATTTTTCTCGGGAATTTTTTTTTTCACATTCTGTAGGTTGCCTCTTCACTTGACTAAAGCGTCCTTTGTTATACTATAGCCATTTAATTTCATGAGGTCCCACTTGTTTATAATAGGCCTTATTTCCTGAGCTACTGAAGTCCCATTCAGAAAGTCCTTACCTATGCCTATACTTTCTTCTTTTTTTTCGAGATAAAGTCTTACTGTAGCTCAGGCTGACTTGGAATTCACTATGTAGTCTCAGGGTAGCCTCAAACTCATGGCGATCCTCCTACCTCTGCCTCTCAACTCCTGGAATTAAAGGCATGCGCCACCATGCCCGGCTTCTTCTAATGGTTTTATTCTACTTGTTCTTCTAGTAGTTTCAGAATTTGAGACCTATGTTAAAGTCTATGTTAAAGTGAATTTGAACTGCTGATTTTCTTTTTTTTTTTTAATTTTTATTAGCATTTTCCATGATTATAAAAAGAAATCCCATGGTAATTCCCTCCCTCCCCCCCACACTTTCCCCTTTGATGCTTATTTTCTTTAAATGTTTTATTTATTGGGGCTGGAGAGATGGCTTATCAGATAAGGTGTTTGCCAGTAGAGCCAAAAGACCCAGGTTTGATTCCCTAGTATCCATGTAAAGACAGATGTGCAATATGGCACGTGCATCTGGAGTTTGTTTCCAGAGGCTTGGAGGCCCTAGCATGCCCATACTCTCTCCCTCTCTCAAATAAATGAATAAATATTTTAAAAATTATTTACTTATTTACTTGCAAGAAGCAGAAAGAGAGAGAGAGAGAGAGGGAATGGGCACACCAGGGCCTCTAGCCACTGCAAACGAAGTCCAGATGCATGTGCCACTGTTGCAGTCAGGATTGCATTTCTGGTAGAAATTACCCAACCAAGAGCAGCTTATGGGAAAAAAAGAGGTTTATTTTGGCTTACAGGGTTGAGGGGAAGCTCCATGATGGCAGGGGGAAATGATGGCATGAGCAGAATGTGGACATCACCCCCTGGCCAACATCAGGTGGACAATAGCAACAGGAGAGTGTGCCAAACCCTGGCATGGTGAAACTGGCTATAATAGCCATAAGCCTGCCCCCAACAATAAACTCCCTCCAGGTGGTACAGTGGTGCATGCCTGTAATCCCAGCACTTGGGAGGCAGAGGTAGGAGGATCACTGTAAGTTCGAGACCCCCCTGAGACTGTGAATTCCAGGTCAGCTTGGACTACAGTGAGACCCTACCTCAAAAAATAAAATGCCTTGCAGTGTTGTAAGTACAGCTTGATGGACTACTCTGGTCAGAGTTGAAATACCTGAATGCAATAAGAACTATGGACAATGAGGTTTGGCTTACAAGGATGAGAAAGAGCTTTGCTTGGACTGGGCTAGAAGCAGTCTGTGTGAGAAGCTTGCTGTCATTCCCAAATTTTGAAAACTTGTTCAGGGTTTTATCGCATAGATGTGGACTGATGTGAGCAAAGGGATATGACACAGAAAGAAATGAACTCCAGATGCATGCACCACCATGTACATCTAGCTTATGTGGGTCCTGGAGAATCAAACCTGGGCCCTTAAGGTTCATAGGCAAGCATCTTAACTGCTAAGCCATCTCTCCAGCCCCTCCCCAATGTCATCTTTTGCAGTGTGAATTATGTGTTGTTGTTTTTTTTGTATTACAGCTCAGTTAAAAGACCGGGGGGGGGGGTGGCTGGAGAGATGGCTTAGTGGTTAAATGCTTGCCTGAGAAGCCTAAGGACCCCGGTTCGAGGCTAAATTCCCCAGGACCCACGTTAGCCAGATGCACAAGGGAGCACATGCACCTAGAGTTGGTTTGCAGTGGCTGGAGGCCCTGGTGTGCCCATTCTCTCTTTCTCTGCCTCTTTCTCTGTCTGTCACTCTCAAATAAATAAATAAAAATAAAAAATATTTTTAAAAAAAGACCTTGGAATGTGAGAAGGTTTGAACATTACTGGGATTGGTAAAGACTATAGGGGCTTTTAAAGTTGGACTGAATGCATCACATTTTACATCATGAATTGTTATCAGTCTATAGAGGCCAGGGGTGGAATGTGGTAGTTTGATTCAGTTGTCCCCTATAAACTTATGTGTTCTGAGTGCTAGATTCCCAGCTGGTGGAAATTTGGGAACTGGATCCTCCTGGAGGGAGTGTATTGTTGGGGACAGGCTTATGGGTGTTATAACCAGCTTCTCCTTGTCAGTATTTGGCATACTTCCCTGTTGCTGTTTTCCATCTTATGTTGGCCAAGAGGTTATGTCCATCCTCTGCTCATGCCATCACTTCCCCTGCCATCATGGAGCATCCCCTTGAGTCTATAAGCCAAAATAAATCCTTTCCTCCCACCAGTTGCTCTTGGTTGGATGTTTTCTGCCAGCAATGTGAATCTGATTGCAACAATAGCTCTGTAATACCCTTTGAAATCAGGTATGGTGATAGTCCCAGCCTTATTCTTTTTGTTCAGAATTGCTTTAGCTACCCAAGGTTGTATCCATTACTTTCTCTTTGCTGGGACAAAATACCTAACCAGAAGCAATTTGGGGGAAGAAAGTGTTTATTTTGGCTTACAGTTTCAAAAGGCAGAGTCCATAATATGAAATTCACTGCTGGAGCAGGAATCAGGTGTCACCTCAAAATATCCGCACAAAGTCAAGGACCACACTCTGTGACTCACTTCCTCCAGCAAGTCTCTGCCTCCTCAATGGTCCACATTTATTTACCATATGCCTTTCAATGGACTAAGTAGTTTATAGGGATTATATTGACTACTCTGAACCCACATAACTACCTGATGTAAGTACCATTTTCTCCATTTATAGATGAAGAAACAGCCTCTCAATGTTAAGTAATTTGCCTAAGCATATATACGGCAGGGTGCAGAATGAAACAGTTGACGCCAAGCTAAGTTCCTCGCAGCTTTAACTGACAGCCTGCTCATGTCTTAGAGATTATTGAAGTTAATCCTCATCCCACTTGCCCCAGATATCTTCAGTGTTCACAGTATCATGACCACTCACTGCACCAAGCCAGTCCTCTGATACCAGTTGCTTCCCTATGGGGCATGCAAGTGTAGGGATAGTTTAGTGTTGTAGTTACCTTCCCATTGCTGGGACAAAACATCCAACCAAAAGCAGCTAATGGGAGGAAAGTTTTTATTTTGGCTTACAGTCCTAAGAGGAAGATTCATGATGGCATGGGAAAGCATGGTAGAGCAGAGACTGGACATCACCTCTGCCATAGCAGGTGGAAATCAGCAGCAAGAGAGTGAGATGACCAACTGGGCCTTTAATCCCAGAGGTAGGAGGATTGCTGTGAGTTCAAGGCCACACTGAGACTACATAGTGAATTCCAGGTCAGTCTGAGCTAGAGTGACACCCTACCTCAAAAAAAAAAAAAAAAGGTCTGGATAAATGGCTTAGCAGTTAAGGCATTTGCCTGCAAAGACAAAGGACCCAGGTTTGATTCTCCAGGACCCACATAAGCTAGATGTACAAGAGGCACATACAGCTGGAGTTTATTTGCAGTGGCTAGAGGCCCTGGCATGCCCATTCTCTCTCTGTCTGCCTTTCTCCTCTTCCTCTCTCTCTCCCTCTCTCTCTCTCCCTCTCTCTGCTTGAAAATAAAATAATTAACCAAAAAAATAATTCTAAAACCAGCCAGGCATGGTGGTGCATGGCTTTAACCCCAGCACTTGGGAGGCAGAGGTAGGAGGATTGCCTTGAGTTTGAGGCTACCCTAAGACCACATAGTGAATTCCAGATCAGCTTGGGCTAGAACAAGACCCTACCTTGAAAAGAAAGAAAGAAAGAAAGAAAGAAAGAAAGAAAGAAAGAAAGAAAGAAAGAAAGAAAGAAAGAAAGAAAAAAAGAAAGAAAGAAAGAAAAGCAAAAAGCTCCTAAAACCAAAAAGATCCCTGAGACTACACAGAGAATTCTAGGTTAGGCTGGCCTATAGCAAGACCCTACCTCAGAAAACCTAAAAGAAAAAAAAAGAAAAAACCTGGGCTGGAAAGATTGTTTAGTGGTTAAGGTGCTTGCTTGCAAACTCAAAAGACTTGGATTTGATTCCTCAAGATCTACATAAGCCAGATGCACAAGGTGGCACATGTGTCTGGAGTTCATTTACAGCAGCTGGAGGCCCTGGCGCACCTATTCTCTCTATATGCCTCTTTCTCACTCTCTCTTAAATAAATTAAACATTTTTTAAGTTCCTGCTGCTTTGCTTTTTGTGTATGCTTTTACACTTCTTTGAATAAGATGCCATGAACCTGGAAACACACAATCTGGACAAGATCATTGATGAGAGCAAAACAAAGAGATATATTAGGCAGTTAGTGAGAAGAGATCTCACACCATCAGTGTAAGGTTCAGGACTTACCAAGACCACACAAACCTCTCTGAGGCAAAGATGAATGTCTTTATTTGGGAAAAACACGAGCTGCGGGGGTTGGCTCACAAGAGAGGAGCACAGCCAACCTGAGTTTATTAGGTAGTGGGCTTTATAGGGCTTCTTCAATTGGGGGAAGGTGAGGAAGGGAAAATAACTCCTTTCTTCTTTACATTAGCTATTTCAAAAAGCTATGGTGTGAGACCAGAACAGTGAGCAAGGGCCTTATGAGATAAGGGGGCAGGAAACCATGACCTGGAGGCATTTTAGGCAAGGAAGGGATAATGGCTAGGCTGTTTCTTGAGAAGTGTGGATAACACACTTCCTTATGTCTCTGTCACCCTTCTGCTGTCCTTGGTGACTCCATTTTGGGAGCCAGTCCCAACCTAACATTCCAGCATTTTGTTCATGATAAGAGATGAGGGTCAGCGGGGTGTGGGAGCACACGCCTTTAATCCCAGCACTCGGGAGGCAGAGGTAGGTGGATCACCGTGAGTTCAAGGCCACCCTGAGACTCCATAGTGAATTCCAGGTCAGCCTGGACCAGAGTGAAACCCTACCTTGAAAATAAATAAAAATAAAATTAAAACTAAAATAAATAAATTTAAAAAAAAAGAGATGAGGGTTAATTTTTTCATGTTGACCAGGCATGAGGAGAGGTTGAATAATGTGGTCAATGGGTGTCTCTTCAGGGCAGGTGATGAGGAGGCAGTTTCATGGTGGCTAGAGGTGGCAGAGTGGTGAGATCGAAAGTCAGCGCCAGTGCAGCATGTTGTTACAGCTTGGTCCTGAATGAAACAGAGATTTCTCTCATGCTATCTCTGTATTGATCTGGCTTTGGGGCAGTCATTGGCAACACCTGTTATAGAGAAGGTGAGGGAGATTGGCTCTGTGCACTCCTTGAAAAGAAAGAAGAGAAAATTAAGGAGCTTATTACTCTTGTCAACAGCTATGACATCAAAACACCATGCATAAAGGGAGGATGAGGATTCAGATGTGAGGGATAGAGGGCTTGGGGAAAGAGAAGAAGCAGAGGAGCATTTTGGGATCAGGAGAAGAGTAGGAACACAAGAGAATTTAAGTTTGAGAGTGTCTGTTGTGGTGGCAGTGTACCTATCCCTGAATGAGATAGGGTAAGGGCTAAGGAAGGAGGAGGCCCGAGGAATAGCTCTGATTCTGGCGAAGGCAAGTGAGAGGAGCTGGAGCCAGGATAGGTGAAGTTCAGAATCAGGGGCAGGCAGAAGCAGAAGGCATGAGTTAATGTTAGAGCTTACTACTATAAGTCAGCATTAGACGGGGGAGCCTATTAGTCTGGATTTTTGTTTATATTATAGTCATATTTTGTAGTTACATTTTTTTTTATTTTTATTTGAGAGTGACAGAGAGAGAGAGAGAGAGAGAGAGAGAGAGAGAGAAGGGGCGCACCAGGGCCTCCAGCTACTAGAAACGAACTCCAGATGCATGTGCCCCCTTGTGTATCTGGCTTACATGGGTCCTGGGGAATCGAGCCTCGAACCAGGGTCCTTAGGCTTCACAGGCAAGTGCTCAACTGCTAAGCCATCTCTCCAGCCCATGTAGTTACATTTTTTTACTGGGTGATTAAGACCATGTAGGCTGCCAGAATCAAATGTATATTTTGGAAGCCAATAATGATGCTGTAGAAGAGACTTTTAGGGACCTGTGGGAAATTCTATGACTCTCAGCATTGTCATCTGCTAGGATATGTAAAGGTCGTGCTGACCAAGTGGCCCTCCCTCTTTTGGGAAGCCTGGAGAACTGATTCTCTTCCCATATGACTCTCCTGTTGCAGATACATATCTCTGGGTCTCCATATCTGCTCTGATTAAGAAGACAGGTAACTTATCAGAGACTAGAAGTTAGCGAATGACCCATCATCTCCTGTGGCCTTCTGACCTGGGAGCAGGAACCAAAATATTGGTTATCCTTTTAACTCCAATGTTTCCAATTGATTTTGGCTTGGCTTCCATATGTGGTTATTGCTCTCTCAGAGAGAGTGTACATATCTGATTAGCAGAACAGATTAGTTAAAAAGGTGTAGAACATATCTGGTTAGCAAAGCAGATGTGGTTAGAGAATGACACAATAGTTTAAAATCATTCTGATTAGCCACTTCCGGCCAAGATGGCGACCGCCTAGCTGTGCTGCAAATCCCGGGGAAAGAATAGATGCAGATCTTAAGGAGAGAGCCACCCCATCATACCTCAAAAGGGACCCGGCTGAAACTAAGGAAAATTAGTGAAACAAGCAAGGGTGCTGTTTTCCTGATGAACCAGATATCAGCACAAGGGGGAAGGAGACCAACACAGAGAAAAATCAACTCCTACCAAATCAGAGAGCCAGAGCCTCAGAGGCCCCCAACACCTCATCACTGAAGCAGACCAAAAATGAACCCAACATGGCTCAGGGAAATTTTTTTTTTTTTTTTTTTTTTTTTTTGGTTTTTCGAGGTAGGGTCTCACTCTGGTCCAGGCTGACCTGGAATTAACTCTGTCATCTCAGGGTGGCCTTGAACTCATGGCAATCCTCCTACCTCTGCCTCCCGAGTGCTGGGATTAAAGGCGTGTGCCACCATGCCCGGCTTGGCTCAGGGAAATTTTGCAGAAGAGGGGGCAGAAAGAATGTCAGAGCCACATGTTGGGTCATGACATGCAGAGACGTTTATCATACCAATAACTGTGGGCTAACTCCACAATGCACGACCCATACACCTCAACAAGGAGGGGCCAATGGGAAGGGGGTAGGTCACAGATGAGCCTAATAATGGTACCAAACTGCCTGTATTTGCAGAATAGAAAACTAAAAAAAAAAAAAGTCAAAAAAAATTAAAATGGTTCTTGCTATAAAAAAAAAATAAGTAAAATAAAATCATCCTGATTAATGTTTAAGTTTAGTTGTCAGGTGACAGTGTAAGCTATATCTGGGACATAGAAAGCATACACATTCTGTCGTTTAAGTATTTGTCAGTTATAAGTATAGGAAGAGCATTTGAGTAGCCCTGAATATAATTTTTTTGCTTGTTTGTTTGTTTTTGGTTTCTTGAGGCTGGGTCTCACTGTAGTTCAGGCTGACCTGGAATTCACTATGTAGTCTAAGGGTGGCCTCAAACTCACAATAATCCTCAGATCCTCCTACCTCTGCCTCCTGAATGCTTGGATTAAAGGTGTGTGCTACCACACCCGACTCCCTGAAAATAATTTTTTTACCAATTATTTCATCAATAACTTTAAGGCAATTGATTTAATTGAGAAATTGTATGGGTAAGCTGTATCTGGGACATAGAAAGCATACACATTCTATCTTTTAAGTATCTGTCAGTTATAAGTATAGGCAGAACATTTTAGTAGCCCTGAAAACATTTTATCAATAACTTTAAGGCAATTGATTTAACCCAGAAAATGTATGCCAGCAAAAAGACAAGACAGTATAAAAACTTGGCATCTGAGCCTGGTGTGGTGGTGCACACCTTTAATCCCAGCACTTGGGAGGCAGAGGTAGGAGGATCGCTGTGAGTTTGAGGCCACCCTGAGACTCCATAGTGAGTTCCAGGTCAGCCTGGGCTAGAGTGAGACACTGTCTCTATAAACCAAAAAAAAACACTTGGCATCTGTGTTTGAAAACAACTTTGGCTAGTCTGTATACCAATGTAAGTACCAATTACTCCCCAAACTGGAAGCAGAACAGAAATTTAAGATGATTTTTCTAAGAAATTACCACAGTGCTCAGTACTGCAATATCTCTATCACACCTTCCAAGGCTCAGGGTCTAATGTGGAAGAGGTGGCAGAAAGAATGTAAGAGCCAAAGGAAGGGCAGGACTCCATATAACATGCTCCCTCCAGACACAAAATGGCCTGGATATCCATGGCCTCGCAGTGCCTGACACTACCTGCATAAGACCATCATAAGAGGAGGAAAAGATCATGATATCAAAAGTAAAAGAGAGACTGATTGACATGGGGAGGGGGTATGATGGAGAATGGAGTTTCAAAGGGGAAAGTGAGGGGAGGGATGTTATTACCATGGGGTATGTTTTATAATCATGGAAGTTGTTAATAAAAAATAAAATATTTTAAAAAAGATTATTTTTCTAGGGCAAGAAACATGTCTTAAGTATCAATATCTCTATAAGTAATGAACTTAAGATACCAGAAAGGAGACAATTAATTAAGTGAAACCTTGACTGAGACTGATTACACATAGCTCAAGAATAAAATATAACCTGGTCATTGTTGAATTAAGCAAGCCAATTTTAACATATATTAAAGACAATATGACAGACACAAAGTAATTTCTTTTTAAAAATTTATTATTTATTTATTTATTTAAGAGAGACAGAGAGAGGGGGGATGGGCACACCAGGGCTTCCAGCCCCTGCAAATGAACTCCAGACGTATACACCCCCTTGTGCATCTGGCTAACGTGGGTCCTGGGGGATCGAGCCTCGAACTGGGGTCTTTAGGCTTCACAGGCAAGTGCTTAACCAGTAAGCCATCTCTCCAGCCCACAATAAGTCACCTTTTATAAGACTGAGATTATAACCTCAGTGATAATCACCCAGCAAAACCAGCATGAACAAGACAAGAACCATCTTAAAATGGCACAGTTTTAGCTGGGCATGGTGGTGCATGCCTTTAATCCCAGTACTTGGGAGGCAGAGGTAGGAGGATTTCCGTGAGTTCAAAGCCACCCTGAGACCACATAGTGACTTCCAGGTCAGTATTAGAGTGAGACTCTACCTCAAAAACACAAACAAACAAACAAACAAACAAACAAACAAACAAAAAATACAAAGTTTTAGCCAGGCATGGTGATGTATGCTTATTGATAGCCAAACATCATGGTCTTTGTATAAACCAAATTACAATATTCTGATATCTGCAAGAGTCTGATATTAACAAAAAGTACAGTTTACATATTTAAGGCACATGAGGTTACAGAGAGTAAACTATGTACAAAAGATCTGCTAACAGAATTGAAAATAAATAAGAAATTTATATACTGTAGTAACATTTTTGTCTTAAATATGAAGACACGAAAAATTTTACAATTTTTAAAGCATACAAGAATTGGGATGTTTTTAACACACACACATACACGTAGAGAGAGAGGAGATTTTAGCACTTTACAAGCTAAATAAGCCAGGTGTGATGGCACACGCCTTTAATCCCAGCACTCGGGAGGCAGAGGTAGGAGGATCATCATGAGTTCAAGGCCACCCTGAGACTATGTAGTGAATTCCAGGTCAAGCCTGGGCTACCCAGTGAGACCCTACCTCAAAAAACAAAAAACAACAACAACAACAAAAAAAAACCACCTAAATAAGATGTCTATCCAATCTGTAAGTCAGTTTCTGAAATTAATTCAGCTATATCTAACATACCCAAAGAATACAGGAACTGTACTAAACTACCATGATCTAATGAAAAAAGGAGAAAAATCTTATAGAAAAGAGAGGGAATGGGCACGCCAGGGCCACTCACCACTGCAAACAATTTCCAAATGTATGCTCCACTATGTGCATCTGGCTTTATAAATAAGCACCTTTAACTGCTGAGCCAAAAAGAAATATTTTTTAATCTCTTTCAAATCAATTTTACAGAAGTATATTGAATTCCAATCATACACAAAATTTCATGACACAATCTATAACTATTTGAACCTTAATCAACTCTATAATTTTGCCTGTGGTATTTTGGTAAACATGTTCAGTAATGACATAAATTAAATTTAAAGTATTAAGACTGATTGTTGGAGAAATTGAGGAATTATATCTTAAACCACAACATAACTTTGTTTAGAATTTTCTTTTACTGCTCACCATGAAGCAAATACTTATTAAGTGTGTGACAGATAAGTACTGTTCAGTGTCTCCAAATGTGGTCAATTTACACTCTAAAATAGGAAAAAAGAGTAAATAATTCTTCTGTGAGAAATTTTTTTGAGGCTGAGTTTTAGATATAATAAACATATGAGAAAATTAAATATTAATGAGTCAATTTTAACCTTAAGATTTAGTTAAACAGTTGACAAATAGATGTACTTAGCTAACCTGGTTGGGCACTCTAAATTCAGTCTTTCATAACCATTATCATGACCAGGTTAACATCAGTAAGTTTTAAATTTACAACCTGAATACCATAGTAACCCGCTACCAGCCAGAGCCATACTTTGTTAGTCTGATGAAAGCCCTAGGCTAACAGTCATTTTGTATCTCAAGAAGTCTGTAATCTGAAGTACTTTGAGACTTAGTTAATCAGCTTTGTTTCCAACCTTCATACCTTCAACCATATATTTTATTTCATATCTTTTTATTTTTATTTATATGTTCATCTACATAGTTTTACTCTACAATCTATGTAGCCACCATGTAACAATCTTTTTCATCAAACATTCCAACATTTAATGTTTCTCTCCAGTTTATCTTTTCGTCAGTTCGTCTTATAACTACCAATAAAAACTTTCATCATCCTGGGCTGGAGAGATGGCTTAGTGGTAAGGCACTTGCCTGCAAAGCCAAAGACCTTGGTTTGATTCCCCAGGACCCATGTAAGCCAGATGTACAAGGTGGCACATGCATCTGGAGTTCATTTGCAGTGGCTGGAAGCCCTAGCATGCCATTCTCTCTCTCTCTCTCTTTTTCCTTCTCTCAAATAAACAAATAAAAATAAAATATTAAAAAAAAAAACTTTCATTATCCTTACCATGAGACTTTTAATAAAAGGCCCTTTGAAATAACTTTTTTATAAAAGAGTAGACTAGATTTGACTTATACTATTTATCCAGAATAAACATATGGATTTTATCATTTATTGATTTTGGAACTTTGTTTCTTATAACTTTCCTGAAACACATTTTTTAAGAAAATATGAAAGCAGATTTGAACATAATTAGAAATTTTCTTACAAGCTCAGTATCAAGTACTTCTTTTTGTTTGTTTGTTTTCTCAAGGTAGGGTCTCACTCTAGCTCCGGTTGGCCTGGAATTCACTATGTAGTCTCAAGGTGGCCTCAAACTCATGGCAATCCTCTTACCTCTGCCTGCCAAGTGCTGGGGTTAATGGTGTGTGCCACCATGCCTGGCTCAGTATCTAGTCCTTCTAAGTTTAAACATAAATCTTGAGGCTGTTGTTTGTTAGTAGGTCCATAGAAGCACATAAAACTAAACATAATAAACAGTTATAATTTTCTTATAAGAAGTCCCCATCTATTCACAGCAACTTGAGACTCACCCATCATCATGCTGGGGCCAGGATCCTGAGATTCTCTGTGCCTGCAGCCCCCTGGCTCTGCACGGCAGCAAAGCTAATAAAGAGCCTTTTTTTTTTCTTCCTAAATTCCAGGGAGAGTTTTGGTCTTTCCTCAGGGTTACAAGGCAGCTTTCTGATCCTGCCATTTTACAACTCTTTAAGAGTAGTAGAATCTTGCTTTTTTTTTTTTTTTCTTTCCTATGATCTTAATTACTTTGAGTGTTCTTTCTGGGGGACACTCAACAGTAAAACTTGGCTATGTCTTCTAGTACAGTGGGCTTGGTGGAGAACATCCCCCACAATGATACGGCATGGTGCTGAACAGAAATCATTCTGCAGCCTTAGAGCTGTGAGCCACATACCTGCTCACACACACACATTCATTTCACATGCATGCTCACACACACACACATTCATTTCACATGCACTCTTCATATAGACTCTAGACAACCATTTCCCCTTCACATATTCATTCATTCATTCATTCAGAAGCTATGCATTCCCATTTTAAATTTCTATTCTATTTACAACTCCAGAGACTAAAACCAAACTTCCTTACCAGGCAGGAGGTCAGGAGCGACTGAGGGAACTGGAGGAGCTGTTGGGGCGAGGTCATCTATGGTGTCCAGGTCAAAAGCAGAGGGTGAGGACAAATATGGGGGAGGGGTTGAATGAGAATGCATTCCTGAGACCTTGGCTAGAAGGACCTGGTGAGAAGAGCAGGTAGAGCCGAGAGAAAGCCATGCACAAAGAGTGAAAACTGTTTGACCACAGGGTATTTCAGACCATTTGCCTGTATATTGGCAGTTTTTTAAATCAGTGAGAATTTGGAAATCAAAAGTACCATTCTTTTTTTTTTTAATTTTTTTTTTTTTTTTTTTTTTTTTTTGGGAGCGACAGATACAGAGAGAAAGACAGATAGAGGGAGAGAGAGAGAATGGGCGCGCCAGGGCTTCCAGCCTCTGCAAACAAACTCCAGACATGTGCGCCCCCTTGTGCATCTGGCTAACGTGGGACCTGGGGAACCGAGCCTCGAACCGGGGTCCTTAGGCTTCACAGGCAAGCGCTTAACCGCTAAGCCATCTCTCCAGCCCAAAAGTACCATTCTTAAGCCAGGCATGGTGGCGCACTCCTTTAATCCCAGCACTCGGGAGGCAGAGGTAGGAGGATCACTGTGAGCTCGAGGCCACCCTGAGACTACATAGTTAATTCCAGGCCAGCCTGAGCCAGAATGAGACCCTACCTTGAAAACACAAAACAAAACAAAACAAAAAAAAGTACCATGCTTAGGCCACTTGGACCCATTTTCCAGCTTATATCGTGGCCAGACAGAGTTGTAGAGAACGGTAAGACGTTGTCCAAGAGTTGTAGAGGCTTTAACTTCTTAAGGAGACAGAGAAAGAGTGAAGCAAGGGTGAGAGAAAGGAACCAGGGCTTAAGCTGGGTTTACACAGAACACCGATACGACCCCCTGGCCCATCAGGGTGAACAGGGCCTGCACCTACCATGTGGGCAGAGGCCGTACAGGTCACAACTATCAGCTACTCCTTTTTTTTTTTTTTAGGCAGAGAGAGAAACTGCAAACAATTTATTTAATTTTTAAACCATTTGACGACCAACGAGTTAAATGTTTTATTTTTCTGACTTATTTTCTATTGATTTATTAGAGACAGAGAGGAGGACAGAGAGAGAGAGAGAGAGAGAGAGAGAGAGAGAGAGAGAGAGAGAGTGAAAATGGACACTCCAGGGCCTCTAGCCACTACAAACAAACTCCAGATGCATGTTACACCATGTGCATCTGGCTTATGTGGGACCTGGAGAATTGGACCTGGGTCCTTAGGCTTCACATGCAAGTGCCTTAACTGCTAAGCCATCTCTCCAGCCCTGCAAACAATTTATTTATTTAAGAGAAAGAGAATGGTGCGCCATAGCCTCCAGCCACTGTAAACAAACTCCAGATGCATGCACCACCTCCTGTATCTGGCTTACATCAGTACTGGGGAATCAAACCTTGGTCCCTAGGCTTCACAGGCAAGCACCTTAACTGCTAAGCCATCTCTCCAGCCCAGATATTATTCTTTCAAAGGATTCTCCTGAACATAATGTTCCTTCCAGCATGATGAGACTCCAAAGCAAGAAACCCTGCTTCAAATGAGGTGGACAAGTGACGAGTGTCCTAAAAATTGTCACAAACACATGCTATGGCACACATACACACAAATAAATACTAAGATTTACAAATTTAAAAAAAAATATTTCTATTTATTTATGTATTTGACAAAAGACAGGGAAAGGGAAAGAGAGAGAGGCAGACAGAGAGAATGGGTGTACCAGGACCTCTCCAGCCACTGCAAACAAACTCCAGACACATGTGCCACCCCGTGCATCAGGCCTATGTGCATTCTGGGGAATCAAACCTGGGTCCTTTGGCTTTGTAGGCATGTGCTTCAACAACTAAGCCATCTCTCCAGCCCTAAAAAATATTTTAAAATATCTTATTTATTTATTTACTTATTTATTTACTTGAGAGAGAGAATGGATGCATCAGGGTCTCTACCTACTGCAAAGGAACTCCACACACAGGCACCACCTTGTGCATTGGCTTATATGGGTACCGGGGAATGAAACCTGGGTTCTTAGGCTTTGCAGGCAAGTACCTTAACTGCTAAGCCATCTCTTCAGCCATTGAAATTTTTTTTCAATATTTTATGTTTATTTATTTATTTAAGAGAGATACAGAAATAGGTAGGTAGAGAGAGAGAGAGAGAGAGAGAGAGAGAATGGGCATGCCAGGGCCTCTAGCCGCTGCAAAGGAACTACAGATATGTGTGCCCCCTTGTGGATCTTGTTTACATGGGTCCTGGAGAGTTGAACCTTTGGTTTTGCAGGCAAGTGCCTTAGCCACTAAGCCATCTCTCCAGCCCCTTAAAAATATTTTAAGTTAAGCTGGGTGTGGTGGCACATGCCTTTAACCCACACACTCCTTTAACGGCCATGAGTCCAAGGCCACCCTCAGACTATATAGTGAATTACAGGTTAGCCTGGGATTAAAGGCATGTGCCACCATATGCGGCCAAATTTTTTTTTAATTTCTTTATTTGCACACGTGTGTGCATGCGTGCATGTGTGTGTGTTAGATGCTTGCAACACTCTTTTTGTCTGGCTTTACATGTATGCTGTGGAATTGAACCCACACTGACAGGCTTTGCAAGCAAGCGCCTTTAACTGCTGAGCCATTTGCCCAGCCCCCAAACTAAAATATAAAATAACATATTTAAAAGACAGGTGGATAGCCAGGTATGGTGGCACGTGCCTTTAATCCTAGTACTCAGGAGGCAGAGGTAGGAGGATCGCTGTGAATTTGAGGCCACCCTGAGACTACATAGTTAATTCCAAGTCAGCCTGGACCAGCATGAGACCCTACCTTGAAACCCCCCCCCAAAAAAATAAAAAAGACAGGTTGATAGACGGGTGTGGTGGTGGCGCATGCCTTTAATCCCAGAACTTGGAAGGCAGAGGTAGGAGGTTTGCCGTGAGTTTGAGGCCACCCTGAGACTACATAGTGAATTCCAGGTCAGCCTGAGCTAGAGTGAGACCCTACCTCAAAAAAACAAGGAAAAAAAAAAAAAAAGACTGGTGGAGTTGGGAGTTTAGCTCAGTGGAAGTGTTTGTCTAACAAGCACAAGGCCCCAGGTTTGGTCCTTAGATGCAAGAGGGATCTGGGGGGATAGAGGCAATCTTTAGAGATGTAACTTGAGAGCCACTAAAATCCTAAATATGCCCATTACAGATACAGTTAATTGTGACTCTCCCTTGAGAAGCCTATACCCACAGGCATATCTTATCTCCCTAAGCATCTTTCTTTCTATTAACCCCCATGTTTAAGATCTATATCACTTAGCTGAGCATGGTGGCACATGCCTTTACTCCCAGCACCTGGGAGGCAGAGGTAGGAGGATTGCCCTGACTTCGAGACCGCCCTGAGACTCCACAGTGAATTCCAGGTCAGCCTGGGCTAGAGTGAGACCCTACCTCAAAAAACAAAAAACAACAACAACAACAAAAGACCTTTTATCACTTAATAAATCTCCAACTCAGACCTGGGAAGATGGTTCAGCAGTTAAAGGCACTTGCTTGCAAAGCTTGTTTGCCCACCATTTTTTTGTATCTGGTTTATGCAGGTGGCTTGAGAATTGAACTCCAGCCAAAAGGCTTTGCAAGTGCCTTTAACTGCTAAGTCATCTTCCCTGCCTTATTTATGTATTTATTTATTTATTATTTATTTGAGAGTGATACAGAAAGAAAGACAGTGAGTTTGGCTGTCCCAGGGCCTCCTGCCACTGCAAACTCCAGACATATGTGCCATCCTGTGTATCTGGCTTAAGTGGGTACTGGGAAATTGAACCCAGGGCCATCAGGCTTTGCCAGCAACTGCTGAGTCATCTCTCCAGCCCCATGTTGTAGTTTTGCTTTGAGGCAGGGCCTTATGTAGCTCAGGCTGGCCTTGACCTCTATTCTCCTGCCTCTCACCTTCAGAGTGCTGGCGCTGCAGGTTCTTACCACCCAGTTTTTCCTCACTTGTTTTGTCTCCTAATAAAGCCCAGGCTAGCCTTGAATTTATGATATGCAGGCATTAACTCTCAAATCCTGTTGTACAAACTTTAAAATACATATTTTTTATTTTAGCTGGGCGTGGTGGCATATACCACCCAGCACGCAGGAGGCAGAGGTAGGAGGATCACCATGAGTTCAAGGCCACCCTGAGTCTACATAGTGAATTCCAGGTCAGTCTGGGCTAGAGCGTCTCATAATGGTACCTTGAAAAGCCAAAATAATATGTATATTTGAGAGAGAGCACACCAAAGCCATCAGCCACTGCAAATGAACTCCAGGTACATGCACCACCTTGTACATCTGGCTTATGTGGGTCCTAGAGAATTGAACTGGGTTCTTTGGATTTGCAGGTAAGTGCCTTAACTGCTAAACCATCTCTCCAGCCAAGTTTTTTTTTTTTTAGTCAGGATCCAGACTGGCCTTGAACTCAAAATATCTGAAGATGACCTTGAACTTCTGATCCTCCTGCCTCCAGTTCTTGAGTGCTGGGATGTCATGCCTGAGCCACTAAGGCCGGTTTTAAGGAACTCTTTTTGAGCAAATTATTTGTAGATCCGGGGCCTGGTGGAGCATGCATTCAATCCCAGCACTCCGGAGGCTGAGGTAGGAGGATCATTATGAGTTCGAGGCTAGCCTGGGACTATCAGAATGAGTTTCAGGTCACGGCTAGGCTAGAATGAGACCCTACCTAGACAGTCCCCCCCCCCCAAAAAAAAAAGTAATAAAATATTTGTAGAATCTGGGCTTTAGTGTCCCTACCAATGAATGGGGGATATTTTTTCCAAATTTAGAGAAGGAAATGAGAAGTGGCATCAGCTGACTGTAACTAAAGTCCCTCATCCTAGAACTGAAGAAGCCCATCTAGGAGGATGGGGCCTTGCTGCTGTAACTACAAGTTTTCCAACCCACCGCACGTACTCCGAAGTCCTAGGAGCAAAGCAAAACCGAGCCGCTCCTAGGCTTCCCGCAGGGACACAGGCAAGGAGCACCTAAACCTCGCGAGATTTGATGGCAGCTCCAAATCCCAGCCTCTCCCTGTCTCGCGATACCACAGCGCATGAGCAGTGCCTCCGCGGCTAGGGCTTGCGGGAAAGATGGAGTGTCCTGTGCTTGACTCTACGGAGGCTGCGGGCGGTGGAGGGGCCGGGCCAGGCGACAGCTCGGAGGAGCGGGAGGGTCGGGAACCGGACAGAGTGTGCTTCGACCGCGAGAGGGCGCGCCGTCTGTGGGAAGCAGTGTCCGGGGCCCAGCCGGTGGGGAGGAAGGAAGGTGAGTGCGGGACGTCGGCGGCCGGTGTAGCCCCTCGCCCGCCTGCTGGGATGACCGAGGGACGGTCCCCGGGGCTCTGGTCACGTCCCCCCCCACACACACACACACCAGCCCCAGGACTCCCAAACTCATGCTCATAAAGAATGCAGGGCTTCGAAATTGAGGGCCCCCGAGACTTCTTTTTCCTTCTGTCCTCCTTTCTCATCCATCTAAACACAGTTTTCTGCAAACTCTTGGGAGATGGGCAGACTCTTCGTGCCAGATCCATGGCCAAGCAACTACTATACCTCCCCATCTCTCTGCAACTGTCCAGCATTCCTCCCTTCTCTCAAACCCAACACTTCTGACGGATTTGGTTGTCTTTATTGTGTCTGTGTTCCAGAAGTTCTCAGGTGTCTTACTCCATAGCTGTCCTCCTTATTTATTGAGACAAGGTATCTCACTTGAACCCAGCTAGCAAGCTTGGCCCGCTAGTTGGGGTGATCTCTTGTCTCCCAGCTCCCGAAGGCTGAAACACAGGTTTAGCATTTAAGTGGGTGTTGAGGGGGTTCAAACTCGGATCCTCACGTTTGTGCTTTACCCACTGAACCATTTCCTCAGCCTCCTTATTTGGGGGAGATTATATATATGTTTTTTATTTATTACTTACTTGAAAGACACGGAGAAATAGAGAGAGAGAGAGAATGGGTGCACTAGGGCATCTAGCCCCTGGGGAATCGAACCTAGGACCTTAGGCTTCACAGGCAAGTGCCTCAACCGCTAAGACATCTCTCCAGGCATTTTTTTTTTTTTCCAGATGGTTTCTTATCCGGTAGCCCAGACTAGCCTCAAACGTGTGAACATGTTGGGATTCCAGGTATTAGCAAGAGTGCAGGCTTTGGAAGGTCTTCATGACTCCCAGGTTCCTCCTGTGCCTGGGGGCTCATTTCTGTATGTCTGTAGCTAGGAATTTATAGTAAGAGGAGGGCCAGAAGTCTGAGAAACTGACCAGGGTATATGTTGTTGTTTTCTTTGAGGTAGGGTCTCACTCTAGCCCGACCTGGAATTCACTATGTAGTCTCAGAGAGGGCCTCAACTCACAGTGATCCTCCTACCTCTGCCTCCCAAGTGCTGGGAATAAAGGCACCACCATATCTGGCAACCCAGCTTCTTTATTTGTGGAGGGCAGTGTATCCACTTTTAGGGGGTCACTTCTGGGCGTTTGACCTGAACCTGGGTAAGATGGGAGATAGAGGAAGGTGGAGAGGATTGGCCTGATCTGGCTGCATAGCCTCCTTCATTTTGTCCTGAACTAGCTACTTAATATTAACCCAGATATACAGGGAACTGTATCTGGGCTTCTGTGCTAATCCTGACAGGTATCTTCAGGGAAATCAGATTTCTGTAATGATTGGCTTGCTGCTGAGCAGGCTATTATAAAGTTTAATGTGTTTGTGAACTGCCTGCCCTGGATAAAATTGAGTCTGTATCCAAGAGAGATGTGTTTAAACTTGGGTGTGTACAACTCCAATCTAACAAGTTTAGCCTGGCTCCTAAATTAATATGTATACTATTTATGAGTTCCTAGCGCTTTTGGACTTTGATATATGTTTGAAGTCAAATATGGTAGTCCATGCCTGGAGGCAGGAGGATCAGGATTTGAAATTGCCTTAACTACATAGCAAGTTCAAGGTAGTCTGAGCTATATGAGACCTTTTCTCAAAAACAAGAAAGAAAGATGCCAGGCATAGTGATGCATCATGCCTTTAATGCCAGCACTCTGGAGGCAGAGGTAGGAGGATCACCATGATTTTGAGGCCACCCTGAAACTATACAGTGAATTTCAGGTCAAGCTAGAGTGAGAACTTACCTTGGAAAACCAAAAAAAAAAAAAAAAAAAGAATGGTGAGTGGGTGGAGGGATTGCTTAGTGGTTAAGGTGCTTGCCTGCAAAGCCAAAGAACCCAGGTTCGATTCCCCACATAAGCCAGTTGTACAAGGTGGTGCATGTGTCTGGAGTTTGTTTGCAGTGGCTGGAGGCCCTGACGTGCCCATTCTGTCTCTCTCTCTCCCTTTCTCTCTGCCAAATAAATAAAAATAAAATATATTTCAAAGAAAGAAAGATAGCACTCAGGAGGCAGAGGTGGGAGGAACACCGTGAGTTCAAGGCCACCTTCAGACTACCTAGTGAACTCCAGGTCCGCCTGGACTAGAGCAAAACCCTATCTTGAAAAACAAAAAACAAACAAAAATAAAGGGAGGGAGGCTGGAGAGTTGGCTTAGCAGTTAAGATGCTTGCCTGCTAAGCCTAAGAACCCTGTTGAATTCCCCAGTACCCATGTAGGCTAGATATACAAGGTGGCACATATATCTGGAGTTTGTGGTGGCTAAAGGCCCTGGTCCACCCATTCATAGTCTTTCTCTTTCTCTCTCCCTCCAATAAAATAACATGTTTTTTTAAAAAGGAACAGAAAAGAAGATTGGTACAAAGTTACCTCCCTCTACCCAAATTTCCTTTCCTTAATTTGACATTTACTGATGTCCTTGCTCTAGAGTGCCTTGCAGCCCAGTCTAGGAAGCAGACACTAAAACAGCTCCAGTGTAATATACTGTAAGAGAAGAACAAACAGAGATGTCTTAAGAACTGGGGGTACATAAGAAGAAAGTGATCTTGGAGACAGGGAGAGCATGTCTGAACCTTGAAACAGAGAACACAGCAACTGTGATCTGAAAAATGATCTGTATTTATGAAGATATGGTGGTGTCACAGCTTTACCACAGCTCATGTTCCTGTTTCCACTTCTCCCATATTTATGCAGGGATACCTGCAGCATTTATTCTCACTTTTCCTCATAGCACCTTCATTACCATAAATTATGTACCATACATTCAACCATTATAAATGTACCACTCATTGACTTTTAGTAAAAGTATCGAGTAGCCAGGTGTAGAGCACTCACGTGGCATAGATAGGAGAATTGCTGTGAGTTTAAGACCAGCCTGGAACTACAGAGTAAGTTCCAAGTCAGCCTGAGTTACAATGAGACTCTGCCTCAAAGAAAAAAGAAAAGAGCTGGATGTGGTGGCTCACGCCTTTAATTCCAGCACATGAGAGGCAGAGGTAGGAGGATCGCTGTGAGTTCTAGGCTACCCTGAGACTATATAGTGAATTCCTGGACAGCCTGAGCTACAGCTAGACCCTACCTCGAGCCACCCCCCTCCTATAAAAAAGGAAAAGAAAAAAAAAGATAAAAACATAAGAAAAGAAAAAAAAGTATAAGCCACGTATGGTGGCACACACCTTTAATCCCGGCTCTCAGCAGGCAGAGGTTGGAGGATTGCTGTGAGTTTAAAGCCAGCCTGGAACTGCAGTGTGAGTTCCAGGTCAGCATGGGCTAGAACAAGACCCAACCTTGAAAAGCCCTACCCCCCAAAAAAAGAAAGGAAGTAAAAAGTATAGTAAAAACTACTGTTTCCATTAAGTCTTCACTCCCTTCTATTTTAGGGACCACTGATGAGTTTCTGTATCCATAAATTTGCCTTTTCTTCTTTTAAAAAATATTTTTTGACAGCTTCCATAATTGTAAACAATATTCCATGGTAATACCCTCCCTCCCCCCACTTTCCTCTTTGGAACTCCACTCTCCATCCTATCCCTCCCACT
This sequence comes from Jaculus jaculus, assembly GCF_020740685.1. Lineage (NCBI taxonomy): Eukaryota > Metazoa > Chordata > Mammalia > Rodentia > Dipodidae > Jaculus > Jaculus jaculus. The sequence continues at coordinate 32,085,782 of NC_059107.1, forward strand.
CTCTTATTTTGTTTGTTTGTTTTTTGAGGTAGGATTTCCCTCTAGCCCAGGCTGACCTGGAATTCACTATGGAGTCACAGGGTGGCCTCGAATTCACAGCGATCCTCCTACCTCTGCCTCCCAAGTGCTGGGATTAAAGGCGTGCGCCACCACGCCTGGCTTTACTCTCTCTTATTTTGATGCCATGATCTTTTCCTCCTATTATGATGGTCTTGTGTAGGTAGTGTCAGGCACTATGAGGTCATGGATATCCAGGCCATTTTGTGTCTGGAGGAGCATGTTGTAAGGAGTCCTACCCTTCCTTTGGCTCTTACATTCTTTCCGCCACCTCTTCCACAATGGACCCTGAGCCATGGAAGGTGTGATGGAGATATTTCAGTGCTGAGCACTCCTCTGTCACTTCTCACACCATGGTGCCTTCGGAGTCAAGGTTATTGCCATCTAAAAAAAGAAAGTTCTCTAACCAAAAATGAGAGTAACATTAATATGTGGGTATGAATATTAAGAGAAGTGCTTACTGGGCAGTGTGGTGTACATATACATTTACCCAGACACCAGCAGGCATCACACCCTGTGGTGGCTTGATTCAGATGTCCCCCATAAACTTAGTTGTTCTGAATGCTAGGTCCCCAGCTGATGGGAGGTTTGGGAATTAACATCTCCTGGAGGCAGTGTATTGTTGGGGTTGGGCTAATGGGTGTTACAGCCAGTTTCTCCATGCCAGTGTTTGGCATACTCCTCTGTTGCTATGGTCTACCTTATGTTGGCCAGGGGGTGATGTCTACCCTCTGCTCATGCCATTGTTTTCCCTGCCATCATGGAGCTTCTCCCTTGAGACTGTAAGCCAAAATAAACCTTTTTCCCACAAGTTGCTCTTGGTTGGGTGATTTCTATCAGCAATGTGAACCTGACTGCAACACACCCCTAGGGCTCATGACTACCCCTATGGTAGGTTTTCAGTATCAGGAATGTATTCCCTCCCATGGAGCAGGCCTCCAGTCCAATTAGAGGGCAGTTGGTTTCCCCCATAAAAGACATGCCACTATTGCACCCGTTGGCTCATTTGGCCTGGCTGGCCAAATATAAAGCTTACAGTGTCCACTGTTTGGTAACTTCACGGGTGATTTCTCTCTCTCCCATTGAACTGTATGCAGCATGGCTTTTTCCAGCTTTCTGTCAGCTGGTCTACATGGAGAAGGTTATCAGTTCAGCTCCAGCAGGATTTCTCAGTGATCTTGCAGCCCAAGTATGTGGAGTCTTCAGCAATAGGTTCATACCATCTATTCCTGGTGGAAAACCAAGGGCTTTGGCAATGACCTGTAATGTTTTAGGGACATCAGGGACCTCCCTGGCCAACAACTCAGTGGAAGGTATCTCATCCCTGACATGGAAAATTTTCTATTAACAATCTATGGCTCCTGTGTGTTCCATTGTTCAAAACAGTAGGTTTCCATATGATTTATTTATATCCTCTTAGATTTTGATTAACCCTCCCTCCACTTTTCCTTTACTCAATCTCTTCCCCTGACCTCACTTAGGCCTTTTCACCCCCATTAATCTGTCCTTCTACTTACATGTATATAATACCATCCTATTAAGTGACCCCCTTCCCTCCCTTTCTGTTCCCTTTATGTCTCCCTTCTGGCTTACTGGCCTATGCTACTGAGTTTTTTTCCTACTCACACAGAAGTCCAGTCATTTTGTAGCTAGGATCCACATATGAGAGAGAACATGCGATGTTTGGTTTTCTGGGCTTGGGTTACCTCACTTAGTATAATTCTTGTCAGATCCATCCATTTTCCTACAAGTTTCATAACTTCATTTTTCTTTACTGATGAGTAGAACTCCATTGTGTAAATGTGCCACATCTTCATTATCCACTCATCACTTGAGGGACATCTAGGCTGGATCCATTTCCCAGCTATTGTGAATATAGCAGTAATAAACATGGTTGAGCAAGTATCTATAAGGTAATGAGATGAGTCTTTAGGATATACACCCAGGAGTGGTGTAGCTGGATCATATAATAGATCTATTTTTAGCTGTCTCAGGAACCTCCACACTGATTTCCACAATGGCTGGACCAGATTGCATTCCTACCAACAGTGTAGAAGGGTTCCTTTTTTTCTCCATCCTTGCTAGTATTTATGGTTGTTTGTTTTCATAATGGTAGCCTATCTGACAGGAGTGAGATGGAATCTCAACATAGTTTTAATCTGCATTTCCCTGATGACTAGGGATGTAGAACATTTTGCAGATGTTTACATGCCATCTGTGTTTCTTCTTTTGAGAACTCTCTATTTAGTTCCATAACCCTTTTTTTTTTTTTTGGTTTTTCAAGGTAGGGTCTCACTCTAGCCCAGGCTGACCTGGAATTCACTATGGAGTCTCAGGGTGGCCTCGAACTCATGGTGGTCCTCCTACCTCTGCCTCCCGAGTGCTGGGTTAAAGGCATGCGCCACCACGCCCGGCTCCATAACCCATTTTTAACTAGGTTGTTTGATTTCTTATTGTTTAATTTTTTGAGTTATTTGTGTATCCTAGAGATTAATCCTCTATCATATGTATAGCTGGCAAAGATTTTCTCCCATTCTGTAGGTTGCCTCTTTGCTCTATTCACAGTGTCTTTTGCCCTACAAAAGCTTTGTAATTTCATGAGGTCTCAGCAGTTGTGTTGTTTTGTTTTGTTTTTCAAGGTAGGGTTTCACTCTAGTCCACGCTGACCTGGAATTCATTATATAGTCTCAGCGTGGCCTCGAACTCACAGTGATTCTCCTATCTTTGCTTCCCGAGTGCTGGGATTAAAGGCGTGTGCCACCACACCTCCCTTATTTATGTATTTCTTTAAGAGAGAAAGAGGAAGAGGCAGAGAGAGAGAGAATGGGCGCACAGTGCCTCTAGCCAGTGCAAAGGAAATACAGACAGGGTGGCCTTGAACTCATGGTGTTCCTCCTACCTCCACCTCCTCAGTGCTGGGATTAAAGGCATGCACCACCACGACTGGCTCAATGTCTTTCTTTTTAAAAAATACTTTATTTTTGTTTATTTGTGAGCAGAAAGAAAATGGGCACAGTAGGGCTTTTTGCCACTGCAAATGCACTCTTTTGTGCATCTGGTTTACATGGGTACTGGGGGATTAAACCTGGACCATCAGGCCTTGCAGGAAAGCACTTTTTTTTTAAATTTTTTGTTCATTTTTTATTTATTTATTTGAGAGTGACAGACACAGAGAGAAAGACAAATAGAGGGAGAGAAAGAGAATGGGCACGCCAGGGCTTCCAGCCACTGCAAATGAACTCCAGACGTGTGCGCCCCCTTGTGCATCTGGCGAATGTGGGACCTGGGGAACCGAGCCTCGAACCGGGGTCCTTAGGCTTCACAGGCAAGCGCTTAACCGCTAAGCCATCTCTCCAGCCCTTTATTGTTTTTTCAAATTAGGGTCTCATTCTAGCCCACTTAACCGCTAAGCCATCTCTCCAGCCTGGAAAGCACTTTTTAACTGCTGAGCTGTATCTCCAGGCCCCGATATGTTGTCTTTTGTTGTTGTTGTTGTTTTTCTTTGAGATAGGGTCTCACTCTAGCACCAGGCTGACCTGGCACTCACTCTGTAGTGCCAGGCTGGCCTCGAACTCACAGTAATCCTTCTACCTCTGCCTCCTGAGTGAACAAATTAAAGGTGTGCACCACACCTGGCTATACTATTTATTTATTTATTCATTCATTTATTCATTTATTTATTTATTTGAGGTAGGGTTTCACTCTAGCTCAGGCTGACCTGGAATTCACTATGTAGTCTCACAGTGCCCTTGAACTCACAGCAATTCTCCTACCTCTGCGTCCTGAGTGCTGGGGTTAAAGGCGTGTGCCAAGACACCTGACTATATGTTATCTTTTGAGTTTAGCCCCTCTTTTTAAAAAATTGTGTGTGTAGATATATTTGTGTGTGTAGATATATTTGTGTGTGTATGGGCACACCAGGGTCTCTTGCTACTGCAGCACTTGCTGTTTGCCACTTTGTATTTGGTTTTATGTAGATGGCTTGGGAATTGAACCTGGGCCAGTAGGCTTTGCAAGCAAGTGTCTTTAACCCTCAGCCATCTTCTTTGTAGTGCTGTTTAGCATGTTTGTGGGGTCCAGCCAAATCAGTGCGTATTGGTACTTTATTCCTTTTTACTGTTTTGTCAAATTCTGCTGAATGGATAGGCCACATTTGTCCATTCATTCACCGCTTGTGAGCCTTTGGATTGTTTGCAGTTTGGACCTCTTAAGAATAATCCTGCTATGGATATTTATACACAAGTGGACATTCCTTTCTCTTTCTTTCTTTTCTTCTTCTTTTGTTTATTTTTATTTATTTGTTTGGGAGCAACAGAGAAAGAGGCAGATATATAGAGAGAAAGAAAGGGCATGCCAGGGCCTCCAGCCACTGCAAGTGAACTCCAGGCACATGTGCCCCTTGTGCATTTGACTAATGTGGGTCCTGGGGAATCAAGCCTCAAACTGGGGTCCTTGGGCTTCACAGACAAGCACTTAACCGCTAAGCCATCTCTCCAGCTTTTTTTAATTATTATTTTTATTTATTTATTTTTTTGGATTTTCAAGGTAGAGTTTCACTCTAGTCCAGGCTGACCTGGTCTTCACTATGTAGTTTCAGGGTGGCCTTGAACCCACAGCAATCCTCCTACCTCTGCCTCCTGAGTGCTGGGATTAAAGGTGTGGATCACCACACCCAGCCTGGCATAAAAAAACTTTTTAAATATTTACTTATTTATTTGAGAGAGAGAATGAGCATGCCAGGGCCTTTAGCATCTGCAGCAGGACTTCAGGTGCATGTGCTACCCTGTGCATCTGGCTTGTGTGGGTTCTGGGGAATCAAACCTGGGTCTTTAGGCTTAGCAGACAAGTACCTTAACCGTTAAGCTAGCTCTCCAGCTCCCATTTTACATTTTTTCCATTGATGGAAGAGAGCTTCAGTTTCTGTATACCTCCCTGAATATGTATTATCTTTTTGTTTTTGTTTTTTGTTTTTTGAGGTAGGGTCTCACTCTAGCTCAGTCTGACCTAGAATTCACTATGTAATCTCAGGGTGGCCTTGAACTCACGGTGATCCTCCTACCTCTACCTCCTGAGTGCTGGGATTAAAGGCGTGTGCCACCATGCCTGCTTGTTTTATTGTTTTTATTCTAGCCATTCCAGCAGATATGTAGTGCTGTCTCACTGTTTTCTAAACACTGGTGATGTTGAACACCAGTTCATGTACTTATTACCCACTGGTATATTACATTTGGTAAATATCTCACATTTATTGCTTATTTTGTAATTGAGCTGTTTGTCGTATTACTGAATTAAAAGTTATTTATGGGCTGGAGAGATGGCTTAGCGGTTAAGCGCTTGCTTGTGAAGCCTAAGGACCCCGGTTCGAGGCTCGGTTCCCCAGGTCCCACGTTAGCCAGATGCACAAGGGGGCGCACGCGTCTGGAGTTCGTTTGCAGAGGCTGGAAGCCCTGGCGTGCCCATTCTCTCTCTCTCCCTCTATCTGTCTTTCTCTCTGTGTCTGTCACTCTCAAATAAATAAATAAATTTTTAAAAAAAGTTATGTACATATGGCACATGCATGGAGGTCAGAGAACAACTTAGGTGTCTGGGTTCCACCTTGTTTGAGACAGGGTCTTTTGCTACTGCAAACAAACTTCCACACTGCAAATAAACATCAGACTAGCAGGCCCACAAACTTCCTATTCCTCTGGTTCTGCCTCACATTGTTATAGGTGCATTGGGATCACAGGTACATGAGCCACTTGGCATCTGGCTTTATGTGGGTGCTGGGGAACGGAACAAACCCAGCTGGCAGGTTTTGCAAGCAAGTATTCCTAACTTCTGAGGCATCTCCCTAGCCTCTTGTATAATTAAAATTTTTATTTTAATTATTTAGTTAGGCAAATAGGCAGATAAATAGAGAAAATGGGCACACCAGGGCTTCTAGCCACTGTACACAAACTCCAGAGGCATGTGCCACCCTGTACACCTAATTTATGTGGGTCCTGGGGAATTGAACCTGGGTCCTTAGGCTTCACATGCAAGCGCCATAACCACTAAGCCCTCTCTCCAGCCTCCTATTATTTATTTATTTATTTGCAAGCAGAAAGTGTGTATGTATGTATATCAATATTCATATTCTCTCTGTGTCTGTATGTAGTGCCAGAGATCAAAACCAGGGCCTGCTAGGCAAGTGCTGTAATGTTATATACATCCTTGGCCTTTATTTATTTATTTATTTATTTATTTTTGGTTTTTCTAGGTAGCATCTCACTGTAGCCCAGGCTGACCTGGAATTTACTATGTAGTCTCAGGTTGACCTTGAACCATGGTGATCCTCCTACTTCTGCCTCCCAAGTGCTAGGATTAAAGATGTGTGCCACCATGCCCAGCTTGACCTGTAATTTCCTTTTATTTATTTTTTAATTTTTTTGGGGAGTGGGTTGGTCTTGCTCTAGCTCAGGCTAACCTGGAAATCACTCTGTAGTCTCAATGTGGCCTCAAACTCAAGGCAATCTTCTTGCCTCTGCCTCCTGAGTGCTGGCATTAAAGGCATGCACCACCACACCAAGGTCTCTACTTTTAAAAGAATTTGGGGCTTTTTGAGGTGGCTCAGAGGTTAAAGGTACTTGCTTGCAAAGCCTGATGGTCCAGGTTCAATTCCCCAGTACCCATGTAAAGCCAGATGCACCAAGTGAACATGTATCCTTTTTCTTTTAAACGGTTTCTTAAAAAAATATATTTATTTAAAAGAGAGAAAAAGGGGGAGAGGGAGAGAGAGAGAGAATGGACACACCAGGGCCTCCAGCCATTGCAAACGAATTCCAGACACATGCACCCCCCACCTTGTATATCTGGCTTATGTGGGTCCTGGAGAATAAAACTTGGATTCTTTGGCTTTTCAGACAAACACCTTAACCGCTAAGCCGTCTCTCCAGCTATTCTTTTTTTACAGGTAGGGTTTTACTCTCTCAGGCTGATCTGGAATTTACCATGTAGTCTCAGGGTGGCCTCGAACTCACAGCACTCCGCCTACCTCTGCCTCCTGAGTGCTGGAATTAAAGGTGTGTGCCACCATGCCTGGCTTTTTTTTTTTTTGCAATTTGTTTGCAGTGGCAAGAGGCCTTGGTATACTTGTACCCCCCTTTCCTTGCAAATAAATAATAAATAAATAATATATATAATTTAAATATATTTTATTTATTTATTTGAGAGAGAAAGGCAGAAGGAGGGGAGGGGAATGGGCACGCCAGGGCCTCTAGCCACTGCAAACAAACTCCAGATGCATGTGCCCCCCTTGTGCATCTGGCTTATGTGGGTCCTGGAGAGTCAAATCTGGATTCTTTGGCTTTGCAGGCAAACACCTTAACTGCTAAGCAACCTCTCCAGCCTAAAATACTAATTAATCTACTAACGAAAATAATTTCTTCTCAGTTTGAACATGAATTGAGTGTAGTCTTCATACTACCAGTAACATTAGAAAAAAAGAAAAATCTGCGAGTGAGGCTGGAGAGATGGATAAAGCACTTAAACCTGAACACCTGGGTTTAAGTTAGATCTCCATTGGTTGCCATGGTGGGCTTCTGTATTGCCAGCAAGGCAATGAGTGACCTGAAAGTTCTGACCTTCACAGGCACCTTCACATATGCATGTATAATTTTTTGTTTTGGTTTTTTGAGCTAGGGTCTCACTCTAGCTCAGGGTGAGTTCCAGGTCAGCCTGAGCTAGAGTGAGACCCTACCTCAAAAAACAAAAAAATAAAAGAATCAGAAGTCAAGGATTTTTTTTTTTTTTTTAAGGTAGGGTCTCGCTCTAGCTCATGCTAACCTGGAATTCACTATGTAGTCAGGGATCAGGGTGGCCTCCAAATCATGACAATCTTCCTACCTCTGCCTCCCAAGTGCTGGCATTAAAAGCATGCACCACTACCCCTGGCTCTGCCAGGATTTTTATGGTGCATTGAATTTGTGGATCTGTTTAAGAAGAATTGCTATAAAGGCAATATTGAGACACATACACGCACACACATATGTAAACCAAAACTAGTTTGAAGAAATTAATGTTTTTTTAATTTTTTAAAATTTATTAAAGAACCGGGCATGGTAGCACATGCCTTCAATCCCAGCACTCGCAAGGCAGAGGTAGGAGGATCGCCTTGAGTTGGAGGCCACCATGAAACTACTACTGGGCTAAAGTGAGACTCTACCTTGAAAAACAAAAAAACAAAAAAATTAAAGAGCAAGAGAGAGAGAGAGAGAGAGAGAGAGAGAGAGGACACACCAGACATCTAGCAAACAAATTCCAGATTCATGTGCCTCCTTTTGTGTCTGGCTTATGTGGGTCCTAGAGAATTGAACCTGGGCCCATAGGCTTTGCAGGCAAACACCTTAAATGCCAAGCCATCTCTCCAGCCTGAAGAAATTATTTGAAATGACTAATTTGTGCTCTTTCGGAAATGTGTTTGTTTGGTTGGTTTTTCGAGGTAGGGTTTCATTGACCTGGAATTCACTATGTAGTCTCAGGATGGCCTTGAACTCACAGTGATCCTCCTAACTCTGCCTCCTGAGTGCTAGAATTAAAGGCATGAACCACCACACCTGGCTTCTGAAATATGTTAAATGTAGCTTTTCAAACAGAATCTTTGACTTGAAATTTAATGAATACTTGAACATTTTTTGTATATATTCTTTGTTTATAATTTTGTACAGTACCAATGACAAAAATACAGTATCATAATAAGATCAGGTTTGTTGATCTTTTAGTTACAGGCACAAAGAATTTATTCGTCTGTAACATGATAATGGAAAATAATGGATAAAAGTAGGAAAAATGATTGTTAATGCTGACTATGGTCTTGAAAGGTTCTGGAAGCAGTAAATTTTTTTTTTTCCCTGGCATATGTTTTCCTAACATTTTCCTCCATTGTTTTGAAGTTTGGGACTGGGGAGAAACAAGTTTTTGAATTGGGTTATTTTGAATTTTCAAATACAGATCTTTAGAATGTCATTTCATAAATGGCAGTTTGGGAAATTAAGAACTTTTTGTTTGTTTTTTGATTTTTCAAGGTAGGGTCTCACTGTAGCTCAGGCTGACCTGGAATTCACTGTGTTGCCTCAGGGTGGCCTTGAACTCACAGAGATTCTTCTACCTCTGCCTCCGAGTACTGGGATTAAAGGTGTGCACCACCACACCCAGCTAAGAACTTTTGAAAATGAAGATTAGTATGGCCAATTTTTTGTTTGTTTTTGAGGTAGAGTATTGCTCTAGCCCACACTGATCTGGGACTCACTGTGTAGTCTCAGGCTGGCCTCGAACTCAAGGCGATCCTCTTACCTCTGCCTCCCAAGTGCTGGGATCAAAGGTGTGCACCACCACACCCGGCTACTATGGCCAATTATTTATTTATTTACTTAATTATTAGAGGGAGAGGGAGAGAGAGAATGGGCATACCAGGGCCTCCAGCCTCTGCAAATGAACTCCAGATGCATGTGCCACCATATGCATCTGGCTTACGTGGGTACTGAGGAGTCAGATATGGGTCTTTAGGCTTCATAGGCAAATGTCTTAACTTCTAAGCCATCTCTCCAGCCCCATGTATGGCCAATTTTAAAAACTGGGTTGTTAGGTTCCATATATTTTTTAAGAGTTATTTTCATTTATTTATTTACTAGAAGCAGAGATGGGGAGAGAGATAGACAGAAAGTAGGCACATCACGGCCTCTAGCCACTGCAAATGAACTCCAGACACATGCACCACCGTGTGCATCTGGCTTACGTGGGACCTGGAAAACTGAACGTTGGTCCTTAGGCTTCCTTAACCATTAAGCCATCTCTCCAGCCCCCCATATGTGTTATTGTATTTCATTGGTTTTCGTTATTTCTTTCCCAGTTTTGATGACAGTGATTTTGCCATTTTGTTACATCAACTCATGGTCTTGTTTTTACATGGTAAGTGCATGTATTTAGGACTTATCTTAACAGGGGCTTAAAATAAATTTGCTCATATTTATGTGTAAATGTTTGGGTTTCTGAATTTACCAACAGATGTTTATTTCAGAATGTAGTAACGGTATCTTAAAGTATCCTGGTCAAAAAAATAAAAATATAATAAAATAATAATAATAAACCCTGTGTAGAAGTGTGAATGTGAAATGTTCCTCATGGCCTTAGATGTTTGTGAGTAAGCTCCTCCTTCTTAGTTCCCAGCTGGTGGAGCCAGTGGGAGGTGGTTCCTTGCTGGAGGTGTGCCAGTGGGAGTGGACCTTGGGGATGATAGTCCAGTCCACTGGGTGTTGAGAGCTGTCTCACTCAGACTGCTCTCTCTGCTATGGATATGTTCAAAGACTGTTGTTGAGGTAGCAGTCATCCACACTGATGGTTTTCTTTTCCCTCTACAGTGGAACACATGATCCAGAAGAACCAGTGTCTCTTCACCAACACCCAGTGTAAGGTTTGTTGTGCCTTACTGATCTCTGAGTCCCAGAAGCTGGCACATTACCAGGTACGCCATTGGTCCTTTAGCAGTGCTTTTCCTTTCCGACCCAGGCCAAGTCCTCCCTCCTTTGGCTTGCACAGTGATGGGTAATTTCTTTTTTAGCTTCCAGATGTCACCTCTACACATTTTGCTTTTGACTTGATTGACTTCAATTTCTCCAAGTCTCATCTTTCTATCCCATCCAGGATCATTATATGTATATCTTCCCTTACAGTTTAATATAGTAGGAAGTGTGAACTTTGACTTTAAATAGATCTGAGTTTGAATCCCAGCTCTGCTACTCAACTTGACCATCTGCAGCCTCCATTCTTCGTGTGTGAGGAGGTAGCAGTGTTCTCATAAATTGTGAAGATTACATCTGAAGCATGTAGCACAGAGTAGGAATTTACTAAACTAAGTTTCTTCCTTCCCCCATCCTCTCCTTAAAGGATTTTGTGAGGATGATTCAGAGAAAAATCTAGTAGTTTTGAGTGCCTTTCATACGAAATGGCATTTGGCTATCCTTGATCTTTTTCCTGGGTTCTTGCAGAGCAAAAAACATGCCAACAAAGTGAAGAGATACCTAGCAATCCATGGAATGGAGACATTAAAGGGGGAAACGAAGAGGCTAGACTCAGATCAGGTAATACAGCTGTCATGTTGAGACTGCTCGCTTCCAGATGAAACCAGCGAGCAGGTTGGTGTGAAAGAGCATGGGCACATGGCTACAGATCCCGGGCCCTGTTGTTTGATTTGCACAGGTCTTAATGCATTGAGCCTTGATTTTGGGATGCTGCTGGGTGTGGTTACTGACACACATGTAATCCTAGTGCTTGGGAGATAGAGGCAAGAGGATTAGGAGTTCAAGGTCATTTTCAGCAGCATAGCAAGTTTGAGACCTACCTGGGCTACATGCGACTCTGTCTCAAACAAACAGAAAACAAGGCTGGGTAGATAGCTCAGCAATTAAAGGTACTTGGTTTATAAAGCCTGCTGGCCTTCATTCAATTCCCTAGCCTCCCATGTAAAGCTGAGCAGGCACTCATTTGCAATGATGAAATGTTGACATTTCCATACATATATATACATGCAAATAAATAAATTTTAAAAACACAAAGGTGAGAAAACAAACAAAACCCAAGAATGCTGATATTAGCTATCTTTTGGGATTTTTTTCCTAACTAAAACAAGAAAAGGCTTATGAAACAGTACCTGACCCAGAGCCTTGGACTAGTAGAGACTCAGTAAATGGAACCATTGTCACACCTCACTACTCAGATTTGGTTGGAGCCTGAGAAAAAGTAGAAGGAAGCTACTAGCTGCTTGTTTTCTTGAACTGTGGGGCGGAAGGGCAGAAGAACTCAGCATATGAATAAACAAGAGAAAAAAAAGGCCTCCTTATTGTGACAAAATCACAGTTGCTTTTTGGCTCAGAAGAATTATTCTGAAAAAAAACTCCTAGGCCATTGGGAGTGAGTACCTATATGTTTGCAGTACAGGAGGCTGTGCACACCATGGGATGAGAAGCCCCCAGACAGTGCTCTGAGTGACTTTGGTTAAATCACTTAACCTCCCAGCTTCACTCATAAGGTTGAGCTGAATCATAAGATATTGTAAGGTAAAATTTTAGTCCTCAGTAAATACTCAGTGAGTGCCGGGAGGTGGCACACGCCTTTAATTCCAGCCATTAGTTCAAGGCCACCCTGAGACTACATAGTGAATTCCAGGTCAGCCCGGGCTAAAGCAAGACCCTACCTCAGAGAGGGAAAAAAAAAAAAAAAAAACAGTTACTCTGTAAACTGCTCATTTGGAAGGCCCTTGCTTGTCCCTTCTAGAAACTTACTCAACTCATCCCCTAGTTGCCCATGTGATTTAGAATTCAGAAAGATAAGATAAATTACTTGACCTCCTTGTACTTCAGTTCCTCCAATTCTTGGAGTGGCTGAGTAGTTCAAACAAGATTACAGCACCCACCATGAATAACAACCCCAAAATGTCCTTAATGTTAAGATTCAGAAATGCTGAATGGCTATTCTATTCAGAGATCAGACTTTCTCAGGAAAATTGGGAGACTTTACTATATATAGGTTTGAATACGTTTTCTAGCCTAGCCATAACCAGCAAAAATCAAAGAACCCTGAGCATCTGCCCATGCCAGGCCCCAGCAGGGTGCCAGGAATAGGAGCAGAGATGACTCAAACTATAACACTGTCGGCTTGGGGTAGCAAGGGGTCTACTAAAAGTTTAGTATACTCAAGCAGTACAAGGGAAGAGCAAGATGCATTCTTCCGGAACATGTACGAAGGAGCTTGATGATTTCTTGCCAAATGATTTTTGTTTTTAAGTAAATCTTCCAGTTCACTGGCTATTATTGAAACTGAGTCTTTAAGGCTAAGCAGACATAATGCCAGGTAGGAAAGAAGGAAGAACATCCTAGGTAGTAAGAATGAAGCAGTAAAAATGCTCCAAGCAAAGCAAGGAAGTCAGAGAAAATAGAATGGGGAATGATGAGCAGAGCCTGGCATGGAGTAGCTGGAGAAGAATCCATAAAGGTAGGTGGGGATTAAAGTGTGAAAGGGGTCTTCAATACCCTTTATCTTAGGGGCAGTGGGGAGCCATTGAAGATTTCCCGGCTGGGCAGGGGCATGATCAGACCTGTGTTCTTTCTCCCAACCAGAAGAGCAGCAGAAGCAAAGACAAGAACCAGTGCTGCCCCATCTGTAACATGACCTTTTCCTCCCCTGTTGTGGCCCAGTCGCACTACCTGGGGAAGACCCACGCAAAGAACTTAAAGCTGAAGCAGCAATCCACTAAGGTGGAAGGTACTGGTTTTCCTGAGTAGTGCTGTATTGGGACCCCTCACATCCTCAGGGCACCATCACCAGGTGCTTCTAGAAGTGCTCACTGGGCCTCAGACTTGGAAAGGTTGTACTACTTTTGAGAGCCCTTAAGAATATCAAACTAGGGGGTGGGGATGTAGCTCATTAGGTAGAGTGCTTGCCTAGCATGCAAGAAGCCCTGTCTGATGGGCATGATAGCACTGCATTAAACTGGGCATAGTGGTACATGCCTATAGTCCCAGCACTCAGGAGGTAGAGGCAGAAGGATTAGAAGTTCAAGGTCATCATTGCCTAATTTAGTAGACCTTTCTTCATTGAAATGAAGCTTCAGCTGGGCATGGTGGTACATGCCTTTAATCTCACTCATGAGGCAGAGATAGGATTGCTGTGAGTGAGTTTGAGGCCACCCTGAGACTACATAGTGAATTCCATGTCAGCCTGGGCTATCGTGAAACCCTACTTTAAAAAAAAAAAAAACAAGCCTGATGTGGTGTTGCACACCTTTAATCTCAGCACCCGGGAGGCAGAGATAGGAGGATCACTGTGAGTTCCAGGCCACCGAGACTACATGGTGAATTACAGGTCAGCCTGGGCCAGAGTGAAACCCTACCTCAAAGAAACAAAACACACAAACAACAAAAAAAGAAATGCAGCTTCAGTCTATGCCACCCTGAACGTACCATCCTGAACGTGACCACTTTTTTTTTCAGTAGAATCTGCTTAGCTTGAGCTTTAGTCCTGGCCAGTAATTACATCTCAGAAGTGCCAAGGCCCTCTAGGCAACTCACATCATGAGAATGTTCTCTTACCTCCTGCCATCCACCGGCTCTTACTACTAAGTGTTCTAGTTGAAAGCTAAATCATTGTCCCTTTTGTGTGCTTAGGTTAGCCCTGCCCACTTCAGTCCTCAAAAGCTGCCTGTTCTCAAAACAGGGGTTTGCCTTTCAAAGCAGGGTACTTGAGTGCCGTCACTCTTGCCCAGCAAGCTGTTTGCAGCTGCCAGGATTCATTTCTAGTGCACTGACTTCTAAAATAGACTCTTTTATCTCGTCACCATGGGGCCCAGCCTTACTTTCATCATAACTCCTGGCAGCAATTAGTCAAGAGTAAGAGTTCTTAGATCTTTATTTCACTTTTGTCACAGCAAATTTTGGTTCTCTATTTTGGACCAAGAAATAGACTACACTATTTGTAGTACTTACTCTTCTTTTGTTTTACTGTATTATGGAAATACGACAACAGTATTTTGGAAGGCTTTGAAGAGAGGATGGAAAATCTACTCATAATTAAACCCTCTTATCATGCCCAAATCTAGTTATTCATGGTATGAAGAGACAGAAAATGGACTTTGAAGTCACAGCAGCCTAGATTTAAGGCCTGGCGTTGTTATTAACCATTTTGTCTGAGTTTCCTGCTTATAAAATGTCAGTGCTATCTACTTAATAGATTATGACGATAAGATAATCATTGAAGGCCAGGCATAGTGGTGCACACTTTTAATCCCAACACTTAGGAGGCAGAAGTAGAAGGATCACTTTGAGTTCAAGGCCAGCTTGGAGCCACAGACCTAGCTCCAGGTCAGTCTGGGTAGAATGAGACTCTACCTCGAAAAAAAAAAGATTAGAACCAGATGTGTTGGCACACACCTTTAATTCCAGCACTTGGGAGGCTAAGGTAGGAGGATTGCTGTGAGTTTGAGGCCAGTTTAAGACTACATAGTGAATTCCAGATCAGTCTGGGCTAGAATAAAACCTTACCTTAAACAAACAAACAAACAAAAGCCCCTGAATACAGGATTACAGTTACAGTTGGTAGAGTGCTTGCTTGCCAAGCATGCATGGTTCCATCCCCATCACTGTGTAAAACTGAATGTGGTAGCACACGTCAGTCATCCAGTACTTGGAAGGTGGAAGCAGGAGAATCAGAAGTTCATCCTTGATTACATAGTGAGTTTGAGGCCAGATTGCTGTCTATGAAACTCTCTCTCAAAAAAAAAAACTTAGGGAGGGCTGGAGAGATGGCTTAGTGGTTAAGCACTTGCCTGTGAAGCCTAAGGACCGTGGTTTGAGGCTCAATTCTCCTTAACCCACGTTAGCCAGATGCACAAGGGGGCGCATGCATCTGGAGTTCATTTGCAGTGGCTGGAGGCCCTGGCATACCCATTCTCTCTCCCTCTCTATGTGCTTCTTTCTCTCTCTGTCTGTTGCTCTCAAATAAATAAATAAAAATAAAAAAAATTTTAAAAATTTAGGAAGCCAGGCGTGGTGGTGCACGCCTTTAATCCCAGCACTTTGGGAGGCAGAGGTAGGAGGATCGCCGTGAGTTCAAGGCCACTCTGAGACTCCATGGTGAATTCCAGGTCAGCCTGCACCTGAGTGAGACCCTACCTCGAAAAACCAAACAAGAAAAACCAAAAAAAAAAAAAAAAGCTTAGGATAGCCAGCTGTGGTGATGCCTGTCTGTAATCATAGCACTCAGGAGGTAGAGGCAGGAGGATCAACCTAGGAACATATAGGATAGGATATAACAAATGCTTACTAAACAACAGTAGTCATTGTTGTCGTCATCATCATCATCACCACAACTAAGATAGCTAGTGAGTGGAATTCCCTCAGGAAAAGCAGTAGTTGATCACATATCCATCAGCTAGAACATATCATTGGCCTAGCTTATGATTGTTTCATCAGCAACCTATACTAGTACTGACTGATTTAGTGTAAAGTCAAAGTTGGGGGCTGGAGAGATGACTTAGCAGTTAAGGCACTTGCCTGCAAAGCCAAAGGACCTCAGTTCGATTCCCCAGGACCCACGTAAGCAGATGTACAAGATGGCACATGCATCTGGAGTTCGTTTGCAATGGCTAGAAGCCCTGGTGCACCCATTCTGTCTCTCTCTGCCTCTTTCCCTCTTTCAAATAAATAAAAATAAAATAATTTAAAGTCAAAGTTGCTAGCAACCATGGTACCACAGTGCTTAAGCATTAGGTCAAGAAAAATCTTATCTGAATTTTTTTTATATTGTCATTTATTTTATTTATTTGAGAGGCTGGAGGAGCAGATAGAGAGAGACAGTGGGCATGCCAGGACCTCTAGCCACTGCAAATGAACTCCGTATGCATGTGCCACCATGTACATCTGGTTTACATGGGTACTGGGGAATTGAACCTGGGTCCTTAGACTTTGCTCACAAACACTTTAACTGCTGAGCCATCTCTCCAGCCCTGAATTTTTATTTATTTATTTATTTATATTATTTTTTTGTTGTTGTTTTTCAAGGTAAGGCCTCACTCTAGCCCAGGCAGACCTGGAATTCACTACGGAGTCTCAGGGTGTCCTCAAACTCAAGGTGATTCTCCTAACTGTGCCTCCCAAGTGCCGGGATTAAAGGTATATGTCAACACACCTGGCTGAATATCCCCCTTCCCCCGCTCCCCCCGAGGTAGGGTTTCACTCTACTCCAGGCTGACTTGGAATTCATTCTGTATTCTCAGGGTGGGGTCGAACTCATGACAGTCCTCCTACCTCTGCCTCTGGAGTGCTGGGTAAAGGCATATGCTACCTTGCCAGACTGATTTTTTTAAATTTTATTTATTTGAGAGAGAAAGAGAAAGGCAGATACATAAAGAGAAAGGGTGTGCCAGGGCCTTTAGCCGCTGCAAATGGACTCCAGATGCATGCACCACCATGTGCATTTGGCTTATGTGGGTCCTGGTGAATGGGTCCTTTGGCTTTGCAGGCAAGAATCTTAACTACTAAGCCATCTCTCCAGCCCAAGAACTGAACTTTTTTTTTTTTTTCTGAGGTAGAGTTTTGCACTAGCCCAGGCTGACCTGGAATTCACTATGTAATTTCAGGTCTGCCTCGAAATCACAGCAGTCCTCCTACCTCTGCCTCTTAAATGCTGGGATTAAAGGCATGTACCACCATGCCTGGCTAGAACTGAATTTTTTTATTTATTAGACAGGGGGAGAGAGAGAGAGTGTGCCAGGTTCTGTAGCCACTGCAAATGAACTCCAGATGCATGCACCACCATGTCTTACATGGAACCTGAGGAATCAAACCTGGGTCCTTAGGCTTCAAAGGCAGGCACCTTAACCACTAAGCCATTTATTTCTCCAGTCTAAGAACTGAATTTTTTATTGTGGTGGGGGGGTTTGAGATATGGTCTCACTCTAGCTCAGGCTGACCACCTGGAATTCGATATGTAGTCTCAGGATCAGGTAGGATCCTCCTACCTCTGCCTCCCAAGTGCTGGGATTAAAGGTGTGTACCATCACGCCTGGTTTAAGAACTGAATTTTCTAAGGTCATAGATTTGTATGTTTACACAAGTGGGAAAATTCTGTGGAACATGCCTGATAGTACTTCCATACTAAGTATTAAATTATTTTCCATATTAACTTTCCACATGCAAATGTGTGTTTTACGTAGTTGTAATCATAGTGCATCTTGTATCTTGTTTTTACTTTTCATTTACCCTTACAACGTAAGCACATGTCTATTCTATTTCATAACCACAATTTTAGCATTTCAAAATAACTGCTGTTGGATTGGAGAGATGGCTTAGCAGTTAAGGCGCTTGTGTGCAAAGCCAAAGGGACCTGAGGACCTACATAAGCCAGATGCACAAGGTGGCACAAACTTCTGGCGTTCATTTACAGCGGCTAGAGGCCCTGGTGCTCCCACTCTCTCTTTCTATCTGCCTCTTTTTCTCTCTCTCAAATGAATAAATAATTTTTTTAAACTGCTATTAAGATTCTAGAGTGCTTTTTCTCCTATAATCTTTTGTTACATGTAGTGTTTATATTTGTTTGTGTATTTATTGCATATATATCTAGGTTGACTCTACATATATGTGCATGTAAACAGAATGTATTAAGTGGCTTTGTTTTTGTGAAAATGATGCACACTTGTTGTGAATAACTCCAGTTCAAACAATGCAGAAGGTACAAAGGAGCAGGGTGAACGTCAACCAGGGGCTGGGGAGATGCTCAGTTGGTAAACTGCTTGCCATGAAAGCAAACACCTCTGAGTTCATATCCCCAGCCCCCTTGTTAATGCCAGATATGGTGGCAGATGCCCTTAATCGCAGTTCATGGAAGACAGGCAGATCACCAGAGCTTGCTGGATAGCTTGTCTAGCCAAATTGGTGAACACTGTCTTCAGTGAGAGACCTTGTCTCAAAAAATTAAGTGAAAAGCAATAGACACTGACTGCTAGCTTACATATGCCAAAAGAAAAAATACCAACCAAATCCTACTTCTAAGAGGTATACTGCTAATAAGTGAGTGAGTTGGATTTGGTGGCTTCCATCTGTAACCCCAGCACTTGGGAGGCTGAGGCAGGTGGATTTTTGTGAGTTAAGGCCAGGCTGGACTATCTAATAAGAAAAGCAAACAGGGCTGGAGAGATGAGTCAGTAGATAAAGTATTTGCCACATATCTACTGTAGCAAGCAGTTGTAACCCCAGATCAGCAGTTAACGCACTTGCCTGCAGAACCTAATAACCTGGGTTTAATTCCCCAGCACCCATGTAAAGCTAGATGCACAAAGCAGTGCGTCCATCTGGAGTATGTTTACAGTGGCTAGTGACCCTGGCACGCCCATTCATATTCTCTTGCTTGCTCGTTCTCTCTCTACAAACTAAGAATTTTTTTTAAAAGGCCTGGAGGGGTAGTTTAGTGGTTAAGGTGTTTTGCCTGCAAAGCCAAATAAATGACCCAGGTCTGATTCCCCAGGACCCACGTTAGCCAGATGGACAAGGGGGCACACGTATCTGGAGTTTGTTTGCAGTGGCTGGAGGCCCTGGCTTGCCCATTCTGTCTCTCTCCCCCCTCTTTCTTTGTCAAATAAGTAAATAAATAAAAATTTTTTTAAAAAATTAAAAGACTACATTATATTCAATATAGAAAAATTAGAAAAACCAAAGAACATTCCTTATTCTGTATGCCTTGATCTTTTTTCCACGTAGTCACCTATTTTTTGTTTTGTTTGTAAAAGTGGGTATGGGGCTGGAAAGATGGCTCAGCTGTTAAGGTACTTGTCTGCAAAACCTAACAACCTGGGTTTGGTTCCCCAGTGCCCATGTAAAGACATATGCGCAAGGAGGCACATCTATTTGAGTTTGTTTGCAGTGACTGAAGGCCCTCATGCACCCATTCTCTATGTGTCTCTTCTTTCTGTCTCTCTGCTTGCATATAAATGAATATTCTTTTAAAAAGTATATATGGTAGCACATGCCTATAATTCTAGCACTCAGCAGAGAGGCACGTTTGAGGTTGGATATCCAGGTGTACTTAGTGAGACACTGGCTCAAAAAGAGGGGGTGAGCTGTGTGTGGTGGTGCACACCTTTAATCCCAGCACTTGGGAGGCAGAGGTAGGAGGATCACTGTGAGTTTGAGGCCACCCTGAGACTCCATAGTAAATTCCAGGTCAGCCTGAGCTAGAGTGAGAACCTACTTTGGGGAAAAAAAAAAAAAAGGAAGAGGTGAGGTGTTGGGGTTTTAGCTCAGTGGATGAGCACTTGCCTAGCAAACACAAGGCCCTGGGTTCAGTCCTCAGCAATGGGGAGGGGGAAAGGGGGTGAAACATTAAAGTAATAAGTAACACATTGCTTTATAATCATTGTTTTCACTCAGTACCACAAACTGAATATTTTCCATGAAGTATTCTATAACATATACTTCACTTTTTTTGTTTGTTTGCTTTTTGTTTTTATCTATGTAGGGTCTCACTGTAGCCCAGGCTGACCTGGAACTCACTCTGCAGTCCCAGGCTGGCCTCAAACTCACAGCAATCTTTCTACCTCTGCCTCCTGTGTGCTGGGACTAACGGTGTATGCCACCATGCCCGGCCTTACTTTTACATTTTTCATAATTTATTGAAACAGAAGTAATGACCAGAGAAGAATACTGTAGGAAACACTGGCATGTATTACCTGGCTTGCTAAAAATCCTCAAAATGTCTTCTGTTGAAGGGGTTTCGTCATGAAAGAGAATTCCATCTGTATGAGTTCTGCTGAGCCTCACTTCTTCCTCCCACCTGTGGGGGTTCTGTCCCTCTCCCATCTGTGTAACAGTGGTTTACACCATCCCAACCAGCCTCATGGGCTTGTCAGTGAGTTGTGGCTTTCACTTTAAAAGACAGCACTGGGCTGGAGAGATGGCTTAGCGGTTAAGCACTTGCCTGTGAAGCCTAAGGACCCCGGTTCGAGGCTCGGTTCCCCAGGTCCCACGTTAGCCAGATGCACAAGGGGGCGCACGCATTTGGAGTTTGCTTGCAGAGGCTGGAGGCCTCGGCGCGCCCATTCTCTCTCTCCCTCTATCTGTCTTTCTCTCTGTGTCTGTCGCTCTCAAATAAAAAAAAAAAAAGCACTATAGCTGGGCGTGGTGGCACAGGCCTTTAACTCCAACACTTGGGAGGCAGAGGTAGGAGGATCACCGTGAGTTTGCAGCCAGCCTGAGACTACATAGTGAGTTCCAGGTCTGCTTGGGCTATAGCAAGACCCTGTCTCAAAAAAAAAATAAAAACAAGGCAGCAGTATAGACTACAGTGAACATCAGCACCCATGTTGACCCAGAGGCTCACACATATGCCCATCCCAGGCTTTGATTAACAAGTTTTTTTTTTAATAATCCTCTTCAGCTTTTGTTTGCTTTTATATATTTGAGAGATAAAGAGACAGATAGAGAATAGGTGCACTAGGGCCTCCAGCCACTGCAAACAAAGTCCAGATGCGTGCGCCCCCTTGTGCATCTGGCCAATGTGGGTCCTGGGGAATCAAACCTCGAACTGGGGTCCCTAGGCTTCACAGGCAAGTGCCTAACCGCTAAAGCAGAATCAGGAATGTTTTCTGAAGGAATAAACATCAGCAGTAGCCTTCAGGTCTGTTGGCTCTGTTCTGAGACTGGAAGAGAATGAGCTTCAGGGTCACACAGACCCATGTTCTCTCACTAGTTCAGTGATCTTAGACAAGTCACTTTATCTATTTGAGCCTTAGTCTTCTCTGTAATGTGGCAAAAATAAAGCACACTTCATTGGAGTAGTTCTGGGAATCAAAGAGGGGAATGACTGTATATATAAAATGTAACTAATTGTTACTGCATCTTCTTCTTCACTTGATTGAATATATTATGTAATCTAAAAGGCATTCCTCATCTGGTTGCCTGACCCTCTCTATGAGCCCAGAGCTTCAATTTAACATCAGGACATTGTCCTAGCTCTGAAACTGGAGTACTTGGAGGATGGTAATAAAATACTCGTATCTCTTATCCCACTTGCTTTGAAATTCCAAGAAATGCTAAGGCATAGAAAGACTGCAAACTACATGCAGGTCTGTTAAAGTTAGGCAACTCAATGACAGAACTTTAAGGCCTCTTCAGAGTAGGAGAAATTAGGGTTATGTGCCTAGAGTTGTTAAAGCTGTTAAACAGGGGGAGGGGAAGGGATTATTATGGTTCATTGTAAGTATGGAAGCTATCAATTAAAAAAAAAAAAGTTGTTAAGCAACTTAGTTGCTCTTTGGGATCTTCCAATCTTCCCAGTTTTCCCAATTGCAGAAGGTGTTTGCTATGTGACTCACATAGGCAGTGCCACATCTACACGTGTGGTTAGCTAGTGACACTGTCTCTCTCTTCAACATACTCAGAAGCTTACCACCTTCTGGGGTTTGGGGTGTTTTTGTTTTTGTTTTTTTCATTGTTTCTGTTTGAACTCACCATAGCTCTGTCAAAACACCTCACAAATCCTTTCCTTGTGGCCTCCACCTTAGCCTTGCACCAGAATAGAGAGGTGATAGACCCAGACAAGTTCTGCAGCCTCTGCCATGCAACTTTCAACGACCCTGCCATGGCTCAACAGCATTATATGGGCAAGAAACACAGGAAGCAAGAGACCAAGCTCAAACTCATGGCACATTATGGGCGACTGGCGGACCCTGCTGTCACGGACTTACCAGGTGAGAAGGCTCAGCTCATATCTAGAGCTAGATCAGTGCTTGAGCACTGGGGCTCCCTGGATTAGCCAAGTGGACACTTCTCACTGGATCTTCTCCAGGTTTGCACGCTCAGATGCCTGAAGAAGCCAGGCAGGCCAGGCCTGGTGGTGCATTCCTGTAATCCCAGAACTTGTGGAACTGAGACAGGAGGTTTGATTGCATGTCTGAGGCCATGTTTGAGGCCTGGGCTACATAGTAAGACCCTACACCCCCCCCCCAAAAAAAGTAATTTAAATAGTGAGAGCCAGAAATGGCTACATTCAGCTAAAGACTATTCACAGCCTAGACTGGTTTTACCATCTTTTTTTAAAAATTAATTTGTTTATTTATAATTAATAACTTCCATGATGGTAAGCAACCATCTTTGTTTTTTTTAAATACTAAGGTGCTTGGCATGGTGACTCATGCCTATAATCTCAGAACTTGGGAGGTTGAGGCAAAGAGGATCATCTTGAATACAAGGCCAGCCTGGACTACATAGTTAGTACTAAGTCAGTCTGGGTTAGAGTGAAACCCTGATCCTGGCTCAAAACAAAGCAAAAAAACTAAGGAAAGGAGATTTGCATAGGAATTTCTAGGATTTCTTTAAAATATGGGGCTAAATTTTAAAAAATTTAAATGCTGTTTGAGTAAAACCCTGTCTGCAAGTTAGATTTGGGCCAAGAGCCTAAGGTACTTTGGAGTCCTTGAAGTTGAGACCCCCTTGGAATCCAGTTGTAGAACATTTTGGGCTCAGGGAACCTACTTTTTATTTATTTATTTATTTATTTTTAAAGAGAAGGGTGGGGGAGAGAGAAAGAGAGAATTGGTACAGGGTCTCAGCCACTGAAATTGAACTTCAGATACTTGTGCCACCTAGTGGGCATGTGTGACCTTGTGCTTGCCTCACCTTTGTGTGTCTGGTCTATGTGGGATCTGGTGAGTTGAACATGGGTCCTTAGGCTTCACAGGCAAGCACCTTAACTGCTAGGCCATCTCTCTGTCCCAAACCTGCTTTTTAAATCTGTACTTTCCCTATAATCATGGGGATGATGACCAAGCAGGTGCCATAGATTTTCCAGACACACCTATGGGCAAGGAGTGGGATCATGTTTCTCCAGTAGTCACCCAGAAAGGGAGTCATACAACACAGTTGGCTCCTGAGCCACACTGACACAGATGGAATGTACAAATCAGTGACCAGAAAGCAAGGGGAAGAAAGTGATAGCCACGTCCCTTAGGAGAGTTCTAGGGATTACTTATCTAGTGCCATGGAATGAACCTGTTCCAAGCCAGGTCATGTTGCTTATGTTTGCAGGACACATGTAGCTCAGCAGACTTTATTACCAGAGCAAAGCCAATTGCTCCTTCATTTGAGAGTATGGGTAGCACCATTCCTTTGCCAGCTCTGCAGATCTTCACTGATAGACTAGAGGCAAGAGGAACAGGATCTAGACACTAAAAAAAAGGACCGCAAAGCTCAATCCAGAAGAGCCAGCCAGACCCACTAGGCCCTTCAACCCTCATGACAGGCTATGAGGAGCATGAGGCAGACGTGTTCCTCAGTGTGTCAGGGCCCTTCATCTGATCACCACCTGGCTCTTGTTCACTTGAGTGAGAGCAAATCGGCCCCTGGTCCTCTACGAAAACAGGTTCCTAGACCCAGCACTGTGGTGTTGCACATCTATAATCCCAGAATTCCTCTGGAGGCAGGAGGATTATGGGCCCCAGGCCAGCCTGGGATATGCAACTACACTCTGTCTCAAAAAAGGGAAAAAGAAAAGGTTGTTTTGAAGAGTATTCTCCAAAAGCACAATCCCAAGCACACCGACTCTGGCCCTGAGAAGGAACTTTGTCAGGGATCTGTATTACTCTTTTTTTTTTCCCTGAAGCAGGGTATCACTCTAGCCCAGATTGGATTTGAGCTCACAGCAATCCTTCTACCTCAGCCTTCCAAGTGCTAGAATTAAAGGTATGGACCACCACCACACTCCGCTAGTTACTTTTCTTGTTGCTGTGACAAAATATCTGAGAAAAGCAACCTAAAGGAGGAAGGGTTTATTTGTGTTTACAGTCCATTAGGTGGGAAAGGCATGGAGGCAGGAGCATGAATGGGTGTGAAGAAGTTGAGAGAGATCAGTGCATGCTGGCAGTTTGCTTGCTTGCTTCCTTTTATTCATTCTGGGACTCCAGCACATGAGTGAGGCTTCCCACCTCACTTAACCCATTCTAGAAATTCCCTCACACACATCCAGAGATTACAGGTATGTGCTATGATGCTTTTTTTAAATTGCATATGCGTGTGTGTGTATATATATATTGTTTTGTTTTGTTTTTTCATGGTAGTGTTTTACTCTAGCCCAGATTGACCTGGAACTCCCAGGCTGACTTTGAATTCACAGCAGTCCTACCTCTGCCTTCTGAGTGCTGAGATTAAGAATATGCACCACCACATCTCGTTTACTACCTATATTGTTACTGTTACTTTTATTTTTATATTTATTTAATATATTTTGATTAAATATTATATACTTACGTTTTTATCTATACTTATTATTTTGAGATAGGGCTGATTCTCCAGCTGAGTAGTAATTCACTCTGTACTCCCAGGCTGGCTGGTGATCCTGCTACCTCTGCCTCTCAAGTGCTGGGATTAAAGGCCTGTGCCACTATTCCTGGCTGTCATGCCTATCACAAACTAAAAATAGTTGCAACAGAATTTCAATTCTCATGATAATAAGCTAGATGTGAACCTGAGCACAGTGTTGCTTGGTCCCAGCATTTAGCAGGGTAAAGTTGAAGGATTGCTACAAGCTTGAGGTCAGACTGAGTATCCTGCCAGCCAGGGCTACACAGGAAGACCCTGGTCCAAACAACAAAAAGTGAGGCTAGAGAGACGGCTTAGCAATCAAGGCACTTGCCTACAAAGCCAAAGGACCCAGGTTCAATTCTCCATGTCCCAAATAAGATAGATACACAAGGTGGCGCTGTTTGTTTGTAGTGGCTGGGGACCCTGGTGTATCCATTCCCTCTCTCTGACTCAAATAAAAATAAATTTTAAGGGCTGAAGAGATGGCTTAGTGGCTAAGCGCTTGCCTGTGAAGCCTAAGGACCCTAGTTCAAGGCTCGATTCCCCAGGACCCACGTTAGCCAGATGCACAAGGGGGAGCATGTGTCTGAAGTTAGTTTGCAGTGGCTGGAGGCCCCAGTGCACCCATTCTCATTCTCTCTCTCTCTCTCTCTCTTTCTCTCTCTCTCTCACTCTCCCTCTTTCTTTCTCTGTTGCTCTCAAGTAAATAAATAAAAATAAACAAAAATAATTTTTAAAAAATAAAATTTAAAAAGGCGGAGGGGGGAATGTGGTAGTGCACACCTTTAATCCCAACCCTCAGGAGGCAGAGGTAGGAGCATCACTGTGAGTTTGAGGCCACCCTGAGACTACATAGTGAATCTCAGGTCAGCCTGGGCTAGAGTGAGACCCTACCTTGGAAAAGTAAAATCCAGAAAAAAGCAGGCTGGAGAGAGGACTTAGCAGTTAAGGCACTTTCCTGTAAAGCCTAAGGACCCAGGTTCAATTCCCCTGTACCCACATAAGCCAGATGCACATGCATCTGGAGTTAGTTTGCAGTGGCTGGAGGCCCTGGTACTCCCATTGTCTCTTCCCACTCTACCCCCCCCCGCCAAAAAAAATTAAGTATTTTTTTAAGTGCCAGGCACAAATGCCTAAGATGAGTAGTTTTAAAAATTACTAAAACATTTAACAATTCAAACTATTATGCACCTTTTACCTAGTTGAAAAAATATTCCTGGGGCTGGAGGGATGGCTTAGCGGTTAAGGTGTTTGACTGCAAAGCCAAAGGACCCAGGTTCAATTCCCCAGAACCCATGTTAGCCAGATGCACAAGGGGGCACACGTGTCGAGTTCGTTTGCAGTAGCTGGAGGGCCTGGCATGCCCATATTCTCTGATTCTTTTTCTCTCTCCCCCTCTTTCTCTGTAAAATAAATAAATAAATAAAACTTTAAAAAATTAAACATTCCTGTTTTCACATTACAGCAGCTGATTAAGCTTAAGATGTGTCATTTTTATAGATAGGTGGTCCCCATCTCCATTAATTAGAACATTGGAAAAGATGTTTTTTATATTAAAAAGAAGTATTTAGTTTTGCTTGATCATAGGATTAACTCATGCAAATAGTTACCCTGTTGGTTCAGTAGTACAGTATCTCCTTTAAGGAAGGAAATGTGATGAATGAATGCTGTGTAGACTAGAGGGAAGACAATTAAAGGGGAAGTAGGATGAAGAGAGAACCTGCAGATGACAATGAATATAAACTTAATTTTTAAGAGAAAGCATTGCATCACTGGTGGTAGATATCCAGATCTTAACGTGGTAAGCTGGTTAGGACCAGTAACTAGATTAAGACCTCTGCGATAATATTTTGAACCAAATGTTAATGCTTGATTCAGAATTTTGAAGCAGCATCTGGTCTCACATAGCCTTAAGGATTAATTTTAGTGATCCTCAAGAACTTAAACCTAGGGAATTTCAGAAATGTAGGCTGCAAGGGCAGTAGACAGAAGAGGCGGAGTGGTTTTGTTTATGAGGGTGTCTAAAAATTAAAATTGAGCCAGATATCATGGTATATAAGTTGGACAGTATTAGTCCTTCAAGTTTTGGCCATATGTATAATGGAGCTTTTACCAAAGATGTATGAGAAGCATTAGGCTATTCAAAAATCAACTATTCAGAGTAAAACTCAAAACATTTTCCTTAAAGCAGATGAGAAAAGGTGCTATGTTGCAGGCTGCTATTGGCAGAGGGATTTTTAAATTAAAGATGCAACCTAAAGCATAGTTTTCAATTTCACTTTACTTAGAAGTATTTAGAAATTAGGCTGATACACAGCTAAGAACATTTTAGTTGCTTTTTTTAAATTCCCACAGTTCCACCATAAATGTAACTCTTGGCATTTTAAATGATTACATTTTAGGGTACATAAACATGGGCTATACAAATATCAAAGCTGTAGTAACATCCTGAAACAAAATAAGCACAAAGATATAAAGGAAACTTGAAACCCTCATGTTAATTCTTAAATGTAGTGTTTCTAACTTGTGACAGACAGATTGGTAGGCAGCCATTTTTGTGTGTGTCTGTCCTAAAATAACTGGGGGCCATAGTTAAAATTTTATACATCAAGCGATTGTTATTACTGCATGTTGCAGGTTGCATGTTATTTTTAGTTTTATTTATTTGAAATGTCTGAAAAGGTGGGAGGGGAAAACACTTTTTTGAAATTTGGACACCCTGAGCCTTTTGGAAAGAAATTGTAGTTTTCATTTACACTTAAGGATATGAGATTTGTAATTGATGTAGTTAAATTGAACCATAACCATTGGTGATTATGGAGCAGGTAATTATAGCTTACAGATAAGTTATAATCTAAAAATAAAAAAATCCTGAAGATTTTAATTGCATCAATTTCTGTATTTATGTGAAGTTGTAAACTGCAGTAAGTTTTGAATGAGGTTAATCTTGTCTAATATAAGTAAATGAGTCTGCAGACTGTGATCTCTCCAAGCTAAAAAGTACGATATTTGGAATTGTGTTCTTTATAGTTGTAGTGTTGGTAAAGACATTACACATTGCATAATAAATAAAAACTGCCAGGCATGGTGGCACAGGCCTTTAATCCCAGAACTTGGGGGCAGAGATAGGAGGATCACCTTGAGTGTCTCCCTGGGGTAGAGCAAGACCCTACCTCAAAAGGCCAAAAAAAAAAAAAAAAAAAGTATATTCTATGCATACACACACACACACACACACACACACACACACACACAGCTGCTGGGATAAAGGCTTAGCAGGTGAAAGCACTTGCTGTACAAGCCTGATCCCCATCACCCACATAAAAACTGGGTGTGGGCTGGAGAGATATCTTAGTGGTTAGGGTGCTTGTTCATGAAGTCTAAGGACCCATTTTCAACTCTCCAGATCCTACGTAAGCCAGATGCGCAAGGTGATACAAGTACACAAGTTTGCATGTGCCCACAAGAGGGCACACCGTCTGGAGTTGGGTTGCAGTGGCTAAAGGAGGGAAGGAGGGAAGGAGGGATGGAGAAAGGGAGGGAGGGAAGAAGGAAGGAAGGAAACAAGGAAACTGAGCGTGGGGCTGGAGAGGTAGATCAGCAGTGAAAGGCACTTGCATGCAATTTTTTTTTTTTTTCTTTTTGGTTTTTCGAGGTAGGGTCTCACTCTGGTCCAGGCTGCCCTGGAATTAACTCTGTAGTCTCCTGAGGCCTTGAACTCACGGTGATCCTCCTACCTCTGCCTCCCGAGTGCTGGGATTAAAGGCATGCACTACCACGCCCGGCATTGCATGCAAATCTTTATGGACCAGGTTCTATCCCCCCAGTACCCATGTAAAGGCAGATGAGCAAAGTGATGTGTGGAGTTTGTTTGCAGTGGCAGGAGGCTCTGGAGTGCCCCCCACCTTGGAAATATTTTGAGGGGGAAGGAGTTTAAGGTAGGGTCTTGCTCTAGCCCAGGCTGACATGGAATTCTCAGGATGGCCTCAAAACGCACAGTGATCTTCCTACCCTGCCTCCAAGGTGGCAGGCATCAGAGGGCCACCATGCCTGGCTAACTTCACATTTTCTTCGTTGTTTTTCTTTTTCTTTTCTTTTTTTTTTTTTTAATTCAAGAGAGAGAATTGGTCCCAGCAGGACCTCCAGCCACTGCAGTTGAACTCCAGATGCATGTGTCCCCTTGTGTGAATGTGCTGCCTTGCCCATGTGGTCACTTTGTGTATTTGGCTTATGTGGGATCTGGAGAATAGAACATGGATCTGTAGGCTTCGCAAGGAAATGCCTTAACTGCTAAGCCATCTCTCCAGCCCTGACTTTAATTTTTTTGCTTAGAATTTCTTGACTGCTTTGATGTGTTAAAACATCACATGGGGCTGGAGATCCTCCATCCTCTTACCTCAGCTTCCTGAGTGCTAAGATTATACCTACCTTACCTCATTTTTAATAGCTTATTTATTTGAGAGAGAGAAAAAGGCAGAGAGAGAGAGAGAGAGCAAGCATGGGCATGCCAGGGCTTCCAGCCACTGTAAACAAACTCCAGATGCATGTGCCACCTTGTGCATCTGGCTTACATGGATACTGGGGAATTGAACCTGGGTCCTTAGGCTTCAAAGGCAAACACCTTAACCACTGAACCATCTCTCTAACCCATACCTGCCTTACTCTTGACTCTGGTGTCTTTTGGAGGGGGAGGGGGAGTACAGGGGTTGTTGATTGATTTATTGCATGTTACTATTATGTTTTTAAGTTTAGAGAAACTATCAGATTAAGAGGAGAGCATATGAATAGCTCTGCTCATAGAAAACAGGAAGGGGTAAAGCCAAGGGTAAAAGGGTCATGGGGGGTGTTCTGAATGGGGCTGAGCTAGCTAGCCACAATGGTAGGTCCAGGTTTAGTCCTTCTAGATTCTTAATTCTATTTTTTTTTTTTTTTTTTTTTTAAGATTTAAGAGAGAGGGGGAGACAGAGAGAGGAAGAGACAAATATAATGGGCACGCTAGGGACTCTAGCCACTGCAAATGAACTCCAGACACATGTGCTACCATATGCATCTGGCTTATGTGAGTACTGGGGAATCAAACCTACATCCTTGGCCTTTGCAGACAAGCACCTTACCACTACGCCATCTCTCCAGCCTGCTTTTCTTATTTTTCTTTTCCCCCCTCTCCCCCCCAAATTAGGGTCTCACTCTAGCCCAAGCTGACCTGGAATTCACTATGTAGTCTCAGGATAGCCTTGAACTCATGGCGATCCTCCTACCTCTGCCTCCCAAGTGCTGGGATTAAAGACATGCACCACCATGCCCGGCTGAGAAGGGACATTTTAAAGAATACATTTAACTAAGGAAATGAAAGGTCTT
The DNA here is from genome assembly GCF_020740685.1 of Jaculus jaculus. NCBI lineage: Eukaryota > Metazoa > Chordata > Mammalia > Rodentia > Dipodidae > Jaculus > Jaculus jaculus. The sequence continues at coordinate 32,116,054 of NC_059107.1, forward strand.
TTTGTAGTGAATCCCAGACCAGAAATGAACAGAAGACCACCTGAATAAAAATTAAAAAGGAGAGTCTTTATTAAGCCAGCCAGCAAAAAAAAAAGAAAAGAAAAGAAAAGAAAGCCAGCTGGCATCTGTCTCCTCACAGCAAGGAGGAGAGCAGTCTCATACTTTTACAGTGAGGTTTTTATTTTTTTAATTTTTTTTGTTTGTTTTTATTATTTGAGAGCGACAGACAGAGTGAGAAAGAGGCAGAGAAAGACACAGAGAGAGTGGGCGCACCAGGGCCTCCAGCCACTGCAAATGAACTCCAGATGTGTGCGCCCCCTTGTGCATCTGGCTAACGTGGGTCCTGGGGAATTGAGCCTTGAACCGGGGTCCTTAGGCTTCACAGGCAAGCACTTAACCGCTAAGCCATCTCTCCAGCCCTACAGTGAGTTTTTAAAGGCAGAAATCACATTCCTTTACAATGACCTACCCCTTGCTCCGCAATCATCCCCCTCACCCCAATTATCTTTTGCAAGAGCAAGCAAGCACAATTTACAGAAGCAGAACTTGGGTAGAGGGAGCTCCAGACAAGGCAAGACCAAACACCAGATGAAGCTTGTATGGAGTACCAGGCCATCTTGACCTCAGGTCAAGACTAACCCTAGATGTCTTTAGTGGAATAATGCCCTCAGGCATGTAGTTACAGCTCTGTGTTAATCTTTACTTTCTTATGGCTCCAAGAGAATGTCAAAATGGCTGAGAGGCCTAAGGTGGTTTCCCTTAGGTCTGTTCACCAGAGGTTATTTTATTCCCCACTGGTTTTAGTAACTTGAGTCATCACATCTTAGACTCATCAGTTACCATAGCCTCATACTCAGTCCTGAGAACCATTAATTTTACTGAGGAAATTCTTTGTTGGATAAACTTGACTAGAGCATTTAAAATGTAGGGGCTGGGGCTGGAGAGATTGATTAGTGGTTAAGGCACTTATCCTGTAAAGCCAAAAGGACCCAGGTTCAACTCCTCAGCACCCATGTAAGCCAGATGCACAAGGGGGTACATGCATCTGGAGGTAGTTTGCAGTGGCTGGAGGCCTTGGCGCACCCATTTTCTCTCTCTCAGAGGGAGAGAGAGGGAGGGAGGGAGAGAATAGGTGTGCTAGGGCCTGTAACCAGTGTAAACAAACTCCTGCATGTGCCACCTTGTGCATCTATCCTGTGTGGGTACTGGAGAATCAAATCTGGGTCCTTTGGCTTTGTAGGCAAGCACTTTAACCACCAAGTCATCTCTCCAGCTCCAATAAGTCACTTAAAAAAAAAAAAAAAACTTTTTTTAAGTTTTGTTTATTAGAGAGAGAATGGGTGCACCAAGGCCTCCAGCCACTGCAGATGAATTCCAGACACATGCACCCTCCCCTGTGCCTCTGCCTTATGTGGGTCCTGGGGAATCAAACCAGGGTCCTTTGGCTTTGCAGGCAAACCCATTAACTGCTAAGCCATCCCTCCAGCCCAATGTCACTTTAAAAAATTTTTTTTTAAATATTTTATTTATTTATTTGAGAGAAAGAAAGAGGGGGAGAGAGAGAATGGTCAGAGGCTTCCACTGAGCACAAGACCAAGAAAGAAAGAATGGGCATGCCAGGGCCACCAGCCACTGCAAATGAATTCCAGATGCATGTGCCCCCTTGTGCATCTGGCTTACATGGGTCTTGGAGAATCAAACCAGGATCCTTTGGCTTAGCAGATGAGTTTTAGCCAGGCATGGTGATACATGCCTTTAATCCCAGCACTTGGGAGGCAGAGGTAGGAGGATTGCCATAATTTCGAGGCCACCCTGAGACTACATAGTGAATTCCAGGTCAGCCTGGACTAGAGCAAGACCCTACCTCAAAAAAACTGAAAAGAGGGCTGGAGAGATGGCTTAGCGGTTAAGCGCTTGCCTGTGAAGCCTAAGGACCCTGGTTCGAGGCTCGGTTCCCCAGGTCCCACGTTAGCCAGATGCACAAGGGGGCGCACGCGTCTGGAGTTCGTTTGCAGAGGCTGGAAGCCCCGGCGCGCCCATTCTCTCTCTCTCCCTCTATCTGTCTTTCTCTCTGTGTCTGTCGCTCTCAAATAAATAAATAAATAATTTTAAAAAAATAAAAATAAAATTAAAAAACTGAAAAGAAAAAAAAAATTACTCTAGCCTTTTTTTTTTTTTTTTCCCAAGAGGAAAAACAAAATTAAGAAAAAGTTTAGATTATTTTTAAGGTTTTTCAATGACTGGCCAAAAAAACATTAAGCAAATGAAACGTAAGATCTAAAAGTTTTCACTTTCTTTTATATTCTATTGCTACTGAATAGTTTGGCTTTTTAATAGCCAAACATCATGGACTTTGCATAAACCAAATTATAATATTCTGATATCTGAAAAAGTCTCATATTAACAAAAAGTAGAGTTTAAGCTGGGCGTGGTGGTGCACGCCTTTAATCCCAGCACTCAGGAGGCAGAGGTAGGAGGATCGCCATAAGTTCGAGGCCACCCTGAGACTCCATAGTGAAGTCCAGGTCAGCCTGGGCTAGAGTGAAACCCTACCTCGAAAAACCAAAAAAAAAAAAAAAAAAAAGAGTAGAGCTTATATATTTAAGGCACATGAGGCTACAGAGAGTAAACTACAAACAAAAAATCTGCTAACAAAATTCAAAATAAACAAGAAATCTATATTATATAGTGTTGCAGTCAAGTTCACATTGCTGGCAGAAGTCACCCGACCAACAGCAGCTTATGAGAGAAAAATAAAGGTTTATTTTGGCTTACAGACTCAAGGGGAAGCTCCACAATGGCAGGGAAAATGATGGCATGAGCAGAGGGTGGACATCACCTCCTGACCAACACAAGATGGACCATAGCAACAGGAGAGTGTGCCAAACAATGGCAAGGGGAAACTGGCTATAACACCCATATGCCCGCTCCCAACAATACACTGCCTCCTTTAATTTCCAATTGCCATCAGCTGGGGAGGCTAGCATTCAGAATACCTAAGTTTTGGGGGGACACCTGAATCAAACCACCACAAGTAGTAAGTAACATTTTTGGCTTAAATATAAAGACATGAAAAACTTTACAATTTTTGAAGCTCATCAGAATTGGGATACCTGTATACAATATTATCTTATGTATATATTTTCTTTATGAGGAGATTTGGCACTTTTGATTTTTCCGAGGTAGTATTGCTCTTAGCTCAGGCTGCCTTGGAATTCACTATGTAGTCTCAGGGTGGCCTTGAATTCACAGCAATTCTCCCACCTCTGCCTCCTGAGTGCTGGGATTAAAGGTGTGCGCCACCACACCTGGCTGAGATTTAGTGCTTTTAAAAGCTAAATAAGACTTAAGTCAGTTTCTGAAATTAATTTAGCTATATCTAACATACTCAAAGAATAGAGGAACAGGATTAAACTGCCATGATCTAATAAAAAAGGAGGTAAGTCTCATGGAAAAGAGAGGGAAAGGGCATGCCAGGGCCACTTGCCACTGCAAACAATCTCCAAATGCATGCAGCACTATGTGTATCTGGCTCTGTAAACAGGCACCTTTTAACTGCTGAACCGGAAAGAAATATTTACAATCTCTCCCAAATCAGTTTTATACAACTATAGTAAATTCCAAACACACACAATTTCATGACACAGCCTATAACTACTCAAACCTTAATTGAGGAATTACATCTTAAATCACAACATAACTTTGTTTAGAACTTTCTTTTACTGTTCACCATGAAGTAAATAGTGTCCAAGTTTGTGACAGATAAATACTATTCAGTGTCTTCAAATGTGGTTTATTTACCTTATAAAATAGAAAAAAAAAATGCTTTCTCTGTGAGATTCTTTTTTTTGAGATAGAGTTTTAGATATAATAACCTACTAGATAATTAAATACTAGTGAGCCAATTTTAACCTTAAGTCTTAGTTAAAAGGTTGACAAATAGAGGAACATAGCTAGCTTGGTTGGGTACTCTAAAGTTAGTCTTTCACAACCATTATCATGCCCAGATTAACATCAGTGAGTTAAAGTTTTAAGTTTACAGCCTGAATACCATAGCTACCTGCTACCAGCCAGGGCCATACTTTGTTAGTCTGATGTAAGCCCTAGGCTAATAGTCATTTTATATCTCAAAAAGTCTGTAATCTGGTCAAGTACCTTAAGACTTGGATAATCAACTTTGTCTCGAACTTTCTGTTTAAGCTTACTCATTCCTTCATCCACAGACTTTTACCTTACAATCTGTATAACCACTCTGTAACAATATTTTTCATCAAACATTTAACACCCAACATTTAAACTTTAACTTCCTTAGTCAGTTCATCTGATAACTACCAACAAAAACTTTTATTTTCTTTATCATAAGACCTCTTTTTTTTTTTTTTTTTGGTTTTCCAAGGTAGGGTCTTACTCTAACTTAGGCTGACCTGGAATTCACTATGTAGTCTTAGGCTGGCCTTGAACTCTTGGGTAATCCTCCTACGTCTGCCTCCCCAGTGCTGGGATTAAAGGTGTGCACCACCACGCCCAACTACCATAAGACTTTCAATATGACCATTTAAGTTTTTGTTTCCTCAAAAGGCACTTTGAAATAACCTTTTTATAAAAGAGTAGGCCAGACTTGACTTATACTATTTACCCAAAATATACATATAGATTTTTTTGTTGGTTTTTTTTTCAAGGTAGGGTCTTGCTCTAGCCCAGGCTGACTTGGAGTGCACTATGTAGTCTCAGGCTGGCCTCAAACTCATGGTGATCCTTCTACCTCTGCCTCCCGAGTGCTGGGATTAAAGGTGTGTGCCACTACACCCTGCTACATATATATTTTATCATTTGTTAATTTTGAAACCTTTTTCTTATAACTATCCTGAAACACTTTTTTAAAAAAAATATGAAAGCATATTCGAACATTATTAGAAATTTTCTGACAAACTCAGTATTGAGTACTAAATTTAAACACAAATCTTGAGGCTGTTGTCTGATAGTAGGTCCATAGAAGCATATGAAAATAGTTACAATTTTCTTGCAAGAAGTCCCCATCTATTCATAGCTACTTGGGACTCACCCATCATCATGCTGGGGCCAGGATCCTGAGATTCTGTGTGTCTGCAGCCCCCTGGCTCTGCAAGGCAGAAAAGCTAAGAAAGAACCATCAGGGATTCTCCTGGGAAAGTATAAACCCCAGAGAGATCTGTGTCTTGTCTCTCTGACCAACAGTGAGACGGGTGTTAGGCCCCCTCTTTTATTCCCACAGATACCTGGTCATCTATAGATCAGGCCCTTCAGGGGAAAGCACTAAGTAATACATTACAGGTGCATCTGCCTGGACTGGCCCAGAACGTCATTATTCCTGATCTACTTCCTGCCTCTGGGGAACACAGTGAGCCAGCATAACCCCACCACCACCACCACCCTTTTTTCCTTCCTAAATTCCAGGGAGAGTTTTGGACTTCCCTCAGGGTTACAAGGCAGCTTTCTGATCCTGCCATTTTTCTTTAAGAGTAGGATAATCTTGCCAGGCGTAGTATGCACACCTTTCATCCCAGCACTCGGGAGGCAGAGGTAGGAACATTGCCTTGAGTTCAAGGCCACCCTGAGACTATATAGTGAATTCCAGGTCAGCCTGAGCTAGAGTAAGACCTTACCTCTAAAAAATAAAAATAAAAAAATAGGAGAATCTTGTACTTTTTTCTTACCTATGATCTTAATTACTTTCAGTGTTCCTTCTGGGGAATACTGAACAGTAAAAGTTGGCCATGCCATCTAGAACAGTGGGTTTGGTGAAGGACACCTCCCACAATGAAATGGCACTGCTCCAAACAGAAATCATTCTTCAGCCTTAGGGCTGTAGGCCCCATACATACTCATACACACACTTTCATTTCAAGTGCACTTGTCATACAGACTCCAGACAACCATCTCCCCCTCACACTTTCATTCATTCAGAAGCTGTGCAGTCCCATTTTAAATTCCTATTCTGTTTACAACTCCAGAGACCAAAACATTGAATTATAGAATTTCAGACCTCACATTGAGGATATTTTCCAAACCAAAATTTGCCTAGTCTCAGTTCCAATTTTCAGTTTTTGTTTTCCAATTTCCTCCAGAGTGGTCAGGGTGTCCAGGTCGCCCAAGGATGACACATTTGACAGTTGAGTGGTTGAAGGTTCCCACTGGTGGCCACACCACATCAAAGGATGGACAGTATAATTCATAGAATTTCCTCAAAGAAAAGCCATCTCATGTAGCACCTAAGTCAGGCGACCACTGTCGGAAGAAGGAAAAGTTAGTGAGGACACATTGCAATGGGCTAGAGTGGAGCTTGTCTGTCCCATGGTGGAGTTTTAAGATTCCATAGCTGGTTTCCTAGGAGAATCTAAAAATGTTAAGCACAAAAGGACAAAAGAAACACTAAACAGAAAGACAAGGACACGTGGCCACACAGACCTAAAACAGACCAGGGGTCGGGGCAAGGTCTCACCACTGTCTGGAATTTGGGAACTAGTGCTGCATCCGACTTTCCACTGAATCCTCCTTACCTCTAGAGGTTTTCAGACCAGATGACTTTCTGCTCATGGTGTTGGTGTCCTCTGTCTGCCACTACTCCCTGCTGGGGCCTGGAGAATGTACCTGGGGATGAGGAACATCGCTCAGCAGCCGCCCAATAGAGTCTCCAACCTGCAGTCAGAGTATAGTTCCAAGAAATCAAGACTATGAGACCAGATTAAGAGGGTCAGTTTAGTGAGAAAAATATAATATCTTGCTGGGGCCTCCAAATGTAGTGATGCCCAGACCAGAAATGAACAGAAGACCACCTGAATAAAAACGAAAAAGGAGAGCCTTTATTCAGCCAGCTGGCATCTGTCCCCGTACAGCAAGGAAGAGAGCAGTTTCATACTTTTACAGTGAGTTTTTAAAGGCAGAAATCACATTCCTTTACAATGACCTACCTCTTGCTCTGCAGTCATCCCCCCACCCCAATTATCTTTTGCAAGAGCAAGCAAGTGCGATTTACAGAAGCAGAACTTGGGTAGAGGGAGCTCCAGATAAGGGTAAGACCAAACACCAGATGAAGCTTGTATGGAGTACCAGGCCACCTTGACCTCAGGTCAAGACTAACCCTAGATGTCTTTACTGGAATAACGTCCTCAGGCTAGTAATTACTGCTCTTTGTTAATCTTTACTCTCTTATGGCCCCTAAAGGATGTAGCTGGGGACTGGAGGGATGGTTTAGTTGTTAAGGCATTTGCCTGTAAAACCAAAGGACACAGGTTCAATTTCCCAGGATCCATGTAAGTCAGATGCACAAGGTGGTGCATGCTTCTGGAGTTCATTTACAGTGGCTGAAGGCTCTGGTACACCCATTCTCTCTATCTGCCTCTTACTCTCTCTCTCTCATAAATAAAATAAATAATTTTTTTTTAAAAAAAAAAGAATGGGGGCTGCAGAAATTGCTTAGTGGTTAAGTTGTTTGCCTGCAAAGCCAAAAGAGTCAGGTTCAATTCTCCAGAACACACGTTAGCCAGATGCACAAGGGGGCACATGCATCTGGAGTTCATTTGCAGTGGCTGGAGGCCCTGATGAGTCCATTTTCTTTCTTTCTCTCTCTCTTTCTCTGTAAAATAAATAATTAATTTTTAAAAATGTAGCCAGGTATGGTGGCACACACCTTTGATCCCAGCACTCTGAAAGCACAGGTAAGAGGATCGCTGTGAGTTCAAGAACATCCTGAGACTCCATAGTGAATTCCAGGGCAGCCTGGGCTAGAGTGCAACCCTACCTTGACCCCCCGCCAAAAAAAGAATGTGAATGTGAACATGGTTGAGTGGCCTAAGATGGCTTCCCTTAGGTCTGTTCATCAGAGGTTGTTTCTTCTTCAGTGGAAATTACAAAACAGCTAAAAGAAATTGAGCGGGGTATGGTGGTGCACGCCTTTAATCCCAGCACTTGGGAGGCTGAGGTAGGATTTCCGTGAGTCTGAGGCCACTCTGAGACTACATAGTGAATTCCAGGTCAGCTTGAGCTAGAGTGAGACCCTACCTTGAAAAACCAGACCAAAAAAAAAAAAAAAAAAAAAATCTCTACACCGAAAAGGAGTTGTCTGCAGAGTAAGAGAAAAAGTTGTGAGTTATTCTGTTGATGAGAGTAATACCAGAGTAGGTGAAGAACTTGATAGTGACGGGGTCTGGTGACATGCCCGTTAATTTCAGCACTGAGGAGGCAGAGGTAGAGGATTGCTGTAGGCACAAGGTCAGCCTGGAATTACAGAGTGAATTCCATGTCCGCCTGGGCTAGAGTGAGACCCTGCCTTGAAAAAAAAAATAAATAAATAAGAGAACTTGAGGCCAGCTGTGGTGGCACACGCCTTTAATCCCAGCACTGGGGAGGCAGAGGTAGGAGGATCCCTGAAAGTTCAAGGCCACCCAGAGACTACATAGTGAATTCCAGGTCAGCCTGGGCTAGAGTGAAACCCTACCTCGCAAAACCAAAAAAAGGAAGGAAAGAGAAGAAAAGGAGTAAGTGGCTGTCTGGGGGTGTGGTGGCACATACCTGTAATCTTACCACTCAAAGGAGGAAGCAGGAAGGTCAAGCATTCAAGGTTAGCCTGGTACATATTGAATCCAAGGCCAGCCTGGGATACATAAGAGCCTATCTCAAAAAAGAGGTAGCTGTTTTATTTTAATAATTATATATAATCATATTATAAGTTATGGTATAATTGGTTTGTGGCTACACAAAGCTAAGAATCAGAGAAAGGACTTAGCCAAGTCAACATGAAGACATTCAGGAGTCTGGTCTCCTGTCTTGGCTTCTGAGTCAGCACTAGACCATTTAGTAAAAGGTCACTTTGTCGTTGGAGGAGCCCTGGTAGTCAGCCGGGTTGTGTGTAAAAAGAAAGATGTAGGAGGTTAGGAAGATTGCTCAGTGGTGAAAGCTGTTTGCTTGCAAGGTCTGCCAGCCTGGGCTCATCTGACATAAGTCAGATGCAGAAAGTGGCCCATTGCCCACGTGTCTGGTGTTCATTTGCAGCATCTAGACACCCATATGCACACACATGCCAATAATTTTTTAGGGGGGTGGGGGGAGTTTCAGTGTAGGGTCTCACTCTAGCCCAGGCTGACCTGAAATTCACTCTGTAGTCTCAGTGTGGCTGTGAACTCACGGCGATCCTCCTACCCCTGCCTCCTGAGTGCTGGGATTAAAGGCGTGCGCCACCACACCCGGCTACAAGTAATTTTTTTTTAACCCTGGCCTCCACGTGCATGCACACCTGCACATCCATGCAACTTCACATACACAAAAAAAGACATTGATTTTTGTAACAAGTGTGTTATTAATTACTGTCATTGCAGTCTCAGGAAGAGTGGCACTTTCCCAGAGAGAGCTCCCAGGGAAGGATGCCCTTAAAGAGGCTACTTAGCATAGTGGTAAAGACACACCAGATGTCTCCTCGGCTCTGTCATTCTTCTACTCAGTGACAGTCTAAGCAGACTATTCACTGGAACAATGAAAATAGGAGGGTCCAGCGCTCTATGCCCCATAGTCACACAGGCTGTACCGCCTACGCACCTTTGGGATTTTAATCAGAGCCCCTCATTCAGCTCCATTCTTCAGCTCTCAGAAGGATATTCACAGGCACTGTGAAAAGCAACCATCTCCTGGTCCTTTTTTTTGTTGGGGGGGGGGTATTGAGGGGAATTTGATACATGGGCCGTGTAACCTAGACTGGACTTGCACTCCTGATCTTGCCTCTGGTACCCAGCTATCATTTACAGGCATCTACTGTCGTGTCCAACACCTTCGTCTCTTCTTAGCCCTTGTTACTGAATAACTAACATTCTTCATTTTGATGTGTGTTTCAGCTGGGAAGGGCTATCCCTGCAAGACGTGTAAGATAGTCCTGAACTCCATAGAACAGTACCAAGCTCACATCAGTGGTTTCAAACACAAGAACCAGTGAGTATCATCCTTTGAAATTCAACAGTGTACATTTTGCAGTCTGGTTCACATTGTTAGCAGAAATCACCCAACCAAGAGCAGCTTTGGGGGAAAAAGGGGTTTATTTTGGCTTACAGACTTGAGGGGAACCTAGCATTCAGAACACTTCAGTTTATGCACAACACTAAAATTAAACCATATTCTGCCCCTGGCTCTCATAAACTGATAACCATACATGATATAAAATACAATGCATTCATCCAACTTTAAAAGTCCCCATAGTTTTTATCAAACCCAATAATGTTTAAACATTCCTATAGTCCAAGGTCTTTTAACTGAGCCATAATACCAGAAGATTTCCCCCCCCCAAAAAAAAAAAAACCATAATGACACAGAATAAACACTCACACTGCAAAAGATGGCATTGGGCATAGCAAAGAAATATTCAACCAATACAAGATTTAAACAGGGTTAACATCAAACTGTAGCTCCAAGTCCAACAACTCTAGTTAGTGTCAAATCTCCAAGTCTGATAATTTTAACCATCAACAAGTCTCTGGAGTTCCAATTCCAACCCTTCCAGCTAGGCTACTCACAGTCCTGGAAAACTTCATCAGGGGCCAGCAGCTTTCCTTGGCAGCCATCTCATGATCTTAGCGTCTCCACTGTGTCTCCACTGCAACCCACAGTTCATCCTCACAGTTAGTTGTATGGGGACTTCATGCAGGCATCTAGTAAACCTGCTTCACAGTGCCCCTGTCCATTTCTAAAACACAAGACCATGTTGCAAATTCAGTGACCCTCTCTTTCGTGTATTTCTTACACTTCATAGTACCAGACAGGGTGCCAATTTGTTAACCCAGGGGGTGGAGGGATAAAGCAGACTTTGAAGAACAGGACACTCTTTGACCACTGAAGCTCCTTCAAAAGAGTCTACATTCTTCCCGTTGTCCCAGTGCAAGTCGGCTGGCCCAATCTTTTTACTTTTTAATTTTATTTACTTGTTTGAGATAGCCAGAGACAAAGAGACAGAGAGACACAATGGGTATACCAGGTCTTCCAGGCACTGCAAACAAATTCCAGACACATGCACCACCTTGTGCGTCTGGTTTATGTGCATCCTGGGGAATCAAACCAAGGTCCTTTGGCTTTGCAGGCAAACGCCTTAACTGCTAAGCCATCTTTCCAGCCCCAACTGCCCCAATCTCTTTTTATTTTTAATAGTATTTTTTATTTATTTTCATTTCTTTATTTGAAAGCAACAGACAGAGAAAGAAAAAGGCAGATAGAGAGAATGGGTGTGCCAGGGCCTTCAGCCATTGCAAACAAACTCCAGATGTGTGTGCCCCTTTGTTCGTCTGGCTAACTTGGGTCCTGGAGAATCAAGCCTCAAAACGGGGTCCTTAGGCTTCACAGGCAAGTGCTTAACTACTAAGCCATCTTTCCAGCCCCCAACTGGCCCAGTCTTAGTGGTTGTAATCTCAGTTGTAGCTGAATGGGCAACAGTTTCACCCAAAGATTTCTTTTTTTTTTTTTTTTTTTTTTTTTCCTCTCTGCCATATCCCTCTTCTCACACCAGTCCATTTTTTTCTTTTCAAATATTTTATTAATAATTTCCATGATTATAAAAAAATATCCCATGGTAATACCTTCCCTCCCCCACTTTCCCCTTTGAAACTCCATTCTCCATCATATCCCCTCCCCATCTCAGTCAGTCTGTCTTTTATTTTGATGTCATGATCTTTTCCTCCTATTATAATGGTCTTTTGTAGGTAGTGTCAGGCATTGTGAGGTCATGGATATCCTGGCCATTTTGTGTCTGGGGGGAGCACATTGTAAGGAGTCCTACCCTTCCTTTGGCTCTTACATTCTTTCCATCACCTCTTCCACAATAGACCCTGAGCCTTGGAAGGTGTGATAGAGATATTGCAGTACTGAGCACTCCTGTCACTTCTTTCCAGCACCATGATGCCTTCTGAGTCATCTCCGGTCACTGCCATCTGAAAAGAGAAGATTCTCTACCAAAAGTGAGAGTAGCATTAATATAAGGGTATGAACATTAAGAGAAATGCTTACTGGGCAGTTTGATAAGCATAGTATATTTAGCCAAACAGCAGCAGATGTTACACCCCTAAGGCTCATGACTACCCGTTTTAAGTTTTCAGTATCAGGGATGTATTTCCTCCCATGGAGCGGGCCTCCAGTCCAATTAGAGGGTGGTTGGTTTCCACCATAACAGACATGCTACTATTGCACCCATTGGTTCATTTGACCTGGCTGGCCAAATATCAGGCTTGCAGTGTCCACTGTAGACTATCTTCACAGGTGATTTCTCTTTCTCCCATTGAACTACATGCAGAATGGCTTCTTCTAGCTTTCTGTCAGCTAGTCTACATGGAGGAGGTTATCAGCTCAGTTCCAGCAGGATTTCTCAGTGTTCTTGCAGCAGTATGTGGAGTCTTCAGCAATAGGGTGTTACCATCTATTCCTGATCACACCAGTCTATTTCTATACAATGCAACCCTGCACAAATTCTCAGGACATGGCCATAGTACCAAGCCTCTCACACAAACTGCTTCTAGCCCAGTCCACGCAAAGCTCCTTCTCACCCTCACAAGCAAAACCTCATAGTTCATAGTTCTTACCACATTCAGGTCTTTCAACGCTGACCAGAAGAGTCCATCAAGCTGTACTTGCAGCACTGCAAGGATCTCTGAGGCCAAGTTTTCAAATCCTTCCACATTCCTATTGAAAATCATCTCCAAAAGGCCAAAGCCACATAGTTAGATGTCTAGCAGTAATCCCACTCCTCAGGTACCAACATTACTGTACAGCAGGAGCCCAGGGCTTCTGAGTCAGGTAGTCACCTCTTTAAATGGGATACTGAACCTTTTTCTTAGTCAACAGAAGATGACTCCATTAGCAGGTATTATCTCCTCTATTTTTCTCCCATTAGCTTTTCCCTAACCTTCAGACTGACTTGGTTGAAAGTGTGGGCCAGGTGTGGTGGCGCACACTTTTAATTCCAGCGCAGGCAGACGTAGGAGGATCACTGTGAGTTCAAGGCCAGCCTGGAACTATAGAGTGAATGCCAGGTCAGCCTGAGCTAGAGAAAGACCCTACCTTGAAGAAAAAAAACCAAAAAATCAAAATAAAAAGGAAGTTTCAGGGGCTGGAGAAGATGGCTTAGCAGTTAAGGAATTTGCCTGAAAAGCCAAAGGACCCAGGCTCAATTCCCCAGGACCCACATAAGCCAGCTACACAAGTAGGCACATGCATCTGGTGTTCATTTGCAGTGGCTGGAGGCCCTGGCATGTGCGTTCTCACTCTCTCCCTTCCTCCCTCTCTCCCTCTCTCTCTCTCTCATAAATAATATATACATATATAATTTTTTTTTTTGAAAGAAAGTTTGGGTCAAGAAGCATAGTCATGAGTTCCTTTGTGGTCTCCAAAGAGTATCTGGATTTCCTGGCCTGTGGCAGTGACTAGGGAAGCTTGGTTGTGTTTCCTCACTAGTCTGAAGACCCTGTCCTTTACAGACACCTGACAGACTCAGCCCCTCGCAGCTTTATATTTTTATAGGAGAGCACAAGTTAAGGAAGTAATCAGTGAAAATTATGATGTTCACGCCTTTAATCCCAGCACTCTGTAGGCAGAGGTAGGAGGATCGCCATGAGTTCGAGGCCAACCTGGGACTACATAGTGAATGCCAGGTCAGCCTGGGCTAGAGGGAGACCCTACCTCAAAAAAAAAAAATTATGATGTTCATATAGTGGTGATGTCTAATTCTCATACCTGGGAAATGGAAGCAGTAGGGTTACAAGTTTAAGGTCATCTTCAGATACATAGTTTGAGGCTAGCCTGAGCTACATGATATTCTATCTAAGAAAAAAAAAAGGCCTGGAGAGATAGTGGTTAAGGCGCTTGCCTGTGAAACCTAAGGACCCATGTTCGACTCTCTAGATCCCATGTTAGCCAGATACACAAAGGTGAGGCAGGTACAAGTGTCTGGAGTTCAGTTTCAGTGGCGCACCAATTCTCTATCCTCTGTCTCTCTCTTATTTGCTCTCTCTAAAAAAAATAATAATAATAATAGTAATAGCTGGGTATTGTGATGCATGCCTTTAGTCACGGGCAGAGAGGAGTATCACTATGAGTTTGAGGCCACTGTGTGACTCCATAGTGAATTCCAGGTCAGCCAGGGCTAGAGTGAAACCCTACCTTGAAGCCCCCCACAATAAAAAAGAGTGTCACTGGGTGCGGTGGCGCATGCCTTTAGTTCCAGCACTCGAGAGGCAGAGGTAGGAGGATCGCTGTGAGTTCAAGGCCACCCTGATAATGCATAGTGAATTCCAGGTCAGCCTGGGCTAGAGCGAGACCCTACCTTGAAAAAAAAAAAAAAAAAAGACTGTCAAGATGGCTAAGTGGCCTAAGATGGCTTCCCTTAGGTCTATTCACCAGAGTTTGTTTCATCTTCAATGGAAATTACAAAACAATTAAAAGAAATTGAGCCAGGCATAGTGGTGCATCCCTTTATTCCCAGCACTTGGGAGGCTAAGGTAGGAAGATTGCTGTGAGTTTGAGGCCACTCTGAGAACACATAGTGAATTCCAGGTCAGCCTGGGCTAGAGTGGGGCCCTACCTTGTAAAACCAAAAAAAAAAGAAAGAAAGAAAAGAAAAGAAAGAAATTTTTGCTCTTCCTTTATAGACGGAAACAGCTATTGTTCAGGCCAATGTTCAGTGTGACTGGATAAGTAAGGCCATGATTCACACTAAAGCCTGTCTGGCTCACATCTTTCCCAGGGCATCATGCTGAGAAGATGTGCTACCAGCTGATAGGAGGCCAGAGCCTGGCCAGGGGGGCCCATGTAATTCTGTCCCTTCCTCTGTAGGGGTAATGTGTAATTGGAGCATTGTGCTATAACATAACCTGCAATGGGTGTCATTCTCTCCATTCCCAGAAGAGCCTGCAGAAAGATTGCTTTGACTTTGGTGGTTGATTCGGTATTGCTTTTTGAGCAAATAAACTAAAAACAGTGAAAATACAGAGTAGTGGGGTTTTTAAAAACACCCCTGGCCCTCTCTACTCTGCCTGAAGTTTCCTATCTCACTGAGTAACAGTTCTTCCTTCTCTATGGATAATCTTCTTTGGAGATTTGTAAGGGCTGATTTTAGGTACAGATTTGAAACAACCCTACCATCCCACCTTGAACACACAGAGGGTTTCAGCATACTTGCAGCATGGCTGTTGGCAGTTTCAGTAGATGACCTGGAGCCAGTCAGAACTGAGGACTTGAAAATGCTAGGAGCCACAGTGGCATACACCTCTATAATCCTAGCGCAAGGCTAAGGGAGGAGGATCAAGATTTCAGGGCCAGCCTAGGTGATAGCAGGAAGGGAAGGGAAGAATGAGCTCATGTTATTGTGTTGAATTTTTGTTTGTTTGTTTTTACTGTTGAGACCTTGGGTAATTCAGTAAGCCTCTCAGCCTCTACTTACAGAAGTCTATAAGATTAAAGCTACAGGGGTAGAGAGATGGTTCAATGGTTAAAGTGCTTGCCTGCAATGCCTAAGGACCCAGGTTCAATTCCCCATTACCCACATAAGCCAGATATACAAGGTAGTACATGTGTGTGGAGTTCCTTTACAGTGGCTAGAGTCCCTGGCATGCCCACTCTCTCTTCTTGTCTCCTGTTGCAGTCCAGTTCGCATTGCTGGTAGGAATCACCAAACAAAGAGCAGCTTCTGGGAAAGAGAGGTTTATTTTGGCTTACAGGCTTGGGGGGAAGCTCCACGATGGCAGGGAAAAACGATGGCATGAGCAGAGGGGGAACATCACCTCCTGGCCAACATAAGGAGTGTGTGCCAAACACTGGCATGGGGACACGGGCTATAATATCCATAAGCCCGCCCCCAACCATACACTCCCTCTAGGAGGCATTAATTCCCAAATATCCATCAGCTGGGGAGCTAGCATTCACAACAGCTAAGTTTATGGGGGACACCTGAATCAAACCACCACATCTCCCTATCTCTCAAATAAATGAATAATTTTTTAAAGATTAAAGCTGTCTCTCCCTCCTTCGCCCTCTCTTTGCCTTTCTCTCAAATAAATACATAAAAATGCCATGTGTGGTGGTGCACACCTTTAATCCCAGCACTTGGGAGGCAGAGGTAGGAGGATCACCATGAGTTTGAGGCCACCCTGAGACTACATAGTGCATTCCAGGTCAGCCTGGATTAGAGTGAGATCCTACCTCTAAAAATAAAACAAACAGTAATAATAAATTAAATAAATACATACAAATAAATAAAGAATAAGCTACATTTGTTGAACAACTCAAAATTCAGTTTCATCGAATTCTCAAGGACTGCTCCAAATTAGGATATCTCACTTGTGTAACCAAAAGAAACCTAATAATAGATTATTGGGTTAAATGACTTGCCCTAGGTCTAACTTGGAGTTAGACCAAGGATTTATACCCATTTGAAAACAAACTCCATCCACTACCAAATTTTCCTTGGGAACCTCACCTTACAAGTATGTGTGAGGATTAGAGATAACATGTGAAGTATTTGAACCAATAAATTTATCTATTAAAGAAAAACTTCTATTCATTCAAGAAATATTTAAGCCAGGCCTGGTGGTTCACACCTTTAATTCTTGCACTCGAGGCAAAGGTAGGTTAGAGGCCACCCTGAGACTACAGTGAATTCCTCAAAAAAAAGGACTGGAGAGATGGCTTAGCAGTTAAGGCACTTACTTACCTGCAAAGCCAAAGGACGTAGGTTCAGTTCTCTAGTATCCATGTAAGCCAGATGCATAAGGTGGTGCATGCATCTGGAGTTTGTTTGCAGTGGCTAGAAGTTCTGGCATGCCTTTGTCTTCCCAACCCCTAAAATAAATTATTTATTTACTTACTTACTTACTTACTTATTGGTTTTTCAAGGTAGTGTCTCATGCCCAGGCTGACTGGAATTAACTCTGTAGTCTTAGGGTGGCCTTGAACTCATGGTGATCCTCCTACCTCTGCCTCCTGAGTGCTGGGATTAAAAGCGTGTGCCACCACATCCGGCAATAAATACTTTTTTTTAAAGTGTACTTTGCCACTCAGAATGAAACAACCAACAAGCCGGGTGTAGTGGCCAGTATAAGTAATCAGAAGATCAGAAATTTGAGGCCAGCCTAGGTGACATGAAACTCTGTCTCAAAAACCTTAGCTTGGCATGGTAGTAGGAGGATCACTGTGAGTTCAAGGCCAGCCTGGGACTACAGAGTGAATTCCACGTCAGCCTGAGCTAGAATAAAACCCTACCTGGGGGGGTGGTCCTGAGGGGAAGTGAAAGAAAGACTAATTTATGTCAGTTCCTAGAAAATGCATATAACTTACAATCATATTAAGCAAAATAAGCCAGACACAGACACGTATAAAGATAAATACTAGGTTTTCTTTCATTTGTAGATCCTGAACTTCATAGATACATATAACCATTTACATAAGTGTTTTTGGGGGGTGGTGTGTGACATGAAAATAGAAGGGAAGGGCTGGAGGGATGGCTTAGTGGTTAAGTGCTTGCCTGTGAAGCCTGAGGACCCTGGTTCGAGGCTCAATTCCCCAGGACCCACATAAGCCAGAAGCACAAGGGGGCGCACATGTCTGGAGTTCGTTTGCAGTGGCTGGAGGCCCTGGCGCGCCCATTCTCTCTCTCTGTCTCTCTCTGCCTCTTTCTCTCTCTGTCACTCTCAAATTAATTAATTAATTAATTTTAAAAAAAGAAAATAGAAGGGAAACTGGAGGAAACTCCAGGATGAGGAAAATGAAAGCAAGGGAAGAAAAGAATATGAGTAGTGAATATAGCCATAGTACATGATATACTTCAAGTAAATTGTCTTTATGAAGTCCAGCACTGTTTATAATGAATATATACCAAAAATAATAATAATAATAATAATAAGCTGGGTGTGGTGGTGCATACCTTTAATCCCAGCACTTGGGAGGCAGAGGTAGGAGGATCACCATGAGTTCGAGGCCACCCTGAGACTACATAGTGAATTTCAAGTCAGCCCAGGTTACAGTGAAACCCTACCTTGAAGAAAAAAAAAAAAAAATTAATAGGGCTGGAGAGATGGCTCAGCAGTTAAGGTGCTTGCCTGCAGAGTCTTAATGACCCAGGTTCACTTCCCCGGTGCCCACGTAAAGCCAGATGCATAGAGTGGTGCATGCACCTGTAGTTCATTTGCAGCAGCTAGAAGCCCTGGTGCATCCATCCATATTCTCTTTCCTTGGAAATAATTAAATATATATTTTTGAAAAGTGATAATAAAGTTTGTTTTTTTTTAATTTGAGAGCTACAGACAGAGAAAGAGGCATAAAAAGAGAGAGAGAATGGACGCACCAGGGCCTCCAGCCACTGCAAATGAACTCCAGATGGGTGCGCCCCCTTGTGCATCTGGCTAACGTGGGTCCTGGGGAACTCAGCTTCAAACCAGGGTCCTTAGGCTTCACAGGCAAGCACTTAACCACTAAGCCATCTCTCCAGCCTGATAATAAAGTTTTAAAGAAACTATCCATTTCAACTTGATAAACATCAGTTTTCTTGTATGAAAAAAATGGGGTGCTCTTTCTCTCCTCACAAATTGCCACAAGGTTGACATGGGCTCCTAGAAGCCTAGCCTGCAGCAGGCCTCAGGAAAGGAAGGCTACTGTGCTCATTGTTCCAGTGCCTTGGAAGGTCCTTATTGCCATTAGAATAGCTGCTGGGTGCATCTTGATAGGCATGCCACACACTTACCCTGTGCCTTTGTTCTCAAATTACAGGTCACCAAAAACTGGCCAGGTGCCAGTACAAAGGCAGGCCATCCCAAAGGACTCAAGCACGTTGGAAGATCAGCCATGAGCCAGCTTCCGGTGACAGTTCAGCCCTTGGCTCCCTCTTCTTTCCTACACAGTACATCAGGAGAATGTGCGGGCCTGATGCCAGACTGGGCTGCAGACAGTCCAGGAAAATCCACTCCTGGTTCTATCTTTTAGTATGGGCCCTGTAGGTCATGACAGAGGAGGCAGAGATTGTGGGAAGACTTCAATGGTAGTTGGGGGTCAGCTTTCCCCAGCCCCACTGGGCCACAGTTTCAGTGCCTGTTTTTCCTCTGAAAGTCAGTTTGGAGCCATTTCCCAGTTCAAGTGCAAAGCTGTCCTTGGACTTCAAGCATCTCCTGGAAAACCTAGAGCCTACCTGTAGACTTTGCCTGGGCAGGAAATAAATGGCAGAGTCTGCCACAGGGAAGCTTGGAGCTGATGTGACACTCCCCCTCCCTCCAACGTGTGCAGACCTTCCTGAGTCTTAGGCCGATGGTACAGATTCTGCCAACTGTCAAGTCTCCTGGAGCACGACATGGTCCTGATGGAGTGCTGCCATCCCTGCTGCTCATCTCCACAGTCCCTGAATGGTGCTAAGGACCATCTGCAGCAGCTGGGGACAGGCTGGAGCTCCAGGAGGCCTCAATGCCCAGAGGGATCATGGAAAACACTAATGAGGGTCTTTTTCCTATATCAGAAGATCCCTGGCCCTGGGTCATATGAGAAAGTCCACCACCTGCCACTTTCTAGATAGTTTTGTGCCCTTAAATGAACCTGCCTCACACCAGCCAGCTGAGAAGTTAATTTGCCCTTAAGCCTCTCCTTCCCCTTGTACAGAGGCCCCTCCAGACACCCAGGTTGCCTTGGTGCTATCCTTCCTTCATCATCCAGAAGAGATCCCTGGGTAGCAGGCAGCCAGAGGTGCCCTACAGAAATAAGTGGAGAGTGGGTACCAGTTTCTACAGTGAGGACTCAGATGTCCACAGACCCTAAACCTAGATTTCTCTCAACTCTGCTGTTTTGTCATCTGGGATTTTATTCGGTGAATTTTTCCATGTAACGTTGGAGAATGAATTCCAGAAGTATTGTCATCTTGGGCCTTTCTTCATTGAGTTACAAGAACCCAGCTGCTATTATGGCCTCTCCATACCCACCCTACACACATTCCTTATTGCTTTGCCTGTAAAATACCTTTGCATACTGTGTGTGTGCATGTGTACACTCACACTCAATCTCTTGGTCACTGAAGCATCCAAAAAGAGAATTTCTTCCATGAGTCACATTGCAGGTTCACAGACCTGGGGTTTGGAGCCATATTGCCATTGGACCTAGTATGTCCATCCTGACCTCTGACCCCTCTAGTCCTCATCTCCAGTAATGATCTGAGGAGTTGGTACAGTCACGTTGATTGGCACTGTAGTTAACAGCCTTCCTGATGCCCTAAACTCAGCAGAACACTGCTTATCCACCTCCCTCTTTCATGTAGGCCTCCTGGAGGTCTTTGGGCAATATAAGTTTTAGGATTTGATTTATGCTTGAAAGAGTCCTGCCTGCTGTGTGGAAAACCTAGGGGAGGCTAGGAGGAAATTTGTGTCCCATATAGGCCTCCAGGGTTTTCCCTTCAGAGTTGGTCTTCACTTTCCTCATGCCCAGAGTGCTGTGTTTTAAATGTTGAATAAATAAATGGATAGGTCGAGGTGTTTAAGAGACGTCTCTTGTTTGTTCAATTTGTACAGTAAGAGGTTTGTTCCATGGGACTTCATAAGCCTGCTGGTTCCTGGAAGAGCCTTTGGTAGCCCTTTGTTGCATATGGCCAGACCAAGCAACCTGATCCCATTCCTCACTCAGCAGACTGTTCTGAGCAGCTGGCCCTTGCCAGCTGAAACAGGCTCTCCACAATTTCCAGCTTCCCAAACTCAGATCACCTCAGCAGTTCCTCTAGAGTTTCTTTTTTTTTTTTTTTCTTTCTTTTTTTGGTTTTTCGAGGTAGGGTCTCACTCTGGTCCAGGCTGACCTGGAATTAACTCTGTAGTCTCAGGGTGGCCTTGAACTCATAGCCATCCTCCTACCTCTGCCTCCCGAGTGCTGGGATTAAAGGCGTGCGCCACCACGCCCGGCTCCCCCTCTACCTCTTGAATGCTAGGATTACAGATGTGTGGTGCCATGCCCAGTTCTATTTGATGCTAGGGATTAAACCAAAGGCTTCATGCATGCTGGGCAAACACTATATTAACTGAGCTGTGTCTACTGCCTTTTTTTTTTTTTTTTTTTGAGGCAGGGTCTCATATAGCCCAAACTGACCACAAACATACTCTGTACCACACATTATCTTGAACTTTTAATCCTACTATATCCTCCTACCAAGTGCTGCAACTACAAGCTTGTGCCACTGGCTTCTATCTTAGGTAACATTTTATTTTTTCCAAGGTAGGATTTCACAATAGCTGAGACCCCTTTTTGGGGGTGCAGAGTTCGAGGTAGGGTCTCAGCTCTAACTCAGGCTGACCTGGAATTCACTATGTAGTCTCAGGGTGGGCTTCAACTCACAGTGATCCTCCTACCTCTGCTTCCCCAGTGCCACCACACCCGACTTCCTTTGTTCCTTTAATGCAGTATCATCTGCTAGTTCAAAAAGTCCTTATCACTGGGCATGGTGGTGCATGCCTCTAATCCCAGCACTTGGGAGGCAGAGGTAGGAAGATCACTGTGAGTTCAAACCCACCCTGAGAATACATAGCTAATTCCAGGTCAGCCTGGGCTAGCTTGAGACCCTACCCCAAAAAAAACAAAAAATAAAAAAATGGCATGAGCCACAATGCTTGGTATATAAGAAGGAGCAAAGTTCAAATAGTTGTAGTGTTTGCCAAGGACTTAAATGAGGGAGGAAGGTGAAGAGTAGACCCTGTTCTCTAGATTTCTAGCCCAAACTCTTCCAAATACAGACATTCCTTCCCACATAATACCTGCAGTCAGCCTCACTGATAATGTCCTAGTCTCACAGAATAAGCAGACACATGACACTCATAAGCCCGCCCTCAACAATACACTGCCTCCTGGAGGTGTTAATTCCCAAATCTCCATCACTTGGGTACCTAGCATTCAGTGGGGGACATTGAATCAAACCACTACATTCTGCCTCTGGCCTCCATAAACTGATAAGCATACCTGATATAAAACGCAATGCATTCGTCCAACTTTAAAAGTCCCCATAGTTTTTTGTTGTTGTTGTTTATTTTAATTATTTATTTTCGAGAGTGACAGAGAGTGAGAAAGAGGCAGATAAAGAGAGAGAGAATGGGCACGCCAGGGCCTCCAGCCACTGCAAATGCACTCCAGACACATGTGCCTCCTTGTGCATCCGGCTAATGTGGGTCCTTGGGAATGGAGCCTCGAACTGGGGTCCTTAGGCTTTACAGGCAAGCATTTAACCACTAAGCCATCTCTCCAGCCCTCCCCATAGTTTTTTTTTATCAATTACAATGATGTTCACACATCCTCATAGTCCAAGTTTTCCAACTGAGCCATAATACCAAAAATATCCCCCCAAAACACCATAATGGCACAGAATAAACATTCACACTGCAAAAGATGGCATTAGGCATAGCAAAGAAATACTCAAAGTAATACATGATTTAAACAGGGCAAACACCAAACTCTGTAGCTCCAAGTCCAACAACTCTAACCAGTGACAGCTCTCTGGAGTTCCAATTCCACCCCTCCAGCTAGGCTACTCACAGTCCTAGAAAACTTCATCGGAGGCTGGATCTCTCCTTGGCAGCCATCTCGTGGTTCCAGCTTCTCTACTAGGTCTCCACTGCAACCCACAGTTCATCCTCATGGCCCCATCGGGTCTCCCTGCAAGCATCCAGCAAACCTGCTTCACACTGCCCATGGCTATTTCCAAAACACAAGACCACATTGCAAATTCAATGACCTTCTCTTTCCTGCATTTCTTATACTCCACAATACCAGGTAGAAAGCCAGTTTGTTAATCCAGGGGTGGGGGGAATAGAGCAGACTTTGAAGAACAGGACACTCCTTGAGCACTAAGACCCCTTCAAAAGATTCTATATTCTTCCTGTTGCCCCAGTGCAGGTCAGCTGGCCCAATCTCAAAGGTTGTAATTTCTCAATTGCAGCTGAATGGGCAGTAGTTCACCCAAAGACTTTTTTCTCTGTGCCATATCCCTCTGCTCACATCAGTCCATTTCTACACAAAGCAACCCTGCACAAATTCTCAGGACATGGGCATAATAGCAAGCTTCTCACACAAACTGCCATCCCAGTCTAAGAAAAGCTCTTTCTCACCCTCATAAGCCAAACTTCAAAGTCCATAGTTCTTATTGCATTCAAGTCTTACAACTCTGATCAGTAAGATCAAGCTGTACTTAGAGCACCGCAAGGTATCTCTTAGGTCAAGGTTTCAAATCCTTCCACATTTCTCTTGAAAATCAGCTCCAGAAGGCCAAAGCCACACAGTCAGGTATCTAGCAGCAATGCCACACCTCAGTACCAAAATTACTGTTGCAGTCAGGTTCATATTGCTGGTAGAAATCACCCAACCAAGAGCAGTTTGTGGGGGAAAAAAAAAAAAGAGGTTTATTTTGGCTTACAGGCTCAAGACAGAAGCTCCACAATGGTAGGGAAAATGATGGCATGAGCAGAGGGTGGCCATCACCCCTGGCTGATATCAGGTAGACAATAGGAACACGAGAGTGTGCCAACATTGGCATGGAGAAACTGACTATAACACCCATAAGCCTGCCCCCAACAATACACCATCTCTAGGAGTCATTAATTCCCAAATATCCATCAGCTGAAAACCTAGCATCCAGAACATCTAAGTTTATGGGAGACACCTGAATCAAACCACCACAGTACATAAGAAGAACTAATAATTGATGGCTGGTGGGTACCCCTGAGGAAGAGGCCAGAGGCATATTTCATCTGGGATGGTTCCTAAATTTTCATAGAACAAATATTAGAAGCATAATTCAGTATGAAGAAAAACACTGACCATAGCCAGGTGTGTTGGCACACACCTTTGATCCCAGCACTCAGGAGGCAGAGGTAGGAGGCTTGCTATGAGTTCGAGGCCACCCTGAGACTACATAGTGAATTCCAAGTCAGCCTGGGCTAGAGTGAGACCTTACCTCAAAAAAAAAAAAAAAAAAAAAAAAGAAGAAGAAGTCACCTTTCATTGCTTCCCTCCATCCACAGGCCAGTGAGGCTTGAGAAGAAATATAATATGTATAAAATGGAATTAAGCTGAAGTGGCCAGAATGTGATTTATTGTATGATAATCCCAGCATTCTTGAGATGGAAGGAAGGAGGATTAGAAAGCCAGCCTGGGCTACATGAGACCCTTTCTCCAAAAAAACAAAAAAACACACAAACAAACAAAAACCCTAATGGAATAAAATCATGTTCTCAACCCAGAACTAGATGCAAAACAAGTGTTAGGAGTGCTTTAACCCTCCCCCTACCTAGTGCAAGCAAATCTGCACACATGCGCATACAGCAACCCTGAGGAACTGTGTGAGGGACCTTGGCCTGGGCTTATAGGTGCTAATCTGAGCACTGCCTGCAACTTCATGTGTCCTGAGGACTTGGCTCTATAGAATTTAAAGTCGGAAGAAACCGCAGTGCCTTCCCAAGGCAGGTTCAAGAAGGAAGCCCCCACCCCACTGTTCTCACCCCCCTTGGTCTCTGATACAGCCACTAGTACCAAACTCCAGAAAATAAAGAACAGTTCCTTCTAACCGTCCGTCCACCCAAAAACGTCAGCTAAACTGCCTGTTCCAAGTGTAAGTAACAGAGACCAGACATCTCTTTTCTGACACTGCGGAGCTCACTGTCCGTGAACACTCGTCATAGGTCTAGGAACAGCAATGGGTTCTGGTAAGTGGGCAATGACCCCTAGTCGCCACTAGGTGGAGAGCACTCCTTAGCGGCTGAGAAAGTACAACAGCCCCAATATCTTAAAGTTTGATTAATGCCAAAGAAAATAGGGCAGACTTCTAAGCCTCTGTGTTTGACCCTGGATGTCTTTTTTTTTTTTAAATTATTCAATTTTTATTTATTCATTTGAGAGAGAGAGACCGAGAGAGAGGGAGAGAGAGAATGGGCGCATCGGGGCCTCCAATCACTGCAAATGAACTCCAGACAAGTGCGCCCCCTTGTGCATCTGGCTAACGTGGGTCCTGGGGGATCAAGCCTCGAACCGGGGTCCCTAGGCTTCACAGGCAAGGGCTTAACTGCTAAGCCATCTCTCCAGCCCGTCTTTTTTTCTTTCTTTTTCTTTTTGTTTGTTTGTTTGTTTTTCAAGGTAGGGTCTCACTCTAGCCCAGGCTGACCTGAAATTCACTATGAAGTCTCAGGGTGGCCTCAAACTCACCGCAGTTCTCCTACCTCTGCCTCTCAAAAGTGTGCACCACCACGCCTGCCTTCTATCTTTCTTTTGTTGTTGTTTGAGATTGGGTCTCACTCTAGCCCAGGCTGACTTGGTATTCACTATGTAGTCTCAGGGTGGTCTTGAACTCGTGATCCTCCTACTCTGCCTCTGGAGTGCTGGGATTGTTTTGAAAGTATGAAACTCTACATTCAGAGAGAGACTCTGTCTCAAGGAAATAGCCGGGTAAGCCATAGAGAAAGGACACCCAATGTTCTCTGGCCTGTGCCCACCTGCCAGCACATCTACACATCCACATATGCGCGCAGACGCGTGCGCGCACACACACACACACACACACACACACACACACACAGAATAATCTATCTCCCAAGCCATTGAGATTTGCTTAAAAATAATCACGTGGCCGGGTATGGTGGCTCACCCCCTTAATCCCAGCACTTGGGAGGCAGAGGTAGGAGGATTGCCGTGAGTTTGAGGCCACCCTGAGACTACATAGTGAATTCCAGGTCAGCCTGGGTTAGAGTGAGACCCTACCTAGAAAATACAAAAAAAAAGGGGGAAAGTGTGGGGGGGGGGAGGGTAGGAATTACCATGGGATATTTTTTTATAATCATGGAAAATGCTAATAAAAATTTAAAAAAAGAGAGCACATGTCCCAAGCAGGGCCAATGGAGCCAGTCTTGATCTTGTATTGGGACTAATTAGGATTAACTCTCTGACAAGACTGATCTATAGCATGGAAGCCTAGCGCTACTGGGAAGCTGACTATGAACAAAACCAGCATAGGAAACAAAAAGTCCAAGAGATGTGATGTGCCTGAATTCAACCATACCTGAAGCCAAAAGTTACATCTTTCAATAACCACATGTATGTAAGCCAAACAACATTAGTGTTTACTGCATGTGAAAAATTGAAGAGTAACTTTGTAAATCTACATTTTACTTATTTTTTTCAATTAAAACAAAAACTATGTTTATCTATTTGGAGCGTGTGTGAGTATGGATGCACCAGGGCCTCTTATCACTGCAAATGAACTGCAAACACATGTATCACTTTATGTACCTGATTTTATGTGGGTACTGGGAACTCAAACCAAGGCCATCAGGCTTTGAAAGCCAGGGTCTTTAACCACTAAACCATCTCTCCAGCCCAGGAATTTTTGTTGTTGTTGTTGTTTTGAGGTAGTATCTCGCTCTATTCCAGGCTGACCTAGAATACTCATGGTAATCTGCCTACCTCTGCACCCCAAGTCATCTTTGGCCTAGGAATTATTTTTCTATTCTTTATTTTAATTTAGTTTTATTATTGACAGCTTCTATACTCACAGACAATAAACCCCATTTTCCCCTTCACAACTCCACTCTTCATCATATCCCCTAACTCCATCAGTTTCTCTTTTATTGTTTTTTTATTTTTTTGTTCATTTTTATTTATTTACTTGAGTGTGACAGAGAGAAAGAGACACAGAGAGAGAGAGAGACAATGGGCGCACCAGGGCTTCCAGCCACTGCTAATGAACTCCAGACGCGTGCGCCCCCTTGTGCATCTGGCTAACGTGGGTCCTGGGGAATCGAGCCTCGAACCGGGGTCCTTAGGCTTCACAGGCAAGCGCTTAACTGCTAAGCCATCTCTCCAGCCCTCCATAGGCTTTTGATTAGGTTTTCGGTACCAGTCATGTACTCCCTCTCATACAGCTGGCCTCCAATCCAATTAGAGAGCAGTTGGTTTCCTCCAGAGCAGACATGCACTATTGCACCTGTTCGGTCATTTGGCCTGTCTGGCCAAACTTGAGGCTTCCGGTGTCCACTGTTTTTATCACTGATGACTTCTGTCTCCCATAGGGCTGCATGCAGTGCAGTTTTTTTCAGCTTTCTGTTGGCTGGTCTACAGGGAGAAGGTTTTCAGCTCAACACCAGCTTGATTTCTCAGTGACCTTGCTGCCTAGGCATGTGAAATCTTCAGCAACAGGGTCTTACCATCTGTTACTCATGGGAAACCAAGGACCTTGGCAATAGCTTGTAATGTTTTAGAGGCAACAGGGACCTCCCTGGCCAACAGCTCACTGGTAGGTATCCCATCCCTGGCACTGAAAATTTTCTAGTAGCAATCTATGGCTTCTGGATGTGCTGCTATCCAAAGAAGTGGGCTTTCATATGTCTTATTCAGAATATCTTGAATTGTGATTGACCCTCCCCCACCCTTCTCTTATTCAGTCTCTTCCCCTGGGCTCACTTAGTCCATTCCACTCCCTGTAATCTGTTCTTCTACTTACATATACACAGTACCATCCCCTAATTCCCCAAAGTCCTTCCTTCTCCCTCCCTTGTAGCCTTTTTCCAAGTTACTGGCCTCTGCTACCAATTTTTTGGTTCCAGCTCACACATCAGTCTAAACATTTGTAGCTAGGATCCACATATGAAAGAGAATATGTGATGTTTGGCTTTCTGTCTGGCCTGGCCCAGAATCTTTTTTGCAAGGAGAGAAAGAGACAAAAACAGAGAGAAAAAGAATGGGTGCAACAAGTCCCCCAGTCACTGCAAACGAACTCCCAATGTTTATGCCACTTTGTGCACCTGACTTTATTTGGGTACTGGGGAATGGAGTCATGGTCTTTAGGCTTTGCAGGCTAGTGCCTTAAGTGCTGAGCCATCTCTTCAGCCCAACCCAGGAATTTTTTTTTGTTTTGTTCTGTTTTTTTTTTTTTGAGGTAGGGTCTCCACTGTAGCTCAGGCTGACCTGGAATTCACTATATAGTCTCAGGGAGGCCTCAAACTCATGGCAATCCTCCTACCTCTGCTTCCCGAGTGCTGGGATTAAATGCATGCGCCACCATGCCCGGCTTCAACCCAGGAATTTTTTTTTCAAATATTTTTATTTATTTATTTATTTGTGAGGAAAGAGAAAGAGAATGAGCATATCAGGGCCTCTTGCCATTACAAATGAACTCCAGATACATGTGCCACTTTGTGCATCTGCCTTCATGTGGATACTGAGGAATGGGACCCTGGCCATTAGGCTTTGCAAGTAAGTGCCTTTAAGTGGTGAGCCATCTCCCCAGCCCAACAATACATTCTACGGAATGTCTTTGGAATTGTTCTTTTCCTCATTAGTCCTCACTACTTTGACTCCATTTCCTCCTAAGTCTGGCGTGTGATGTTGGAATAGTCCACAGTGACAGCTCCAGGTCGGTTTGCTTTGGAAGTTATTGTATCACCGTCATTGTCTTATTCAAAGTCGCACAAATGCGGCTCTTAGTCTCTTTTCGCTCAACAGAATACTGATTTAGAGCACGCATACAAAGCTGAAGATCAAGACCTTATCCACTGATGATTCCTTTGAAAGTGTAACTGGAGTGTTCTTGCTTGCAGCGTCAGAATGATTAATCTTGATTGCATACTCCAGCCTGTATTGAATGCAATCCAAATCACAGTTCGCTTTGCTTTCTGAACACCAATTCCAGCTTATCGACTTCCGCCTCCATGTTGAATAGTTGACATTCCTCAGATCCCCTAGTACACTTTCTTGCCCAGTCTTTTTTCTTTTTTCTTTTTTTTCGAGGTAGGGTGCTGCTCTAGCCCAGGCTGGAAGATCATCCTGCCTCTGTCTACCGAATGCTGGTATTAAAGACATGTGCCGCCACATCCGGCTTAATTATAAATAGTTTCTTTTTTTGTTTTTTGCCCAGTCTTTCAGTCTTTGCTGTTTCCCAGCTGTTCTGCTCTCCAAACAAGTATACACACCAAGACCTAATGGAAGTAAACGTGGTGGCACAGGACTGTAATCCCAGCACTCAAGACACTGAGTCAGGAGAACTGCCACAAGTTAAAAGCCAGGCAAAGAGAAAGAGAGAGAGAGAGAGAGGAGAATGGGAGCATCAGGGTCTCTAGCCACTGCAAAGGAACTCCAGATGCATGTGCCATCGTATGCATATGGATTTTATGGGACCTGGGAAATCGAACCTGGGTCCTTAGGCTTTACAGGCAAGCACCTTAACCGCTGAGCCATCTCTCCAGCCTTAACCATGGGATTTAAATCAATTTTCTGTTTGTTTTGTTTTGTTTGTGTATTTATTCACTTATTGGTTTTTCGAGGTAGGGTCTCGCTCTAGCCCAGGCCAACATGGAATTCACTACGTAGTCTCAGGGTGGCCTCAAA
Source organism: Jaculus jaculus (assembly GCF_020740685.1). NCBI lineage: Eukaryota > Metazoa > Chordata > Mammalia > Rodentia > Dipodidae > Jaculus > Jaculus jaculus. Next base: position 32,145,418 of record NC_059107.1, read on the forward strand.
CTCACAGTGACCCTTTTACCCCAGCTTCCTGAGTGCTGGGATCAAAGGTGCATCACCACGTCTATGCTAAGACAGTTTTTGAAAACCAGGTATGATGGTAGACTAGGGAGGCAGAAGCACTTGCCTGCAGTGTCTTTTTGGTGTAGACAGAGAATTCTACCTTGGGAGGCAGAGGTAGTAGGGACATTGCAAGTTTGAAGTCAGCCTGGTCTAAATAGCAAGCCAGGGTTACATAGTAAGATTTTGTCTTGCAAGAAAGGAAAGAAAGAGGTGGATAAGGGAAAAATTGTGTGTAGGCAGCTGAGTGGCGCAGCGGAACCATGTGGGCACACAAAACCATGCAAGTCACAGGAACCTTCAATAAACACTTGTCAATTAACTGAGCAAAAGGATGAACGACTTTGTGAGTCAAGGCTGTGACATAGTCCAATCAAGGGACCAGATGATGTGGAGACTATATTCTGGGTCCTTGGGGGCTGTGAGACAGGGAAGTTCAGGAACTGGCTAAGAGTGTCTCTAGTTAACTTTGGGCTCAGGGAAACCTGGGAAATACCCTAGAGTCAGAATGAAATCTGTGATGTGGGGTCCAGCTCTTGCTAGCCCCTCACCATGAACCCCAATGACCATATTCAATAAGAGGAGGGGTGCTGAGCCTCTCTCAAAGTCCAGGAGCTCTCAGAAAGCCCCTCTGGAAAGTAACCCCTACTCCACTCCCTGCACCTTGTTCTTGAAAATATCAGCTAGGGGAGGACTCTAAATGACAGGATGAGTGATAAAATGTTTTCAAAAGATAATGTAATTCTCTGACTTATCTTTGAGAGGAGACCATTCTTTTGTGGGACAAGGGAAGGAAACATTTAAAAACAGAATGCTGTCCCCTGTGGTAGCATGAGTTCAAGGTAAGTCAGGACTGCCTCAAAACAAACAAACAAACAAACAAAGCTTTAGGGCTGGAGAGATGGCTTACTGGTTTAGGCATTTGCCTAGAAAGCCTAAGGACCCATGTTCGATTCTCCAGTACTCTTGTAAGCTCAAGGAGGCACATACATCTGGTGCAGTGGCTAGAAACCCTGGTGCACCCATTCTCTCTCTCTCTCTCTCTCTCTCTCTCTCTCTCTCTCTCTCTCTCTCTCTCTCTTTCTCTCTCTCTCTCTGCCTCACTCTCAAATTAATTAATTAAAAAAAAAAACAACTTTGGGCTGGAGAGATGGCTTAGTGGATAAGGGCTTGCCTGTGAAGCCTAAGGACCCCGGTTCGAGGCTTGATTCCCCAGGACCCACGTTAGCCACATGCACAAGGGGGCGCACACATCTGGAGTTTGTTTGCAGTGGCTGGAGGCCCTGGCACGCCCATTCTCTCTCTCTCTATCTGCCTTTCTCTCTCTGTCTATTGCTCTCAAATAAATAAATAAAACTAAACAAAAATTGAAAAAGAAAACCTTAATGAAGGCTGAAGAGATGGCTTAGTGGTTAAGGCATTTGCCTGCAAAGCCAAAAGATCCCGGTTTGATTCTCCAGGACTCATGTTAAACCAGATGCACAAGGGGGTGCATGCATCTGGAGTTTGTTTGCAGTGGCACACCCGTTCTCTCTCTCTCTCTCTCTCAAATAAATAAATTAATTAATTAACTCAAAAAACAACTTAAATGAAGCTGGGCATGGTGGCATACGCCTTTAATCCCAACACTCAGGAGGCAGAGGTAGGAGTCTCAACATGATTTCGAGGCCATCCTGAGACTACATAGTGAATTAACAAATTCCAGGTCAGTTCTGAGCTACAGTGAGACCCTATCTCAGGAAAAAAAAAAAAGAAAAAAGAACTTTAATGAACTTTTAGTTATGCAAAGAAATGTTACTCTCTTTTTTTTTTAGTTTTTCGAGGTAGGGTCTCACTCTAGCTCAGGCTGACCCCCTTATGTATCTGGTTTAACATGAGTCCTGGAGAATCAAACCGGGATCTCTTAGCTTTGCAGGCAAATGCCTTAACCACTAAACCATCTCTTCAGCCCTCATTAAGGTTTTCTTTTTCAATTTTTGTTTATTTTTATTTATTTATTTGAGAACAACAGACAGAGATTCACTATGTGTTTTCAGGGCAATCCTTCTACCTCTGCCTCCCAAGTACTGGGATTAAAAGGCACACATCACCACACCCAGCCTCTTGAGTATGGTGGTCCTTTTGAGAGTGAGAGTGAAAAGAAATAGGTTGAGCTGCAGAGATAGCTCAGCAGCTAAAGCACTTGCTTGCAAAGCCTGCTGGCCCAAGGTTTAGTTCCTCAGTACCCACATAAAGCCAGATGCACAAAGTGGCACAAGTATCTGAAATTTGTTTTCAATGGCAAAAGTCTGGCATACCCATACATACTTCTCTCTTCCTCCCCCTCCTTCTCTCTCCCCACCACCAAAAAAAAAAAAAAAAAAAAACAAGTAGAAGAAGAAGAAAACACAAAAAAAAATAATATATTTTTAAAGCTGGACATGGTGGCACATGCCTCTACTCCTAGCACTTGGAAGGCAGAGGGAGGAGGATTGCTATGAGTTTGAGGGCACCCTGAGACTACACAGTGAATTCCAGGTCAGCCTGGGCAACAGAGAAACCTTACCTTATAAAAAAAAAAAAATGTTGGCACATGCCTTTAATCCCAACACTTGGGAGGAAGCAGTAGGAGGATCACTATGAGTTCAAAGCCACCCTGAGACATATAATGAATGCCAGGTCAGCCTGGGCTAGAGTGAGACCCTATCTCAAAAAACAAAACCAAAGCAAAGGAGTTGGGCAAAGCTGGTGCACACCTTTAGTCCCTGCACTCAGAGGCAAAGATAGAAGGATTGCCTTGAGTTCCGGGCCACCCTGACACTACATACTGAATTCCAGATCAGCCTGGAGTAGAGGGAAACTCTACCTTGGAAAAACAAACAAACAAACAAAAGAAAAGGAAATAAAGCTACTTTCCAGGGTCTCCACCCTTGAGGACTGATAACCTGAAGCTGAACAGGAGACCCAAGTAAGGTGAGGCCTTTCCTTAGTTCCCAGGGAAGCCAAGCCCAGGACCTCAAGGGAGGTATGGGTTGGCTGGCCTCCTTGCCTCACTACAGCCCAGGTGATGGAGAGAAGTGCCTGCAAGGGAGACAGATGTGAACCTGAGGTAGATGGGGATGCAGTCACCTGGGAGGTACCTATACTGTGTGCCAGGTACTTGAGAGTCAAAGATAAGGTCCTGCCTTCCAGGAGCATTTCCCCACTATTTGCATACTTAACTGTTCGATTCCAATTTTGGAATATATGATAAAGAAATAATTGATATTCATTTGAGAGCAGAGACAGGGAGAGAATGGGCATGCCAGTGTGTCTTTCATTGCAAAGGAACTCCAGACACACACACCAGGGCAAGGCAGGCAGGCTTTGCAAGCAAGTACCCTTAACCACTGAGCCATCTTTCCAGCCCTCCCAAAATACTAAAATTTGTATTTTTGTATTTCCGGTTGGTTTCTTTTCTTTTCTTTTCTTTTCTTTTTTTTTTTTTTTTTTTTTTTGTTTTGTTTTTTAAGATAGGGTCTCACTCTAGTCCAGTCCAGGCTGACCTGGAAGTTACTATATAGTCTCAGGGTGGTCTCAAACTCACAGCAATCCTCCTACCTCTGCCTCCCGAATGCGGGGAATAAAGGCGTGCGCCACCACACCCAGCTGTATTTCAATATTTTTTTAAAAATTTAATTTTTTGTGAGAGAGAGAGGCAGACAGAGAGAATGGGTACACCAGAGCCTCTAGCCACTGCAAGTGAACTCCAGACGCATGTGCCATCTTGTGCATCTGGCTTATGTGGGTACTAGAGAATCAAACCTGGGTCCTCAGTCTTCTCAGGCAAGCTCCTCAACCGCTAAGCCATCTCTGTAGTCCATATTTTAGTGTTTTTAAAACATTTTTTAGTTGGGTGTGGTGGCGCACGCCTTTAATCCCCGCACTCAGGAGGCAGAGGTAGGAGGATTGCTGTGAGTTTGAGACCACCCTGAAACTACATAATGAATTCCAGGTCAGTCTGTACTACAGTAAGACCCTACCTTAAAAAAAAAAAAAAGTAAAAACAGGCTGGAGAGATGGCTTAGCGGTTAAGCGCTTGCCTGTGAAGCCTAAGGACCTCGGTTCGAGGCTCGGTTCCCCAGGTCCCAAGTTAGCCAGATGCACAAGGGGGCACATGCTTCTGGAGTTCGTTTGCAGAGGCTGGAAGCCCTGGCACGCCCATTCTCTCTCTCTCCCTCTATCTGTCTTTCTCCCTGTGTCTGTCACTCTCAAATAAATAAATAAAAATAAATAAATAAATAAAAATAAAAAAAATTTAAAAAAAGTAAAAACTAAAAGGTTGGGTATAAACCGGGTGTGGTGGTGCACACCTTTAATCCCAGCAGTTGGGAGGCAGAGGTAGGAGAATCGCTGTGAGTTTGAGACCACCCTGAGACTACACAGTGAATTCCAGGTCAGCCTGAGCTAGAGTGAGACCTTACCTTGAAAAACCACCAAAAAGAAAAAAAAAAAGAAAAAGAAAAAGATTTGTCTGGAGAGATGGTCTGGAGGCTAAGAGCTATTCCTGTGTAAGCATAAGGGCCCAGAGACTGTTCACATTTGATCTTCAAGGTCCTCAGCAGCAGCTGAGCATAGCCACACATATCTGTAACCCCAACCTTGTGGGGAGGCTGAGTCCCAGGAATCAACCCGAGTTTGTAGTGGTGGGCAGAGGGGAATGGACAAGCTTCAGAATCAATAAGAGATCCCAGCTCAAATAAGAATGGGCAGAAAATCTCCAAGGGCAAGGCCCCACCAATCTTGGGCTACAAGAGGGCCTACACCTATTAAATTCTCTGTAAACTAACAACGGTTATCCCAGTTAACCAGTGCTGACTTCACTCTCCATTGGAGAATCTGCTTCTCTTTTTCAGATGGACACAGAACCTGAGGAGAGAATCAGCTCATTGCACCTCACCAGAGCCCCAGATGAAACCACAGAGTAATTGGGGAAATGAGTAAGAATACTTTCTTGGTCAACGTGGTATCAGCACAAGGGTGAAGGAGATAGACACAGAGAACACTCAGCTCCTACCAAACCAGATATCCAGAGACACAGAGGCTCCAAAGTGCACACCACTGAAGTCAACCTAAAACGAACCCAGCATGGCTCAGGGAAATTCGCAGAAGAGGGGGTGGAAAGATTGTCAGAGCCACAAGATGGGACATTACACACAGAGACATTTCCTCTCATCCATGACTGGTGCCTACCCCACAATGCACAATCCACATCCCCATGGGACTGCCCTGCATCCCCAACAAGGAGGACCCTTCGGGCGAGGGGAGGGGATGAGGGTAAGGATGATACCAACAAGTGCTGTTTACACACTGAAAAAAATATATTTTATTGCCGGGTGTGGTGGCACCCGCCTTTAATCCCAGCACTCAGGAGGCAGAGGTAGGAGGATTGCTGAGAGTTCAAGGCCACCCTGAGACTACATAGTGAATTCCAGGTCAGCCTGGAAAAAAAAAACAAATAAAAAATAAATTTTAAATATATTTATTTATTAGAGAAAGAGAAAGAGAGCTGGGCATGGTAGTGCACACCTTTAATCCTAGCACTCAGGAGGCAGAGGTTGGAGGATCACCATGGGTTCAAGGCCACCCTGAGACTACATACTGGTCAGCCAGGTCAGCCTTGGCTAGAGTGAAACCCTACCTAAAAAAAAAGAAAAGAAAAGAAATAAGGCTAGAGAGATGGCTTAGAGGTTATGTGCATGCCTGTGAAGCCTAAGATTCAATTTTCCAGGTCCCACATAAGCCAGATGCACATGGTGGCACATGCATCTAGGCTTTGTTTGCAGTGGCTGGAGTCTGTGGCATGCCCATTCTCACTCTGTCTCTAATAAATAAATTAATTAAAAAATAAAAAAAAGACCTCGGTGTAGTGGTGCACACCATTAATCCCAGCATTCATATGCCACCATGCTTGGCTAAAAATATGTTTAAAATATATTTTATTTATTTACAAGGATAGAGAAGAGAGACAGGCAGAGAGAATGGGTGCACTAGGGCCTCTAGCCTCTGCAAATTAACTTCAGCTGCATGTGCCTCTTTGTGCAGCTGGCTTTATGTGGGTACTGGGGAATTGAACTCCAGTCATTAGGCTTTGTAGGCAAGACCCTTAACCACTAAGCCATCTCTCCAGCTTTAAAAATACTCTTAAGCCATTAAGATGCTTACCTGCAAAGCCAGAGGATCCCAGTTCGACTCTCTAGGATCCACATAAGCAGGATGCACAAGCATGCATCTGGAGTTCGATTGCAGTGGCTAGAAGCCCTGGTGTGCTCTATCTATCTATCTATCTCTATCTTTGCTTTTTTCTCCCTCTCAGATAAATAAATATTTTTCAAATACTTTTATTTAAGCCAGGCGTGATGACATATGCCTTTAATCCCAGCACTCAGGAGGCAGAGGTAGGAGAATCTCCGTGAGTTCAAGGCCACCCTGAGACTCCATAGTGAATTCCAGGTCAGCCTAGGCTACAGTGAGACCCTACCTCGGGGGAGAAAAAAAAAACAACAAAACTTTAATTTTACTTGAAAGAGCGGAGGAAGTGTATGGGTGCAACAGAGTCTCCTGCCACTGCAAACGAATTTCAGATACATGCGCCACTTCGTGAGTCTGGCTTTATCTGAACACTGGGGAATTGAACCATGCCTTCAGGCTTTACAAGCAAGTGCCTTTAACCACCGAGCCATCTCTCCAGTCACTCTAATATGTGTTTTTTAATCTTTTATTTTTTGTTATTTATTTGCAAGCAGAGAGAGAGACAGACAGAGAGAGGGAGAGAATGTGCATGTCAGGCCCTCTAACAGCTGCAATGCAACTCCAGATACATGCACCGCACCGCTTTGTGCATTGGTCTTACCTGGGTACTAGGGAATGGAACCCTGGTCTTTAGGCTTTGCAGGCAAGCTCCTTAACCTCTGAGCCAGCTCTCCAGCCCTAATGTGTATTTTATTTATTTTTTTAAAATATTTTTTGTTCATTATTTATTTATTTCAGAGCGACAGACACAGGGAGAAAGACAGATAGAGGGCGAGAGAGAGAATGGGCGTGCCAGGGCTTCCAGCCACTGCAAATGAATTCCAGACGCGTGCGCCCCCTTGTGCATCTGGCTAACGTGGGACCTGGGGAACCGAGCCTCGAACCGGGGTCCTTAGGCTTCACAGGCAAACGCTTAACCACTAAGCCATCTCTCCAGACCTAATGTGTATTTTAAATAATCATCCTCCGAGGTTACTCGGAATAATTGGGGTGGGGGGGGGCGGGAATTCTATCTGCTGCACAGTGATGGCACAGAAAGACTGAGGAGGAGTCTGGCCAGTCCTAGGTCACACTCCCTAAATGATGAAGAACGAGGGTTGGAGCAGGAAGCGCACTAGAACTTGGAAGCTGGGCCAGGCGCCTTGGGTGGGTGTGTGCGAGCGTGCGTGCGTGCGTGTGTGTGTGTGTGTGTGTGTGTGTGTGTGTGTGTGTAGCCCCCCGAATCCGAGGGAGTGCGTAGGAGACCGAGCTCGTTCCCAAGATCGGACGACCCTGCCCTCGGTTCCTGGACCCCGCCTCTCAGGACAGAACTGGTCCAAGCGGGGCGGAGCCGGACGGGGCTGGGGGTGGGGGTGGGGGTGGGCGTGGGCGGGGCAGGAGCTGGGCAGCCCGGGCCCCGCCGCGGTGGCGGGTACATTCCTGGCTCTCCCTCGGGCTCCGTGCGAGCGGAGGAGCCAGCGGGGAAGTGTGCCAGCCCCGTCGGACGCCGGGACTTGTGGCCGGCGGGCGCCGGGAACGGGACGTCGGGGGAGCCCAGGTGAGCGGGCGATCCGAGCCACGCCGTCGGTGAGGTGACGCGGGGGACCCCGAGAGCCATCCCCGCCGCCAGGGGGCGCGCTTCCCGAGAGCCCCCACCCCCCTCCACCCCGCAACCCCAACCTCCTCCAGCACCCGAGACCCAGGCGCCCGCGGGGCGGGAGGGGATGGGTGGAGGGGACGGTAAATCAGTAACCTGCAGCGCACACAGGGCCTTTTGTCCCCCTCCGTTCAAAGAGCACCCTGGCCGTGCTGCTGGTTACTGATTGCCCACCGGGGGGGGCGGGGGCGGCCCGGCAGTCTGCACGGGGCGGGCGGGCTCCTCGCCGGCGACCCGCCGACGGTGACCAGGCCGTGGGAGGTGGGGGAGGTCGGCCGGGAGCGCGCACGTCTCGGGGGGGGAAAACTGATGCACGCTCCAAGAAGGTGCGGTCCCCTGCCCAGAGCCCTCCAGGCTGGAGGAGGACCCAGCACTGTCTGGTGACCGGATCGGAGCCACGAAATGCAGGTGTTGCGGGGGGATGGGGGTGGAGAGGGGTGTCAGGGACCAGTCGCAGCGATCCTACTGGTTGTGAGCTCAGGGAAGCCTAAGGATGGGAATGAAACATCCACCCGGAGCCCCTCCATCCCAATCCCAGCCGGATGGGAGAGCTGAGTTCCCAGTTTAGCAGAGTGCGGTGGTAAGAGACTTTGACAGAGGGGCCAACCGAATTGCCGCGGGCCAGGGAGGGCGAGTCTGAGACTTGGTACCTGAGCCAATCGGAGAAAGGGGAGTGAGGGGCACGGAGACACAGGCAAGACAGCAAACGGATCCACTTTTCACTCTTATTAAGGGCTAAAGGGACAGTCAGTGGGAGGGAAAAGGTTGGCATGGGGCCGAAAAGGAGCCCAGAGAAGTTGGACCCAGCCTTGCAATCCTATAGTCCCAGCTGCCCCACGAGGCTGAGGCAGGAGGATTGCAAATCCAAGGCCTGCTTGGACTACGGCGTGAGTTTAAAGCTAGCATGCCTGGTCAACTTTAGTGAGACTCATACCGACATACAAGATAAAAAGAAATTAATTTAATTAAAAAACGCTGTTGTAGGGAAGCTGCGGGGCCCAGGAAGAACGTTTGAAAGGGCCTCAAGCAAGAGATGACTGACCTGCACAGGTTAAGGAGCGGTAGGCTCAAAGAGGGTAGAATGAGCTTCCTGGGCAGGGTTCCCAGCTTGGCAATATGTAAAATGCATCTTTTTGTTTTGTTTTGAGGTAGGGTCTCATTCTAGCTCAGGTTGACCTGAATTTTAAGTATGTAGTCTCAGGGTGGCCTTGAATTCATGGTGATCCCCCTGTACCTCTGCCTTCCAAATGTTGGGATTAAAGGCATGCACCACTACACCCGGCTTAAAATGCATCTTTTTTTTTTTTTTTTTTCCACGGTAGGGTCTCACTCTGGTCCAGGCTGACCTGGAATTAACTCTGTCATCTCAGGATGGCCTTGAACTCATGGCAATCCTCCTACCTCTGCCTCTCGAGTGCTGGGTTAAAATGCATCTTTTAAGAATCACACTCTTTGCTCACCTCAGCGGCACATTTACCTAAATTAGACCAGTCCAGAGAAGATTACATAGCCCCAGTTAGAGTACTCACATTAGCGAAGTGTTTCATGTTGAAAAAAAACAAAATAAAAGCCTGACGTGGTGGCGCACACCTTTAATCCCAGCCCTGGGGAGGCAGAGGTAGTAGAATCACCATAGTTCAAGGCCACCCTGAGACTACACAGTGAAGTCCAGGTCATCCTGAGCTAGAGAGAGATCCTACCTCAAAAAACAAACAAACAAACAAACAAAAAATCCAGCCTGGGCTACAGCAAGACCCTATCTCAAAACACCAAAAGAACAACAAAAGATCATGCTATGGGGTTGAGTGTGCAGCTCAGTGGTAGAGCAGTTACCATGTTAACATGAGCAAGACCCTGAAGAAAAATAATGAATTCAGAGACATTTGTGCTGAGTAACACAGCTAAGTAACAACCAGGTCCTTGGTCACACACATCCTCTGCCCAAGCTGAGGAGGCTCAGTTCTGAGTATTCTTTTTGAGAAAGAGATCTCCTTAGCATTTGGAAGAGGGCTAGCAGATGTCATAATTCCAGAAACAGAGAACATCTGGCCAAGGGCAGACCCAGGTGAGCCAGGTGAACAGACATAGGGATAAGGGGAACATTTTTTTTTTCCCCCCCTCAGGTAGGTTCTTACTGTAGCCCAAGCTGACCTGGAACTCACTCTGTAGTCCCAGGCTGGCCTTGAACTCACAGTGATCCTCCTACCCCTGCCTCTGGAGTGCTGGGATTAAAGGTGTGAGCCACCATGCCCGGCCTGGGGAAAACATTTCTCCAACATTTTATGTGCCCTCTCCTTACATGCATTGTTTCTTTTATCCTCAGAATAATCCACTGAGGATAATGGCCAGAAAGCAAGAGACAGGGACCTGCAAGTTAGTACAGGTAGGGCTGGAGAGGTGGCTCAATGCTTAAAGGAGCTTGCTTGCAAGACAGTAAGTCACTAGCTGGTCCCTAGAATCTATATTATTTACAAAACCAGCTAGAGATGGAGCTCAGAGGCAGAACGTTTGCCTAGCATGCAGATCCTGGGTTTGATTCTCAAACTCTGGGAACTAAAAGAGAGAGAGAAAGCAACTGAACAAAATCCTACATTGTCTAAGAAGGGATGATAAGAGCACAAAAAGCAAGTCCTCCTTGACGGCAGCACCCAGCCACTAGAGGGATCCGAAGCTGAATGGGGAGATGTCAGCAAAGCCAAAGGAGTGGGGTCTGATTCGATAGCATCCAGATGCTGAAGTTTGGCCTTGTATTATATTTCACATATTTTTTTAGCTCTTCAGCAATGCATTCATTTATTCATCAAAAAAAAAAAAAATAAATGATGTGTGCTGAGAGTGAGCAAAAGATATGTCTCCGTCTCTGCTTCCCTTCAAGGAAAGAATCTCAAAACTGCTCTTTCTGTGAACTCATGCCAGGGATCAATAGGGCCCAAGGCAAGCAGGAAGCCCAGCCCAGCCCCCCTGCAGAACCTTCTATGGGGAGCCTTCGGGCTCTGGCAGCAACAAGCTGGTTCCAGTCTCTGCTCTGCTACTGCCCCGCTGGGGGCTTGGATGAGACTGCTGCCTGTTTCCTGTCTTGGTGTCCTTGTCTGAAAAAGAACGGAATGGCAAAGGGGCGCATGTAGCAGGAGCTCTTTTCCCTCCCTGTTTCAGGAAGGTGGTCAGTGGGAAGTCCAGCCTGGGTCCTTGAGAGCAGCTAGAAGGAAATGCAGCTGCTGTTGGCCCTGTTGAGCATCCTTCTGGGGGCACCAACCTTGTCCCTTGAGGCCTCTGAGGAAATGGAGCTGGGTATGGCCTCCAAAGCGGGAGATGGTGGCATGGGTGGGTACCAGGAAGGGGTAGCTGGAGAGGATCCTGGTCCTGGCCCCAAGAAGGTGGCAACAGGACAATGCTCAAGCATTGAGAGTCACTGTCCAGCTCCCAGCAAGCACCCACCTATCTCTGTATCTACACAAGAGGACTGGCTTTGCAGTGCACAGGGCCCAGTCTGGGCTGCAGAGCTGGTGGTGAGCCCCTTGGCTGTGTGTGTGTGTATCTGTATGTGTGTGTGATGTGTTCTATAGTTTGGGAGGCCTAGGCAGCATGTGTGGTATGTACCCTAGATGTGTGGTATGTGTCTTATATAAGGCTTGTAAAGCATGTGCCTTGTGTGTGTGTCGTGGCCATTAGCATGTCTAGCATGTGTGCCAAGTAATGTGTATGCATGTATATGGCATTTGCCTTGTGTGTAGTATCTGTGTGTGTGTGTGCGTGTGTGTGTGTGCGCGTGTGCGCGCATGTGTCGCTGGATGGGTGTAACATGTTCTCCACATGCCAGAGGCTGCCTCAGATGGAGCTGTGGGACTCACTGACTTCTCCCTCTGCCCTCAGAGCCCTGCCTACCCCCCACCCTGGAGCAACAAGCACAGAAGCTGACCGTGGCCCTTGGGCAGCCTGTGTGGCTGTGCTGTGGGCGGGCCGAGCGTGGTGGCCACTGGTACAAGGATGGCAGTCGCCTGGCACCCGCCGGCCGGGTACGGGGCTGGAGGGGCCGCCTGGAGATTGCCAGCTTCCTGCCTGAGGATGCTGGCCACTACTTCTGCCTAGCCCGTGGCTCCATGACTATCTTATACAATCTTACCTTGGTTTTGGATGGTAAGAGAGTGTGGTAAAGGGTTAGGGGGTGCTTGGGAGCGAGGCCTGTCCCTTGTGGACCGACCTTGCTTCACTCTGTCTCTGACTAGACTCCTTGACCTCTCTCAATGATGATGAGGACCCCAAAACCCTCAGAGTCTCCTCAGCTGAGCAGGTTTATCCCCAGCAAGGTCAGTATTATGACTTGTTAAGTACACATGTCCCCACTGCCCAGCTATTCTTTTTTTTTTTTTTTTGCGGGGGGGGGCAGTATTTTTTAATAATATTTTAAATTTATTTATTTATTTGAGAGAGAGAGAGAGAATATGGGTGTGCCAGGACCTCCAGCTGCTACAAATGAAATCCAAGTGCCACCTTGTCCATCTGGCTTATGTGGGTCTTAGGGAATCAAACCTGGGTCCTTTGGCTTTGCAGGCAAGCGCCTTAACTGATAAGCCATCTTGCTAGCCCTTTTTTTGGTTTTGGTTTTGGTTTTTGTTTTTCTATGGGAGGGTCTCACTCTGGCCCAGGCTGACCTGGAATTCACTATGTAGTATCAGGGTGACCTCAAACTCACAGCAACCCTCCTACTTCTGCCTCTTGAGTGCTGGGATTAAAGGCGTGCACCACCATGCCTACTTTTGTTGTTGTTGTTTTGTTTTGTTTTTTCAAGGTAGAGTCTTGCCATAGCTCAGGCTGATTTGGAGTTCACTATGTAGTCTCAGGGTAGCCTTGAACTCAGGACAATCCTCCTACCTCTGCCTCCCAAATTCTGGGATTAAAAACGTGCACTACGACTCCCTGCTCTTGTTTTTTTTGTTGTTGTTGTTGGTTTTTTGCACTACCACTCCCTGCTCTGTTTTGTTGTTGTTGTTGTTGTTGTTGTTTTTCGAGGTAGGGTCTCACTCTGGCCAGGCTGACCTGGAATTAACTCTAGTCTCAGGGTGGCCTTGAACTCACGGCGATCCTCCTACCTCTGCCTCCCTAGTGCTGGGATTAAAGGCGTGCACCACCACCACACCCAGCTTTGGTTTTGTTTTTTAATTTTATTTATTTACTATCATGTGTGTTGGTGGGGGGGGGTGTACATCAATGTCTCTTGCTGCTGCAAATGAACTCCAGACACATGCACCAATTTGTGTCCAGATTTACATAGGTGCTAAGGAATTGAACCTAGCTGGAAGGCTTTGCAAGCAAGTGCCTTTAATAGTTGAGCCATCTCCCCAGCCTCCCCTACCAGCAATCTGGTTATTGAGAAGAAACCTGTATAAAAGCTGGGGTTACCTTAGGGGTACTAATTACTCCTTCAGCACCCTACTGGACACATCCCCAGCGCATGGAGAAAAAGCTGCACGCAGTGCCTGCTGGGAACACTGTCAAGTTCCGCTGCCCAGCTGCAGGCAACCCTATGCCCACTATCCACTGGCTCAAGGATGGACAGATCTTCCATGGGGAGAATCGCATTGGAGGCATTCGGGTGAGTCTTAGTTTCCAAAACCACCTCCTCCCCATTTTTATTTTCCCATACATCTCCTCACATGTAGATAAATACACGATGAAGGTAATTATAGGGCCCCAGAGGGCCTAGACTGTGGATTTGGGCAGCTCTGGCTTAAGTTCCCAATCTACCACTCTCTGGCAAGTGATTTAACCTCTCAGCCTTAGCAACTTCTTTGTTTCTGCTGGGGTTTTGTTTTTGATGATGATAATTTTGTATGTGTGTGGGTTTTTAAAAATATTTTATTTTTATTTATTTAATTATTTGACAGAGAAAGAGAATGAGAGAAAGAGAGAGAATGGGCACACCAGGGCCTCCAGCCACTGCAAACAAACTCTAGACATGTGCGCCCCCTTGTGCATCTGGCTAACGTGGGTCCTGGGGAATTGAAACTGGGTCCTTCGGCTTTGCAGGCAAGCAACTGCTAAGCCATCCCTCTAGCCCTGTGTGGGTTTTTTTGAGGTGGGGTTTCACTCTAGCCCAGGCTAACCTGCTTGTAGTCTCAGGGTGGCTTTGAACTCATGGGGATCCTCCTCCTACCACTCTGCCTTCTGAGTGCTGGTATTAAAGGCATGTACCACCACACCTAGATTTTTTTTTTTCAAGGTAGGGTCTCACTCCAGCCCAGGCTGACCTGGAATTCACTCTGTAGTCTCAAGGTGACCTCGAAGTCATGGCGATCCTCCTACCTCTGCCTTCCAAGTGCTGGGATTAAAGGTGTGCACCACCATATCCGGTTCCTAATGATGGTTTTTTTTGTTGTTATTGTTTAAAACTGTTATATTTTCTTTAATCCTGATGATGTTTTTGAGACAAGGTCTTGCTGTATATCTGTATATGTATAGCTCAGGGTGGTCTTAAACTCCTGCCTCCTGGGAAGAGTCATTGAACAATAGATATCATTAGGCTTCAGCATCTCACTGTGAAGATGAGACCTACAGTCTCAGACCCATGATGTAAAGAGGAACCTGAAACTCAAAGCGGGTGAAGATTGGCACAAGGTGGCATGCTAGGCAGAGGGAGAGCTACAACCCAAAACACTCAAAGTCCTGTATGGTGGCACACGCCTTTAATCCCAGCATTTGGGAGGCAGAGATAGGAGAATTGCCATGAGTTTAAGGCCACCCTGAAACTACATAGTGAATTCCAGGTCATCCTGGGCTAGAGTGAGACCCTACCTTGAAAAAAAAAAAAACAAAAAGAGAAAAAAAGCCAGACATGGTGGCACATGCCTTTAATCCCAGAACTCCCACTTGGGAAGCAAAGGTAAGAAGATAGCCATGAGTTCAAGGCCATCCTGAGATTACATAGTGAATTCCAGGTCAGCCTGGGCTAGAGCTAGGGGGCTGGCTCAGAAGTTAAAGGCACTTTCTTACAAAACCTACTATAGGTCTGGGTTCAATTCCCCAGTACCCATGTAAAGCCAGATACACAGAAAGGTACATGTATCTGGAGTTCATTTATAACAGCAAGAGGCCCTAACATACCCATATTCTCTCTGACTTTCTGTTCCTCTATCACACTCTTTCTCTACTCATCTGCTCACAAATAAATAAACAGAAAATGTTTATATATAAACACCCAAACTGGTCTGGAGAGATTAGCAATTAAGGAACTTGTCTGGAAATCCAAAGGACCCAGGTTCAATTCCCCAGGACCCATGTTAGCCAGATGCACAAGGAGGCTCATGCGTTTGGAGTTCATTTGCAGTGGCTGGAGGCCCTGGCATGCCCATTCTCTCCCTCTCTCTCTTTCTTTCCCTCTGTCAAATAAATAAAAATAAAATAATTTTTAAAAAACCACCCAAACCCAAGCTCAGACACTTTTTGGAGCCTTTTTCTTTGTCCCAAAGTCCCTGGCCTTGACCTGACCCCCTTGGGGCCTAGGGAGTTTGAAAAGAACCCTGTAGGTAGGATCTGGGCTCCTCCTAATAGACACTTCCTCTGCCCCCAGCTGCGCCACCAGCACTGGAGCCTGGTGATGGAGAGTGTGGTGCCCTCAGACCGTGGCACATACACATGCCTTGTGGAAAACTCTCTGGGCAGCATTCGCTACAGCTATCTGCTGGATGTGCTGGGTGAGTGCATGGCGGGGGAGGCAGGATGCAGGGGCTGGCTCTGATGGGCATAGTCCTGCCCTCAGAAGACCCAGTTTTGCAGGCAAGATGAATTCAGTGTCAGACAAGTCTAAGCAACCAGCTGGGTCTGAAGGAAGCACTGGGGTTATGTAGCCTGGAGGAGCAGGGACCCGCCTAGTGGAAAAGTGAGAAGGGCTGCCAGGCTGAGTTAAGACCCTAAGTATGAAGAGTGTAGTACATGTATAGGTAGGTGTATGCCTGGGGTGCAGCATTTATGTGGGGAGTCAGGCTGTAGAATGTTGGTCTGAGAAGCTGTCCCGTGCTCAAAGGCAATGGGGAACCACAGAAAGTTTAAGCGGCTTAAGTAAGAAATGGACAGGGTCAAAGGTGTATGACTAAAAGGTCCCTCCCTTGAACTGTGGGATAGCTGGGGACAGATAAACTGGGTGATTTTATGGGTACCACTGGTCAGGGTTGACGGCTTGGCCTGGCCCCCAGAGCGGTCCCCGCACCGGCCCATCCTGCAGGCGGGGCTCCCAGCCAACACCACAGCTGTGGTGGGCAGCGATGTGGAGTTGCTATGCAAGGTGTACAGCGATGCCCAGCCCCACATCCAATGGCTGAAGCACATCGTCATCAATGGCAGCAGCTTCGGTGCGGACGGCTTCCCCTATGTCCAAGTCCTGAAGGTGCATTTCCTGCTGGTAGTGCCTGGGCCCTGCCCTTCTCCCACTGGGGTGAGGAGGTCCCCAGCCAGCCACCCTCCTAAGTACACTATGGCCCCAGATCTTTGCAGTCACCCCAGTGTGTTCCCTGCTTCAGACAGCAGACATCAATAGCTCCGAAGTGGAGGTCTTGTACCTGCGGAATGTGTCAGCAGAGGATGCGGGCGAGTATACTTGCCTGGCAGGCAACTCCATTGGCCTCTCCTACCAGTCGGCCTGGCTCACAGTACTTCCAGGTGAGCCCCTAAGATGCCTGGGACTTACCTGTGACCCAGCGTGGGCTAAGGCCTGTGGGGTGGGCAGTCTCCTTGGCCTGTGAGATCGGGCCATGGGGTAGAGGGCTTGTTCGCTTGTGATGCTGGGGCGTCATGAGGGCTAGATAAATGCAATGCCACTGAGTCCGGCAGGGACATGTTTGATTTTGTCTGTCACTGCCCCTGTGACCCTTGGGGATATGGGACTGTGTGTAACTGCAGCTTTTTCAGTTTGTGTGCCTGAATATGATGGCAGCCCTGAGGCTGTAAGGTGCGGGGGGTAGGGAATGGCCATTCTGACCACTGACTGGCCCGTTTCGCTGTCTGTGTGTGTTCCTGTGCGAGGGCAGAGGAAGACCTTATATGGACGGCAGCATCGGAAGCCAGATACACAGACATCATTCTGTATGTGTCCGGCTCGCTGGCTTTGGCCGTACTCCTGCTGCTGGCTGGGCTGTATCACCGGCAAGCCATCCATGGCCGCCACCCCCGCCAGCCCGTCCCTGTGCAAAAGTTGTCCCGTTTCCCTTTGGCCCGACAGGTAGGTACCGTGCCTGTTCCCCAACTCTGTCCCCATAAGGTTCCCCTGTCCCAGCAGGCAGGGTCAAGCCTCCTGTCTCTCACTTTGCAGTTCTCGCTGGAGTCGGGCTCTTCTGGCAAGTCTAGCTCCTCCCTGGTGCGAGGCGTCCGGCTGTCCTCCAGTGGCCCCCCACTGCTTGCTGGCCTCGTGAATCTAGATCTGCCGCTTGACCCGCTGTGGGAGTTCCCCCGAGACAGGTACACCAAGCAGAGCGAGGTGGGAATACCAGCGTGGGAATGGTGCCCACATATCTGAGGCACGGGCTTTCTTGGTCTCCAGGTTGGTGCTCGGGAAGCCCCTAGGTGAGGGATGCTTTGGGCAGGTGGTTCGAGCAGAAGCCTTCGGCATGGACCCCTCCCAGCCTGACCAAACTAGCACGGTGGCTGTGAAAATGTTGAAAGGTAAGAGTGGCAACCGAGGCAGGGGGTACTGGGGCCAACAGAAGGGGCACAGTGTTGCAGGGTTCTGCTTTTGGGCCTGAGCTTCAAATCTGCTGCTGGGCCTTGGCAAGTGACTTTTGACCCTTTACATGAGGTGAAAAGTAATGATCCAGGGGACTACAGAGTAAATTCCAGGTCAGCCTGGTTTAGAGCAAGACCCTACCTTAAAAAGA
Organism: Jaculus jaculus; assembly: GCF_020740685.1. Taxonomy (NCBI): domain Eukaryota; kingdom Metazoa; phylum Chordata; class Mammalia; order Rodentia; family Dipodidae; genus Jaculus; species Jaculus jaculus. The sequence continues at coordinate 32,163,241 of NC_059107.1, forward strand.
GAAAATTATAAAAAAATAAAAATAGGGGGCATGGTGGCACACACCTTTAATCCCAGCACTCAGGAGGCAGAGGTAGGAGGTTCACTATGAGTTCAAGGCCACCCTGAGACTTCATAGTGAATTTTACAGGTCAGTTTGGGCTACAGTGAAGTCCTACCTTGAAAAACAAAAATAAATAAATAATAAAAATAAATAAAAAATTAGAGCTGGGTGTGGTGGCTCATGCCTCTTTAATCCCAGCACTCAGGAGGCAGAGAGAGCTAGGAGGATCGCTGTGAGATTGAGGCTCTCATGAGACTACATAGTGAATTCTAGGTCAGCCTGAGCTAGAGTGAGACCCTACCTTGAAAAATCAAAAAATAAATAAATAAATAAAAATAATGATCCAAGCTGGGCATGGTGGCCCACACCTTTAATCCCAGCACTCGTGGGGGGCAGAGGTAGGAGGATCACCATGAGTTCGAGGCCACCCTGAGACTACATAGTGAATTCCAGGTCAGCCTGGATTAGAGTGAAATCCTACCTCGAAAAACAATAATAATAATAATAGTAGTAGTAGTAATGATCCAGTTGGGTGTAGTGGCACATGCCTATAATCCCAGCATTTAGGAGGCGGAGGTAGGAGGATCATGGTGTGTTTGAGGCCAGCCTTAGACTACATAGTAAATTCCAAGTTAGCCAGAGCTAGAGTGAAAACCTACCTCCAAAAACCAAAATAATAATAATAATCCATAGGCTAAGGTTTGTAGGATATGTCCTGTGCATAGGGCTCAATAAATCTTTTTATCTATCTATCTATCTATCTATCTATCTATCTATCTATCTATCTATGTATGAATGAGAGAGAATGGGTGTTCCAGGTGCTCTTGCTGCTGCAAATGAACTCCAGATGCATGCATCACACATGTGCATATGGCTTTACCTGGGTGCTGGAGAATCCAACCCAGGCTGTCAGGCTGTGCAAGCAAACACCTTTAATGACTGAGCTATAACCCCAGCCCTCAACAAAACTTAATCACTGGGTGATGATGTCTAAGAGGATTTGGGGTGACTGGTGCTTGATATCCCCCTTTTAGTTCTAGCCACACATCTCCTTTCCATCGTCACAGGTCTTCTGCTTCATCCCCACAGTTCACAATAAGTTACCTACTCTCAGCACATTCCCTCCCCCACCATTCTTAGGTCTGGCCCCTAGCCATAGAGCAGTTCTCTGCTGAGAAGTCCCAGACTCAAGCTAGGCTTACTGGCATAGCCCTATAATCTCATATACCTGGAATGCTGGTGAAAGAAGATCACAAGTTCAAGGCCTCCCAGGCAACAGAATGAATTCTAGGCCATCATGAGCAACTGAGTGAGACCCTGTCAAAATTTAAAAAGAGCCGGGTGTGGTGGCACGCACCTTTAATCCCAGCAATGGGGAGGCAAAAGTAGGACAATTGCTGTGAGTTTGAGGCCATCCTAAAACTACATAGTGAATTCCAGGTAATCCTGGGCTAGAGTGAGACCCTACCTTGAAAAACCAAAAAATAAAAAAGAGCCAGGCGTGGTTGTGCACACCTTCAGTCCCAGCACTCAGGAGACAGAGGTAGGAAGATAGCTCTGAGTTTGAGGTCACCCTGAGACTTCATAGTGAACTCCAGGTCAGGCTGGGCTGGTGTTAGAGTGCTTCTACAGCAGGCATACAGCCCCAGGTATGTTCCTCAGTACCAAGACAAGAACGAAAGTTCTAGACCTCCAGCAGCCATCCCAAGGTGTTCTGCAAGATACACTTGGCTCTGCCCATTGGGATGCCCTTACCACTTGCTGCTGTCCCCTGTGCCCTCTGCAAGAATGGCTCCATCCACTGCCGCGGCTCTGCTCTGTCCCTCCTTCCCTCTGCTTTGCACAGCTGGGGCCATCTGACACTTTCTGGAAGGCAGAGATTGAGAAATATGTTTTAGGATATGGTGTGTGGCTGAGTCATGGCATTGTCCCGAGGCTGCAGGTCAGCCCTGGGAACCCAGCTCCAGGGCTTCTCACGAGAAGCCAAAATAACCTCCTGCCCACATTCTCCTATTCATCCTGACAGTAGCTCCCTGAATTCCCAGGCCAGGTTGGTAGCAGGGCCTGATCAGACTGACCTCAGGCATGGCACCAATCTGTTTCCTGCCCAGAAGAGCTATTATACTTCACTCCCCAAACTCCAGGGACTAGTGCCAACCCCTCCAGAGACAGTCCTTCCTTCCTGTTCAGAGTTCTTGCCCCTCTTCCATTTCCTGGACTTGCTCATAGGAAGGCCTGCCTCTTTGAAATCCTTAAAGTTATATCTTTGCTAACTTTGGGGGGGGGGGAGTGTGTGATCCACCTTTATACAAGACAAGCCTGAGGTTTAAAAAGTTAAGGGGATAGCCGGGCGTGGTGGCGCATGCCTTTAATCCCAGCACTCGGGAGGCAGAGGTAGGAGGATTGCCATGAGTTCAAGGCCACCCTGAGATGACAGAGTTAACTCCAGGTCAGCCTGGACCAGAGTGAGACCCTACCTCGAAAAACCAAAAAAAAAAAACAAAAAACAAAAAGTTAAGGGGATAGGGCTGGAGAGATGGCTTAGTGGTTAAGGCATTTGCCTGCAAAGCCAAAGGACCTAGGTTCGATTCCCTAGGACCCACATAGGTCAGATGCACAAGGGGCACATGCATCTGGAGTTCATTTGCAGTGGCTAGAGACCCTGGCATGCCTTTAATCACAACACTCGAGAGGCAGAGGTAGGAGGAGCGCAGTAAGTTCGAGGCCACCCTGAGACTCCATAGTGAATTCCAGGCCAGCCTGGGCTAGAGTGAAACCCTACCATGAAAAAAAAAGTTGCCAAAAAAATAGGTCTCTGGGGGCTGGAGGGGTGGCTTAGCACTTAAGGTACTTGCCTTCAAAGCCAAGGGACCTAAGTTCAGTTCCCCCAAGTCCCATGTAAGCCCATTCTCTCTCTCTCTCTCTCTCTTTCTCTCTATCTCTGTCTCAAGTAAATAAATAAAAGTAAAAACTATTTTTAAAGGCCGGACATGGTGGCACACACCTGTAATCTCAGCACTTGGGAGGCAGAAATAGGAGGATCGCTGAGAGTTCAAGGCCACCCTGAGATTATATAGTGAATTCCAGGTCAGCCTAAGTTAGAGTGAGACCCTATCTCAGGGGAAAAAAAAAAAAAAAAGGTTAAGGGGTCTAGGGTGATGGGTCAATAGATAAAGGTGCTTGCTTGCAACGCTTGTTGACCCAGGTTCAATTCCCCAGTACCCATGTAAAATCCAAATGCACAATGTGGCATATGTATCTGAAGTGTGTTTATAGTGGCAAGAGGCCCTGGCACACCCATATTCTGTCAAATAAACAAAATATAAATATATGTATGTATATATAAATATACGTATCCAGCTAGAGTGAGACACTACCTCAAAAAACAAAAATAAACAAATAAATAAAGGAAGGAAGAAAAGAAGGAAGGAAGAGAGAAAGAAAGAAAATGAGTAGCCGGGCATGGTGGTGCATGCCTTTAATCCCAGCACTTGAGAGGCAGAGGTAGGAGGATCATTGTGAGTTCAAGGCCACCCTGAGACTACATAGTGAATTCCAGGTCAGCCTGGGCTAGGGTGAAACCCTACCCCAAAAACCACCAAAAAAAAAAAAAAATTGAAATTAGAGCTGGGCATGGTAGCACACACCTTAAATCCCAGCACTGGAAGCACCCTGAAACTACAGAGTGAATTCCAGGTTAGCGTGGGCTAGAGGGAGACCCTGCCTCAAAAACCAAATAAATAAATAAAATTTCAAAAATGTCAAGAGATTTTTTTTTAGGCCACATAGCCTAGCAGGGATTGAGCCCCGTGCCCACCCGAGTCTTGGCCCTGTTCTTGACCTGGCCCCAGCCTCACAACCGCTCTCGTGGAGTTGGAGGGCGGCTTCCTCACTCCAGCTCTTGCTCTTATAGATAATGCCTCTGACAAGGATTTGGCAGACCTGGTCTCTGAGATGGAGGTGATGAAGCTGATCGGGCGGCACAAGAACATCATCAACCTGCTGGGTGTCTGCACTCAGGAAGGTGGGGCAGGAGCCCGGACAGGGGCTGATGGATGGTTGGGGTGCAGAGGCATAGCCTCAGCAACTTCCCCATCTCTCGGCCCCTGCCTCCCCCTCTGTAGGGCCCCTGTATGTGATTGTGGAGTGCGCTGCCAAGGGAAACCTGCGGGAGTTCCTCCGTGCCCGGCGTCCCCCAGGCCCTGACCTCAGCCCTGACGGGCCATGGAGCAGTGACGGGCCACTGTCCTTCCCAGCCTTGGTCTCCTGTGCCTACCAGGTGGCCCGAGGCATGCAATATCTGGAGTCTCGGAAGGTGTGGGCAACAGAGCTCTTAACTCCTCCATCTCATGCTGGGGGCATTAATACCCTCAACTTCTCCCTCTCTGCCTTTCTCATTGCTCTGTCTGAATGTGCCTGTCTTACATAAAGCCTTGTTTCCATCAATATGCAGCTCACACAATATGCGGTTCCCATTGGAACCTTCCCTACCTACTCTTTAACCCATAGGCAAGGCAAGGCAAATGAAGCTTCTGTTTCCTTTTTCTGGTGGAAGGGATTGAAAGTGAAAGCTTTGGCCTTCCCTTACATTCCTTACTTGTAAAATGAGTGAATGAGTCCAGCTTACTGTGAGCTGGTGTGCTCAGCTCCGAGCCCTGCGTCCTAATACACCTCACTTCCCTTGCTGTCCCCGTGCCCCGTCCTCAGTGCATCCACCGGGACCTGGCTGCTCGAAATGTGCTGGTGACTGAGGATGATGTGATGAAGATCGCTGACTTCGGGCTGGCCCGCGGCGTCCACCACATTGACTACTATAAGAAAACCAGCAATGTGAGGGAAGGGGGCGGGGGGCTAAAGCTGGATGGCAGTTGGGAAGGGCTGGGGCTGTGTGGCAGACCCAGAGCCTGTGGGGTTTAATACCGCTACCCCCATCTTCCTCCTCCAGGGCCGCTTGCCAGTCAAGTGGATGGCGCCTGAAGCCTTGTTTGACCGTGTGTACACACACCAGAGTGATGTGTGAGTCCTGGAAGCTGGGTTCTGGGATATCTGCCAGAGTCACAAGGTTCTAGGAGTTCTGTAATCAAGTGAGCCCTCTGATTAGGCCTGGGACCTATGTGGAACTCAATTTCCAAAAGAAAAAAAAAAAAAACAGTCTCTACCCCGAGGGGTGGATCATGACTGTGGTAGCCCCACATAGTGCCCAGGCAGGACTAAAAACAGAAGCTGGCCCATACTGAGACCCAGTTCTGCCTCCAGATGGTCATTTGGGATCCTGCTCTGGGAGATCTTCACGTTTGGGGGCTCCCCATATCCTGGCATCCCCGTGGAAGAACTATTCTCACTGCTGCGGGAGGGGCACCGGATGGACCGACCCCCAAACTGCCCCCTAGAGCTGTAAGGCTGCCCTGTCTTCTAGTCCTCATCCTCTGCCCTGACCTTGACCTCAAGGTGTAACCCATGAGGGTAGCACAACCTCGCTGTCACTCCTTCTTCTTCCTATTGTCCTGCTGCTAGGAGTTAACTTCTGTGCTCTTCCACTGAATGGCCCCACGGAACCTTCCTCAAACCCCTCCCAGGCTCCTGAGATCTACCCCTGTGAGCCCACAGTCCTCCCCTAGCCCCGGGCCTGAGGCTATACTCTGACCCTCTCCCAGGTACGGGCTGATGCGGGAGTGTTGGCACGCAGCGCCCTCTCAGAGGCCAACTTTCAAGCAGCTGGTGGAGGCACTTGACAAGGTCCTGCTGGCTGTCTCTGAAGAGGTAAGGCCTCCTTCTGTCCCATAATCTCTCTGCCTGTGTCCCAGGTGCTGGGAGCTGACCAGCTCTGTTCTTTACAGTACCTTGACCTTCGCCTGACCTTTGGACCCTACTCACCCTCCAGTGGGGACACCAGCAGCACCTGCTCCTCCAGCGACTCCGTTTTCAGCCATGACCCTCTCCCACTGGAGACGAACACCTTCCCCTTCCCTGGCGTGCAGACATGAACAGGGTAGGCAGGTAGGCCAGTGGCCCTGGGTTTCCTGGCACAGCTGCAACCTGACATAGCAATTAATTTTGGCAGCTTCAGGCCCCTGACCTGAGTGTGATGTCCCAGATCCCTCGTCCTGCTATGCAGGGGCCCATTTTTTGGTCCTGACGCTTATGCTCCGGCCTAAATTCCCAATGCAGAGTTCAACCCCAGTCTCGAGCCCCACCCTTGCCCATGGACTTACTTCAACGGGGCTAAGTATTAAGGCTCCACCTCCATGGCCTTGGCATTCAGTTATTATCTTAAGGGGTGCAGAGCTGCTGTCCTAAACCCTCCTCCTTCCGCAAAACAACTGAAGTTAGAGACCTCTGAACCCCAGGACCCCATGCCCTTAAACCTTACCTTCCCCAACCCCTGTATTCACACTGCTTCTCTCACCATCCTGGTGGAAGGAGTAACAGCTCTGGTGTGCCCGGGAAAGACTCAAAGCTTACTGAGAACAAAGGATTAAATTGCTTTTATAAATTATTTTTTTTAAATAAACCTCTGTGTACGCTTGCTGTCTTCCCTGAAGGGCAGAGAATAGGATGGGTGGGTCCTCCCAAAACTGGGAGTTCTGCCTGGGCTCTGGGCCAAGCCTTGGGTTAGCATCTACCTCTGCTGCACCAGGCAGACCCAGGAGCTCTCTAGCGTTTCTCCATCCTTCCTGCCCGCGCCATCTCGTGTAGGCCGTCGTGTGAACCAACGTTCACGGGCAGAGGAGCCCGCAGTGCACCATCTATAGGGTGGGCCCCCTGGTAGCCTCTGCACATGCGCATGTGTGCGTGCTTGCTCTACAGCTGTCCCCAAGGGACCTGGCTCTTCCCCTCCCCCATCTGTTCAGCATTAACCAAGCTGACCGTTAACGTAACATGAAAACCTGAAACCCAGCCTCCCAGTCACTGCCTACTCCCACGATCTGCTGGCTCGGGCTCAGGTCTTGTGGGGGCTGAGCCTGCCCCACCTTGCCCTGGCCAATCTCCCGGGCAGCAGCTGGTTGCCGCCTGGCTGAGCTGCAGCTGTCCCTGCCTGCATGGTCCTCCACTGGGAGGCTGTCGCAGCCCTGTTCCCAGACTCCTTCTCAGAGAGATCAGCTTCCCAAAGTGCTGAGCCTGGAACCCTACTGGACTCACTGGTGGCAGTTACTGCTGTTTCTCACCCCTCCTGAATGTCAGAGTGGGCCGCCGGGAGGCCAGAGGTGATGCCCTAGGTCTGGATAGGACTGCTCAACCAGGACAGTCTTTATAGACTCTGCCTGGAACGAATCTATCCATGGGTTCCCAGACAGTGGTGGCTGAAAATACATTTAGGGTCTGAGGGACTTGATACAAGAATTTTTGTTTTTGTTTTTCGAGGTAGGGTCTCGCTCTGGCCCAGGCTGACCTGGAATTCACTATGCCCAGCTACTATGCCCTGCTTTGATACAAGAATTTAAGAATGGAAAGCCAACTGTGGTGGCACAGGCCTTTAATCCCAGCACTCGGAAGGCAGAGATAGGTGGATGTCTGTGGGTTCGAGGCCACCCTTAGACTACATAGTGAGTTCCAGGTCAACCTGGGCCAGAGTGATACCCTACTACAAAAAAAAAAAAAAAGAAAGAAAGAAAGAATGAATGAATGAATGAATGAATGAATTTAAGACTGGGGCCAGTGTGGTGCATACACCTTAATTCCCAGCATTCAGCAGGTAGAGGCAGGAGGATTACCATGAGTTCAAAGCCAGCCTGGTAATATAGAGTGAATTCCAGGCCAGCCTGGGCTAGAGTGAAACCTTACCTTGAATAACCAAAAAAGAAAAGAAAAAAGAAAGAAAGAAAGAAAAAGAAAAAGCACAAACAGCAAAAATGCCTTATTATTCATTGTTCTATCCTCAGCCCCTTGTCAGGCCCAGCTACCCACTGCTTTCTCCCACGACAGCCTCACCAGCTAGAGACTACACTTTCCCTTTAATGATGGTAAAACTGGGGCTGGAGAGATGGCTTAGCAGAAAAGCACTGGCCTGCCTGTGAAGCCTAAGGACTCCAGTTTGAGGCTTGATTCCCCAGGACCCACATAAGGCAGATGCACACTGTGGCACATGCATCTGGAGTTCATTTGCGGTGGCTGGAGGCCCTGGAGTGCCCATTCTCTCTGTCTCTCTGCCTCTTTTCTCTCTTTGTCATTCTCAAATAAATAAATAGAAATAAATAAAAAAAAATTTAATGATGGTGAAACAAGGGATGTGCCTGGTGTAGTCTTGCACACTTCTAGTCTCAGTTACTCTGGAAGCTGAAGCAGAGGGGCCCTTAAGCTCGGGAGTTTTAGACCAGCCTGGGCCATATAGCAAGACTCTAAGGGGCGAAAAAAAAAAAAAAGAAGAAAAGCTAGGGAGGTGGCTCAGTGGTTAAAGGCACTTGCTTGCAAATTCTGATGGCCTGGGTTCAATTCCTCAGTACCCATGTAAAGCCAGATAGATACACAAAGTGGTATAGCCATCTGGAGTTCAATAGCAATGGCAAATGGTGTGTGTGGAGGCCCATTTGCTCTCTGTATTAAAATATTTTGTCAAAAAGCTAGGAGTGGCCAGGTGTGGTAGCATATGCCTTTAATCCCAGAACTCAGGAGGCAGAGGTAGGAGGATTGCTATGAGTTCAAACCACCCTGAGAATACAGAGTGAATTCTAGGTCAGCCTAGGCTACAGTGAGCCCCTACCTCCAAAAACAAAAATAAAACAAACAAACAAAAAGCTAGGAATGGGGCTGGAGAGATAATTTAGCAGTTAAGGCACTTGCCTGTGAAGCCTAAGGACCTACGTTTGATTCCCCAGAACCCATATAAGCCAGATGCACAAGGTGGCGCATGCTTCTTGAGTTTGTTTGCAGTGGCTAGTGGCCCTAGCATGCCCATTCTCTCTCTCTCTCTAATAAATAAACTAGACTAAAATAAAATAAAAAGTGTTCTGGTAAAAGAGCTGAGCTACACCTTTGGTTTCCAGTCGGCCCAGTGCATATTGGCGACCAGAACCAGGTTGCTCAGAGTGACAGGGACATCTGCTGCCTGGTAATTTCTGGGAGGCCAAGAGGGATGAAGTTGCCCACCTTGTGCCCCTTCCCTGCCAGTGTCCCTGGCAGGCACAGTTGCTGGGGCTGTTCCACATTCCTGACGTCCCATGGCAGGAGACAGATGCTGCTAATTCCTCTGTGTTGCTCCATTTCTCCTGCCACCCTAGCCTGCCTTGGGCAGCATGGCAGCAGCTGAGGCCTGGTCCCCTCCATCTGCCTAAGGTCTGAACAACTTCCAAGCCAGTGACAAGCCCCAGGCCTATATCCAGATGGCCACTTAGAGGCTGCTGCCATCAGTCACGGCTCTACTAGAATAGATAGAAACTACACTGATTAAGCAAGAGCCGGCCGGGGAACAGGAGGCCAATGGGTAGCTGGGAAGAAGGGTCAGCTTGCGCATAGGGTGGAAGCGTTAGTGCCATGACCGGCCTCTGTTTCCCTGCCAGTAATGCAGGAATGAATGATGACACCGTCCTTGAGTGCTGAGTAAACAACAGCTGTTACTGCACGGAGATTAGGAAGGAAAGGCTCCAGGGCAGGGTGCTGCTCGGAGCAGCCGTGATCTCACTCCCTGCGCGGGGCAGCCCTTCCAAGAGGCGTTCTGCTCAGCATTTCCCAGAGAAAAACACCGAGGCTAGAGGAACTGGCCCAGGACACATGGGGGAAAAAAAAAGAAGAAGAAAAAGAAGAGGTGGCGAAGCAAGAAGAAGGAGGAGGAGAAGATGAGGAGGATGAAGAGGGGGAGCTGGTGCTTGGGCCTTGTGCTCGGTCTCCCTGAGAAGCTCATTACTATACCCCATGTGGCCCAGCATTTCCTGGGACCCTGAGGCTCTGGGAAGGCACAAAGGAGGGAGGCCTGTCAGCCAGATGTGGATGGACAGTCACAATGCTGAAACCCATCCAAGCCTCTACTTAGTGCTTTGGCTCCAAACCCTCTGATCCCAGTCCCTGCCACATCCTTCCCACAAGCTTTTCCTTCTAGGGGGACACTTTTTCTCCCACTTCTCACCTGGCCAAACCCTAGGTACCCTTCAGAGCTTACACAGAATTTTTTTTTAAATTTAAAAACATGGGCTGGAGAGATGGCTTAGAAGTTAAAGAGCTTGCCAGCAAAGCCAAAGGACCCAGGTTGATTCCCCAGTACCCATGTAAAGCCAGATGTACTACGTGGCACATGTATCTGGAGCTTGTTTGCAGTGCCTACAGGCCCTAGCACACCCATTCTCTCTATATCCACCTCCCTCTCTCTCTCTCTCTCTCTCTCTCTCTCTCTCTCTCTCCCCCTTGCAAATAAATAAATAAAAATATTTTTTTAATATTAAAAATATACTTGGAAGCTGGGAGTGGTGGTGCACACCTTTAATCCCAGCACTAGAGAGGCAGAAGTAGGAGGATTGCCGTGAGTTCGAGGCCACCCTGAGACTACATAGTGAATTCCAGGTCAGCCTGGGCCAGAGTTATACCCTACCTCAAAAAACAAAACAAAACAAATACACACACACACAGACACACACACACACACACACACACACACACACACACACTTCGAAGGCAGAGGTAGGAGGATCACCCTAAGTTTGAGGCCATCCTGAGACTAGTGAATTCCAGGTTAGCCTGAGCTAGAGTGAGACCCTGCCCAGAAAAAAAAAATAAAATAAAATAAAAATAAGCAGGCATGGTGGTGCATGCCTTTAATCCTAGCACTCAGGAGACAGAGGTAGAAGGATCACTGTGAGTTCAAGACCAGCCTGGGACTACAGAGTGAGTTCAGGCTCAGCCTGGACTAAAGTGAAACCCTACCTCAAAATAATAATAATAATAGTAATATGCCGGGTGTGGTGGCGCACGCCTTTAATCCCAGCACTTGGGAGGGGCAGAGGTAGGAGGATCGCCATGAGTTCGAGGCCACCCTGAGACTCCATTGTGAATTCCAGGTTAGCCTGGGCTAGAGTGAGACCCTACCTCGAAAAAATGAAAAAAACAAAACAAAACAAAAAACAAAAAATAATAGTAATAAATAGTAATAATAATAAATAATGAGAAAAGAGCCAGGCATGGTGGTGCACACCTTTCATCCCGGCACTCAGGAAGCAAAGGTAGGAGAATTGCTGAGTTTAAGGCCAGTCTGAGACTACATAGTGAATTCCAGGTCAGCCTGGGTTAGAGTGAAACCCTTCCTGAAAGAAAGAGAGAAAGAAAGAAAAAAAGTGTAAGAAAGAGGGGAGGAGGGAGGGAGAGAGGAAAGAAGGAAGGAAGGAAGGAAGGAAGGAAGGAAGGAAGGAAGGAAGGAAGGAAGGAAGGAAGGAAGGAAGGAAAGAAGAAGGGAGGAAGGGAGGGAGGAAAGAAGGAAGGAAGTTTGAGGCCAGCCTGGGCTCTAGGCTGTCCCCCCCCCAAAAAAAAAAAGAGCCAGGCATGGTGACACACACCTTTAATGTTGTTGTTGTTGTTTATTTTTATTTATTTATTTGAGAGCGACAGACAGAGAGAGAAAGAGGGGGAGAGAGAGAGAGAGAGGAGAGTTGGCACGTCAGGGCCTCCAGCCACTGCAAACGAACTCCAGACGCGTGCGCCCCCTTGTGCGTCTGGTTAATGTGGGTCTGGGGAATTGAGCCTTGAACTGGGGTCCTTAGGCTTCACAGGCAAGTGCTTAACCACTAAGCCATCTCTTCAGCCCGTGACACACACCTTTAATCCCAGCACTGGGGAGGCAGAGGTAGGAGGATCACGTATGTTCGAGGCCACCCTGAGATACAGAATGAATTACAGGTCAGCCTGGGCTAGAGTGAGACCCTACCTCAAAACAAAAAAAAAAAAAACAACCAGTAGTAGGGCTGGAGAAATGGCTCAGTGATTAAAGTGGTCACCTTCAAAATCTAACAACTCAAATTCAGTTCCCTAATACCCACATAAAGCCAGATGCACAAAGAGGTACATGCATCTGGAGTTCATTTGCAACAGATAGAGGCCCTGACATGCCCATTCTCTCCCTGTCTCTCTTTTGGGAAATAAATAAATATATTTTTTACAAAAACTAGGTGTATGCTGGGTGTAGAGGAGGCAGAAGTAGGAGGATTGCCATGAGTTTGAGGCTGAGTGAATTCCAGGTCAGTCCGTGCTAACACAAGATCCTACCTGGGGTTGGGGGGGCGAGGAACAAGGTCGAAGGTGAAGACTGACAACTGAACATGTCCTTTGACTTCTACTCCTGCAACATGCTACACACGCTCTGCACTCCCATACACATACATAAGAGCTGTCTCAAAAAAGGGAAGCTGGGGCTGGAGAGATGGCTTAGTGATTAAGGCGTATGCCTGCGAAGCCTAAAGACCCAGGTTCAATTCTCCAGGTCCCACGTAAGCCAGATGGTACAAGGGGGTGCATGCGTCTGGAGTTCATTTGCAGAAGCTAGAAGCCCTGGAGTGCCCATTCTCTCTTTCTATCTGCCTTTCTCTCTCCTTCTCTCAAATAAATAAATAAGTAAAATATACATATTTTTTATAAAGGGAAGCTGTCTGGTGTAGTGGCATAGGACTTTAATCCCAGCACTCGGGAGGCAGAGGTAGGAGGATCGCTGTGAGTTCGTGGCACCCTGAGACAGCATAGTGAATTCCAGGTCATCCTGGGCTAGAGTGAGACCCTTCCTTGAAAAAAAAAAAAAAGTGGTGAGTGATCTCGAGACTCAGTACCCTCTAACCTCCACTTGTACATACACAAATGTGCACTTACAACTCACACCTGCACACATGTGTGCCCACACATATGTATAAACACATATGCATGCACACCACACACATAACATGCAACCCCCCACCACCAACATGCGCACACAAGGACCAAGGATGCGGTACAGTGGTAGAGTGTTTGGTTAGTTATACAGAGTCCTGAGTCCTAGGTCTGATCACTAGCACCCCAAGTTCTCAACGAAAAACAACCTTCCTTCTATTCTCTCCCTCCTCAGAAGACTTTGCCTCCGTTTTCTAAGTCCACCTGTAAACCCTTCTCACTGATCCAGTTTAGCAATTATCATTCTTTTTTTGTTTGTTCGTTTTGTTTTTCCAGGTAGTGTTGCCCTAGCCCAGGCTGACCTGGAATTCACTATGGAGTCTCAGGGTGGCCTCGAACTCACAGTGATCCTCCTACCTCTGTCCCCGGAGTACTGGGATTAAAGGCGTGCACCACCACGCCCAGTGCAACTACTGTTCTTGCTTGCTCCCAAACCCCAACCCAGGGCTGCACATGGCAGAGTGGGCAACCGTGAAGAATTTGTTGAAGGAAGGGAGGACAGAGGAAGAGGTGCATACCCAGATCCAGGTGCAGCCAGGTTTGTTCTGTCAAGCGATTACACTCTTGGTTCCCCACTGTCCACTTCTTCCCACACTCCTGGGACCCTAACCGGGAGCTCCCTACACCTGCTGTGGATTTGGCCTAATCTGGGGGTATGTGTTCGAAGCAGCTGCACGCTCCCCTCCAGAGGAAATCGACTTTTTATTCTCTTAGTACAGAAATCTGACCTTCCTTGGCACCTGGGCTCCACGGCTGGAGCCTGTCCCCAACAAGTGACTGAGGAAAGGGGCGTGAAATTGCCAACAGCTGAACTCAACCAGATTTCCCCACATCCTTCCCAGCCCTGTCACCAGTTACATTCCACAGCCAGGGTACACTGTTCTTGGGCTGGTGCCTGGGACCAGCCTGACCTGGCCCTACTAACTTCATTGAAGTCTATGGCTTGTGCTCCTTGAAATTCTGGAATCTCCAGGCCAGCTTGTATATCTCAACATGCAGGCCAGTTTTTCACTCTCCAGCCCCTCAAATATAAATTTTATTTTTATTTATTTATTTATTTATTTGAGAGAGAGAGAGAGATTGAGAATGGGTGCACCAGGGCCTCCAGCCACTGCAAAGGAACTCCAGATGCATGCACCACCTTGTGCATCTGGCTTATGTGGGTTCTGGGGAATCAAACCTTCGTCCTTTGGCTTTGCAGGCAAGTGTCTTAACCACTAAGCCATCCCTCCAGCCCTAAATATAAATTTTAAAAGTCATGAATTGAGCCGGGCGTGGTGGCGCACGCCTTTAATCCCAGCACTCGGGAGGCAGAGGTAGGAGGATCTCCAAGAGTTCGAGGCCACCCTGAGACTACATAGTGAATCCCAGGTCAGCCTGAGCCAGAGTGAGACCCTACCTCAAAAAACCAAAAAAAAAAAAAAAGAAAAGAAAAAAAAAAGTCATGAATTGGACAGTACAGCCCCAGAAGCTCCAGAAAAGGGCTGCTCTGGATGTTGTCATAGGAGCTGAGAATGCAGGGTCCTGAGGTCTGAGTTTACTGGCGCCACAAAAAGAGAGAATGCAGGGTTGAAGAGATGCAAAGCCTGAGTTTGATTTCCCAGAACTCACATCAAGCCAGATGCACAACGTGGTGCATGCTTCTGGAGTTCCTTTGTAGTGGCAGGAGGCCCTGGCTTGCTTGTTTATTCTCTCGCTCTCACTCTCTATCAAATAAATTTTATTGTATTTTTGTTTTCAAGATAGGGTCTCACTGTACCTCAGGCTGACCTGGAATTCACTATGTAATTTCAGGGTAGCCTCAAACGTACAGCAACCCTCCTACCTCTGCTTCCCAAGTGCTAGGATTAAAGATGTTTGCCACCACGCCCAGCTAATTATTTTTTTAGGTAGGGTCTCACTCTAGCACGGGCTAGCCTGGAATTCACTATGTAGTCTCAGGGTGGCCTTGAAAAAAATTTTCTTTTTTTTGTTCTTGTTTCTCAAGGTAGGGTTTAACTATGTAGTCTCAGTGTGGCCTCGAACTCATGGTGATCCTCCTACCTCTGCCTTCTGAGTGCTGGAACTAAAGGTGTGTGCCACCATCCGGCAAAAAAAAAAAAATTAAACATTTTTATTTATGTATTTATTAAAGAAAGAAGGTGAGAGGGAGGAAGGGAGAGAATGAGCTCGCCAGGGCATCTAGCCATTGCAAACAAACTCCAGATGTGTGCACAACCATAAGCATCTGGCTTATGTGGGTTCTGGGGAGCTGAACCTAGGTCCTTAGGTTTCACAGGCAACCACCTCAACCACTAGGCAATCTCTCCAGCCCCAATTTTTTTTAAGTGAGAATACAACGGGAGAGATGGCTGAGAGAGTGGTTAAGGAACTAGCCTGCAAAGCCTAAGGACTCGTGTTCAACTCTTCAGGTCCCAGGTAAGGCAGAAGTACAGTGATGCAGGCATGCGATATCACACATGCACACAAGGGGGCACACACATCTGGAGTTAGATATCAGTGGCTGGAGGGCCTGGCACGCCAATTCTCTCTCTCTCTCTCATTAAAAAAAAAAAGCTCACATCCCAGCACTCAGGAGGCAGAGATAGGATTGCTCAGAATTAGAGGCCACCCTGAGACTATATAGTGAATTCCAGATCTGCCTGGGCTACAGCAAGACCCTGCCTTGAAAAGCAAACAAACAAAAAAGGCCAGTCTGTTGGACTTGCCCCAGGGGGGAAAAAAAAGTGATAGGGCTGAAGAGATGGCTGAGCCATTAAGGCATATGCCTGCAAAGCCTAAGGACCCAGGTTCGATTCTCCAGGTCCCACGTAAGCCACATGCACCTGGTGGCACATGAGTCCGCAGTGGCTAGAGGCCCTGGTGTGCCCATTCTCACTCTCTCCTTTTTTTTTTTTTTTCCCCGAGGTAGTGTCTCGCTCTAGCCCAGGCTGACCTGGAATCAATATGTAGTCTCAGGCTGGCCTTGAACTCACAGCGATCCTCCTACCCTCTGCCTCCCAAGTTCTGGGATTAAAGGTGTGCACCTCTCTCTCCCTCTCTCTCTCTTTCTCCCTCTCTGTGTCTCAAATAAATAAATAAAATAGATAAATAAAATGTTTTTTAAAAACTGAGGGTACGAAGAGAGAGAGAGACTACAAGGGAAGAGGAGATGAAGAGAGAAAGAAAAAAGAGGGAAGGATGCTAGAGAGATGGCTTAGTGGTTAAGGCACTTGCCTGTGAAGCCTAAGGAGCCAGGTTCAGTTCCCCAGTACCTACATAAACCAGATGCATGAGGTGGCACGTGAATCTGGAGTTCATTTGCAGTGGCTAGAGGCTCTGGTGCACCCATTCTCTCTTGATCTCCCTCTTTCTCTATCTCTCTCTCAAATAAATAAATATATTTTTTTAAAAAAAAAAGAGAAGGGAAAGGAAGGGAAGGAAAATGACATGAGATAGGAAATTATCTCAGACTTCCACATCAGAGTGGAAAATTCAAGCGGCTGGAGATGTAGCTCAGTTGATAGAGTCCTTGCCTAGAATGTTTCCAGCATAGTGGTGCATTACTGTAACCCCAGAATTTGGGAATTTGAAGTCATTTGCTACATAGTGAAATTAAGGCCAGTCTGGGCTACATGAGTTTTTGTCTCAAAACCCACTTGCACGTCTCACTGCATGTAATACTATTCCCCAGGTTTTCGTCTGGTTGGCTCTAGAACAAAGGTCTTCTCCTAAGGAAGGCTTCCTCTGACCACACTGATTAAAGTCCTTCTCTGCTATTCCTCATTTTAGCCCCTTGTTTATTTGTTCAGTCTTTACTGGCTGTCCCCTCACTAGAAGGTGACTTCTGAGAAGCCAAAGGCTTGCCTTATCCATAGACATGTCAAAAGTCTACAATGGAAGAAGGCTGAAGGTGTGGCATGGTGGTTGAGCAGGAACTCAGGGAGGCCCTGGGTTCCATCCTCAGCACTTCAGGAAAGAACGAACGGAGGGAGGGAGAAAATGACAGAGTTGCTTGTAGTGGCTGGAGGCCCTGGCACACCCATTCTCTCTCTCTCTCTCTTCTTGAAAATTAATAAAATTAGCTGGACATGTTGGTACACACCTTTAATCCCAGCACTCAGGAGGCAGAGGTGCTAAGATCACTGTGAGTTTGAGGCCAGCCTGGAACTATAGAATGAGTTGCAGGTCAGCCTGGACTAGCATGAGACTGTAGTAAAAAAACAAAAAAACCAAAAAAAAAAAAAAACAAAACTTACTAGTGGGAGAAGAATAGGATATATTTAATAACGTGTAAATGGTGGTTGAGGGTAGTTCATTGACAGAGCACTTGTCTGGCATAGGAGAGTACTGCAAGGCAATTAATGGTCAGGATGAGAGACCTGCACTTTGCTTGGCCCTGAACGAAATGAGCCATTACCACTCCAGTTTCACTATCCTATGTCTTGCACCCCACCCATTCTCTGTCCATGTCCCACTCATCTTCTGACCCCTTCCAGTTCTTTCCTCACCCACCTCTGTTTCCTCTCTGGTCTCTGGCTTGTATGGACTAGCAGAGCAGAAAGAAGGATGGAAGGGGAAGCCGGGCGTGGGGACGCAGCCTTTAATCCCAGCACTCGGGAGGCAGAGGTAGGAGGATCGCCATGAATTCGAGGCCACCCTGGACTGCATAGTGAATTCCAGGTCAGCCTGAGCTAGAGTGGGATCCTACCGCGAGGAAAAAAAAGAAAAACAGAAAAACAAAAAATAAGAAGAAATGAAAGGCAAGGAAAGGAAAGAGAAAAGAAAGAAAGAAAGAAAGAAAGGGAGGGAGGAGGGAGGGAGGGAGGAAGGGAGGGAGGGAGGAAAGGAAGGAAGGAAGGAAGGAAGGAAGGAAGGAAGGAAGGAAGGAAGGAAGGAAGGAAGGAAGGAAGGAAGGAAGATGGGACACACTTGGGTGTTGGTGCCATCTCATGGTGGCCCATGGGGAATGCAGCATCGGGAACACAGTGAAGCGATGCCTTCCTTTGCTGGTGGCCATTGGGTTGTTCCGGAAGAACATTCTGTTCAGGCTGCCATATTTTTTTAAAAACCTTGATCAACCTGCTTCAACCTTATCCAGGGGAATTGCTGAATAGTTTCCCCTGCATAAACCTCTCCAGTGACCTCAGGATGGGGCGCAAGCTCTTGAACACAGCCCAGGCCTGGTATTAGTTCACTCTTTCCCTCCTCAGCCCCATCCCCTGCAAGGGCGTTCCCACGGGAGCATCTTGGCCCCAGCACAAGGTTGTTCCCTCTTCCTAGAACTCTACTGATTCTCCAAAGTCTTACTCCACTTTCAGGTCCCAAATCCTCTACCATCAGGAAAACTTTCAGTACCTGTGCATTACCCATGGGTGGGCACGAGTGTCTCAGGGAAATAGCTAGTGCAAAGGCCCAAGGTGACTTCAAGGAGACTGAGGAAGGTTAAGCACTAGAAAGAAAGGTGGAGCTGACTGGGCTGTGGCAACAGTTCTCAGAGGCCCTGGTGAGGGTTTGAGTCCCTGGTAAACAATGGAAGATTGAGGCTGGGGAGATTGCTCAGTGGTTAAACACACTTGTTGCAAAGACTGACAACCAAGCTCAATTCCACAGTACCCATGTAAAGCCAAATGAACAAAGTGGCATATGTGTCTGGAGTTCAGCTGCAGCAGCAAGAGGCCCTGGCCTGCCCATAGTGTCTCTCTCTTGCTCTCTCTCTCTCTTCCTCATAAAATAAATAAATAAATAATAGGTGGAGGAAGGGCATTACCGTGGGATATTGTCTTACTCAAGGAAGTGGTTTTTTAAAAAATTGAAAAGAAAAATAAATAAATAATATATTTTAAAAATTTTATACAGGCAAAAAAAAAAAAAAATATTCAGGCATGGTGGCACATGCCTTTAATCTTAGCAAACAGGAGACACAGGTAGGAGGATCACTGTGAATTTGGGGCCGGCCTGGGACTACAGAGTGAGTTCAAGGTCAGCCAGGGATAGAGTGAGACCCTAACTTGAAAAAAAAGAAAATGTAGAGAGTGGAAAGTCAAAGTTTTCAGTAGCAAAAATATAATCAAATATATAAATAAGTAAATGAATAAATAAAATGGAAGCCAGGATGGCGGTGCAAACCTTTAATCCCAGCACTTACGAGGCAGAGGTAGGTGGATTGCCATGAGCTTGAGGCCACCCTGAGACTCCAGGGTGAGCTCCAGGTCAGGTCAGGAGGGGCTAGAGTGAGACCCTACCTCGAAAAACCAAAAAAAAAAAAAAAAAAAAAAAAGAAATGAGATTTGAGCCAGGGTTGCAAGGTCACTGAGAAATCTTGCTGGAGCTGAGCTGAAAACCTCCATGTTTGGCCAGCCAGGCCAAATAAGCCAACAGGTGCAATAGTGGCATGTCTGTTGTGGGGGAAACCAGCCACCCCCTAATTTGACTGAAGGCCCGCTCCATGAGAGGGAATACATCCCTGATACTGAAAACCTACAACAGGGGTAGTCATGAGCCCTGGGGGTGTAACATCTGCTACTGTTTGGCTAAAAGTATATACTGTGCTTACCAAACTGCCCAGTAAGAACTTCTCTTATTAATGTTCATACCCATAGATTAATGCTACACTCACTTTTGGTTAGAGAACCTTCTCTTTTCAGATGGCAGTGACCTTGGGATGACTCAGAAGGCACCATGATGTGAGAACTGACAGAGGAGTGCTCAGCACTGAAATATCTCAATCACACCTTCCATGGCTCAGGGTCCAATGTGGAAGAGGTGGCAGAAAGAATGTAAGAGCCAAAGGAAGGGTAGGACTCCTTACAACATGCTCTTCCAGACACAAAATGGCCTGGACATCCATGACCTCACAGTGCCTGACACTACCTACACAAGACCATTATAAGAGGAGGAAAAGATGATGACATCAAAATAAAAGAGACTGCAGGGTGTGGTGGCACACGCCTTTAATCCCAGCACTCGGAAGGCAGAGGTAGGAGGATCACCGTGAGTTCAAGGCTGCCCTGAGACTACATAGTGAGTTCCAGGTTAGCCTGGGCTAGAGTGAAATAAAATAAAATAAAATAAAACAAAACAAAATAAAAACACTGATTGAGAGGGGGAGGGGATATGATGGAGAGTGGAGTTTCAATCACTTTTCTCAGCCTTTTGGCTAAGATCAAATGTGGAAAATGGAGTTTCAAAGTGGAAAGTGGGGGAGGAAGGGAATTACCATAGGATATTGTTTACAATTATGGAAGTTGTCAATTAAAAAAGGGGAAATGAGATTTGAGCCAGGGTTTATAGGCCCTCTTAGCATGCTAGGCAGCCTAGTGGCTATAGATGGGGCTTTTATTTATATATTTGAGAGAGAGAGAAAGAGGTAAAGAGAGAGAGAGAGAGAAAATGGACATGCCAGGACCTCCAGTCACTGCAAACAAACTCCAGACACATGTACCACCTTGTGCATCTGGCTAATGTGGGTCCTGGGGAATCGAACCTGAGCCCTTTGGCAAACACCTTAACCACTAAGCCATCCCTCCAGCCCTAGGTGGGTCTTTTTTTTACCCTAATGGTGTCACTTTGAATGGGTGTTTTTGGTTTTTTTTTTTTTTTTGGTTTTTTGATGTTAGATGTTAGAACCAGAACATCCATTGTTAAAATATATTTTATTTATTTATTTATTTATTTGAGAGAAAGAACAGAGGAGACAGAGAGAACAAATGGGCGTGTCAGGGCCTCCAGTCACTGCAGATGAATTCCAGATGCATGCACCCCCTTGTGCATCTGGCTTACGTGGGTCCTGGAGAGTCGAGCCGGGATACTTTGGCTTTGCAGGCAAACGCCTTAACTGCTAAGCCATCTCTCCAACCCCAGAACATCCATGTTTGAACATTTTTGTTTTGTTTTGTTTTGTTTTTTCAGGGTAGTATCTCCCTATAACTCAGGCTGACCTGGAATTCACTATGTAGTCTCAAGCTGACCTCAAACTCATGGGGCTCCTCCTACCTCATACCCCCAAATGCTGGGATTAAAGGCGTGTGCCACCACACCCATGCCTCCCCCACACCCCCACATCCCCGCTCCATTATTGAACTCAGATTGCCATTTTACAATTGTAAGGCTGTTTCCCATAAGTGACCCAAGTGTTTCCCATAAGTGACTTCCCTGAAGAGGCCCAGGCCCTGAGGCAAGGTAGACCACCTGCAACCAAAGAATTCCAATGTCACCACAGCCCCCTAAGAATCCCTGGTCTGAGTGGTGGTGCACTCCTTTAATCCCAGTACTCTCAGTAAATGTGGGGGCGGGGGCTGGAGGGATTGCCTAGTGGTTAAGGCGTTTGCTTGCAAAGCCAAAGGACCCAGGTTCGATTCCCTAGGACCCACATAAACCAGCTACACAAGGTGGCATATGCATCTGGAGTTTGTTTGCAGTGGCTGGAAGCCCTGCAGTGCCCATTCTCAATCTCTCTCTCTCTCTCTCTCTCTCTCTCTGATTCTCTCAAATAAATAAAATAAAGTAAAAAAAAAATTTTTAAATGTGAGGAAAGCCAGGCGTGGTGGTGCATGCCTTTAATCCCAGCACTCAGGAGGCAGAAGTAGGAGGATTGCTGAGTTCGAGGCCACCCTGAGACTCCATGGTGAATTCCAGGTCAGCATGGGCTAGAGTGAGACCCTACCTCGAAAAACCAAAAAAAAAAAAAAAAAAGTGAGGGAGCCTTGACATACAAGAGAATGAGTTTGATCTCAGAAGTAGAGGTAGGAGGATTGCTGAGTTCAAGACCAGCCTGAAACAACAGAGTGAATTTCAGGTCAGCCTGGGCTAGAGTGAGACCCTACCTCTAAAAAAACAACAAACAAACAACAACAAAAAAAAATTGTATATTTATAATCGCCCCTAGTCTGTAAAGGAAGTTGCTTCTGACCTGCCTGGAAAGAACCTTCCCTGAATAAAGTCTGCCTCAGCTGTTGAACTTTCTCTAATTTTTTGCTTTTTACCTAACAGAGCTCTCTCTGTATGCTAGGCTAACCTTAGCCTTGTGCCACCATACTCAGCTTGTTTGTTTGTTTTCATGATACAGGTCTCCTGTAGCTCAGGCTAACCTTGAACTTATGATGGAGCCAAGGATGACCTTGACTTTCTTCTAACCTACTTCCATCTCCAGAGTGCAAGATTACAGGCATACACTACCATGCCCAGTTTTATGGGATGCTTAAAATGTCACACAGGAGTCATCATTAGGTTCTAGAGTCAGAAAAGGCAAAGCTAGTGCCCTAAACCCAGAAGTGAATTACTCTCTTCTCTAGAGATGACAGCACTGGCCAGGCATGGTGGTACACACCTTTAATCCCAGCCCTCGGGAGGCAGAAATAGGAGGATCGCTGTGAGTTCGAGGCCAGCCTGAGACTACATAGTGAATTCCAAGTCAGCATGGGTTAGAGCAAAACACTGCCTGGGCCGGGCGTGGTGGCGCACACCTTTAATCCCCACACTAGGGAGGAAGAGGTAGGAGGATCGCCGAGAGAGAGTTCAAGGCCACCCTGAGAGTACAGAGTGAATTCCAGGTCAGCCTGAATTAGAGTGAGATTCTACCTTCAAAAAGCAAGAAGAAGAAGAAGAAGAAAAAAAAAAAACACTGCCTGGGGGGAGGGGGGGAAGCAGGGCATGGTGGTGCGCCCCTTTAATCCAAGCACTAGCCGTGAATTCGAGGCTACCCTGTGACTACAAAATGAATTCCAGGTCAGCCTGGGCTAGGGTAAGACCCTACCTCTAAAAATAAATTTCAAAAAAGAGATGACATCACTGACTTCAAAGGTCTGAGATATTAAGACAGTGAAGATGGGATCGGACACAGGCTACCACTTCCTCACCAAGATCCGCTTCTATGTAATTTCCCTGCTATTCACATGGTGGCGATAGTGCAACATGAAAACTCCATTTCACCCTCTCAGCCAAAACAAAAGCTAAGTACTAAAGCCTTCTAGGTGACATGAAGATCCAGCAAAAATCCTTACATCTCTATGAAGCAAAGTGCATCTGACAGGTGGAAATGATGGTTAAGAGAAGTCAAGTAGCCCACCCAAGATGACCTAACCCGTGTCTAAACTGTGGTCAGCGTCTCTCCCAATCTGGCTGTAGCAGCTGCCTGTCCTTGGCCAGCAGTACTGGTCAGGCTTTCTGCCTCCATCTGGGAGCAGTGCAGCCTAAACTGAGCCTGCAGATCAAAAGTGTGCACAGGTAGCCGGGCGTGGTGGCACACGCCTTTAATCCCAGCACTCGGGAGGCGGAGGTAGGAGGATTGCCATGAGTTCAAGGCCACCCTGACATAACAGTTAATTCCAGGTCAGCCTGGACCAGTGTGAGACCCTACCTTGAAAAAAAAAAAAAAAAAAGTGTGCACAGGGAGTGAAATGTTAGAGAAGATAACTATGATAACTTTTCTCTCTGACGTTTTGGTTACTTTTGTAATGGTTGCAGAAAAGGTAAGATGATGGTGAAGTTCATACCTCTGAGGTAGAAAGGTTGGTGTGAGGGATGAGGCCTTCCTCCTTTCCTCCCCCCACATCAGTCTAGTTGCCAGAGACTGAAGTCCCAGGCCCTCTTGGATTTTTCCAGGCGATCCTCCTACCTTAGCCTCCCAAGTGCTAGGATTAAAGGCATATACCAGCACTCCTGGCCCAAAATGTTCTTGTTTTAAAAATGTCATTGCCCATCAAAATTAAAAGAGAGACTGATTGAGGTGGGGAGGGAGTATGATGGAGAGTGGAGTTTCAAAGGGGAAAGCGGGGGGGGGGGGTATTACCATGGGTACTTTTTTTTTTTTTTTTTTTAAATTTTTTATTTATTTATTTGAGAGTGACAGACACAGAGAGAAAGACAGATAGAGGGAGAGAGAGAGAATGGGCGCGCCAGGGCTTCCAGCCTCTGCAAACGAACTCCAGACGCGTGCGCCCCCTTGTGCATCTGGCTAACGTGGGACCTGGGGAACTGAGCCTCGAACCGGGGTCCTTAGGCTTCACAGGCAAGCGCTTAACCGCTAAGCCATCTCTCCAGCCCTATGGGTACTTTTTATAATCATGGAAATTGTTAATACAAATTTGGAAGAAAAAAATAAAATAAAAGGCAAAAAAAAAAATGTCTGAGGGCAGGAGAGATGGTTTAGTGGTTAAGCGCTTGCCTGTGAAGCCTAAGGACCCTGGTTCAAGGCTCGATTCCCCAGGACCCACGTTAGCCAGATGCACAAGGGGGCACATGCATCTGGAGTTCATTTGTAGTGGCTGGAGTCCCTGGCGCACCCATTCTCTCTCTCTATCTGCCTCTTTCTCTCTCTCTCTGTCGCTCTCAAATAAATAAATAAAATAAAAAAAAAAAGTTTGAAACAAAAATAAATAAAAATAGAAATGTCATTGCCAGGAGGTGTGGTGGAGCTTGACTTTAATCCCAGCACATGGGAGGCAGAGGTAGGAGGATTGACATGAGTTCAAGGCCACCCTGAGACTACAGAGTAACTTCCAGGTCAGCCTGTAGTAGAGTGAGATACTACCTCGAAAACCAGAAAAAAAATTATCAATTTATTTATGGGAGGGGCAAGGCCTCTTGCTACTGCATATGAAGACCAAACTGCTTTATTTATTTATTTTTTGTTTTGTTTTATTTTTCAAGGTAGAGTCTCACTCTAGCTCAGGCTGACCTGGAATTCACTATATAGTCTCAGGGTGGCCTTGAACTCACAGCAATCCTCCTACTTCTGCCTCCCAAGTACTGGGATTAAATGCGCGCACCACCACACCCAGCTAAATACATTTTTTTTAAAGGACAAAAGAGCCTGGCTTTGTGGAGCACATCTTTAATCCTAGCACTTAGAGGGCAGAGATAGGAGAATCACTGTGAGTTTGAGACCAGTCTTGGATTACGGAATGAGTTGCAAGTCAACCTGGGCTAAAGTGAGACCCTACTTCAGAAAAAAATAAAATAAAAAAATAAAAGCTGGGCCTTCTGGCATATGCCGTTAGTCTCACCACTGGGGAAGCAGAGATAGGAGGATCAATGTGAGTTCTAGGCCACCTTGAGACTACATAGTGGATGCCAGATAAGCCTGGGCTAGGGCAAGATCCTACCTCAAAAATAAATAAATAAAATAAAATAGGGCTGGAGAGATGGCTTAGTGGTTAAGGGGCTTGTCTGTGAAGCCTAAGGACCAAGGTTCTATTCCTCAGAACCTAAGGAAACCAGATATGCATCGTGGTACATGAGTCTGGAGTTCATTTACAGTGGCTAGAGGCCCTGGAGTATTCATCCTCTCTCTCACATAAATAAATAAAAATAAAATATATTTAAAATAAATAAAGCAAGCCAGGCGTGGTGGTGCATGCCTTTAATCCCAGCACTTAGGAGGCAGAGGTAGGAGGATCCCACATGAGTTAGAGACCGCCCTAAGACTACCTAGTTAAATCCAGGTCAGCCTGGGCTAGAGCTAGACCCTACCTCTAAAAAACAACAACAACATCCATTGTATTTATAATCACGCGTGTGTGTGTTGTGTGCATGTGCACAAACATGTGTATGTATGGGTGTACACCATAGTCTCTTGCTGCAAATGAACTCCAGGACCCATGCATCTTGCTTTATGGGGATGTTGGGGAATTGAACAGGGGCCAGGAGGCTTTGAAAACATGTGCCTTTAACCATCTCCCCAGGCCCTCTTTCATTGTTTCTATATGTATTTAGTGCCAACTGCGCAGGTCATAAGAAGTCACAGTACTCAAGCTTCTGGCATGCATCATATTTATTTTATTTTCTTGGTTTTGTGAGGTAGGGTTTTACTCCAGCTCAGGCTGACCTGGAATTACTATGTAGACTCAAGGTGGCCTCAAATTCACAGTGATCCTCCTACCTCTGCCTCCTGAGTGCTGGGATTAAAAGCGTGCAGCACCACACTAGGCTATATTTTATGCATACTCACACAGATGATTATTATTATTATTATTATTATTATTATTATTAGTGATGAGGATGGAAGCCAAGGCCTACAACATGCTGGGTGCTGAGCTACCTCCCCAGCCCCAAACAGGGGGGCAGGGGAGGTTTTTTGGAGGTAGGGTCTTGTACTTGCCCCAGGCTGACCTGGAATTCACTGTGTGGTCTCAAGCTGGCCTCTAACTCACAGTGATCCTTCTATCTCAGCCTCCCAAGTGCTGAGATTAAAGGCATGCACCAGGACCTCCCTCCCCATGTCAAACACATATTAATGGAATAAATTACTTAGGTTGAACCTGTGTCCTTGTGAGATATCCATATACTAAATTTGAAGCTCTGGGACAAATCTAGGCTAGAGATTGAGTTAAGGCATTGCTCAGGAGCTGCAACCAATAAATTGAGATTCCTCAGATGATCACAGGATAAGATTTGTCTGGAATGGACACCGGGGCACTCCTGGTTAGCAGGGGAAAGAGAAGGCATGGCCATCCCAGGGAAGCCTAAGTGGTTGCCATCCAGGTAGGAGGACACCAAAACATACTGGCCTGCCCTAGAAAGTTCGTTGCTTCCAAAGGTATAAATCCAGTCACTGTTGCCAGGAGTGAAGAAATAACAAAAAAAAAAAAAGAAGAAGAAGAAGAAGTCTAGCATGGTGGCGTACGCCTTTAATCCAGGAGGCTAAGATAGGGCGATCACTGTGAGTTAGAGGCCAGCCTGAGACCACATAGTGAATTCCAGGTCAGCCTGGGCTACAGTGAGACCCTACGGGGTGGGGGGGGGGGGGAACGGAAGGGGAGAGTTATGAATTATGAAATAGCACCAGATTTGCCACAGTGGCAGTCAGTGACCTGAAACCAACTTACAATGGAGGGGAAAAAAAAAAAAGAGGAAGATGAGGGGAGTGCAAATAAATAGGTCCAGAGTTGCTATTTTTCTCTTTAAAGAGATGAATGCATTTATGTATATTGAGGGCAGGCAGCAACGGAGGGCCAGCCCAGGGCTGCTCATGTCCTTCTCCGAGAGCTAAAGGAGGCTCAGTGGCAAGTAAATGGGCACCAAGCGCCAGCTGGATCTGGGGCAGGCTGGGTTTCGCCAGGATTTGGCAGTCCTTCCCGGGCGGCCGCCGCCCATAGCACAAAGATCACCTTTTCCCAGGCTCCTCACTCCCCAGGCCCGCGCGCCCAGGGCCGGGGCTGCCGCTGATTGGTCGGTGGCGGTCACCTGACAGAGCCGGCGAATCAGAGGCCGGGTCGCAGGAATGCGGTCCCACGTGCGGCCGGGAGCGGAAGGCCGGCTGCGGAGGGCGAGCGCCCTGCTGTGAGGGCCCGGGGAGGAGCGAGCTTCCTCCCGAGCCCAGGGCCCGCCGCCGCCGCGCGCCTTTCCTTCCCTTTCCATTGGTTCTGTGGACTGCGTGTCATCTAGACTTCTCACTAATCCAAAGTACTGCTTTACCGGGCTGGGGAGGTGGCTTAGTGGGTGAAGGGCTTGCGGCTCCAAGCCTGAGGACGTGAGTTCGAATCTTGGTGGCCCGTAAACGGAGAGACGAGCAACGTCAACTTGTGTCCTGCGCACATGCAGACTAGTTTCCCCAGCAAGGTGAAAATGTCGGTGTTTGAGGAGATGTGGAAGCAGCTGCTCACCATGTGGGCAGATGTTTACCCTGTGTTGAAGCTAAGGTTTCCCTGTCTATGGTTACTAATGCCTACCTTGGTATTTGGAGGGAAATGGTAAAGCCTAATGCTATGTGTATTTTTTTTTTGAGGTAGGGTCTCGCTCTAGTCCAGGCTGACCTGGAACTCTCTATGTAGTCTCAGGGTGGTCTCGAACTCACAACGATCCACCTACCTCTGCCTCCCGAGTGCTGGAGATTAAAGGCGTGCGCCACCACGTCCGGCTTGGGTTTTTGGTTTTGATGATACTTTTTTATTGTTCTTGTTTTTTCCAAGTAGGGTCTCAGTCTAGCCCAGACTGACTTGGAATTTACTATGTAGTCTCAGCCTGGCCTTGAACTCAACAATCCTTCTACCTCTGCCTCCCAAATGCTGGAATTACACACTATCACACCTCACATTATGTGTATGTGTGTGTACACACACACACACACACACACACACACACACACATTATAATTTGTGGGTTGTTTTTTTTTTTGGCATTTCGAGGTAGGATTTCACTCTAGCTCAGGCTCTCCTGGAATTCACTATGTAGTCTTAGGGTGGCCTCAAAATCACAGCGATCCTCCTACCTCTGCCTCCCCAGTACTGGGATTAAAGGCGTGTGCCACCATGCCCGGCTTTAATTTGTGTTTTGTTTTGTTTTGTTTTTAATCTTTATGGTCTGGAGAGATAGTTCAGTGGTTAAGGCACTTGGCTGCAAAGTCTAAGGACCCATGCTTGATTCCTCAGTACCCACATAAAGCCAGATGCACAAGGGGGCACATGCGTCTGAAATTCGTTTGTAGTGGCTAGTAGCTCTGGCATGCCCTTTCTCTTTCTATCTGTCTTTCTCTCTCATAAATAGATAAATAAAATATTTTTAAAAAATCTTTGTGAGAGACCATCATAAAAGGAGGGAAGGATCATGGCATCAGATTAGAGGAGAGACTTATTGAGATGGGAGGGGATGTGATGGAGAATGGAATTTCAAAGGGAAAAGGGGGGGAGGGTATTACCATGGGATTTTTTTAACATACCTTTTATTTTATTTTATTTTATTAAATTTTTATTTATTTATTTGAGAGCGACAGACACAGAGAGAAAGGCAGATAGAGGGAGAGAGAGAAAATGGGCGCGCCAGGGCTTCCAGCCTCTGCAAACGAACTCCAGACGCGTGCGCCCCCTTGTGCATCTGGCTAACGTGGGACCTGTGGAACCAAGCCTCGAACTGGGGTCCTTAGGCTTCACAGGCAAGCGCTTAACTGCTAAGCCATCTCTCCAGCCCGGGATATTTTTTATAATCATGGAAAATGTTTTAAAAAAATTGAGAAAAAATTAAATTTAATTTAATTAAAAAATTTGTGAGGTGGGCCTGGTGGCGCACACCTTTAATCCCACCACTGGGGAGGCAGAGCTAGGAGGATCGCTGTGAGTTCGAGGCCACCCTGACACTACATAGTGAATTCCAGGTCAGCCTGAGCTAGGGTAAGACCCTAGAGGCAAAACAAAAACAAAACAAAAAAATCTTTGTGTGTGTGCACATGGGTATGCACATGCCATAGCACCATGTAGAGGTCAGAGGATAACTGGGTGCCTTCCACCTTGTTTGAGACAGGTCTGTGCTCACAAGCATCTGGGATTTTTGTGACCCCCTACCTCCCATCTCAAAGTAGGATTCATTACAGATATTCATTACTCTGTCCTTTATGTGGGTTCAGGGGTTCTGAATTCAGCCAGTTGTCAGACTTGCACAGCAAGTGCTTTGATCTGCTGAGCCTGTCATTAGTATAGATTGACATGGAACTCACTCTGTAGTCCCAGGCTGGCCTCAAACTCTGATCCTCCTACCTCTGCCTCCAAGTGCTCAGATTAAAGGCAGTCACCACCATGCCTTGCTTTCTCTTCCCTTTTTTTTTTTTTTAATTTTCAAGATAGAGTCTTGATCTAGCCCAGGCTGACCTGGAATTCACTATGTAGTCTCAGGCTGGCTTTAAACTCATGGTGATTAGCCAGACATGGTGCTGGCACATGCCTTTAATCCCAGCAAACTGGAGACAGAGGTAGGAGGATCACTGTGAGTTTGAGGCTACCCTGAGACTACATAGTGAATTCCAGGTCAGCCTGGACCAGAATGAGACCCTACCTCAAAAAATAAAAACAACAACAACAACAAAAAAAAAAAACAATCATGGAGATGCCTCCCAAGTGCTGGTAGGTATTAAAGGCATGAGCCACCATGGCCAGCTCCCCCCACACACCACTTTTTTTTTCCAGGTAAGGTAGCCCAGGATGACCTGGAATTCAATATGTAGTCTCAGGGTGGCCTTGAGCTCTAGGTAGTCCTCTTGTATCTGCCTTCCTAGTGCTGGGATTAGAGGTGTGTGCCATCACACCTGGTTCTCTTCTCCCTTTTTTTTTTTTTTTTTGAGGTAGGGTCTCACTCTAGCCCAGAATGACCTTGAATTCACTACATAGTCTCAGGTTGGCCTTGAACTCATAGCCATCCTCCTATTTCTGATTAAAGGCATGTGCCACCATGCCCAGCTCCATTTTTATTTTTTTAATTTTTTGTTTGGTTTGGTTTGGCTTTTTTTTTTTTTTTTTTTTTTTTTGGTTTTTTGAGGTAGGGTCTCACTCTGGCCCAGGTTGACCTGGAATTCACTCTGGAGTCTCAGGGTGGCCTCGAACTCTCGGTGATCCTCCTACCTCTGCCTCCCGAGTGCTGGGATTAAAGGCGTGTGCCACCACACCCAGCTTGGTTTGGCTTTTTGATGTAGAGTCTCACTCTAGTCAAAACTGGCCTGGAATCACTATGTAGTCTCAGGCTGGCCTCACAGCCATTCTCTACCTCTTCCTTCCCAATGCTGGGAATAGGGGCCTATGCCACCATGCCCATCCCCCCTTCCCTTATCCCCCCCCCACCCAGGTAGGCTGTCATTCTAGCCCCAGCTGAATACTTCCCTTTTTTGGGTGGGGGAGGGTTGTTGAGGTAGGGTTGCATTCTAGCCCAGTTTGACGTGGAATTCACTATGTAGTCTCAGGGTGGCCTCGAACTCATGGCAGTCCTCCTACCTCCTACCTCTGCCTCCCAAGTGCTGGGATTAAAGGCATGCACCACCACATCCCGGCTACTTCCCATTTTTGACAAAGGGTTTTTTGTAACTCAGTGTGTCTTGGAATTATGTTAAGCTTGACCTTGAATGTCTGACCCTTCGTCCTGCCATCTCCTCATATGTCCTTGGTGCTCAGAATACAGGCCTGTGTTGCCATACTTTGTTGGAGAAATACACACATATATATATTTCTTTTAATATTCTAGTATTTTAATTTATTAGAGTTAGAGACAAAGAGAAAAAAGCAGACAGAAAGAGAATGAACATGGGCGTGCCAGGGCCTTCCGCTACTGAAAAAGAAGTCCATGAGCTGGGTATGGTGGCACATGCCTTTAATCCCAGCACTTGGGAGGCAGAGGTAAGAGGACTGCAGTGAGTTCAAGGCCACACTGAAACTACAGAGTGAATTCCAGGTCAGCCTGGACCAGAGTGAGACCCTCCTCCAAAAAAAATGTTAGGAATGTTGGGTGTGGTGGTACATGCCTTTAATCCCAGTGCTGTGGAGGCAGAGGTAGGAGAATCATCATGAGATCGAGGCTACCCTTAGACTATATGGTGAATTCCAGGACAACCTGGCCTAGATAGAGCAAGACCCTACCTCGGAAAACCAAATAAAAAAAACAAAACAACAACAAAATTAGGGGGTTAGAGATGGCTTAGCAATTAAGGTGCTTGTCTGTGAAGCCTAAGGACCCAAGTTGGATTCCTCAGTACCACATAAACCAGCTGCACAAAGTGGCACATGCTTGAGGAGTGGCTAGAGGCTCTGGAGTGCCCATTCCTGTCCCCATTCAGTCTCTCTAAAATAAATAAGTAAATCAAAATATTTAATAATTTTTAAAAACTTATTTGCAGGCAGAGTGAGAAACACATTGAACGGGCATGCCAGGGCCTCCAGCCACAGCAAAGGAACTTCAGACTCATGCCACATTGTGCATGTGGCTTTATGTGGGTACTGGGGAAAAGAACCTGGGTCCCTTGGTTTTGTAGGCAAATGCCTTAACGGCTAAGCCATCCCTCCCGCCCTGTTTTTTTGTTTTGTTTTGTTTTCTTTTCTTTTTTAAATTTAATTTTATTTTTTTATTGGAGGTAGGGTCTCCTTGGTGAGGCAGACCTGGAATTCACTCTGTAGTTAGAAGCTGGCCTGGAACTCACAGCGATCTAGTCCTCCTACCTCTGCCTCCCAAGTGCTGGGATTAAAGGCATGCACTACCACACCATGCTACACCATGCTCTCTTTGTTTTGCTTTTGAGGCAGGATCTCCCTGTACCCCAGCCTGACCTCAAATTCACAAAAATCCTCCTACTTCAGTTTCCTGAGTTCTTGGATTGAAGATGATTAATACCTTTACACACGGTCTTGTGTTTAATACACTTTTTCTTCTTTCCTCATACTAAAATTTATACTGAATGGAGGCTGGAGAAATGGCTCAGCAGTTAAGGCACTTGCCTGCAAAGCCTAAGGATCCAGGTTCAATTCCCCAGTATTCACATAAGCCAGATGTACAAGATGGTGCATATATCTGGAGTTCCTTTGCAGTGGCTAGAGGCCCTGGTGCATCCATTTTCGTTCTCTTTCTTTTTCTATCTGCCTCTTTCTTTCCCTTTCTCTCAAATAAATAAATACATAAAATGAAATGAAATAAAAACAATAAATAAATAAACTGTTCTGAATGTCTGTGAGAGTGCCCACATGCCTTCTTAGTCTTTCAAACAAAATTCCTTCACGTGGTCTCAGAAGGTATAGCAGTTAGTTACCTTCTTGTTACCGAGACAAAACACCTGACAGAAGTAGCTATGGAAGGAAAAGGTTTATACTTCAGCTTATAGTTTCAAGGGGAGGTCCCACTCACCATAGCCGGGAAAACATAGTCGAGTCGACAGCAGGCATCACAACTTGTCAAATGAGCTGGGAGAAAACAGTGAGTGAGCTTGCACTAACACGAGGTTTAGAATCCCAAGAGTGAGCTAGGTAGCCTTGGCAAGAAATAGAAAATCCCAAAATCCAGCCAAACTATAACTTTCACAGGCCCCCCAACTTTCCCAAACTGCCACCAGCTGGGGACAAAGTGTTGAAAGCACATGAGAGGCCCATTCTCTCTCTCTCTCTCTTTCTCTGCTTGCAAATAAGTAAATTTAAAAAAAAATAATAAATAAAGCCGGGTGTGGTGGTGCAGGCCTTTAATCCCAGCACTCAGGAGGCAGAGGTAGGAGGATCACTGTGAGTTTGAGGCCACCTTGAGACTACATAGTGAATTCCAGGTCTGCCTGAGTAAGAGTGAGACCATACCTTGATAAACCAAGATAAATAAACACATAAATTAGTAAATAAATAAGTGAAAATAAATAAATAAAAGGAAGCCAGGCATGGTAGCACACATCTTTAATCCCAGCACTCCAAAGCAGAGATAGGAGGATTGCCATGAGTTCAAGGCCACCCTTAGACTACATGGTGAATTCCAGGTCAGCCTGGGCTACAGCAAGAGCCTACCTGGAACCCATTCTCCCCAAAAAATTACATATATACATATATATATGGAGAGAGAGAGAGAGCAGGACAGAGAAACACAGCCATAGAGAAGTTCTATCACTTGTCTATGTGGTAGAGTTAAGAAGTTCAAAATCAGGCTTTTTCTACCTGAATCTTTACTCTGCTGCCTTTTCTCTCCCTCTCTTTTCTTTTGGAGGTAGGGTCTTGCTCTCTCACTGGCTGACCTGGAATTCACTATGTTGTCTTCACTATGTGGCCACTTTTTATACATATATATGTATATAATTTCCAAGCAAAGAGAGATAGAAGAGAGACAGAGAGAATGGGCATGCTAGGGCCTCCAACCACTGCAAACCAACTCCAGTTGCATGTGCTACTTTGTGCAGTGCAGCTGACTTATGTGGGTACTGGGGAATTGAACTTGGTTTGTTAGGCTGTGAAGGCAAGTTCCTGAACCACAGAGTCATCTTTCCAGCTCGGTTTTTTTTTTTTTTTTTCCAAGGTAAGGTTTCACTCTAGCCCAGGCTGACTTGGAATTCACTATGGAGGCTCAGGGTGGCCTTGAACTTAGGGCGATCCTCCTACCTCTGCTTCCCAAGTGCTGGGATTAAAGGCGTGCTCCACCACACCTTGCTCCATTTTTAAAAAAATACTTAATTTATGTATTTATTTATTTGAGAGAGAGGGAAAGAGATTGAACGGGTGCACCCAAGCTTCTAGCCACTGCAAATGAACTCCAGAGACATGTCCCACCTTGTGCATCTGGCTTTACATAGGTACTGGGGAATTGAACCTGGATCTTTTGGCTTTGCAGGAAAACTCCTTTTCTGCTAAACCATCTCTCCAGCTCTTGTTTTAGTTTTATTTTTTTGAGAAAGTCTCATATTGCCCATGCTGGCCTCAAACTTACCGTGTAGCTGAGGCTGGCCTTGTATTCCTGATCCTCTTGCCAGCAACATCACAAGTGCTAGGATTATAGTCATTTGTCATCATACCTGACCAAACTTCTTGTTTCTTCACCTCTTTTCATACACTCTCCAATCTGCTACACATCTGAATCAGTTTCCCAGCAGTTCACCAGTGTTACAACTTTTACCTTCCATGACCTCCCTGTAGTATTTATTGAGCAATTGCTGGGTGTAAATTGTACCATTCCACCACTTGCTACTGTATCCATTGCTTCATGGCCTCTATTTTCATCTGTTTCCTCTTGTGGACGGGAGACAATGCGTGGGTGAGTTGTAAAAGCAACCCTTATGCGGACAGAAGGGACAGTCATTTCCTGGCTCTTAGCTCTGGCTCAGGACTTTCCCTTCCCCAACCCTATTCTCACTCACTGCTGGAGTCCAGCATTTTCTTATCTCCCCCTGCTGCCCTTGGAAGCTGTATATTCTGAAGTTTGGCTGGAGGCTACGGGTGCACCCAGAAAGAATCAGCTGGGTATGCACACCATGGTGAACACCTTTGATCCCAGTTCTCTGGAGAGAAGAGGTAGAAGGATCCCTGTGAGGTTGAGGCCAGCTGGGGCTACAGAGAGAGTTCAGGGTCAGCTTGGACTAGAGTGTGACCCCACCTCAAAAAACAAAGCAGCGGGGTGTGGTGCCACATGCCTTTAGTCTCAGCATTTGGGAAGCAGAGGTAGGAGCAGAGTTCAAGGCCACCCTTAGACAATATAGTGAATTCCAGGTCAGACTGGGCTAGAGTGAAACCCTACCTCAAAAAACCAAACCAAACAACAACAACAAAAAATCCCTAATACTGAAAACCTACAATAGGGGTAGTCATGAGCCCTAGGGGT
Organism: Jaculus jaculus; assembly: GCF_020740685.1. Classification (NCBI taxonomy): domain Eukaryota; kingdom Metazoa; phylum Chordata; class Mammalia; order Rodentia; family Dipodidae; genus Jaculus; species Jaculus jaculus. Next base: position 32,198,113 of record NC_059107.1, read on the forward strand.
GTAACTTCTGCTGGTGTCTGGCTAAATGTATATACTATGCTCACCAAACTGCCCAGTAATCACTTCTCTTAACGGTTATACCAATATATCAATGCTACTCTCACTTTTGGTTAGAGATGCTTCTCTTCTTTCTCTGTCTCTTTTTATTTTTATTTTTTTTTTGGTTTTTCTAGGTAGAGTCTCACTCTAGCTTGGGCTGACCTGGATGGAATTCACTATGTAGTCTCAGGGTGGCCTTGAATTCATGGTAATCCTCCTACCTCTGCCTTCCAGGTACTGGGATTAAAGGGGTACACCACTACGCCCAGCTGGAGAAGCTTTGCTTTTCAGATGACAGTGACCTTGGGATGACTCAGAAGGCACAATGGTGCTAAGAAGTGACAAGAGTGCTCAGCACTGAAACATCTCAATCACACCTTCCAAGGCTCAGGGTCCATTGCAGAAGAGATGGCAGAAAGAATGTAAGAGCCTAAGGAAGGGTAGGGCTCCTTATAACGCGCTCCTCCAGACATAAAATGGCCTGGATATCCATGATCTCACAGTGCCTGATGACCATCATAATAGGAGGAAAAGATAATGACATCAAAATAAAAGAGAAGCCAGGCGTGGTGGCGCATGCCTTTAATCCCAGCACTTGGGAGGCAGAGGTAGAAGGATCACAGAGAGTTTCAGGCCACCCTGAGACTACATAGTGAATTCCAGGTCCGCCTGGGCTAGAGAGAGACTGTACTTCAAAAAACCAAAACCAAACAAGAGAGACTGATTGAGAGGGGGAAGGGGTATGATGGAGAGTGTAGTTTCAAAGGGGAAAGTGGGGGTAGGAAGGCAATTACCATGGGTTATTGTCTACAATTATGGAAATTGTCAATAAAAAAAATAAATTAAGGGCTAGAGACTTGGTTTAGCAGTTAAAGCACTTGCCTGCAAAGCCAAGGGATTCCTGTTTAACTCTCCAGGACCCATGTTAGCCATATGCACAAGGGGCACATGCATCTGGAGTTCATTTGCAGTGGCTGGAGGCCCTGGCATGCCCATCCTCTCTACTTTTTTCTCTCTCTCAAATAAATAAATAAACTGTATTTTAAAAAAAAATAAAATAAAGTAAAATAAGTTAAGCCGGGCATGGTGGCACACACCTTTAATCCCAGCACTCGGGAGGCAGAGGTAGGAAGATCACCATGAGTTCGAGGCCACCCTGAGACTACATAGTGAATTCCATGTCAGCCTGGACTAGAGTGAGATCCTACCTTAAAAACAAAAACAAATTAAGGGCTGGAGAGATGGCTTAGTGGTTTAGCACTTGCCTGTGAAGCCTAAGGACACCAGTTCGAGGCTCGACTCCCCAGGACCCACATTAGCCAGATGCACAAGGGGGCGCACGTGTCTGGAGTTCGTTTGCGGTGGCTGGAAGCCCTGGCGTGCCCATTCTCTCTCTCTCTCTCTATCTGCCTCTTTCTGTCTGTCTGTTACTTTCAAATAAATAAATAAAAATAAACAAAAATAATTTAAAAACAAATTAATTAATTAATTTAAAAAAGCAATAACAACAAAATAATAAACACAGGCTGTAGAGATGACTCAGTGGTGAGTGCCTGCAAAGCCTAATGACCTGGGTTTGATTCCCCAGAACCCATGTAAAGCCAGATGCTCTAGGTGACATATAGGTCTGGAGCCTTTGCCGGGGCTAGAGGCATGCCCATTTTCTCTTTCTTTCTCAAATAATTTTTTTTTTTTTTTTTTTGGTTTTCCAAGGTAGGGTGTCACTCTAGCTCAGGCTGATCTGGAATTCACTATGTAGTCTCAGGGTGGCCTCGAACTCATGGTGATCCTCCTACCTCTGCCTCCCAAGTGCTGGGATTAAAGGCATGCCCCACCATGCTTGGCTCAAAAAAAAATTTTTTTTAATGTTAAAATAAAAACACAAACAAAAAATTCCGGGCCCTGGCGTGGTGGCGCATGCCTGTAATCCCAGCACTTGGGAAGCAGAGGTAGGAAGATTGCTGTGAGTTTGAGGCCAGAGGCCCTGACACACCATTCTTTCTTTTCTCTTTCTCTCCCTGCAAATAAACAAATAAAAATCTCGGCCCTCAGGAGGAAGAGGTAGGGTTAGTAGAGGGTCTCTCTGTAGCTGAAGCTGACCTAGAACATACTCTGTAGTTCAGGCTGGTCTGGAACCCAAGGTGATCCTCCTACCTCAGCCTCCCAAGTGCTGGGATTAAAGGCATGGATGGACAGCTGGGTGGGTTGCCACATTTGGGAGTCAGAGGTAGGAGGATCACTGTGAGTTTGAGGCCAGCCTGAGACTACATGGTGAGTTCCTGGTCATCCTGGGCTAGAGGGAGACCCTACCTCGAAAAACCAAAAAAATACAAACAAGCAGGACATGGTGGCTCAAGCTTTTGATCTAGCATTTAGGACTTTGAAGTAGGAGGAATCCTGTGAGTTTAGTGCCAGCTTGGGCTGCAGAGTTCCTGGTCAGCCTGGCTCCAGTGAATCCTCAAAAAAAAAAAAAAAAAGGGTAGGGTTGGGGATGGGAATGTAGCTCAATTGGAGAGTGGTATTTACTTACTTATTTATTTATTTATTTATTTATGAGAGGGAAAGAGACAGATAGAAAGAGGAAATGGGAACTCCACACACATGTGCCCCCTTGTGCACCTGGTTTACCTGTGTCCTGGAGAATCGAAATCAGGTCCTTAGGCTTCACAGGCAAATGCCTTAACTGTTACGCCATTTTCCCAGTCTCATTTACTTCTAATCCCAGCACTCAGGAGGTAAAGGCAAGAAGATTAGAAATTCAAGGTCACCATCATAAGAGGAGGAAAAGATCCTGACATCAAAATAAAAAAGACTGATTAAGATGGGGAGGGGTTATGGTGGAGATTGGAATTTCAAAGGGGAAAGTGGGGGGGGGGGAGGGTATTACCATGGGATATTTTTTATAATCATGGAAAATGTTAATAAAAATTGAGGAAACAAAAAAGAAATTCAAGGTCACTAAAGTAATCCTCAACTACAAAGTAAGTTCCAGGCCAGCCTAGGTTACTTAAAACCTTGCCTTAAAATAAAAACAAAACAGCTGGACATGGTGATACATGCCTTTAAGCCCAGTACTTGCTAGGCAGAGGTAGGAGGATCACTGTGAGTTTGAGGCCAGCCTGAGGCTACATGGTGAATTCCTGGTCAGCCTGGGCTAGAGTGAGACCTTACCTCGGAAAACAAAAACAAAACAAAACAAAAAACCCAAAAAGAGTTCATATATATTTAAATTAATTTATTTATTTGAGAGAGGGAAGGGGGCATGGGGAGAGGGAGAAGGACAAGGAAAAGAGAATCATCAAGCCAGGGCTTCTAGCCACTGCAAAAGAACTCCAGATACACACATCACCTTGTGCATCTGCTTTTATGTGGATCCCAGGGAATTAAACCCGGGTCCTTTAGCTTTGCAGGCAAGTCCCTTAACCACAAAGCAATCTCTTCAGTCTCTGTTTTCTTTTTGAAGTAGTGTCTCACTCTAGTCCAGGATGACCTGGAACTCATTCCGTAGTCCCAAACTGGCCTAAACTCATTATAGTCCTCCTACCTCAGCCTCCCAAGTACTGAGATTAAAGGTGTGCACCACCATGCTCAGCCTGAGACCAGATTTAGAAGCCAATAGTCAACTTCAGGTGATCATATTCGGGCAATGATACTTGTCTTTATGGCAGGGTCAGGGAAGACTTTCAAGAGGAGGTATGTTCTAAACAGGTGGCTGAAGGATGAATATTATTTGCTTGACTTAAGAGGAAAAATAAGGCCAGGAGTGGTGGTGCACGCTTTTAATCCCAGCACTGGGGAAGCAGAAGTAGGAGGATTACTATGAGCTTGAGGACACCCTGAGACTACATAGTGAATTCCAGGTCAGTCTGGGCTACAGGGAGACCCTACCTAGAAAAAAAAAAAAACAAGAGGAAACTCAGAGGGACAAATATGTGCACAGGCCAGATAGGAAGGGCCTATCTTTGCACTAGACAACTGGAGTCAGTGATGAGAGCAGACATGAAGTGAGTATTTGCCATCAGCCTTGGAATGATAATTTTGTTTCTTTACTTTTTTTCTTGGAGTTTTTTTGAGGTAGGGTCTTGTTGTAGCCCAGGTTGACCTGGGATTCACTCTGCAATCTCAGGGTGGCCTCATACTGACAGCAATCCTCCTATTTCTGCTTCTGGAGTGCTGGGATTAAAAGTGTGGACTACCCAAAGTGAGGTCAGGGGAGGAGATTGAGTAAAGGAAAGGTGGAAGTAGGGCTAATCAAAATCTAAAAGGATATAAATAAATCATATGGAATTCTCTGATTTTGGACAATGGAACACTTAGGAGCTGTAGATCATTGCCTGAAAATTTTCAGTGCCAGGGATGGGATACCTCCAGTGAGTTGTTGGCCAGGGAGGTCCCTGATGCCCCCAAAACATTATAGGCCATTGCCGAGGCCTTTGGTTTTCCACCAGGAATCAATGGTAAGACCTATAGCTGAAGACTACACATACTTGGGCTGCAAGGCCACTGAGAAATCCTGCTGGAACTGAGCTGATAACCTCCTTCATGTAGACCAGCTGACAGAAAGCTGGAAGAAGCCATTCTACATGCCATTCAATGGGAGAAAGATATACCACCAGTGAAGATACTCAACAGTGGACACTGCAAGCCTTATAATTGGCCAACCAGGCCAAATGAGCCAATGGGTGCAATAGTGGCACGTCTGTCATGGTGGAAACCAACTGCCCTCCAATTGGACTGGAGGCCTGCTCCAAGGGAGGGAATACATACCTGATACTGAAAATTTAAAACAGGGGTAGTCATGAGCCTTAAGGGTAAAACATCTGCTGATGTCTGGATAAGTGTATATCCTATGCTTATTAAGCTGCTCAGTAAGGACTTCTCTTAATATTCATACCCTTATATTAATGCTACTCTCACTTTGGGTGGAGAATCTTCTCTTTTCAGATGGCAGTGACCTTGAGATGACTCAGAAGGTATTATGGTGCTGGAAACAAGTGACTAGAGTACCAAGTAACATCTTGATCACACCTTCTAAGGCTCAGGGTCTAATGAGGAAGAGGTGGTGGAAAGAATGTAAGAGCTAAAGGAAGGGTTGGACTCCTTACAACATGCTCCCTCCAGACATAAAATGGCCTGGATATCCATGACCTCATAGTGCCTGACACTACCTACACAAGACTATCATAAGAGGAAGGAAAGATCAGGACGTCAAAATAAAAGAGAGACTTACTGAGATGGGGAGGAGATATGATGGAGAATGGAATTTCAAAGGGGAAAGTGGGGGGAGAGAGGGTATTACCATGGGATATTTTTTATAATCATGGGAAATGTTTTAAAAAAATTGAGAAAAATAAAATAAAATAAGATTAAAAACAACAACAGCAACCAAAAAAAAGTGTGGGCCACTACACCCAGCTATTGTTTTGTTTCTTGTGGTAGAGTATCCCTTTAGCCCAGGCTGACCTGGAACTTGGTAGTCTAGGCTAGCCTAGAAGTCATGGTGATCCTTCTACCTCGGCCACCCAAGTGTTGGGATTAAAGGTGTGCACCACCGTGCCTGGTTCTGGAAAGAGAATGTCTGAGAGGAAGAAAATTTGATGGTGGAAGCTTGAGTCTTTAGGGTAAGAGTTATGGATATGGGACAGGTCAGCAACAGAAACCTTGTCTTTCGGGCCGGAAGGAAGCTTTACTGGTGCACTGCCTGGTTTCAGATGTGGCCAGGCCTTCCTTTGTGGAGTTTAAAATCAGATTTAATCCTGGAGAAACCGCTGGATGGGGAGATGAAGGGAGAAACTCCTGTACCCATCAGAAGGGACAATTATAGTGTCCATTATCTGCATTTGGGATGAATTACCAAGGCCTCCTTGCCTCCCCCACCACTAGCTGTCAAGTCAAAAAGCTGATAAGCAAATGCTCTTCCTGTCCAGCAAGAACAAAGAGCTGGAATTGGGAATTGGGGTTGCAAGTTTGGCTCTGGGCAAATTGTTTCATGTCTGAAAGGTGTGAATAATAACAGTGTCCATCTCAGAAGATTAAATGAGAGTTTCTTGGAAAGTACCTGGCTCAGAACATAAGCCACAACTGCTTGTAGAATTGGACAATAAAGTAACCTCCCAGAAGCAGGGTCTTTGCTGCGCTTGTATTATTAGGGGGAGGAACCAATTTCTTTTAGAAATTGGTAGACTTTTTTTTTTTTTTTTTTAGGGTCTACCTCCCTAGCTCTTGCTGGCCTGGAATTCACTAGGTAGTCTCAGGCTGGTCTCATTCTCACAGTGATCCTCCTACCTCAGAATCCTGAGTGCTGGGATTAAAGGTATGTGCCACCACCACGTCTGTGCTTTTTTATTCTTTTTTTTTTTTTTTTCTCCCCAGAGATAGGGGCTCCCTCTAGCCCAGACTCACCTTGAATTAGTCTCAGGTTGTCCTCAAACTCACAGCAATCCTCCTACCTCAGCCTCCGGTGTGTTGGCATTAAAGGCATGGGCCACCATGTTTGGCAATCCTGCTTTTAAAAAATATTTTGCTAGTCGGGTGGGGTGGTGCACACCTTTAGTCACAGCACTTGGGAGGCAGAGGGAGGTGGATCACTTTGAGTGAGAGGCCACTTAGAGACTACATAGTGCATTATTCCAGGTCAGCCTGGGCTAGAGTGTAGAATGAGACCCTGCCTGGTGTGTGTGTGTGTGTGTGTGTGTGTGTGTGTGTGTGTGTACATATATAATTTTATTTATTTATTTGAGAGAGAGGAAGAGGCAGAGAGAAAAGTCATGTCAGGGCCTCCAATCAGTGCACAGGAACTCCAGATGCATGTCCCAACTTGTACATCTGGCTTACGTGGGTCCTGGGGAATTGAACCTAGGTCCTTAGGCTTTGCGGGCAAGCCTTTAACTGCCAGGCCATCTCTCCAGCCCCTTATTTTCATTTCATTTATTTATTTATTTGAGGGGGAGAAAGAGGCACATAGCACAGGTGTGGTGGCACACACCTAGCACTCAAGAGGCAGAGGGAGGAAGATGCTGTGAGACTGCATAGTGAAGGCCAGCTCAGCCTGGGCTGGAGTGAGATCTTACCTCCAAAAGAAAAGGTTTTTTGGGCTGGAGAGATGGCGTAGCGGTTAAGCGCTTGCCTGTGAAGCCTAAGGACCCCGGTTCGAGGCTCGATTCCCCAGGTCCCACGTTAGCCAGATGCACAGGGGGTGCACGCGTCTGGAGTTCATTTGCAGTGGCTGGAGGCCCTGGCGCGCCCATCCTCTCTTTCTCTTTCTTTCTCTGTCTGTCACTCTCAAATAAATAAACAAAAAGTAACAAAAAATTTTTTTTAAGTTTTTTTTTTTCATTTATTTGCACATGTATGTGTACATGTATAGGCATGCCAGGGGTTCTTGCCCCTTCAAACAAACTCCAGAGGCATGTGTCACTTTGGGTCTGGCTTTATCTGGGTGCTAGGGAATTAAGCTAGAGCTGTCAGGTTTTTCAAGCAAGTACTTTTAACCTCTGAGTCATCTCCCTAGCCTTTCTGCCTTCTTTTTCAGCACTCAGCTCTCTATTATTTGTCTGCCTTCCCCACAAGGTTCTGTGAGGAAGCTCAAGTATTTGCTGAATTAATAAATGAACAGTTCCAAGACAAAAAGATATTACTGGTCCAAGAATTCCAACAAGTAGCTCTCATCAGGGCAGGAATCATAGTAACTGTGGTTTGCAAATAAGGAACTGAGGCTAATGCCTGGCATTCAGATGCCTGAGAGTCTGCAGAGTGTGCAGCTCTGAGGAAGGGATGGGAGGCTCATCTCACCTCTGATAGTCATGGTTCTAAGACCCTTCCTGAAGGTCTTGACTTCTAGTCCTTAATTCTTCACAGGCTAGTGAAGGAAGATAGGTGTCAGATACTCAGCACTGTCCAATGCATAACAGAGAAACAACAAGCATTTCTTTCTTTCTTTTTTTTTTTTTTAAAGGATCAAGTTATTTTTTTAATTTTTTAATTTTTTTATTTATTTATCTGAGAGCGACAGACACAGAGAGAAAGACAGGTAGAGGGAGAGAGAGAGAATGGGCGCGCCAGGGCTTCCAGCCTCTGCAAACAACCTCCAGATGCGTGCGCCCCCTTGTGCATCTGGCTAACGTGGGACCTGGGGAACCGAGCCTTGAACCGGGGTCCTTAGGCTTCACAGGCAAGCGCTTAACCGCTAAGCCATCTCTCCAGCCCTTGGTTTTTTTTTTTGAGGTAGGGTTTCACTCTAGCCCAGGATGACCTGGAATTTACTATGTAGTCTCAGGGTGGCCTTGAACTCACAGCGATCCTCCTACCTCTGCCTCCCAAGTGCTGGGATTAAAGGCGTGTGCCACCACACCTGGCTTATTCCTTTTTTTTAATAGGTAAGATTCATTTATATTATTATAGTCATTTTGATTTTGCAAGGTAGGGTCTCTAGCCCAGGCTGACCTGGAATTTACTAAGTAGTCTCAGGGTGGCCTTGAACTCACAGCGATCCTCCTGCCTCTGCCTCCCAGGAGCTAGGATTAAAGGTGTGTGCCACCGTCCCCAGCTTATATTTATAGAGAGAGAATGGACACACCAGGGCCTCTGGCCACTACAAAGGAACTCTAGATGCATGTACAACCATGTGCATGTGGGTTCTACGAAATCAATGCTGGGTCCTTAGGCTTCGCAGGCAAGGGCCTTCACTGATAAACCATCTCTCCAACTCAGCATTTCTTCTTATCTTTCTCAATGGGAAGCACAGGCCCAGAATAGGCCTCTAACTTGGGATGACCAGTCAGAAAAATGCTGGGTCTATACCCCAAAGGCTTCCCACATCAGGATTCATGTTTTTTATTTTTTATCTATTTATTTATTTTATTATTATTATTTTGTTTGTTTGGTTTTTTGAGGTAGGTTTCACTGTAGTCCAGGCTGACCTGGAATTCACTATGTAGTCTCAGGGTGGCTTTGAACTAATGGTGATCCTCCTACCTCTGCCTCCTGAGTGATGAGATTAAAGGCATGTGCCACCATGCCCAGCTCAGGATTCATGTTGTTTTTTTTTTTTTTAATATTTTTTGTTCATTTTTATTTATTTATTTGAGAAAGTGAGAAAGAGGCAGATAGACACAGAGAGAGAGAAAATGGGCGCCACCAGGGCCTCCAGCCACTGCAAATGAACTCTAGATGCATGCACCCCCTTTGTGCATGTGGCCAATGTGGGTCCTGGGGAATCGAGCCTCAAGCTGGGGTCCTTAGGCTTCACAGGCAAGTGCTTAACCACTAAGCCATCTCTCCAGCCCAGGATTCATGGTTTTTGTGACAGCACAACTTTCATGAAATGCTTGGCCAGGGCATGTTGGATTAAGGTTGTGGTTGAAGACTGTAGCCATGTTTTCTTGAAGAGTCAGGCAGGACCCTGAAGTGTTACCCAAGGAAGAGTGAGACTTTTCCTGGGGTGAGACTTCTCCCCTTGATTTTGTCAGTAACTAGGTCTTGCTCATTTGAGAATCTTCATTTGGCCTCCACTCCTCTCTGAGGGGCCAGAATAGGAGAGGGGTTCCTGCAGGGCAATAATTGTACATAGGTCAGCCAACTCCTCCTCACACCTTAGCATCTATATTTAACTGTTTTATTTTTTTAATTTTTATTTTTGTTTTTTTGAGGTAGGGTCTTACTCTAGCACAGGCTGATTTGGAATTCACTCTGTATTCTCAGGGTGGCCTTGAACTCATGGGGATCCTCCTACCTCTGCCTCCCAGCAAGTGCTGGGATTAAAGGCGTGTGCCACCACGCTCTGCTATATTTAACTGTTATTATTATTATTATTGTTTTCTGAGGTAACTGGTTGCCTGCCACAAGATCTTAACTTTGCTTCCTTAGGTATCCCCAGTACACTGCCTAAAATGCAGGAAATGATTGCTAATGGAACTAATAAATTACATTCCAGAAGTTATCCAGGGCTCAGTCTGTAATTAAGTGTAAATGTAGTATTGTTAGCATTTTCATAGGATCCTCACAAGCAGTCCTGGGCCTTGGAAGCCACACGTGAGGAAACTGAGGCTGGGGGCCGAAAAAGAGACTTGTTCAAGGCTATTCAGGGACAGCTCCAAGGCCTTCAAGATGCCTAGGCACTGAGTGATTGACAGAGGGGGCAATTGCCAGTCAGAAATTATTGGCCCAAATTATGAGGTGTGAAGAAGGAACCAATTAGAGCTTCCACACTGAATTTCCTGACGGGGTTAGCAGGACCCCTTAGGAGTAAAGGACTGATCCCTGTGGGACAAGGCCCTGCCTGAGTTTGTCGACCCAGCTCCTCTCCCGGCTGGGTTGGAGCTCAGAGAAAATGGCCAGTCAACTTTGCACCGGAGAATCCAGAGTACCTCGCTCTCCCATAGGAGGAGCCCCTCAGGCCACACAGCCTTCCGAATCCTGCCGGTTGCAGTACTTGCTCAAGTTGTGATAAGGGCTGTGAGCCTCCAGGAATGGATTGTGGGTCTTGAACTGCAAACATCCTGAACGGCTCGCTCGCGGGGGCCAGCCGCCGAGCGAAGGCCGTGGCAGGATGGCATTCAGCTAAGCCCAGCACTGATACCTCGGAGGGGAAAGTGAAAAAGTGGCCTTTCTCCCTCGTGGGGTCTCATCACCAGAGGGTCCCAGGAGTAAACACTCTACTCGGGGGCAATAACTATGCACATTTTACTAAGCCCCTGGAGGAATGATGGTCACGTGGCCCCCGAGGGCGGCGCCCTCAGCTTTGAAATGAACTCCAAAAGCCTAATCACTGAAGGCTTTCTGGAGGAGGCGGAATTTTTTTTTTTTTTTTTTTTTTATGGCGGTCCATTGTGGTTTTCTGTCCACGACAAGGATGAGTTTAGCGCACTAGGGATCGAGTCGCTCCTGAGGTGAGCTTCTTACTGGGGAGCAAGCCCCTGAAAGCGATGGAGTCCGGGCTGGGGAGGAGGAAGGGTCAAGATCCAGGTTGCGGGGGTGGGGTGGGGATGGAGTTGCGGGAACAGGGCTCGGCTTGGCTTCGCGATCTGCCCTTCTACAGTGTGTTTCTCCAACATGGACGCGCCATTGCTGCGCTAGGTCAGCGCTGCAGGCCCGGGTGCAGGCCGCGAGGCCCCCAGCTCTTGAGCCACACCAGCGTCCCTTGATCGAGAGCGATCCCCGCCCGCGCAGGCCGGCCGGGTCGGCCAGGCTTGCTCGCCCTCGCCGGTGCATACAGATCGGCGGGGGAGTGTGTGTGTGTTGGGGGTGGTGGTGGTGGGGATCCCGATGCCTGGGACCTCGGTGCGCGCTCGCTCGCTCGCTTGCGAGATTCCATCTGCCCGGTGCGCAGAGCTGCAGCGTCCGCGGTGCGAAGCGCTGCCCCTCCCGGCCCCGAGCGCAACGCAACGCACCGACACACGCCCGTTCTCCCCCCCCCCCACCTCCACCAGCCCTGCACCGCAACCTGGGGTCCCCCCTCGTGCCAGGCCCAGACCCGGGCACTGCACGCGGGAGGCGGTGCAGGGATTAGTGTTCCCCTCCCCCTCCAGAGCTCTCCTCGCCCCGCCCGAGGACCCTTGGGCCCCAAGGGTGTCCAGGAAGCCTTGTGTCGCCGGTGCACCCGGGGGATGTAGGGGGGGGGGCTTAGGAAACTCGTCCTTTTTTGGGGGGAGGGCGGGGTAGGGTGGGGTGGGAGAGTGTGTTTGGAGGGGAAGGCCGCACGGCTACTGGCCGAGGTATGGGCGCGCTGCTGTCAGGCTGGTCACCCGGCCGGGGTGCGGGGCGTTGAGGCTCAGCGCTAGGGTCGCACGGCCTCGTCCCTACGGCCCCGAGCCGGTAACCCGACCCGGCTCCCCGGAGCCGCTCACCCCGTACGGCCGGGCAGAGAGGGGGAGGGAAAGCGACGGGAGGAGGGGGTGGTGGGTGAGGGGCAGTGGGGGGAACCGCAGGGCCGTGTGTCCCCCCGCATCGCCCGGCCCCAGTGCCTCGCCGGGAGGGCCGGCTGCCCAAAGCTCTCGGGAGGAGTCAGCCCCCTCTGCCTGGCGGGCGTCGAGCCTGCGGCCGAAAGGGAGCCCTGGGGCTGCACGGGCTTGGCTCGGGGAGGCAGACCTGAGCTGCTGCCGCCCTGCCTGCCTGCCTGCCTGCCTCCATTTTGTTTCCTGTTCAGCTTTGGTCCGTGGTGGTTGGTTGGTAGTGGTGGTGATGGTGTGGGATTGGGGTGCGGCCAGGCAAAGTGGGGGGGGGTCCACCTGCGGCCACGCCTGCTCGGGGGTCCCGAGGCCTTGAAGATCACCCCCCCACACACACACTCATCCACAACCCAACCCGAATCCATTCCCCCCCCCTCACCCCAGGTGAGCCCTGCGGCACGAAGGGGGTTGCCTTGGCCTCGGGCTGTGCAACGTTGAGGGCAGGTGCCCAGTGGATGGGGAGCCCGGGCTGTAACCTAAGATGGAGGCCGTCACTGACGCGGGCCCGGGGAGCTTATTAGGACAAGGCCTCAGCCAGGCCAGGTACCGCCGGGGTTGGTGGCTGGGCGGGAGGTGGGGTGGGGTGGGTTCCACATGGGTTAAGAGTTTGTGTAGTAAGTGTGCAACTTAGGGGCTGGCGCAGCGCCCCGAGCTAGGTGAAGGGATTGGAATGCCACCCACGACGCCCGAAGGCCCTGACACTCCCCGGGGAGCGCGCGAGGCCCCTGGGGAGCCGCGTCTCAGATCAACCCCCACCCGTCCCCCCTCCACCCCTCCACCCCCCCACGCCCCGACCGGGACAACCCCGGCCAGGCCCGTAGGCCCCGGGCTGCGATCGGGCGTCCAGGGAGGAGGAGAAGGAAAGGGGAGGGAGGGAAAGGGGTGGCCGCGGCAGCTCGACTGATTGGGCAGCGCGCTCGCCAGGCCCGACTTCACCCGCCCTGAACCCCCGAATAGTGAGGCGCGGGAGCGCGCGCGGGGTGGTGGTGCTGGGGAGGGGAGGGGGGGGTTGACGGAGGGGGGTGCGCGCGCACCCCGGGCCTCCCTTCGCACGCGGGCCGGCGCGAGGCGCTCTCGGTCGCACGCGCCGCCGCGGGGGCGCGCGCTGTGGGGGTGTGAGTGAGGAGGAGGAGGAGGAGGAGGAGGAGGAGGTGGCGGCGGCGGCGGCGGCGACGACGACGACGACGACGACGGCGACGGCGGCGGCGACATAGGCCCGGGGCAGGTCGCGTTCGCTGCCTTCTCTCCCGAAGAGAAACGCGGGGGGAGGGGGGTGCAGCGAGCCGCTCCTCTCTGTCCTCCCCCCCCCCCCGGCTCCGCTCGCGCCCCGGTTGTAATGAGGGTCACTCCCTCCCCCCCAGCTGGCCCGGGAGGGGGCGCGGGGCACGGTAACTAGTGCGCAGGGGTGGGCGACGGGCGGGGGAGGGAGAGGAGGGAGGAAGGGAGGGAGAGGCGGCCAGGCCGGGAAGATGGTGGTGGTGGTGGTGGTGGTGGTGGTGGCCGTAAGGTGAGGGACTCGGTGGAGGGTCGCTTGTGCAGCGAGGCTGATGGCCGGTGGCGCCGTGGCCCCGGCCTTCCCCCCTCCCCCTCCTCCATCACTCCCAGCAGGGCTCAGGCCTAACCGATCGGGCGGGCGGACGGCCGCGAACTTCCTCCCCGCGCGGCCCGTGCAGCGCCTGCTGGCCAGCCCGGCCCGTCCACCCGCCCGCGCGCACCCTCGGCCTCTTGCTGTTCCCCCCCCACACCCCCTCATCAGGTAGCCGGCTGGCTGGAGGTGTGTGTGTGTGTGTGTATGTGTGTGTTAGGGGGAGGTGGGCAACGGGGGCGGATGCCCTCTCGCTGCAAACTTTGCTTGCTGCTCCGTGTGGAGGAGCGCGATCAGCATCGCCGAGAGACGCCGGCCGCCGCCGCCGCTTGCGAGCAGGAGGAGCGCGGCGCGGCCCGGCCAGGCGGCGTCGGCAGCGGCAGCAGCAGCAGCAGCAGCCATGTTTGTCAAGCTGTTAGCAGCTGCTGCTGCTGCTGCTGCTGCTGCCCTGACTCTTGTTTTGCCGACCACCCCGTTTTCTCTCCCTGGCCGCGTCCGGGTCTCTAGGCCCCGCACTCGCGGGGATCCCAGCAGGCCCTGCAAAGTCAGGAAGACCGAGCTCAGGGGCACACCCGCCTTGGGCCAACTCATTTGCGGCCTCTTGTGTGTGTGAGTGTGTGTATGTGTGTGCGTGTGCACAGCCACTGCAAAGGCTCCCGGCGGGCGGGCATAGGGTGCAGCGCTATTGTGACCGCTGCGCCCAGCTTGCTGAGGAGGAGGGGTACCTTTTTGTGCAGTTTCCAGAAGCTCCCCCTTCGAACCCTCACCAACCTCCTCCCTTTCTGGAGGTTTAGCCTCCCCCCCCCCCCCACCGGACTCTGGCCATGGGGAGGAAGAGGAGGATTTCTGTTTGGAGATTTGGGAATTTTGACTGGCAACGGGTTTTTTAATTTTAGTCCAGCCCAAGTGTCCGCCAGTCTGCAGTGCAGGGAAAAGGAACAGGCTGTTTCCATGTGGCGGACTTGCCCAGCTCCTCAGGGAAGATGTAGTTTGCCGAGGCTCACCCGAGGCCATTTTTCCCTTGTCAGCCTAGAGAACTTTTTCTGTCCTTGAAAGTGCAGCAGAAAGGCCACTAGGCCTTTAGAACTGGCTTCCATTTTGAAGAGAAGAATCAGATGGTTTATTAACTCAGAATAATTGCTGTGTTTTTGGATTCCAGGTTGATGCCAGCCCAGTATGGATCAGACCTGTGAACTATCTAGAAGAAATTGTCTGCTGTCTTTTTCTAATCCAGTGAATTTAGATGCCCCTGAAGACAACGACAGCCCTTTCGGTAATGGTCAATCCAATTTTTCTGAGCCACTTAATGGGTGTACTATGCAGTTATCGACTGCCAGTGGAACATCCCAAAATGCTTATGGACAAGATTCTCCATCTTGTTACATTCCACTGCGGAGACTACAGGATTTGGCCTCCATGATCAATGTAGAGTATTTAAGTGGGTCTGCTGATGGATCAGAATCCTTTCAAGACCCTGCAAAAAGTGATTCAAGAGCTCAGTCGCCAGTTCCTTGCACTTCCTTGAGTCCTGGTGGGCCAACAGCACTTGCTATGAAACAGGAACCCTCTTGTAATAACTCCCCTGAACTACAGTTAAAAGTAACAAAGACGATCAAGAATGGCTTTCTGCACTTTGAGAATTTTACTTGTGTGGACGATGCAGATGTAGATTCTGAAATGGACCCAGAACAGCCAGTCACAAAGGATGAGAGTATAGAGGAGATCTTTGAGAAAACTCAGACCAATGCCACCTGCAAATATGAGCCTAAATCAGAAAATGGTGTAGAAGTGGCCATGGGAAGTGAACAAGACAGCACACCAGAGAGTAGACATGGTGCAGTCAAACCGCCATTCTTGCCATTAGCTCCTCAAACTGAAACACAGAAAAATAAGCAAAGAAGTGAAGTGGACGGAAGCAATGAAAAACCAGTCCTTCTCCCAGCCCCCCTTTCACTAGGAGATACAAACACTACCGTAGAAGAGCAATTTAACTCAATAAATTTATCTTTTCAGGATGATCCAGACTCCAGTACCAGTACATTAGGAAACATGCTAGAATTACCTGGGACTTCATCGTCATCTACTTCACAGGAATTGCCATTTGTAAGCAGTTTTTGGTACAACTTAAACATATACTTGGATATATATATATATATATATCTGTATATATATACATATGTATATATATATATATGTATGTATATACAGGCCACTTAAAGGGAAACCTGAAATTACTTTTGGTTGCTTATCAGTTCATAACTGAAAGTCAAAGATGAGGTTTTAGAGGGAAATTTTACTTTGATTTTTAAACTTATCTCTGTTGTAGGTTAAATTTTTTTCCTCAAATAATGACTCCATTGAGGACTGGCCAATTGTTAAACTTTTTAGTGCCTTTGAGGTCAGGTTTACATTTTCAAGGTAAAGGTATACATCGGAATAGCTTTTAAGAAAATGAGAAGCTGTGACATACTGGTGTCACTACTGCAGATGAACCAGAATGTGAGTAACTTGGACTCTTCTATCCACATAAGCATGACCTGAGTGGTTTGTGCTGCAGGTGGAACATTTGGGCACAGACAAACTGGCTAAGATGAGGGAGCAAGCTTTCTTTTCTTAGCTGTCAGTCAACATTTAGGGTGATTTGTCTGAACTACTTGGAAAGGTTCAGCATCCTGTGCTTTTGATAAGTTGCTGCTATTAGGATAGGCTCCTTAATCTGGTTTTAAAACTTGAAGTGTGGAGCCCAGCGTGGTGGTGGTGCATGCCTTTAATATTAGCACAGAAGTAGAAGGATCACTAAGTTTGAGGTCAGCCTGCAACTACAGAGTCCCAGGTCACCCTGGGCTAGAGTGAGACTCTACCTCAAAAAAAAAAAAAAAAAATTGAAGTGTGTATGTATATGTGGCTGTGTATGCATGCATGCACATGTGTATAGAAAAAGAGAAATCTCATAAATTTTTCAGTGGTGCTAGGTATACTGTTAGAGGATGGTAGATAGTAAATGTTGTTTTTTTATCAGAACTTTATGCAGAATTGCTTGACTTCTAGGTGACTTATTCTCAGTTAATTTAGCCTCTGGTTCATCACTTCTGAAATTCAATCATTTGATTATTGAAAGATTGCTTTCTGCTTTATTTATTTCATTCTGGTTTTGTTTCTGTTTAAACCCTACTTTGTCAGAGTTACTGGTAATGTCATCAAAGACAATTAGCTTTTTGTTGGGGATTAACAAATGTCTGAAAGTACCGCAAAGATTTCATAAGAAAAAATTATACAGTATGTGATGATTGTTTAGAGTGCATTGAACATTTATTTTACCATACATCCTATTGATCTTTAACCATTGCAAAGAAAAGGAGGAGGGCTGGAGAGATGCTTGGTGGTTAAGCTGCTTGCCTTCAAAGCCTTAAGGACCCAGGTGCCATTTCCCCAGTACTCCTGTAAAGGCAGATGGTGGCCCATGCATCTGGAGTTTGCAGTGGCTAGGGGCCCTAGCATGCCCATTCTCTGTCTGCTTCTCTCTCTTTCTCAAATAAGCCAGTCTGGGCTAGATGAAGACCAACCCTACCTCAAAAAAAAAAAAAAAAATCACAAAAATGAGATGGGTGAATTGTTTTTATGCTGATTTATATCTTAGATATACTTTAATACTCTAGTATCTTTTTTCTTTCTTTTTTTTTTTTTTGTGTGAGGTAGGGTCTTGCTCTAGCCAGTGCTGACCTAGAATTTGCTTTGTAGTATTAGGTTGGCTTCCTAATACTACAAAGTGAACTGACAGTGATCCTCCTATCAGGCTCCCAAATACTGGGATTAAAGTCAGGTGCCACTATTAAAGGTGTGTACCACCATACCCAGCTCTAGTATCTTTATTAGAACTTTGCAGAATTTTTGACGTAGGTAGGTAATCAGTTGACTCAATTTTATCATTTGTAAAATTCAATAGTACTTGACTTTTTTTATTTTGTTTGTTTTTGTTTTTGTTTTTAGTGGTATCTCACTTTAGCTCAGGCTGACCTGGATTTCACTGTGTAGACTCAGGGTGGCCTCAAACTCACAGCAATCCTCCTACCTCTGCCTTCCCAGTGCTGGGATTAAAGGCATGTGCCACCATGCCTGGCCAAAAGTACTCAACTTCTGAAAGCTTGCTTTCAGTTTTATATATTTCATTCTGATTTTGATGGCAGTTAGAGGTTAAAAAAAATACTGTAGTGGTTATCTTGTTTATTTTGGTCCTATTATATATAAAGGTAGACAGGCTATTTTGGAAACCTACAAGAAGATCAAGCCTATATTTTTCCTGGGTTCATGCTGAAATATGTATGGTTTTGTCCCTTCATTTTTATTTATTTATTTATTTATTTATTTTTTGCTCTAGCCCAGGCTGACCTGGAATTCATTATGTAGTCTCAGGGTGGCATTGAACTCACAACGATTCTCTGCCTCCCAAGTACTGGGATTAAGAGTGTATATACCACCAGACTTGGCCCCATTTTATTTATTTATTTAAATATGTTATTTATTGAGCTGGGTGTGGTGGTGCATGCCTTTAATTCCAGCAATCTGGGAGACAGAGGTAGGAGGAGACAGAGGTAGGAGGATCGTCATGAGCTGAAGACTACATAGTGAATTCCAGGTCAGCCTGAGCTAGAGTGAGATGCTATCACAAGCCCCCCCCCCAAAAAAAAAAACTTATTGGGCATGCCAGGGTTTCCTAGCTACTGCAAACAAACTTCAGATGCATGTGCAACTTATCCATTACATGGGTACTGGGGAATCAAATCTGGGTCCTTAGGCTTTGCATGCAAGTGTATTAACTGCTAAGCCATCTCACCAGACCTATTTTATTTTATTTTGGTCTTTTGAGGTAGGGTCTCGATCTAGCTCAGGGTGAATTGGAATTCACTATGTAGACTCAGGGTGGCCTCAAATTCATGGTGATCCTCCCTACCTCTGCCTCCCAAGTGCTGGGATTAAAGGCGTGCGCCACCGATTCTGGCTAAATTTTTTTTATAAATGTATTTATTTATTTGGCAGAGAAAGAGAAAGAAAGAGGCAGATAGAAAGAAAGAATAAAAGCCGGGCGTGGTGGCACATGCCTTTAATCCCAGCACTCTAGAGGCAGAGATAGGAGGATCACCATGAATTCAAGGCCACCCTGAATCTACATAGTGAATTACAGGTCAGCCTGGGTAGAGTGAGATCCTACCTTGAAACCCCCCCACAAAAAAAAAAGAATGGGCGCTGTGCCACTGTAAACCCCGGACGCAGGCATCACCTTGTGCGTCTGGCTTACGTGGGTCCTGAGGAATTGAACTGTGGTCCTTAGGCTTCACAGGCAAATGCCTTAACCACTAAGCCATTTCCCCAGCCCTTACTTATTTTTAAAATATTTTTATTTTTATTTATTTGAGAAAGAAAGAGGAAGTTAGAGGGAGAGGAAGAGAGAGAGAATGGGCATTGCAAATGAACTCCAAATGCATGCACCACCTTGTGCATCTAGCTTTTGTGGGCCCGTTGGCTTTGCAGGCAAGTGCCTTAACTGCTAAGCCATCTATCCAGCCCTATTTTATTTATTTATTTATTTATTTATTTTTTGGTTTTTTGAGGTAGGGCCTCACTGTAGCTCAGTCTGACCTGGAATTAACTATATAATCTCAGAGTGCTGGGATTAAAGATGTACACCACCATGCTGGACTTATTTTATTTTATTTTTTATTTATTTATTTTTTTTAAAATATATATTTATTTGAGAGCGACAGACACAGAGAGAAAGACAGATAGAGGGGAGAGAGAGAGAATGGGCGCGCCAGGGCTTCCAGCCTCTGCAAACGAACTCCAGACGCGTGCGCCCCCTTGTGCATCTGGCTAACGTAGGACCTGGGGAACTGAGCCTCGAACCGGGGTCCTTAGGCTTCACAGGCAAGCGCTTAACCGCTAAGCCATCTCTCCAGCCTACTTATTTTATTTTTAAAATATTTTTACTTATTTATTTATTAGAGAGAGAGAGAAAATGGGCATGCCAGGGCCTCTAGCTACTACAAATGACGTCTAGATGCATACCCCACCTTGGGCATCTGGCTCTCATGGGACCTGGAGAATCGAACCTGGATAACTGCCAAGCCATCTCTCCAGCCCTTGTATTTATTTATTTATTTGATAGAAAAAGAGGGAGAATGGGCATGCCAGAGCCTCCAGTTATTGCAAACGAACTCCAGACACGTGTGCCCCCTTGTGCATCTGGCTAACGTGGGTTCTGGGGAATCGAACCTGAGTCCTTTGGCTTTGCAGGCAAACGCCTTAACCGCTAAGCCATCCAGCCCCTTATTATTTTTTTTTTCTTTTTGATGTAGGGTGTCACTAGCTCCGGCTGATCTGGAACTCTGTAGTTCCAGGGTGGCCTCAAACACAGCAATCCTCTTACCTCTACTTCCACCAAGTGCTGTGATTAAAGTTGTGGGCCACCACTTCTAGCATTATTTTTTTCTATTCTAAAAATTAATTGTGTGCATACATGTATATGTGTACCAGGGTGTCTTAGTGCTCTCTGCAAATGAATACCAGATTCTTGTGTCACTTTTTTGCATATGGCTTATGTTTTTGTGGGTGTTGGGAATTGAACCTAGGCTACAAGCTTTGCCAGCTAGTACCTTTAACCATTAAGCCATTCCCTAGCCCAAATGTGTAGTCAGGCTGGTCTCCAACTCCTCATCCTGCCTTTACCTCTTCAGCAATTTCCTACAGATGTGTGCCACCACAACTGGCTTGTTTGCTTCTTTTCAGGCAGGATCTCAGGCTAGTCCTGGAACTCTGTAGCCCCAGGCTGGCCTCAAACTCCCCGTAATCCTCCTACCTCAGTCTCCCCAGTGCTGGGATTAAGGGCATGCACTACCATGTCCAGCTTGACCTGTATTTTTTTTTTCGAGGTAGGGTCTCACTCTAGCCTAGTCTGACCTGGAATTCACTATGTAGTCTCAGGCTGGCCTTGAATTCACCGCAATCCTCCTGCCTCTGGTTTTTCAAGGTTGGTTCTCAATCTAGCTCAAGCTGACGTGGAATTTATTCTGTAATTCCAGGCTGGCCTTAAACTCACATTGATCTTCCTACCTCTGCCTCCCAAGTGTTGGGATTAAAGGCATGTGCCCCACGCTCTTAATAATTAAAAAAACCCATTTATTATTTATTTATTTGTTGGGGTTGGGGGAGAAAGAAGAGAAGCCAGGGCTTCTAATCACTGCAATTGAACTCTAGACACATGTGCCACCTTGTGCACCTGGGTTTCTGTGGGTGCTGGGGAACCAAACCTGGGACCTTACTTAGGCTTTGTAGGCAGGCACCTAAACGGCTGAGCCATCTTTCCAGCCCCATATTCAGTATTCTTTAATGTGTGTGTATGTGTGTGTATGTTTGAGAAAGGGGCAGAGAGAGAAAGAGCACATCACTCCACCCACTGCAAACAAATGCCAGATACATGTACCTCCTTGTGCATCTGGATTACGTGGGTCCTGGAGAATGGAACCAGGATCCTTTGGCTTTGCAAGCAAAGGCCTTAACCGCTAAGCCATGTATCCAGCCCCAGTTTGTTGTTGTTTTGTTTTTTTTTCGATTTTTTGAGGTAGGGTCTTGCTCTAGCACATGGTGACATAAGGTTGCACATGTGCCCAAGATGGTGCAGGCATCTGAGGTTCGATTATAGTGGCTGGGGCCCTGGTGTACCAATTACTCCCCACTTCACTCTCATTCTTCCTCTCACATTAAGAAAAAGGCCAGTTTGTTAGGCTTGCCTCAAAAATAAAAAAAATAATAAAAATAAAAAGACAGCCTGGTGTGGTGGCTCATTCTTTTAATCTCAGCCCTTCGGAGGAGGAGGTAGGAGAATTCTTGTGAGTTTGAGGCCAGCCTGGGACTATAGAATGAGTTGCAGATCAACCTGGCTTTGAGTAAGATCCTATCTTGAAAAAAAAACAACAAAATAAATAAAATTAAAAGAAAACCAACCAACTGCCAGGCATGGTGGTGTACACCTTTAATCCCAGCACTCAGTAGGCTATGAGGAAGGTCAGTGAGTTCGAGTCCAGCCTGAGACTACATAATGAATTCCAGGTCAGCCTGTGCTACAGTGAGACCTCAAAAACAAAACAAAACAAACAAAAACATCACCAAAAATATATATAGGTCAATTTCATGGCACTTGTGGCCATTTGGGATGAGTGTTGAATGCAGAATTAACTGAGTACTTACTTACTGGCTTTAGTGACTTCTGAGATTATGTGACTTGTTTACTTGGGTGGGGAATGACTCCTGATTTTTTTTTTTTCCGAGGTAGGGTCTCAGCTCAGGCTGACCTGGAATTCACTATGTAGTCTCAGGGTGGCCTCGAACTCTCCTGCCTTTGCCTCCTGTATTAAAGTATTTAAGGTGTGTGTCACCATGCCCAGGTGACTCCTGATTTTCTATGTAGGTAGATTTACAGCACTTGATTTTCCTATTCCTCATATTGCTTGCTTAGTACTGGTACAGTCAAATAATGAGTCCCAGAGATCCAGATCCAGGCCTTTGGTATTAATGTGATAGGAAGTAGGAGCTTGTGAATGATGTTTGGAAAGAAGTATGAGATTCATGTTGGAAGACTGGCTGGTGGAGACAGCAGACACTTGAAATAACAATTTTGAACTCAACTTGATCAAAGTCAGTACAAGAAAAAAAGGATTAGAGAGATGTCCTAAGGACCCATGTTTGACTCTCCAGATCCCACTAAGTCAGAAGCACAAAGGTGTGGCACGTGCAAGATTGCACATGCCCACTAGGTGGTGCAAGCATCTGGAGTTCAATTTAGTGGCTAAGGCCCCTGCGCATTCAATTCCTTCTGTCTCTAAAATAAATTGAAAAGAAAGATACTTTTTTTTTTTTTTCCTTTTTGGTAGGCCAAGCTGTTCTCAAACTGACTGTAGTTGAGAAGGGCCTTGAACGCTTGATCTCTCCTGCCTCTATCTCCCAAGTGCTGGTATTGGGCATGCAACACAATGCCTGGCCTCACTTAGGTATTGTTAAAAGAATTTGTACTATGGTATTCATTGAGTTTGGGGATCCTCAAAGTTATGCCTGCTCTAGGGTGATGTGATATAATGTATTATGATCTTTTAAGTTCTGTGCTGTGGATGTTTTTAATGGTTATGGGGCTATGGCCTCCAGCCACTGCAAACGAACTCTAGACGAAAGCGCCCTCTTGTCTATCTGGCTTATGTGGGTCCTGGGGAATCAAAACTGGATCCTTTGGCTTTGCAGGTAAGCGCCTTAACCACTAAGTCATCTCTCCAGCCTTTTTTTTTTTTTTTTTTGAAGGGAAGGTAGAAGCAGGTAGAAGAGAATGGGCATGCCAGATCTTCCAGCCACTGCAAATGAGCCTCACACTCATGTGCCACTCTGTGCATCTGGTTTTACATGGTACTGGGGAATTGAACTCCAGTTGTTAGGCTTTATCTGAGACAACTCTCCACCTCTCCAACTCTCTATTGTCATTTTGAGACAAGCCCAGGCTGGCTGTGGCAGCACTATGAAGCCTAGGCAGGGCTTGAACTCCTGAATGACCTGCTTTAGTTTCCCAGTAGCTGAGATTAGAGGTGTGCACTATGTACTTCCAGTGGTTTTTTTTTTTTTGTTGTTGTTTGTTTGTTTGTTTTTCAAGGTAGGGTCTCCCTGTAGTGCAGGCTTACCTGGAATTTACTATGTAGTCTCAGGGTAGCCTTGAACTCACAGTGATCTTCCTATGTTGGCCTCCCAAGTGCTGGGATTAAAGGGTTTTTTGTTTTTTTTTTAAGTTAGCATTTTTTTCTCAATTTGTATTAACAGTTTCCATGATTATAAAAATCACCCCATGGGATTGAGATGGGGAGGTACTATGATGGAGAATGGAATTTCAAAGGGGAAAGTGTCAGGGGAGAGGGAGGAAATTACCATGGGATTTTTTTTTTTTTTTTTTGAGAAAAAAAAGATTTATTTTGGCTTACAGATTCGAGGAGAAGCTCCATGATGGCAGGGAAAACAATGGCTTGAGCAGAGGGTGGACATAACCCTGTGGCTAACATAAGGTGGACAATAGCAACAGGAGTGTGTGCCGAACACTGGCAAGGGGACACTGGCTATAACACCCATAAGCCTGCCCCCAACAATACACTGCCTCCAAGAGGCATTAATTCCCAAATCTCCATCAGCTGGGAACCTAGTATTCAGAAAGTCCATGGGGGACACCTGAATCAAACCACCACATTCTGCTCCTTGCCTCCATAAACTGATAACCATTCATGATATAAAATCCAATGTATTCGGTCCAACTTTAAAAGTCCCCATATCTTTTTTTTTAATTAAAAATTTTTATTAACATTTTCCATGATTATAAAATATATCAACCATGGGATTTTTTTTATAATCATGGAAAATGTTAATAAAAATTTAAAAATTAAAAAAAATTTACCCCATGGTAATACCCTCCCTCCCCCACTTTCCCCTTTGAAATTCCATTCTCCATCATATCACCTCCCCATCTCAATCAGTCTCTCTTTTATTTTGATGTCATGATCTTTTCCTCCTCTTACGATGGCCTTGTGTAGGTAGTTTCAGGCACTATGAGGTCATGGATATCCAGGCCATTTTATGTCTGGAGGAGACATGTTGTAAGGAGTCCTACCTTTCCTTTGGCTACTTACATTCTTTCCGCCACCTATTCTGCATTAGACCCTGAGTCTTGGAAGGTGTGATTGAGGTGTTACTCAGTACTCCAGTCACTTCTTTCCAGCACTATGATACCTTCTGAGTTGTCCCAAGGTCACTGCCATCTGAAAAGAGAAGATTCTCTACCCAAAGTGAGAGTAGCATTAATTATAAGGGTTTGAATATCAAGAGAAATCCTTACTGGGCAGTTTAATAAGCATACTATGTACATTTATCCAGACATCAGCAGATATTATAGCCCTAGGGCTCATGACTACCCCTGTTTTAAGTTTTCAGTATCAGGGATGTATTTGTTTTTAAGTGTAGAGAGGGAGAGAGACAGACACACAGAATTGCCAGGGCTTCAGCCACTGCAACCAAACTCCAGACGCTTTTGCCACCTAGTGGCCATGTGCAACCTTGCACTTGCCTCAGTTCTGTGCATCTGGCTAACATGGGATCTATACAGTCTAACCTAGGTCCTTAGGCTTCGCAGGTAAGCGCCTCAACTGCTAAGGCATCTCTCTAGCCCTAGTGTTCTTTTATAAGTTAATTTACTTTTTTTTTTTTAATTTTTATTTATTTATTTGAGAGCGACAGACACAGAGAGAAAGACACATAGAGGGAGAGAGAGAATGGGCGCGCCAGGCCTCTGCAAACGAACTCCAGACACGTGCGCCCCCTTGTGCATCTGGCTAACGTGGGACCTGGGGAGCCAAGCCTCGAACCGGGGTCCTTAGGCTTCACAGGCAAGCGCTTAACCGCTAAGCCATCTCTCCAGCCCCCAATTTACTTTTTATTAACACCTTCCATGATTGTAAACAATATCCCATGGTAATGCCTCCCCCCCACTTTCCCCTTTGAAACTCCATTCTCCATCATATCCCTTCCCCCCTCAATCAGTCTCTCTTTTATTTTGACGTCATGATCTTTTACCTCTTATTATGATGGTCTTGTGTATTTAGTGTCAGGCCCTGTGGGGTCATGGATATCCAGACCATTGTGTGTCTGGAGGACCATGTTGTAAGGAGTCCTGCCCTTCCTTTGGCTCTACCATTCTTTCCACCACCTCTTCTGCAATGGAGCCTGAGCCTTGGAAGGTGTGATAGAGATATTTCAGTGCTGTGCACTCCACTGTCACTTCTGCTCAGCAACATGGTGCCTTCTGAGTCATCCTAAGGTCACTGCCATCTGAAAAGAGAAGGTTCTCTACCAAAAGTGAGAGTAGCATTAATATATGGGTATGAACATTAAGAGAAGTGCTTACTGGGCAGTTTGGTGAGCATAGTATATACATTTAGCCAGACAGTAGCAGACATTACACCCTTAGGGGTCATGACTACCCCTGTTGTAGATTTTTAGTATCAGGGATGGTTTCCTTCACATGGAGCCACCAGTCAAATTAGAGGGCAGTTGTTTTCCCTCATAACATACGTGCCACTATTGCACCTGTTGGCTCATTTGGCCTGGCTGACAAAACATAAGGTTTGCAGTGTCCACTGTTGAATATCTTCACTGGTGATTTTTCTCTCTCCCATTGAACTGCATGCAGAATGACATGCTGTAGCATTAAACCTGCATTGTAAGGGACATATACTAACTGAATGAAAAAAATGGTGTTAGATTCTATGTATACTGTAGTTCAGTCTGATATTGAACCCAAAGCAATAATGGTCCACTGTGTGCTGAGTTTATAGGCATGAACTAAGGTGCCCAGCTTTGAATGGTGCTATTGAAAAGTGTAAGTTGTACCAGGCATAGTGGCACATGCCTGTAATCCTGGCACTTGGGAGGCTGAGGTAGGAGGATCCCCATGAGTTTGAGGCTACCCTGAGACTACATAGTGAATTCGAGGTCAGCCTGGGCTAGAGCAAGAACCTACCTCGAAAAACCAAGAAAAAAAAGTATAATTTGAGAGAGGGAGTTAACTTTAGGTATAAAGATGATGAGAGGATTGAGCACTCTTCTAACAGATGGTAAATGGCCTTATTTGAACAAATATGGAGTATATCCATTTAGAAGGATACCCTTGTACATTCCTCATATTTTTCATTTATTTATTGATTTATTTACTCATTCATTCTGAGGTAAGGTCTCACTCTAACCCAGGCTAAACTGGAACTCACTCTGTAATTGTAGGCTGACCTCAAATTCACAGTGATCCTCCTACCTCTGCCTCGCTATTGCTGGGATTAAAGGCGTGCATCACCATGCCTGGCTGTTTGTTTATTTTTATTTTGGTGGTTTTGAGAATTGGACCCAGAGCATCATACATGCACCACAAAAACATCCTTGACCCCATTCTCTTTTTCCTGCCCATGTTAGGATTTTACTGTATGAGGCTGGCCTAGAACTGAGTTTTTTCTTGCCTTTAGCTCCTAAAAATTAAAAGGCTTGTGTCATGGTGCTCACTGTTAATATTTTTGCTGTTTTGTTTTTTTTTTTCCACAGTAGGGTCTCACAGTGATCCTGTTACCTGTGTCTCCCCAGTGCTGGGATTAAAGGTGTGCACCACCATGCCTAGCTTTGAAAAACTTATTAATTGGGGAAACTGGCTCATGCCTGTAATACCAGGATCTAGACTGAGGTAGGAGGATTGTTGAAAGTAAAAAGTCAGTTTGGGCTGTGGTGTGAGACTTTGTCTATTTTTTTTTCTTCAAGGTAAGTTCTCACTCTAACCCAGGTTGACCTGAAACTCACTAGGTAGTCTCTGACTGGTCCTGAACTCATATCAATCCTCCTAGGATTAAAGACATGTGCCACCATGTCCAGCTCCTGTGTCTTAAAGAAAAAAAAAGGGGGGGGGGTGCTAGAGAGATGTTTAGCGGTCAAGGTGCTTGTCTGCAAAGTGAAAGGACTCTGATTCAATTCCTCTGGACCAACATAAACCAGATGCACAAGGTGGTGCATGTGTCTGGAGTTCGTTTGCAGTGGCTAAAGGTCCTGTTATACCCATTCTCTTTCTCTCAAATAAAGTTAAAAGAAAAGAAAAAAATGAACATAAAGTAGATAATGTTGGCACATACCTATAATCCTACCACTGGGGAGGCTAGGGTAGGAGAGTCACAAGGCTCTGTTTCAAAAGATAAATAATAGCCGGGCTTGGTGGTGCATGCCTTTAATCCCAGCACTGAGGAGGCAGAGGTAGGAGGATCCTCTGAGTTCACTTTGCGGCTACCCTGAGGCTACCTGGAAAAACAAAAACAAAAACAAAAACAAAAACAAAAACAAAAACAAAAACAAAAACAAAAAAAAGCCAGGCATGGTGGTACACGCCTTTAATCCCAGCATTTGGAAGGCAGAGCTACATAGGAGGATTGCTGTGAGTTTGAGGTCAATTTCGGACTACAAAGTGAGTTTCAGGTCATCCTGTCTAGAGGGAGACCCTACCTAAAAGAAATAAAAATAAGAAACAGACAAACAAAAAAAGATAAAAATTAGGGCTAGGGAGATTGTTCAGTGACACTTCATGGCACTTGCTTGCAGAGTGATCCTGACCTAAGTTCTATTGCCAGACTGACCTGGAATTCACTATGTAACCTCAGGGTGGCCTTGAACTCATGGAGATCCTCCTACCTCAGTCTCCCAAGTGCTGGGATTAAAGTCATGTGCCACCACACCTGGCTGCGGTGGTGGTGGCTACTGCTGCTGCTGCTTCTCTCTCTTTTTAAGTATTATTTTTATTTATTTGAGAGAGAGAGAGGACAGGGAAAGAGGTAGATAGAGATTAGGCACTCAGGGCCTCCAGCCACTGCAAACGAACTCCAGATGCATGTGCCCCTTGTGCATCTGGCTTATGTGGGTCCTGGGGAGTTAAACCTGGGTCCTTTGGCTTGGCAGGCAAGCACGTAAGCCATCTCTCCAGTCATGGCCTTTTCCTTCCTTCCTTCCTTCCTTCCTTCCTTCCTTCCTTCCTTCCTTCCTTCCTTCCTTCCTTCCTTCCTTCCTTTCTTTTTTTCTGGTTTTCTGAGGTAGGGGCTCACTCTAGAATTCATTCTATATTCTCAGGGTGACCTCAAACTCATCTCCATCCTTCTACCTCTACCTGTGCTGGAATTAAAGGCATGTACCACCATGCCAAGCCCCACCTTTTTTTAGACTTTTGAGTGTGACTGTCATTAAAATTGCCTAGTCAGGACCTGAGTTTGTTGTTTTCCTGCCTCAGCCTCCTGAGTAGTTACAGGCCTGTGCCACTAGGTCTGGTGAAGTTTTACAGTTCTTTATATATAGTCTAGATATACATTTATTTTTTGAAGTAGGTTCTCACTCGAGCCCAGGCTAACCTGAACTCACTCTGTAGATCCATGATGGCCTCAAACTCACAGTGTTTCTTCTACCGCTGCCTCCAGAGTGCTGGGATCAAAAGCATGTGTTGCCATGACTGGCCTGCTTTTGATTCTTTAAAAAATATATATATATATATATTTTTGTTTCTTGAGGTAGGGTCTCACTCTAGCCCAGGCTGACCTGGAATTCAC
The DNA here is from genome assembly GCF_020740685.1 of Jaculus jaculus. Taxonomy (NCBI): domain Eukaryota; kingdom Metazoa; phylum Chordata; class Mammalia; order Rodentia; family Dipodidae; genus Jaculus; species Jaculus jaculus. The sequence goes on from NC_059107.1 coordinate 32,226,864, forward strand.
TATGGAGTCTCAGGGTAGCCTTGAATTCATGGCACTCCTCCTACCTCTGCCTCCCAAGTGCTGGGATGAAAGGCGTGTGCCACCACCCCTTAATTTTTTTTTCTTTTTATGGGGGTATGGAGAATATGGGTGGCAGTGCTTTTTGCCACTGGGAATGAACTCAATTCATGCGCCATGTGAATTTGGCTTTTTATGTTGTCACTGAGAAATTGAACCTGGACCAGCAGGCTTTGTAAGCAAGTGTCTTTTCTTTAACCACTGAACCATCTCCCCAGCCATTTGGTTTTGATTTTAGTTTTGTGTTTTTCTTTTTCTTTACTTATTTTTCTTTCTCTCTCTTGGTCTGCTTTTTTTTTTTTTTTTTTGCTGGTATATGTATGTTCTACATGTATATGAGTGGATGCATGTGTGTGTGAATGAGAACAGAGGCTAGAGGTTGACATGGGGTGTCTTCCTCGGCCTTTGTCTATTTGAGGCAGGGTCTTTTTGAACCTTGATCTGAATCTGACTGCTTTTGCTAGACTAGCTAGCGAGCAGACCCCACAAATTCCCATTTTTCTGTTTAGCACTGGGTTGAACTATCTCCCTAGCTCTCATATGTCTTCATTGTTTTAAAGACATACATTTTTGGGCTAGAGTGAGACCGTACCTCATAAAACCAAAAAAAAAATTTATTTGTAAGCAGAGAGAGAGCGAAAGAGAGAATGGACACACCAGGGCCTCCTGTCCCTACAAAGGAACTCCAGGTGTTTGCACCACTCCATGTATCTGGCCTGTGTGGGTACTGGAGAATGGAACCTGGGTAGTTAGACTTTGCAGGTAAGCAAAGGCGGTCTTATAGTAGTACAGGCTGACCTGGAAATCACTCCCTAGCCCAGGATGGCCATGTACTCACTGTGATCCTACTGCAGCTTTCTGAGGGCTGGGATCAAAGGTATATCCCACCACCCCTGGCTTTTGTTTTGTTTATTTTTCGGTTTGTGCCTAATGTTTGTGTGTGTGTGTGTGTGTGTGTGTGTGTCTGTCTGTCTGATTGAGCGTGGGTACATATGTGTCACAGTATGCATACGAAGTTCAGACAGTAACCTCTGTTTTACTTGCCCTAGGTTTTTGTGTCAGCTGCATTTGTAGGGTTGGTTGGCCAGTGGGCTTCCAGGAACTGTGCTGTCTCCTCTCCTCATCTCGCTACTGGGGCTGTGGGATTACAGATGGCAGCCATTGCATGTGACTTTACATAGGTTCTGTGGATCTGAACTGCGGTAGCCATGCTCATGCAGCAAGTACTTTATCCACTGAGTCACATCTGACTTTTAACTTTTTTTTGGTTTTTGGTTTTTGGAGGTAAGGTCTTGCTATAGCACAGGCTGACCTGGAATTCACTATAGTGAGGTGGCCTTGAACTCACAGCGATCCTTCTCCCACTGCCTGAGTACCACACCCAGCCAAAATATATTAATCTATTTACTTATTTCAGTGGGAGAGAGAGAGAAAGAGATGGATGGACGGATGAATACGTGGCGGGAAGAAAATGAGCGTACCAGGGCCTCCAGCCACTGCAAATGAATTCCAGACACATACACCACCTTGTGCATTTGGCTTACATGGGTACTGGGGAATTGAACCTCAGTCCTTAGGCTTTGCAGGCAAGTGCCTTAACTGCTAAGCCATCTCTCCCTCATCAGATTTTTCTTTTTCTTTATCTTTTTTTTGAGGTAGGATCTTGCTCTAGGCTGACCTGAAATTCAGTATGTAGTCTCAGGGTGGCCTTGAACTCACTACAAACTTCCTACCTCTGCCCCCACCCCCACCCCCAGTGCTGAGATTAAAGGTATGCACCACTACGCCCGGCCTCCTCATCAGATTTTTATGATTGCTGCTTCTGGGTGAAAATAATGGTCTTTGTTGTTGCTGTTAAATATTTTCTTCTACTTTGTAGAGAGAGAGAGAGAATGGGTGTGTCAGGGTTTCAGCCATGCAATCCAACTCCAGATGCTTGCGCCACTTAGTAGGCATGTGTGACCTTGCACTTGCCTCACATTTGTACATCAGGCTTACTTGGGATCTGGAGAGCCAAACATAGGTCCATGGGCATTTCAGGCAAGTGCCTTAAATGCTAAGCCATCTCTCCAGCCCTGAAAATATGGTCTTAAGACCTGAAGTTCTCTTCAGTGTTGAATGACCTATGTAAAATACCACTGTAGTATGTTTGAAATACCATCTCCCAGACTAGCCTCACACTCCTTATGTACCTAGGATGACTGAACCTCTGATCTTCCTGCCTCTACCTCCTCAGTGGTGGAATTACAGGTATCTACCACCATGATCAGTTTATGTAGTGCTGGGAATTCCAGCTGCAGGGATTTGTGGTACATACTAGGCAAGCACTCTGCAAACTGGCTACTCTCCCATCTCCCAGCATATCCTTTTTAATTTTTCTCTTCCTTGATGTATGGTCTCAACTCTAGCTCAGGCTGACATGTATATCTCTGTATAGTTCAAGACTGGCCTCACACCCACAGTGATCTTCCTACCTCTTCCCAAGTGCTAGGACTAAAGGCATGCTCCACCTCAGGTGGTTCCTCCTGAGTGTTCTATTTTATTTTTGTTTTTTTTTTTAACAGGTAATGTCTCTCTCTAGTCCAAGATGACCTGGAATTCACTATTTAGTCTCAGTCTGGCTTTGAACTCACAGCTATCCTCTTCCTCCAGAGTGCTGGGATTAAAGGAGTGTGTCATCAAGTTTGGCCAAAGTACAGTTTTATTTATTTATTTTTGAGGTAGGGTCTCGCTCTAGCCAAGGCCAAATACAGTTTTTTTTTTTTTAAATCCCTTCTCATTTTTTAAAGAGTACAGTTTTTCTTTAAATATTTATTTGAGAGAGAGAGAAACAGGCAGATAGAGAAAGTAAATGGGTGCGTCACGGCCTCGAAACTAACTCCAGACACATGCACCACCTTGTGCATTTGGCTTATGTGGGTACTGGAGAGTTAAACCTGAATCCTCAGACTTTGAAGGCAAGTGCCTTAACTGCTAAGTTAATCATTTCTCCAGCCCACACAAAGCCTAACCCTAAACTTTTTATTGACCACTTCTATAATTGTAAACAATAAACCATGATAATTTCCTCCTGTTCTCCACTTTCCCTTTCACAAATCCACTCTCCATCATATCTCCTCCCACTCTCAATGAGTCTCTCATTTATTTATTTATTTTTTTATCTATTTTTGGTTTTTCGAGGTAGGGTCTTGCTCTAGCTCAGGCTGACCTGGTATTCACTATGTAGTCTCAGGGTGGCCTCAAACTCATGGCGATTCTCCTACCTCTGCCTCCTAAGTGCTGGGATTAAAGGCGTGAGCCACCACTCCCAAAGGTCTCTATTTTATGTTGATGTCATCATATTTTCCTCCTAGTGTAGGTAGTGTCAGGTACTATGAGGATATCCAGGCCGTTTTGTGTGCGGAAGATTACATTGTAAGTTGTCCTTCCCTTCTTTGTCTCTTACATTCTTTTTATTTTTATTTATTTATTAATAATTATAATTATAATTATTATTGTTATTATTATTATTATTTGGGGTTTTTTTTAAATTTTTTATTTATTTATTTGAGAGCGACAGACACAGAGAGAAAGACAGATAGAGGGAGAGAGAGAGAATGGGCGCGCCAGGGCTTCCAGCCTTTGCAAACGAACTCCAGACGCGTGCGCCCCCTTGTGCATCTGGCTAACGTGGGACCTGGGGAACCGAGCCTCGAACCGGGGTCCGTAGGCTTCACAGGCAAGCGCTTAACCGCTAAGCCATCTCTCCAGCCCTTATTTGGGGTTTTGAGGTAAGGTCTCACACTAGTACAGACTGACCTGGAATTCACTATTTAGACTCAGGATGGCCTCGAACTCACAGGGATCCTCCTACGTTTGCCTCCCAAGTGCTGGGATTAAAAGTATGTGCCACCATGCCTGTCTTATTTTATTTTTTTATTTTTTGGCTTTTGGAGGTAGGGTCTCACTCTAGCTCAGGCTGACCTGGAATTCACTATGTAGTCTCAGGATAGTCTTGAACTCATGGTGATCCTCCTACCTCTGCCTCTCCAGTGCTGGGATTAAAGGCGTGTGTCACCATGCCCGGCTCCCTCTTATTTTTATTTTTTATTAGAGGAAGAGAGAAAGTGAGTGAGAATGGGCAGATATAAAAAGTAAATGTGCATCATGGCCTACAAACGAACTCCAGATGCATGCATCACAATGTGCATCTGGCTTATGTTGGACCTGGGTCCTTAGGCTTTGTAGGTAAGTGCCTTAACCACTAAGCCGTATCTCCAGGCCCCTCATTTTTTTTCTTTTTTCTTGAGGTAGGGTCTCACTGTAGCCCAGGCTGATCTGGAATTCACATTCACTATGTATATAGTCTCAGGATGGCCTCGAACTCATGATGATCCTCTTACCTCTGCCTCCCAAGTGCTGGGATTAAAGGCATGCGCCACCACATCCGGCTTCTTCCTTTCTTCCTGCCTGCCTGCCTGCCTGCCTTCCTTCCTTTCTTTCTTTCTTTCTTTCTTTTTTTTTTTTTTTTGCAGATTTTACAGATTTATTTTTTAAAAAACAAAAGGTTAAAAAAAGTCCTTCATTTCCAACCCTGCCTGGGGGTGTGGGTAAGGACTAGAAGAAGCTAAGAAGGGTACCCGCCCTCTTGGGAAGAGTCTGACTTAAACCAGAGTTGGTAGGGGAGGGCCCTCAACATTCCTGCCCTGCCTACTCCTCCAGTAGCTACTACTGCAGACAAGTGTTGGGTGCCTTTCTCTTGAGTTATAGGGTCTCACTGGACAACCCAGGGGTGGACAGACGAGCAGGCCACAGGGGGTTCAGCTTGGTGTGGTCTGGCCCCTGCAGAAGGCAGGTAGTTTCAGTGTGGGGAGGGCTTTGAAGAGGCTTGCCACCAGGAGAGGACTTCTAATCTCCATCTCTTTTTTTTTTTTTAATAATTTGTTTTTTAATTGAGAACTTCTATAATTGTCGTTAATAACCCATGGTAATTCCCACCTTCCCTCCACTTTCTCCTTTGAAACTCCACTCTCCATTATACCCCTTCCCCTTCTCAATCAGTCTCTCTTTTATTTTGATGTCATCAACTTTTTCTCCTATAATGATGGTCTCGGATACATAGTGTCAGGCACTGCGAGGTCACGTATGTCCAAGCCATTTTGTTTCTGGAGGAGCATGTTGTAAGGAGTGCTACTACTGCTGCTTTGGCTCGTACATTCTTTTTTTTTTTGTTTTTTTGTTTTTTTGAGGTAGGGTCTTGCTCTAGCTCAGGCTTACCTGGAATTCACTAATTCACTATGGAGTCTCAGGGTGGCCTCAAACTCATGGCAATCCTCCTACCTCTGCCTCCCAAGTACTGGGATTAAAGGCGTCCACCATGCCCGGCCTCTTTTTCTTAATATGGAACTCTTCGTGAATTTGCATGTCATCCTTGCCCAGGGGCCATGCTATTCTTCTCTGTACATTCCAACTTTAGTATATGTGCTGCCAAAGTGAGCACGGCTCTTACATTCTTAATGCCACCTCTTCTGCAGTGGGCCCTGAGCCTTGGAAGGTGTGATAGATAAAGTTCAGTGCTGAACACTCCTGTCACTTCTCAGCATTATGTTGCCTTTGGGTCAACCCAGTGGTCACCACCATCTGAAAAGAGAAGCTTCTCTAATCAGAAGTGAGGGTAGCATTAATGTATGGGTATGAACATTAAGTAAAGTGCTTACAGGGCAGTTTGGTGAGCATAATATATGCATTTAGCCAGATAAGGGCAGGCATTACATTCCTAATGCTCATGACTAACATCACAGCCTCTTTTTTTCTGTTTTTTGTTTTTTTGAGGTAGGGTCTCACACTGGTTCAGACTGACCTGGAATTCGCTATGTTGTCTCAGGGTGGCCTCGAACTCATAGGGATCCTCCTACCTCTGCCTCCCGAGTGCTGGGATGAAAGTTGTGCGCCACCACGCCCGGCTGTGTCACAGCCTTTTGATTAGGTTTTCAGTACTAGACCTGTATTCCCTCCTGAGAAGAGGGCCACCAGTCCAATTAATGAGTCGTTGGTTTCCTCCTGCCAGCACTGCATTATTTATTTATTTATTTATTTTTTTGTTTTTTGAGGTAGGGTCTCACTCTGGTCCAGGCTGAACTGCAATTCACTATATAATCTCAGGGTGGCCTCGAACTCATGGCAATTCTCCTACCTCTGTCTTCTGAGTGTTGGGATTAAAGGCGTGCACCATTATGCCCAAATTGCATTTTTCAGTTTTAATTAAGTTTATTTATTTCCTCGTGTGTGTGTGTGTGTTTTCCAGGATCTTTTGCTGCTCTAAGTGCATACTAGAACCTTAAGCCATAGTTTTTGTTCAGCCTATGTAGGTGGCTTAAGAATTAAAGCTAGAAGCTGGAGAGATGGTTTAGTGGTTAAGGTGCTTTCCTGCAAAGTCAAAGGACCTAGGTTCAATTCTCCAGGACCCATGTAAGCGAAATGCACAAGGGGGTGCATGCATCTGAAGTTTCTTTACAGTGACTAGAGGCCCTGGTGCGCTCATTCTCTCTCAGTCTCCTTATCTCTGCTTGCAAATAAATAAATATATATAAAAAATAATTAAAGCTAGACCATCAGAATGAGAAGCAAGCATCTGTAACCACTAAGTCATATTATTTTTTGTTTGGTTGGCTTATTCATTGTTTTCTTATTTTAATTATCGACAGCTTCTATAATTATAGACAATAAACAATGATAATTACTTCCCACCCCGCTTTCTCCTTCACAGCTTCACTCCCCATCATATCTCCTCTCAATCAGTTTCTCATTCTTACTTTGACTAACATCTGTGCCTCATAGGGAAGGAAAATAATAGAATTTAGTGCTGTTGGAATCCAGTCCACTTGGTATATACCCAGCTAGGTTAGTGTGAGGTCAGCTTCAGAATCGTTCCTCCTTTAGGATCATCAAGCCTAGTCCAATCAGATAGGAAACTGGAGGTAGGATCCTGGGCTGATTGGGATCGATGCACTCTAGCTGGCCTCAGACTCACAGAGATCCTACTATTCCCGCCTCCCGAGTGCTGGGATCAAAGGTGTGCACCACCACTTCTGGCCCACATGTTTCTTTCTTTTTTTTTTTTTTAATTTTTATTTATTTTTTTTGAGAGTGACAGACACAGAGAGAAAGAGAGAGGGAGAGAGAGAATGGGCGCGCCAGGGCTTCCAGCCTCTGCAAACGAACTCCAGACGCGTGCGCCCCCTTGTGCATCTGGCTAACGTGGGACCTGGAGAACCAAGCCTCGAACTGGGGTCCTTAGGCTTCACAGGCAAGCGCTTAACTGCTATGCCATCTCTCCAGCCCTCTTTTGTTATTTTTTAAAGGTTTTATTGGAGGCAAGTGTGGTGCAGGAGGCTGAAGTAGGAGGATCTACTTGAGCTCATAGCCAGCCTGGCACTTAGATAGGTCAATCTGGGGCTGGTATGAGACCCTTTCTCAAAAAAGTTATTTTTTCTTTTTTTTTTTTTTTTTGTTTTTCGAGGTAGGGTCTTACTCTGGTCCAGGCTGACCTGGAATTAACTCTGTCATCTCAGGGTGGCCTTGAACTCATGGCAATCCTCCTACCTCTGCCTCCCGAGTGCTGGGATTAAAGGCGTGCGCCACCATGCCCTGCTAAGTTATTTTTTCTTTCAAGGTATGGCTTCACTCTAGCCCAGGCTGAATTAAAATTAAAAGTTAGGGCTGGAGGGGTGGCCTAGTGGCATTTGCCTGCAAAACTAAAGGACCTAGGTTTGTTCCCCATGACTCACGTTAGCCAGATACCCAAAGGGGCCATGCATCTGGAGTTCATTTGCAGTGGATGGAGGCCCTGGGGCACCCATTCTCTGTGCCCCCCTCTTTTTTTCTCTGTCAAATAAATAAATAAATAAAAATAAAATATTAAAAGTTTCAGGGACTGGAGAGATGACTTAGTGTTAAGGCGCTTGCCTGTGAAGCCTAAGGACCTAGGTTTGATTACCCAGTACCCACGTGAGCCAGATACACAAGGTGGCATGCATCTGGAGTTTGCTTGCAATGGCTGGAGGCCCTAGTGTGCCCATTATATCTGCCTCTTTCTCTCTCTTCCTCAAATAAATAAATAATTATTTAAAGATCCAGGCATGGTGGTGCACGCCTTTAATACCAGTACTTGGGAGGCAGAGATAGGAGAATTGTTGTGAGTTTGAGGCCACCCTGAAACTACATAGGGAATTCTAGGTCAGCCCGAGCTACTAGAGTGAGACTCTACCTCAAAAAAACAAACAAATAAACAAAAAAAACCCTACAGAGTCAGGCGTGGTGGTGCACACCTTTAATCTCAGCATTCAGGAGTCTGAGGTAGGAGGATCACAATTACTTTGAGGCCATTTTGGAGTTAAGGAGTGAGTTCTAGTTCAGCCTGAGCTAGAGTGACACCCTACCATGAAAAAGCAAAAAAAGAGCCGGGCATGGTGGCACATGCCTTTAATCCCAGCACTCGGGAGGCAGAGGTAGGAGGATCACCGTGAGTTTGAGGCCACCCTGAAACTACACAGTGAATTCCAGGTCAGCCTTGACTAGGGTGAAACCCTACCTCAAAAAAAAAAAAAAAAAAAAAGATTTACTTGGAAACCATTTGTGTCATATTCTTTTTTGTTGTTATTGTTTGTTTTTGGATTTTTGAGGTAGGGTCTCACTTTTGTCCAGGCTGACCTGGAATTTACTATGTAGTCTCAGGTGTTCTTGAACTCAAGGCGATCCTTCTACCTTTGCCTCTGCTGGGATTAAAGGCGTGAACCACCACGCCCAGTGTTTAGTTATTATTGTTATTATTTTTAATTTATTTGCAAGCAGAGAGAGGGATAGAGGAGATAGAGAGAATAGGTGAGCCAGGGCCTTCAGTCACTGCAAACAAACTGCAGATGCAGATGCCCACTTTTGCATCTGGCTAACGTGGGTCCTGCGGAATCGAACCTGGGTCCTTTTGCTTTGCAGGCAAATGCCTTAACCACTAAGCCATTCATCCAATCCCTGGTGTTTATTTTTAATTATTTATTTTATTTTAGCAAAAAAAAAATTTTTTTTTTGAGGTAGGGTATCACTCTGCCCTAGGCTTACATGGAATTCATTATGTAGTCTTAGGGTGGCCTTGAACTTAGGGTGATACTTTTCTGCCTCTCGAGTGCTGAGATTAAAAGCATGTGCCACTACCCTGGCCTTAAAAAATAGTTTAAGCCAGGCTGGGCATGGTGGCGCATGCCTTTAATCCCAGCACTCGGGAGGCAGAGGTAGGAGGATCGCCGAGAGTTCAAGGCCACCCTCAGACTACATAGTGAATTCCAGGTGAGCCTGAGCCAGAGTGAGACCCTACCTCAAAAACCAAAAAAAAAAAAAAACCAAAAAAAAAAATAGTTTAAGCCAGGCATGGTGGTGTACACCTTTAATCCCAGCACTTGGGAGGCAGAGGTAGCAGGATCACCATGAGTTCGAGGCCCCATTGAGACTACAGGTAAGCCTGAGCTAGAGTGAGACCCTACCTTGGAAAACAAAACAAAACAAAATATATTATTTATTTATTTGAGAGGGGGGAGCAGATAGAGAGAATGGGCACACTAGGGCCTCTAGCCACTCCAGATAAACTCCAGACCCATGTAACACCTTGTGCATCTGGCCTTTCATGGTATTAGAACCTGGGTCCTTTGGCTTTGCTGGCTAGTCCTCAACACTCACATAAAATTGGACGTTAAGAGTTTCATGTGTTTGTAATTCCAATTTGCCTTACACAGGAATCAGAAGTAGAGTTAGAATAATCTGGAAGCTTTTTGGCCATTTAGACTTGCCCATACACATCAGCAAAATGAACGCTCTCAGAATGTCCTCATATCTTCACACATGTACCATGGTGCACGCACGTGTGTGTGTGTGTGCGTGCACACACATACATGCATATATAATAAAAATAAATTTAAAAGCTTGAATGTGACTTAGTTTTTTTAATGGCGAAATTGTGCTTTTACTCTTTGAGTTTTTACTTCTTCCCTCTAGGCTGCTCTTACAAAAGCTGAGTGAATTAAAGTTATATTTTACAGAGCCTGGAGAGATGGCTTGGCAGTTAAGTCGCTTTCCTGTGAAGCCTAAGGACCCATGTTCAACTTTTCAGATCTCAGGAGCCAGATGCACAAAGGTGAAGCAAGCACAATGTCGCACATGCCCACTAGGTGGTGCAAGTGTCCAGAGTTCAGTTGTAGTGGCTGAGGACCTGGAGTGCCAATTATCTCCCTCTCACTCTCTAAAAAAATTAATTTCAAAAGTTACAGTTTACAGGCAATTACAGTTAACTTCATTACAGAATTCCCATAGGAACAGGGGCTGGCATATATCTTAGTTGGTAGATTGCTTACCTACCAAGCAAGGAAATACATAGCAAAACATGCGACCTTAGAATATAAAAAGCAAACTCTTTTTTTACATGAGTCATCCCTTTCTTTCCCTGTATTCTTTCTGCTGGCAGAGTCAATGATTTGGAGCAATCCAGAGACCTCAGATACCTCCTAGGGATCTATCTGTCACTAAGACTATGAAATGGTGAAATTGTCTAGATAGCCAGTTTAATAACATTGATCATTTGAATCAGCTTTATGTGTATTTCCGAAGTACATACTACATTATATTATTCTATGCTAAAGAGTGTGTAATCTGCCTATTTTGTGTTAGTGCTAAGTAGGAATTTATTTCTTTTGGTATTGGAGATCACACTCAGGGCCTTGTATATATTAGGATCTTACTTTACTGCTGAGCCCACAGGAATCTTAAAAACGTTTTTTTCTGATTTTTCGAGGTAGGGTTTCACTCTAGCTCAGGCTGACCTGGAATTCACTATGTAGTCTCAGGGTGGCCTTGAACTCATGGTGATCCTCCTACCTCTGCTTCCTGAGTGCTTGGATTAAAGGCATGCGCCACCACACCCAGCTTAAAATATATATGTATATTTTTGTAAGAGAGAGCAAGAGAACAAGAATTGGCATGCTAGAGCCTCCAGCCACTGCAATCAAACTCCAGATGTGTGCATGCAAGTCCTTGTATGTCTGGCTTACTTGGGTTCTTGGGAATCTAACCTGGGTCCGTAGGCTTGGCAGGCAAACACCTTCAGTGCTAAGCCATCTCTCCAGACCTTAAAATATATATTTTTTTATTTACTAGCTAGGTGAGAGAGATACAGACAAAAACAGGTGTGTCAGGGCCTCCAGCCTCTACAAAGGACTTCAACCCTTACAAAGGAACTTTAGTTCTTACAAAAGAACTCAGGTTGTCTCAGACACTGGCAAGTACTCTTACCCACTGAGGTCATTTCCTTGCCCCAAATCACGTCATGTAAAAAACTTTGATTTATTTATTTATTTTAGAGAGAGGCAGACCTTGTGCATTTGGCTTACCTGGTTACTGAGGAATTGATCCCTGGATTCTTAGGTTTTGCAGGAAAGTGTCGTAATCACTAAGCCATCTCTCCAGCCCAAGATCATGTTTTTAAAAATCCATTCTAGTGTTGGAGGAATAGCTTAGCAGTTAAGGCATTTGCCTGCAAAGACAAAGGACCCAGGTTTGCCAGATGCACAAGGTGGCACATTTGTTCATTTGCACTGTTTGCTGGAGGCCATGGCGACTCCATTCTCTCCCTGTCTGTCTGTCTCTCTTCCCTCTGCCTCTGTCAAAGAAATAAATTAGAATATTTTTAAAAATCCATTCTTGGGCTAATGAGATGGTTCAGTTGACTTAAATCTGTTCTTCCATATCTCTTTATTCCCTATACATTTTTTGGGGGGTGTTCACGGTAGGGTCTCTGTAGCTCAGGCTGACCTGGAATTCAGTGTGTAATCTCAGGGTGGCCTCAAACTCACTGCAATCCTCCTGCCTCTGCCTCCCAAGTACTGGGATTAAATGTGTGCTCCACCATGCCTGGCACATTTTCTTTTTTATTTGGTTTATTTTATTTAGTTTATTTATTTGTGAAGATAGAGATAATGGGAATGTCAGGGCCTCTAGCCATTGCAAATGAATTCCAGATAAAGGCCCCACTTTGTGCATCCGGGTTTACCTGCATGCTAGTCCTTGCAGGCCAGCATCCTAGCCACTGATCCATCCCTCCACTCCTGCATTTTCTATTTTATCTAATTAGTTGTTAGGTGGTATTGATGTTGGTCATAGAGATCTTTTCTTTGTCTCCCAAGTGTTGGGAATAGAGACATGACCACGATGCCCAGTCCCCTCCCCCACCACAGGGGCTAGGGTATAGCTGTATTCCAGGTTTACCAGGAATTCAACATGTAGTCTCAGGCTCGCCTTGAAGTCAAAAGTCAGAGATTCTCTTACTTCAGCCTCCCTAGTGCTGGGATTAAAGGCATACACCACCATACCTGACCTGTTTCACATTTTTGTTTATTGTGGGAGGGGAAGAGAGAACATAAATGGGCATTCCAATGTCTCTTGCCCCCTCTTAGACCTTTCCAGATGCATTTGCTATTTTGTGAGTATCACTTTACATGCATACTCAGAATTGAACCAGGACCAGCAGTCTTTGTAAGGAAGCACTTTTACTCTGTCTACTTCGCCCCTATGATTATAAACTATTTTTTCTTTTGAGGTAGGGTCTCACTCTAGGCTGGGCTGACCTGGAAGTCACTATATAGTCTCAGGGTGGTTTTGAACTCAGCCATTCTTCTACCTCTGCCTCCTAAGTACTGGGATTAAAGGCATGTGTGCCACACCCAGCTACTTTTTTTTTTTAATATTTGAGAAAGAGGAAGCAGATAGAATGCAAATAAACTCCAGATGCATGTGCCACCTTGTGGATCTGGTTTATGCAGGTCCTGGGGTATTGAAGCTGAGTCCTGGCTTTGTAGATAAGTGCTTTTACTGCAAAGCCATCTTTTCAGCCCTACTTCTTTTTTTTTTTTTTTTAATTTTGTTGAGACAGGTCTTTACTCTGTATCCCACACTGGCCTCAGCCTCATGTATTATGATTATAGGTAATAACCACCATACCCTTAGCGATATACAAGATGGAAAGCTCAGGCCTGCGAAATAGAAAACTTTTTTCCTCTGAAGGTAGGAGATTTGTACTGTTTGTGTTTGGTTAAAGAGAATGACATTGTTTGGGAGCTGGGATGGAGGGAGTTAGATAACAGATCACTGTCTGTACTATTTTTGGAAAAAAGTTGCAGCCAGGTCCTCTGCCTTGAAAAATTCCAAAAGCCACTTTTATAATGGTATTTCTTGTTATTGCTATATTTTGTCTGCTGCCTCTTGTATATCTTAGGAAAAATTCTAGGTCATTAGCACTGATCAAAGTATAAGGCTGGACTGGATATTTGGCTTAGCAGATAAGGCACATGCCTGGAAAGCCTAAAGACCTAGGTTTGGTGTCCAGGTCTCATGTAAGCCAGATACAAATGGTTTCGCATATGTCTGGAGTTCGTTTTCAGTGGCTAGAGTTCCTGGTGTGGCCATGTGCTCTCGCTCTCGCTCTCTCTCTCTCTCTCTCTCTCTCTCTCTCTCTCCCTTCCTCCCTCTCTCTGTCTCAAATAAATTTTAAAAAAAGTATAATGCGATTTATAGCTTTTTCTTTCTTTTTTTCCTTCAAGGTAGGGTTTTGCTTTTGTCTAGGCTGACCTGGAATTCATTCTGTAGTCCCAGGCTGATCTGGAACTCACCCATAGTTGTCCTCTGCCTCCCGAGTTCTGTTATTAAAGGTGTATGTAATCTGAGAAAGAGAGAGGGAAGATTTAGTGGGAACCCCAGGGAGACTTGCCTTCTCAAATGAATTCCAGACTCATGCACCACATTGTGCATCTGACTTTACATGGGTAATGGGAAACTGAACCTGGGCCAACCCAGACTGGCACACTTTGCAAGCAAGTTCATCGAAGTCTGCGCCATCAGTTCAGCTATTTTCTAAGTTTGCAGGTCTTATGGTATTACAGATAGACCTTTAGAGATGGAAGGATGACAACTCTTGCTCAAGGAGGGAAGAGGGGGTTAAGTTCATTCAGAGTTTAAGATAACCGAGAAGAGGGGCTGGAGAGTTTGTTTAGTGGTCAAGGCCCTTGCCTGCAATGTGCAAGGACCCTGGTTCAGTTCTCCAATACCTGCATAAAGCTAGATGCACAAGGTGGCACATGCATCTGAAGTTTATTTAGAATTGCTAGAGGCTCTGTTGTGCCCATTCTTTCTCATCTACTTACGGTTTCTCAACTAAATAATTTTTTTTTGTTTTTATTTTTTTAAGGTAGGGTCTCACTGTAGCTCAGGCTGACCTGGAATTCACTCTGTAGTCTGAGGGTGGCCTCGAACTCTTGGTGATCCTCCTACCTCTGGCTACCGAGTGCTAGGATTAAGGGCATGTGCCACCACACCCGCCTAAATAAATATTTTGTTTTGTTTTTTGAGGTAGGGTCTCACTCTAGCCCAGGCTGACCTGAAATTCACTATGTAGTCACAAGGTGGCCTTAAACTCATAGCAATCCTTCTACCTCTGCCTCCTGAGTGCTGGGATTAAAGGTGTGCACCACTACACCTGGCTTAATAAATTAAAAAAAGAAAGAGAAGTGGAGGAGAGTAGAGTGCTGCCCATGAGAAGGCAGTGGTGTAGTAAAGCCCAGGATTTATTTTCCTTAATACCATTGTTGTCAGTAGAAATGTTTAAAAAAATTCATTGAGAAATAACTGTATAGAAGGCAGGTTTTATTAGGTAAGCTAAAGTGATTTATTTCTGTTTTATAATTAACATTGGGTGTGTTCTCATCTTGGTTTTTTTTTTGAAATATTTCCACATTTCTTTATTCTTTTTTATTTTTTGTTTATTTTTTAATATATTATTTGAGAACAACAGAGAGAGAGAATGGGCATGCCAGGGCTTCCAGCCACTGCAAATGAACTCCAGACGCTCCCCCCCATGCCAGGGTCTCTTGTGCATCTGGCTAACATGGATCCTGGGAAATTGAGGCTTGAACCAGGGTCCTTAGGCTTCACAGGCAAGCGCTTAACCACTAAGCCATCTCTCCAGCCCTCATCTTGTTTTTTTTTTATTTTTGTTTGTTTCTTTGATTTTTTTCAAGATAGGATCTTCCTCTAGCCCATGTAGACCTGAACTATGCACTATGTAGTCTCAGGCTGTCTTCGAACTCACAGCAGTCCTGCCTCAGCCTCCTGAGTGCTGGGATAAAAGGTGTATACCACCATGCCCAGATAATCTTGTAATCTTGTACTTTTATGCTTGGATAAAAGGTGTGTATCACCATGCCCAGATAACCTTTTTTTTTGGTTTTTCAAGGTAGGGTTTCACTCTGATCCAGGCTGACCTGGAATTAACTATGTAGTTTCAGGGTGGCCTTGAACTCTGCAATCCTCCTACTTCTCCCTCCCCGGGGCTGGGATTAAAGACGTGAGCCATGAGACGCCTGGCACCCAGATAATGCTGCATTAAAAAAAAAAAAATTATTTATTTATTTTTGAGGTAGGGTTTTACTCTAGCCCAGGCTGACCTGGAATTCACTATGTAGTCTCACGGCAGCCTCGAACTCTTGGCAATCTTCTTACCTCTGCCTCCCAAATGCTGGGAATTTAGGTGTGTGTTACCACACCCAGCATAACATAACATATATATATATATATATATATATATATTTTTTTTTTTTTTTTTCATTTTTAAGAGTGTGTGTGTGAGAGGGAAAGAGGGAGAGAATTGGCAGGCCAAGGCCTAAGCCACTAAACTTGAATTCCAGGTGCTTGCACTACCTAGTGTGTGTATTCAACCTTGCGCTTGCCTAACCTTTGTGCGTCAGGCTTACGTGGGACCTGGAGAGTTGAACATTGGTTCTCAGGCTTTGCAGGCAAGGGCCTTAACTGATGAGCCATCTCTGTAGCCCTAAAATATATATATTTTTTTGTTTTTGTTTTTGTTTTTTGAGGTAAGGTTTCACTCTAGCCCAGGCTGACCTGGAATTCACTATGGAGTCTCAGGGTGGCCTCGAACTCACAGCGATCCTCCTACCTCTGCCTCCCAAGTGCTGGGATTAAAGGCGTGCGCCACCACGCCCAGCCTAAAATATTTTTATTTGACAAGAGTGGCAGGAGGGAGAAAATGGGAATGCCAGGGTCTCTAGCCAGTGCAAACAAACTCCAGACATATGCACTACCTTGTGCATCTGGTTTTATGTAGGTATTGTGGAATTGAACCTCCGTCCTTGGGGTTTGTAGGCAAGACCTTTAACAACTTAGCCATCCCTACAGCCATAATCTTATATTTTTAAGGCAGTATCTTTTCAGATGTCTAATATGATGATAATACTGTTTCAGAAGGTTTTTGATTGTTACTGATATGTCATGTTTTGTTTGTCTAAACCAAAGTGTCAACCGAAGAAAAAGTCTACACCACTGAAATACGAAGTTGGAGATCTCATTTGGGCAAAATTCAAGAGACGCCCATGGTGGCCCTGCAGGATTTGCTCTGATCCGTTGATTAATACGCACTCAAAAATGAAAGGTAATAATGTGTGATAAAATACACTATGTTATTGTAAATTTGCAGTTGCTTTAATGTACCCCAGTTTTGATTGTTTATAGCAATAATTCATCTTTTCTTTTTTTTTTTTTTTCAAGTTAGGGTGGCAATCTAGCCCAGTCTAATCTGTAACTCACTCTGTAGTCCCAGGCTGGTCTCAAACTCACAGTAATCCTCCTACCTCTGCTTCTCACCTGTTGGGATTAAAGGCGTGTACCTCCATACCTGCCCAATGTTTGTTTATTTGTTTCAAGTAGGGTCTTGCTCTGGCCCAAGCTCACCTGGATTTCACTATGTAGTCTCAGGGTGGCCTCAAACTCACAGGGATCCTCCTACCTCTGCCTCCCTAGTGCTGGGGTTCAATGTGTGTGTTATGCCTGGCTACCACTTGTACATATATATATATTTTTTTTTTTTTTTCAATTTTTTTTTTGAGGTAGGGTCTCACTCTAGGTCAGGCTGACCTGGAATTCACTATGTACTCTCAGGGTGGCTGGCCTCAAACTCATGGTGGTCCTCCTACCTCTGCCTCCCATGTGCTGGGGTTAAAGGCATGTGCCACCACACCTGGCACCACCATTTGTGTTTTGATTTTATCATCCTTCCCTCCTATTATGAATTCAGGTCTTGTAGCGCCAGGCACTGTGAGTTCATTAATATCAAGTCCATTTTGTGACTGGAAGATTGCATTGTAAGCAAGTCTACCCTTCCTTTGGCTTTTACATTGTTTCTGCCAGCTCTTCTGCAGTGGACGCTGAGCCTTGGATAGACTGATAGATGTTTCAGAGCCGAACACTCCACTGTCACTTCTTAGCACTATTGTGACTTGAGCCTCCCTAGTGGTCAAGCCCTCTGAAATGAGAAGCTGCTGTAACTGATAGTGGCTGTAGCATTACTATATGTGTATAAATATTAGAAAAAGTTCTTAGAGGGCATTTTTGTGGGCATAATAAATGCATTTAGCCAGATAACAGCAGGTGTTACTCCCAGCCATAGGCTTTTGACTAGATTTTCAGTACTAACTATATATTTCCTTCTGTGGAGATGGTGTCTTGTCCAATTAGAGAGTGAGTAGTTGGTCTCCTTCATAACACACTTGGAAGTTGGGGCCTGGCTGGCCAAACTTAAGGCTTGCAGGGCCCCTCCACTGTTGAAGACACGGTTCTGCCTTGTAGCCCTGGCTATTCTGGAACTTGTGTTATGGATCAACTGTGCTCTTCCCCGCTTTTAGTACTTTGGAAGATATGTGTTATTTAATTTCTTTATTTTAAAATATTTTTATTGATATATACAAGCAGAGAGAAAGAGAGAATGAGTGTGCCATAGTCTCCTGCCCCTGCTGTTGAACTGAAGGTATTAAATGCTTTGTGCATCTAACTTTCTGCTGGTACTAGGGAACTGAACCGGGAAGGCAGGCTTTAACACTGTCCTATCTTCCCAGCCCGGAAGATTGTATTGTTTATTTGCTTATTTATTTGATTTTGGTTTTTGGAGGTAGGGTCTCACTCTAGCTCAGGCTGACCTGGGATTCACTTTATAATCTCAGAGTGGCCTCAAACTCACAGCAATCCTCTTACCTCTGCCTCCCAAGCTCTGGGATTAAAGGCATTTTTTTTTTTTTTTTGGTGTGTGTGGGGGGGGGGCGGGTAGGTAGGGTCTCACTCTAGCCCAAGCTGACCTGTAATTCACAATATAGTCTCAGGGTTGCCTCGAACTCATGGCCATCCTCCTACCTCTGCCTCCCAAGTGCTGGGATTAAAGGTGTGTGCCACTACTCCTGGTTTGGTTTTTTCCAACTATTATATAATGCAAGACATTAAAGGTGTGCACCACCATGCCCAGCTATAGGTTGTATTATTTTATTTTATTTTATTTATTTTTTTAAAATATTTATTTATTTATTTATTTATTTGAGAGTGACAGACACAGAGAGAAAGACAGATAGAGGGGAAGAGAGAGAATGGGCGCGCCAGGGCTTCCAGCCTCTGCAAACGAACTCCAGATGCATGTGCCCCCTTGTGCATCTGGCTAACGTGGGACCTGGAGAACTGAGCCTCGAACCTGGGTCCTTAGGCTTCACAGGCAAGCACTTAACCACTAAGCCATCTCTCCAGCCCGGTTGTATTATTTTAATGCTGGGGAATGAACTCATAGTATAGAACATGTACTAAAACACTCAGAGTTATACCTTCAACTCTTATTTTGAATATTGAGATCCTTAAAAATATCTTTATATAGTTCATTTAGAGGTAGAGTCTTTTTAAAATATTTTTTGTTTTAATTTTTATTTATTTATTTGAGAGTGACAGAGAGAGAAAGAGGGAGAAAAAGAGAGTGAGAGAGAGGAGGGAGAAAGAGAATGGGCGGTCCAGCCACTACAACGAATTACTCCAGACGTGTGCTCCCCCTTGTGCATTTGGCTAATGTGGGTCCTGGGAAATTGAGCCTCGAACCGGGGTCCTTAGGTTTCACAGGCAAGCGCTTAACCGCTTAGCCATCTCTCCAGCCTTAGAGGTAGAGTCTTGTTGCTAACCCACACTGACTTGGAATTCACTATGTAATCCTAGGGTGGCCCTGAATTCAAAACCATCATTCTACCTCTGTCTCCTGAGTGCTGGGATAAGCAATGGCTTTCAACTTCATTCTTTTTTTTTTTTTGTTTGTTTGTTTAAATTCATGTGCCACTATACCCCGCTTAAAATACACAGTTTATAACCTACCAATTTCACATGTAGAACAGTACAGAAATTTATACAAGTATGCAGAATTACAGGGTTGGAGAGATGGCTTAGCAGTTAAGGCTCTTGCCTGCAAAGCCAAAGGATCTAGGTTCCATTCCCCAGTACCCACATCAAACCAGATAGATGTACAAGTTGGTGCATACGTCTAGAGTTTATTTGCAGTGGCTAGAGGCCCTGGCATGCCCATGTTCTCTCTCTCTCTGTCTGCCTCCCTCTCTTTCTCTCTTAAGTAAATATGAAAAAGATACATTACCAGTCATGGTGGTGCACACCTTATTCATACCACTTGGGATGCAGAGGTAGGAGGATCACCATGAGTTCGAGGCCCCCCTGAGACTATAGAGTGTTTTCTAGGTTGGTCTGGGCTAGAGTGCCTGAGACCTTTCTTGAGAAAACAAAAACCATCCAGGTAGTAACTGGAGATAGAGCTCAGTAGTGCAGTTGCTGGCTTTATATCCTTGGCTCTTGTTTGACCATTTTTAGCTTTACTTTCGATTCTATCCTCATACCTTATCTTCTATGAGCTGTTTGTACATTTAAATTCTAGGAATAGAAAATCCTTCTTTTTGTCCTTCCGTGTATGAATTTTGGTATCTTACTAATGATCTTTATTTTCTATTTAATTTTTTTGAGGAGGTAGTACCTCCCAAGTGCTGGGATTAAAGGCAGTAACCACCATGTCAGGCCCTAATGGTAGGTTTGTTTTTTTTTTCCCCCAAGGTAGGGTCTCACTCTAGCCCAGGCTGATGCAGAATTCACTATGTCATCTCAGGGTGGCCTCAAACTCATGGTGATCCTCCTACTTCTGCCTCCCAGGTGCTGGGATTAGAGGCGGGCGTGAGCCCCCCCACCCTTTTTTTGCATGCTAATTAGGCCCATGCTATTTGTCAAACATCATTTTTTTTGAATACTTATTTTATTATTATTAATTAAACATTTATATCACAAGCTGTCTAATTTTTTTTTTTTTTTTTTTTTTTTGCTTCTTGGATAAGGTGAAATTTGGCACTGGCATGAATATCCACACCATGGATATTTTAACTTATGTACTAGTGGTTTGGTTTTCAAGGTCTCAGGCTAAGAAATAGCCATTAGTCCTCCTTGTGGATAAAAATCCTATAAATCATTAGCTGGTGGATTTACAGAGTAATTGAACCTGTATCTCAAAGATAAAAGATGTGTTTTAAAAATATGTGTGTATATTCTGGGTAAGATGGCGGTGCCAAAACATGCTAAAACAACCTTGGGGGTAATAAACAGAAAAACAACAAAATACACTCTTCTACTAAAAAGTGAAGGCACATAAGGAATTATCAACCTCAGCAGAGAAGCAGGAGGGACCTAGAGCTTCTAGCAAGCAGCCAGAATCAGCTCTCACTGTAGCGCCAGTAACACTGGTCTGCATATCCATCTGGCCCCACACAGAGCCACAGGGGCAGAATCCAGGTGAAAGGATTCTCTCTACTCACATCAGCCTCCTCATAAAGTCAAGGGTCCTTAGGCTTCACAGGCAAGCACTTAACCGCTAAGCCATCTCTTCAGCCCAGGACTTTTGTCATTGCATATGAACTCCAGATGCATGCACCACCTTGTGTATCTGCCTTTATTTGGGTCCTGTAGAATTGAAATTAAGTCCATTGGCTTAGCCAGCAAGCACTATAACTGCTAAACCATCTCTCTAGCCCTTATATTTTTATTTATTTGCAAGTAGAGAGAGAGGAAATGGGCACACCATGGCCTCCTACCACTGCAAAGGAAATCAGATGCATGTCCCACACTTTTTTTAAAAAATTTGTTTATTTGAGAGAGAGAGTGAGAAAGAGAATGGATATACCAGGGCCTCTAGCCATTGCAAACGAACTCCAGATCCAGATTTGTTTTGTTTTTGTTTTTTCGAGATAGAATCCTCAGGTTGATTAGTAATTTGCTATATAGTCCTGGGCTGATCTCACTCACAGTGATCCTCCTATACCTCTGCCTCCTGACTATTTTGTGTCTTAAAAAAGAGCATTTATGCTGGGCGTGGTGGCGCACACCTTTAATCCCAGCACTCGGAGTCCGTGAGTTTGGGGCCACCCTGACACTACATAGTTAATTCCATGTCGGCCTGGACCAGAGTGAGGCCCTACCTCGAAAAACAACAACAACAAAAGAGCATTTGTGAGCAGAAAGAGAGTGTGTGTGCACGCACACAAATATATATGTCCACGTCAGGGCTTCTTGCTGCTGCAAATAAACTCCAGACACTTAATCTTTGTAGTCTTCCTGATAATGTTTATCATTCTGGTCAGTCTAAAGTATTCCTTCAATTTTTTTCTGTAGAACTCACTTAGTTGTCATAAATCTTTAATATTTTATTCATTGAACCCCTGGCTTTCAGGGAAGCGCCTTAACCTCAAGCCATCTCTCCATCCCTGCTCAAAGTTCTTTCAGCTTATAATTTTCATAAAAAGTTTTTCTCCCTCAATTAAAAATTGATAGCTTTATTGGGTATAGTAGTCTTCTTTGGTCTTTGAGGTCTTGAAATACATCAATCTAATCCTTTCTGGCCTTTAAAGTTTCATGGAAAAAGCTGTTGTTATGATGGGCCTGTCTGTATATTTGACTTGTTTCTCTCACAGGTTTCAGTCCTCATTCTTTGTTTTATTTATTATTATTATTATTATTATTTTTTTTTCTTCAAGGTAGGGTTTCACTCTAACCCAGGCTGACCTGGAATTCATTATGTAGTCTCAGGGTGACCTTGAACTCACTGTGATCCTCCTACCTCTGCCTCCCAAGTTGCTGGGATTAAAGGAATGTGCCCCACTACTCCTGGCTTGGTTGTTTTAACTATTATATAATGCAAGACATTTCTTTTCTGACCCTTGTCTGTTTGGTCTTCTATATTGTCCTCTACAATTATAAGTATCTCCTTTCCTAGATTTTCTGCAGTATTGCATTAAAAATATGTTCTTACTCAGCTGGCATGGGCTTCTATGCCCACCATTCATTGCTTTGCTCTTTCATGGCTTTCTATACTTTATTTATTTGCATACAGAAAAAAAGAGAAAAATAAATAAATATGATCGTGCCAGAGGGTTTGTTTTTGTTTGTTTGTTTTTTGTTTTTTGAGGTAGGGTTTCACTCTAGCCCAGGCTGAACTAGAATGCACAATGTAGTCTCAGGGCAGCCTTGAGCTCATAGCAATCCTCCTACCTCTGCCTCCGGAGTGCTGGGATTAAAGGTGTGCACCGCCATGCCCAGAATGACAGAGTTTCTTTATATAACAAACAAATTTCAGAAGTATGTGTCACTTTTTGCATCTGAGTTTGTGTGGGTATTGAGTGACCAAACCTTTGTTATCAGGCTGTGCTATCAAGCACCATACATAGTTCCTTTTCAAGGTAAGGTTTCACTTTACCTAGCTCAATCTAGCCTTGAACTCACAGCAATCCTCGTATGTCTGTCTTTCCAGTGCTGGGATTAAACACATGTGCCACCATGCCCAGCTCAGTTTTTTTTTTTTAATGTATTTTTTATTTTTATTATTTTAGAGAGTATGAGAGAGAGAATTGGCATGCCAGGGCCTCAGCCACTGTTATTGACCTTGAGATGCTTGCACCACCTAGTGTGCATGCATGACCTTGCATTTGCCTCACCTTTGTGTGCCTGGTGGGATTTGGAGTCAAACATTGGTCCTTAGGCTTTGTAGACAAGCATCTTAACTGCTAAGCCATCTCTCCAGCCCTTTAAAAAAAAAATATATGCTTATATTCATATATGTACATTTTTTTTTTCTGGTTGGGCCTGGAAGTCCTACCTCTGCCTTTCAAGTGCTGGGATTAAAGGTGTGTGCCCACACCTGGCTGATTTATTTATGAGAGAGAGAAAGAATGGATGCACCAAGGCCTCTAGCCATTGCAAACGAATTCCAAATGCATGCACCACCTTGTGCATCTGGCTCATGTGGGTACTGAATAATTGAATCTGGCTCCTCAGGCTCCACAAGCTAGCACTTTAATCACTAAGTCATCTCTCCATCACCCCCTCCCCCCAATTTTTTGTTGGTTGGTTGGTTTGTTAAGATAGGGTTTCACTGTAGTTCAAGATGACCTGGAATTCACTATGTAGTTTCAGTGTGGCCTTGAACTCACGACAATCCTCCTAGCTTTACCTCCCGAGTGATCAGCCTACCCCTGCCTCCTGAGTGTTGGGATTAAAGTCATGTGCCACCATGCCCAGCTATGCCCACCCCCCTTTTTTAAATTGATCTTAAAGCTTAATTTTATTTTTGCTTTTTTTTTTTTTGTTTGTTTATATTTAAGGTAGGGTTTCACTCTAGCCCAGGCTGACCTGAAATTTACTGTGGAGTCTCAGGGTGGCCTTGAACTCACAGTGATCCTCCCACCTCTGTCTCCCCAGTGCTAGGATTAAAGGTGTGCACCACCACGCCTGGCAAAGCTTGATTTTATTTTTATTTATTTATTTAAATTTTTTTATTTTTTGGCTTTTCAAGGTAGGGTCTCATTCTGGCCCAAGCTAACCTGGAATTCACTATGGAGTCTCAGGGTGGCCTCAACTCATGACAATCGTCCTAGCTCTACCTCCTGAGTGCTGGCATAAAGCCACCATGCCAGGCTTTATTTATTTATTTAACAGAGAAAGAGGGAGAGAGAGAGAGAAAATGGGTGCACTAGGGCCTCCAGCCACTGCAAATGAACTCTAAACACATGTGCCCCCTTGTGCATCTGTCTAACATGGGTCCTGGGGAATCAAACCTGAGTCTTTTGGCTTTGCAGGCAGAGGCCTTAACTGCTAAACCATCTCCCCAGTCCACCCTCCTCCCCCGTTTTTTTTTTTTTTATTTGAGAGCGACAGACACAGAGAGAAAGACAGATAGAGGGAGAGAGAGAGAGTGGGTGAGCCAGGGCTTCCAGCCTCTGCAAACGAACTCCAGACCGCGTGCGCTCCCTTGTGCATCTGGCTAACGTGGGACCTGGGGAAACTTGCCTCGAACCGGGGTCCTTAGGCTTCATAGGCAAGCGCTTAACTGCTAAGCCATCTCTCCAGCCCACCTCCCCCGTTTTTTGAGTTGGGGTCTTGCCCAAGTTAGGCTGACCTGGGATTCACTATGCTGTTTCAGGGTGGCTTCGAAATCACAGCGCTTCAACCTTGGCCACCCCTGTGCTGGGATTAAAGGTGTCCATTTGACCACACCCCGGCACATTCCTTTTTGCTTTGGGGTGGGGGGCAAGGTAGGGTTCACTCTAGCCCTGGCTGGCCTGGAATTTACTATGTAGTCCCATGGTGGCCTTGAACTCTCAGTGATCCTCCTATTTTTGCCTCCCTAAAGGTGTGCCCTACCACGCCTTGCATTCCTTTATTCTTTCATTTATTTATTTATTTTCTGTAAAACCCAATGTGTGACCTGAGTTTGGATCATTCTGTTTCCTTTAGAGCAGGTCATTTGTGGTTGTGAGGAATCTGTGCAAAGCATGTAGCATATTGGATTTATGTATCTGTTGTGTAAATGTTAATGTACTGTATAACTTCACTGTTGTAATATTTCTTCCCCCACATATTTTTTTTTTTAATTTTTTTTTGTTCATTTTTTATTTATTTATTTGAGAGCGACAGACACAGAGAGAAAGACAGATAGAGGGAGAGAGAGAGAATGGGCGCGCCAGGGCCTCCAGCCACTGCAAACGAACTCCAGACGCGTGCGCCCGCTTGTGCATCTGGCTAACGTGGGACCTGGGGAACGGAGCCTCGAACTGGGGTCCTTAGGCTTCACAGGCAAGCGCTTAACCGCTAAGCCATCTCTCCAGCCCTTCCCCCACATATTTTATGTGTCTTTTCTAAGCTGTAGTAGAATTGTGATAGGGTCTTCGTGATAGCCCACCTTTGCCTTGGATTTCATGTCTAACAAAATTACCTTAAACTCCTGATCCTCCTCCCTCCACCTAAAATAAGATTTTCTATATCCCAGGCTGACCTCAAACTCTGCATCCTCCTCCTTTATCCTTAGGGTTTGGATGACCAGCATGTGCCTTCATAACTGGCTACCATAATGTATGTTAGTTTGTCTGTTTAATTCTTTCTTATTTTCTTTCCTCTCCTTCCCGTTCCCTACCTCCCTTTCTTCTTTGATGTTTTGTGTTGTTTCTGATGCAGGGTCTCACTCTATCTTGGGCTGACCTGGAAATCACTCTGTAGCCGCAGGCTGGTCTCAAACTCAGAGGTTCTCCTACCTCAGTTTCCGGAGTGCCGGGCTCTTTATTATTTTCTATTATTTTGTTGGTTTTGCTGAAACTTATTATACATTCTCTTACATCTTGTGAAATTGTGGCTATTTGGTATCATAAATGAATGATGAAAATACGCTCAGTTGGCTGCTCTTTGTTATGTGGCTAGTAATCCTTTACCAATATGTATTTTTTTTTACTGGGAATGGAACCTTGGGTCTCATACAAAGTAGGCAAGTGGTATGCCACTGAGCCCTTTATTTTGGGGGATATATGTATATATATATATACCTCACAACATGTTTTTTTTAAAACTTCATTTAATTATTTGCAAGCAGACAGATATAGATGGGAAAGAGTCAGAATGGGTGTGCCAGGGCCTCTGCAATGAACTCCAGATGCATGTGCCACTTTGTGCATCTTGCTTTTCATGGGTAGTGGGGGAATTGAACATGAGTTGCTATGATTTGCATCGAAGTGCCTTAACTGTGGAGCCATCTCTATCCCCTAGAAACATTTTCTTATCATAAATTATTTAAAAATTTCCCTGCTATGTAACTTAGTTTAGATTGTACAGTTCTGTGAGCACTTTAGTATAGTAATTGTAATTAGGCTTTGGCAACAGAAAAGGCTATTATCTTGATGAGCCCAGGCTGACCTGGAATTTACTGTGTAGTCTCAATGTGGCCTTGAACTCATGGTGATCCTTCTACCTCTGCCTCCTGAGTTCCAGGATTAAAGTTGTGCGCCACTATGTCTGGCTTTTTTTTGTTTTATTCAAGGTAGGGTCTCACTGTAGCCCAGGCTGGGATTAAAGGTGTGCACCACCACGCCAACTTGTTTCTTAAAATTTTTTATTTTATTTATTTATTTCCAAGCACAGAGAGAGAGAGAGAATGGACACACTAGAGCCTCCAGCTACTGCAAATGAACCCCAGACACTTGAGCCACTTTGTACACCTCGCTTTACATAGGTAGTCTGATTGGAACCAGGGTCATTAGACTTTGTAGACAAGCACCTCAACCACTCAGCCATCTATCCAGCCACAGGAAATCATCCTTTTGAAGTAATGTCAGTTTTTTTCTCTATCTAGTTGCAAACAGGAGGCCCTATCGAGAGTACTACGTGGAGGCTTTTGGAGACCCTTCTGAAAAGGCCTGGGTGGCTGGAAAAGCAATCGTCATGTTTGAAGGCAGGCACCAATTTGAAGAACTACCTGTCCTTAGGAAAAGAGGGAAGCAAAAAGAAAAAGGATACAGGCATAAGGTAAAAATAGCACTCCAAAAAGGGCCTCTCTCGATTATCTTTTTGTGGGTCAGCAGAGAGAAGCAGCAGCAGCACAATTTTGAAATATAAGCTATTTAATTTGTCTGTGGGATAACTGAGGAAGTAGCTAGAAATCAGGGTGTTTTGCAGGGGTAAAATGCAGCAAGCTTTTTTGTCTGATTCCAGCTGGAGCTGAGCTGGAAACTCTAAGCTGGAGCTCACTCTGTTTCCCCTGGCAGAACTCTAAATGAGATCACGATGATTCCCCTACCTCGGTCTTCCAAGTGCTGGGCTAAGGATGTGTGCAACCACATCTGGCTTACAGCTAGTTTTCATACCTCTTACACTGGTTTTTTTGTCTAGTTTTGTTTTGTTTTCGAGATAGGGTCTCACTTGAGTCCAGGCTCACTCTGCCATCACAGGCTGGCAATAAACTAACAGCGCTTCCCTTCCCTTTGCCTCCTTGAGGATTATAGGCTTGTGCCACCATACCTGGCTTATGAATTTTAATTTATTTTGCTTGATATTTTCTGTTGTAGGTTTTTAAAAAATTATTTATTTGAGAGAGGGAAAGAGGCACATAGTGATAAAGGTCATGTCTCAAGCACTGTTGTAGATTTTTTCCCTCCAAGGTAGGGTCTCACTCTAGCTCAGGCTGACTTGAAATTCACTATGTAGTCTGCGGGTGGCCTTGAACTCAAGGCGATCCTCCTATCTCTGTCTCCTGAGTGCTGGGATTAGAGGCATGTACTACCATGCCCGGCAATTCTTTTAAATATATGTCTCATTTACTTATTTGCAAGGAGCAAATGAGCGAGAGAGAGAGAGAATAATTGAGTATGTGTACACCTGGGCCTCTAGCCACTGCAAACAAACACCAGATGCATGCACTACCCTGTGTATCTGGTTTTACCTGGATATTGGGGAATCAAACCTGGGTTGTTTCACATTTCAGGCAAGGATTTTAGCCACTGTGTCTCAGCCCTGTTGTAGGTTTTAAATTTGTTTTGGCTTTTTTTGCATGTGTATGTGCACACATATAAAAAAGTTGGATGTAGGGCTGGAGAGATAGATGGCTTAGTGGTTAAGCACTTGCCTGTGTGTGGAGCCTGAGGGCCTGAGTTTGAGGCTCAACTCCCCAGAACCTACATTAGCCAGATGCACAAGGGGGCGCACGCCTCTGGAGTTTGTTTGCAGTGGCTGGAAGCTCTGGTGCTCCCATTCTCTCTCTCTCTCTATCTGACTCTTTCTCTCTCTGTCTGTTCCTCTCAAATAGATAGAAATAAATTAAAAAAAAAAAGTTGGATGTATAACAAAGTGACCCATTTGTTTGGAGTCAGTTGCAATGACAGGAGGTCCTGGTGTGGCCATATTTTCTCTCTAGTAAATAAATAATGAAAAAATATGCATAGAGATGTTATTAATCTGTGCCCTTTCTCTTTTTTTTCCCTCCTTTACTTTCCCCCCTCTTCTATCTCTTTCTTTCCTCTACTCCCCTTTCCCTTCCTTACCTGTCTTCTCCCCTCTTTCTCTTCTCTGTCTCTCTTTTGATGTAGGGTCTCACTCTAGCCCAGGCTGACCTGGAATTCAGTCTCAGTCTGGCCTCAAACTCACAGCGATCCTCCTGCCTCTGCCTCCCCAGTGCTGGGATTGATAAAGGCGTGCTCCACTGCACCCAGCTAATACTCTTACAGTCAATTTGTTTGGTTTGGGTTTTCAAGGTAGGGTCTTCCCTGTAGCTCAGGGTGACTTGGAATTCACTATGTAGTCTCAGGCTGGCCTTAAACTCAAAGGGATCCCCCTCCCTCTACCTCCCCAGTACTGGGATTAAAGGTATGTGCTACCTCTTGGCTGTAAAGCCTAAAGACCAGGGTTTGATTCCCTTGTACATATATAAAGCCAGATTCACAATGTCCACATGAATCTGGAGTTTGTTTGCAGTGACTAGAGGTCCTGGTATGCCCATCCTCTCTCTCTTTCTCTCAGTCTTCAGTCTCTCTCAAATAAATAAATATTTTTAAAAAAAAAAAAGAAAAAAAAAAAGGTATGTGCTACCCGTTCCAGCATTTTCTGGGGTGGTTTTGAGGTTGGGTCTCCCTTTATCTCAGCCTGACCTGAATTCACTATGTAGTCTCTGGCTGGCCTCCAGCTGGTTTCCTGCCTCTGTCTCCTGAGTGCTGGAGTTAAAAGCTTATGCCTCCACTCCAGGTTGTTTTGCTTTTTAAATTACTGATTTGCAAGAGAGAAAGAGATTTGGCATTCCAGGGCCTCTGCTAGACACAAATGCCAGACACATTCATGTGGCTTTACATATTACTGGGGAATTGTACCTGGACCAGCAGATTTTGCAAGCAAGTGTTTTTAATCCCTGATAGTTATCCCAGCCAGTTTTTTTCTCTTTGTCTTTTTGTTTTGTTTTTGGTTTTTGTTTTCAAGATTGGATTTTAATATTTTGTCCCAGCTGACCTTTAACTTCTGGGCTTATATGGTCTTTCTGTTTCAGCCTTCTGAGTAGCTGGGTATATAGGCATGCATTACCTTACCTACTACCTTCTCCAGTATATTCTGTAAAAAAATCATTCCTATAGTCAGGTACGATGACATTCAACTTTTGGGTAGTGGGCCAGGAAGATATTGCATGTTTGAGGCTTGCCTGGTCTAGATAGTGAGACTCTCAAGTAACAAATTTACAGAAGCAAACAAAAAGGAGTACTTAGGTAGATGTTTTTACTCTCTTTTAGACTTTAAAAAATATATACATTTTTGCCAGGAGTGGTGGTGCACGCCTTTAATCCCAGCACTCGGGAGGCCGAGGAAGGAGGATCACCATGAATTCGAGGCCACCCTGTGGACTACATAGTGAGTTCCAGGTCAGCCTGGGCCAGAGTGAGACCCTATCTCGAAAAACCAAAAATAAAATAAAATAAAATAAAATAAAATAATAAAATATATATATATATATATATATATTTAGAGTTTTGAAGGTAAAGTTTTCATTGTAGTTCAGGGTGACCTGGAATTTACTATGTAGTCTCAGTGTGGACTTGAACTCATGGTGAGCCTCCCATCTCTGCCTCCTGAGTGCTGAGATTAAAGGCATGTGCCATCATTCCCAGTTAGTATTTTTTTATTTTTATTTTAAAAGTTTTTCAGTTTATCTTATTTTGTTGTATTTATTTAAGAGAGAAAGAGGCATGGGGGAGGGAGAATGGGTGTGCCAGTACCTCTAGCCCTTGCAAATGAACTCCATGTGCATGCACCCCCTTGTATATCTGGCTTACATAAGTACTGGGGAATCGAACTTCAGTCCTTTGTCCTTGCCAATAAGGGCCTTAACTGCTAAGCCATCTCTTCAGCCTTTGACTTTTTTCTTTTAAATAGTAGTTTGAATAATTTGATGTTAGTATGAGAGTCTGCCCTTATTTATTTATTTATTTATTTATGAGGTAGGTCCTCACTCAAACCCAGGCTGACCTGAAATTCACTATCTAGTCTCAGAGTGCCTTCAAACTCATGGTGATCCTTTTACCTCTGCTTCCCAAGTGCTGGGATTAAAGGCATGCACCACCACACTCAGTGAGTCTGCCATTTGTAAATTCTAAGACTTCAAGTCTAAAACTAATGTAGAAATATGTGTTTTGCAGACCTCTTCTAAGAGTTTTTTTTTTTTTTTTTTTTTGGTTTTTCGAGGTAGGGTCTCACTCTAGCCCAGGCTGACCTGGAATTCACTATGGAGTCTCAGGGTGGCCTCGAACTCTTGGTGATCCTCCTACCTCTGCCTCCCGAGTGCTGGGATTAAAGGCGTGAGCCACCACACCCGGCCACATTCAAATTCTTAATGCTAACAACTCTGCATAAACTGTTTTTAGAACACTAATTCAATGACATATTTTATACTTCTAAACCTTAAAAGAGCTGAGCGTGGTGGTGCATGCCTTTAATCCCAGCACTCGGGAGGCAGAGGTAGGAGGATCACCAAGAGTTCGAGGCCACCCTGAGACTCCATAGTGAATTCCAGGTCAGCCTGGGCTAGAATGAGACCCTGCCTCGAAAAAAAAAATTTTTTTTTGAATGCATCCTTTGTAAAATAATCTTTGTGGTGTGGAGTCATCAGAGTTTTGAGTGTTGTCTGTGTATATGTGCAATGTGGCATGTGTGTGAGAAGGTGGTATGTGCACATTACATGTACTAGGCATCCCCATATGTCTTTAGATCCTCATGCCTATAAAAGAAGTGCTTTTAACCACTGAGCCATCTTCAACCCAGGTGTGTGTGTATTTGAGAAAAAGACCCTGCCTAGTGCCCTTACTTGTTGTATGCTTTGTAGAGCATTGTGAGCATTAAAATAGTTTTGAATAGTTATTTGTAGGTAGAACTTTGACAAGTGCATATTTATAATGCCAAAGAAGGAAAGGTCCAGAAAATAAGGCTTACTGCATACTCTTATTGACCTCATGCCTTGAAGTATTCAGAAAATACCACATATATTTTGTATAACTCCGTGTGTCTTTGATTTGGTTACCTTCTGATACATGTGTGTATGTGGGTCTATACACACACACACACACACACACACACACAATCTTTTGCCTTCATTTTTATTCGGTTGAACATGTGTAGTTCTGTTTACTTCCCTTATTCTGGAAGAAAGTGAGTCTTTAATCTAAGGCCTAAAGGGATAAGCACAGAGAATCTACCTCCCCCCCTTTTTCCCCTTCTTTTTCTTATCCCTTTCTTTAGAAATGTTGTATTCTCAGTTTTTAGTCTGCTATAGTCCGCTCTTTTGCATGTAAATGCCAGGGGGTAAACAGTTTATGAGCCAGTTTGAGTAGTGTGGTAACTTCTGGTAGGTCAACCCAGTTGCCAACTACTTGGGTAATTCCAGAAGAAACCGTTGAAGAGCCAGGCATGGTGATGTATGCATTGATCCCAGCACTTGAGAGACTGAAATATTAGCACTATAGGTTGAGGACAGCTCATTTGTCTCAGGTCTTTGAATAGGTGCATACAATAAAAGTTAGGAAAGCTGCTGTTGAGAGGTGCTTCTTCTTCTTCTCTCCCCCTTCACCCAAGGCAAGGACTCACTCTAGCCCAGACCGATGCTGAACTCACTCTGTAGTCCCCTGCTAGCCTAGAACCCATGCTTCGGTGTGTGCTGCCATGGCTGCCGCCTTTATTTTCTTCTTCTTCTTCTTTTTTCTTTTCTTTGAGCTAGGGTCTCACTCTAACTTAGGCTGACCTGGATGGAATTTATTATGTAGTCTCAGGGTGACCTGAACTCAATGATATTCTCCTACCTCTGCCCGCTAAGTGCTGGGATTAAAGTTGAATGCCACCATGCCCGGCCATACCTAGCCTTTTTCTTTTTTTTTTTTTTTTTTTTGGTTTTTCGAGATCGGCTTTCATTCTAGCTCAGGCTGACATGGAATTTACTATGTAATCTCAGTGTGTCCTTTTATTTATTTAGGAGAGAGAATGGGCAGGTCAGGGCAGGCCCTTCAGCCACTGCAAATAAATTCCAGATACTTGCATCTCCTTGTACATCTGGCTTACATGGGTACTAGGGAATCATACTTGTGTCCTTAGGCTTTCCTGACAAGCATCTTAACTCCTATGCCTTCACTCTACCCCTCATGCCTGGCTTTTTTTTTTTTTTTTCCCAAGTTAGGGTCTCACTGTAGCTCAGGCTGACCTGGAATTCACTATGTAGTCTCGGGGTGGCCTTTAACTCATGGTGATCCTCCTACCTCTGCCTCCAGAGTGCTGGGATTAAAGGCGTATGCCACCATGCCTGGCGGCTTTTTTTTTTTTAATTTTTATTTATTATTTATTTGACAGAGAAAGCAGAGAGAGAGAGAGAGAATGGGTGCACCAGGGCCTCCAGCCACTGCAAATCAACTCCAGACACATGCACCCCCTTGTGCATCTGTCTAACATGGGTCCTGGGGAATTGAACCTGGATCCTTTGGCTTTGCAGGCACATGCCTTAACTGTTAAGCTATCCCTCTAGCCCCTTTTTTTTTGTTGTTTTTTTGAGGTAGGGTCTCACTCTGGTCCAGGCTGACCTGGAATTAACTATGTAGTCTCAGGGTGGCCTTGAACTCATGGTGATCCTCCTACCTCTGCCTCCCAAGTGCTGGGATTAAAGATGTGAGCCACCATGCCCGGCGGCTTTTCTTTTTTTAAAGTTTATTTATTTGTTTATTTTTATTTGAGAGAGAGAGAGACAGAGAGAAGGAGAGAGAGATTGGGCACGCCAGGACCTCCAGCCAATGCAAATGAATAACAGATGCATGTGACCCCTTGTGCATCTGGCTTATGTGGGTTCCGGGGAATCAAACCAAGGTCCTTTGACTTTGCAGGCAAATGTCTTAACAGCTAAGCCATCTCTCCAGTCCATGCCTGGCTTTTTGATTGGTGCTTATTATCTTCCTGTTCTCTTATTTTTCTTTTTCTTCTTTAATTTTAAGGTTCCTCAGAAAATTTTGAGTAAATGGGAAGCCAGTGTTGGCCTTGCTGAACAGTATGATGTTCCCAAAGAATCCAAGAATCAAAAATGTTCCATCAAGTTGGACAGTGAGGAGGATATGCCATTTGAGGACTGTACAAACGATCCTGAGTCAGAACCTGACCTGTTGCTTAATGGCTGCTTGAAATCTTTGGCTTTTGATTGTGAACATTCTGCAGATGAAAAGGAAAAGCCTTGTGCTAAATCTCGAGCTAGAAAGAGCTCTGATAATCCCAAAAGGACTAGTGTGAACAAAGGTCTTATGCCATTTGAAGTACATAAAGAGGAACGGAGGGGAAAGATTCCAGAGAACCTTGACCTGAACTTTATCTCTGGAGATGTCCCTGAGAAACAGGCTTCTAATGAACTTTCTAGAATAGCAAACAGCCTCACAGGATCCAGTACTGCTGCAGGAAGTTTCCTTTTTCCTTCTCATGGACAAAACATTGCAAAGACGGAATTTGAGACTTCAAATTGTGATTCTTTATTGGGCTTATCTGATGCTGCTTTGATCTCTAAGTGTTCTGGGGAGAAAAAGAAACGCCAGCCAAGCCTACTATGTGGTTCAAAAATGCAGCTCTGCTATATTGGAGGTGATGATGAGGAAAAGCGAAGTGATTCTGTTAGTGTTTGTACCACGTCTGATGATGGAAGCAGTGATCTGGATCCTATAGAACATAGCTCAGAGTCTGATGGCAGTGTCCTTGAAATTACAGATACTTTTGATAGAACAGAGAGTATGCTATCCATGCATAAAAATGAAACAATGAAGTATTCTAGGTATCCTGCCACAAACACTAGGGTTAAAGAAAAAGAGAAGACTGTCATTACTAATTCACATACAGACCACTCAATGGATTCTCCTAAGACAGTTGAGCCCAGAACTGCTGAGATGTCTCAGGTTAATCTCTCTGATGTTAAAGTTTGTACTCCTTCACCCAAACCCCAATCAGAATTTAGGAATGATGGTCTCTCTTCAAAAGTCAACACAGAATCAGGTATTTCTAGTGAAAACTCACTAATAAAGGATGGGACTACAAATCAAGCTCTTTTATCTTTGAAAAGCAAGCAGGCCAAGTTCAGAAGTATAAAGTGCAAACATAAAGAAAACCCTGTTGTGGCAGAACCTGTTACAAATGAGGGCCGCAGTTTGCAATGTTACTCTTCTGATACCAAAGGCTCTCATTTGGACAGCATTTCCAAAAGTGGGAAAGTAGATGGGCTAAAACTACTGAACAATATGCATGAGAAAACCAGGGATTCAAGTGACATAGAAACTGCAGTGGTGAAACATGTTTTGTCAGAATTGAAAGAACTCTCCTACAGGTCTTTAAGTGAGGATGTTGGTGATTCTGGATCGTCAAAACCATCAAAACCATTACTATTTCCCTCTAGTCAGAATCATATTCCTATTGAACCAGATTACAAATTTAGTACATTGCTAATGATGCTGAAAGACATGCATGATAATAAGACAAAGGAGCAGCGCTTGATGACTCCTCAAAATCTGGTCTCTTACCGGAGTCCTGATCGAGGAGATTGCTCTACCAGTAGTCCTGTGGGGACATCCAAGGTTTTGGTTTTAGGAGGTTCCACCCATAATTCAGAAAAAAATGGAGATGGCACTCAGGACTTGGTCAGGCCTAGCCCTAGAGGGGGCGACTCTACATTGTCTGGGGAACTGTCTTCTTCCCTATGTGCTTTAACTTCCGATAGAAGAGACCTCCCTGCTTTGGGAAAAAATCGGTTAAACTGCATTACTAGGCGCAACTTTGGCAGAGCAAAGCTGTCATCCAAATTGAGAGATGTGGTTTCAGCACCCATGGCAAAGAATACTATGAACCCAAAAGCCTTAAGGACAGAGCGCAAAAGAAAACTGAACCGTCTTCCAGCTGTGCCTCTTGAGGCAACACTGCCTAGCGACAAAGACAGTGGAGGGTCAGGGAA
The DNA here is from genome assembly GCF_020740685.1 of Jaculus jaculus. NCBI lineage: Eukaryota > Metazoa > Chordata > Mammalia > Rodentia > Dipodidae > Jaculus > Jaculus jaculus. The sequence continues at coordinate 32,262,142 of NC_059107.1, forward strand.
TGGCCCATCAAGGGGTGGAGCAGAAGACCCTAGTAAAGAGGAGCCCCTTCAATTAAAGAGTCATTTAACAAGGGAAGACACCCAAATTTCTGATAACAATGTTAAAATTCTTGACAAAGAATCTTTTGAGAAAGAAAAGGGTCCAGGGCGGGGGTCTGAAATGAACAGTGGGAATGATGAACTCAATGGTATAAGTCGCGTGGTGCCTAAAAAGCGATGGCAGCGATTAAACCAAAAGCGCTCTAAACCTGGAAAGCGCACTAACAGATATAGGGAAAAAGAAAACTCTGAGGGTGCCTTTGGGGTCTTGCTTCCTGCTGATACTATACCGAAAGCAAGGGATGATTACCCAGAGCATAGAACTGCTCCTACAAGCATACTAGAGGACTCACCAGCAGATGCGAATCATGCAACCCACTCAGATTCAGTTGATCCAGGGTTAAATGTTTGTGATAAATCTAGTGCCAGTGTGGAAAATATGGAAAAGGAGCCAGCAATTCCTAGTTTGACACCACAGGGCAAACTCCCTGAACCAGGTAAGGATTTCTGATTGTGGCAGAAATGGAATAAAGAAATTGCCAACAATGTTCTCTGAGGATCACAGTTGTGTTTGAGGTCTCCCTGAGACTACATAATGAATTCTAGGTCAGCTTGGGCTACAGCAAGACCCTATGTTGGAAAAAACCAAAGCCTTTTTGGCTTTATGAAATTTGAAGATCACATTTCAGTATATTTTCAGAAATTCTTTTATGTTTATTTATAAGCAGAGAGGGAGAAAGAAGAGAAAGAATGGGCCCATTCCAGCAGCTGCAAATGAACTCTACACATCTGCCACTTTATGCATCTATCTGGCTGTATGTGGGTACAGAGGAACAGAACCTAGGCAGGCAGGCCTCACTAGCAAGCAGCTTTTAACTGCGGAGTCATCTCCCCAGCCCGAGTTTTGTTGTTGTTGAATTCACTGTATTCTCAGGGTGGCCTCCGGCTCACCATGATCCTCTTTATAGCCTCCTGAGTGCTAGGTTTAAACACGAGTGCCACTACACCCAGCTCTCAGAAAGTTTTTTTTTTTTTTTTTTTTTTTTTGAGGGAGGGTCTCGCTGCAGCCCAGACTTACCTGGAATTCACTATTCTCAGCGTTGTCTCGAACTCATGGTGATCCTCCTACATCTGCCTCCCGAGTGCTGGCATTAATGGTGTGCGCCACCACGCCTGGCTCTAAGCATTTTTTGTTGTTAATTTAGGTTTTACTTTTTTTTTCAGTTGTATGGGGGTGGGGTATGTGGCGTGTCATGTATATTGTATGCACGTGTGCATTTGCAACTACGTGACCCCTGTGCGCATGCGTGCAGAGGTCAGAGGAGAACTCCCGGTGTCTTCCTCTTTTTGCCCATCCCCCTAATTCCTTGAACTGAGTCTCTCAACCTAGTGGTGCTGTTTTTCCGCCATTTTCGGTCAGCAAGTCCCAGCAATTTTTCGATCTGGTCAAAGCTTTATGACTTGTTTTATGGCCAGGCATGGTGCGCACACTTTTAATCCCAGCACTGAAGACTGATGTCGGAGGATCGTTGCGCCTTGAGGTCAGCCTTGGATTACATAGTGAATTCGAGGTCAACCTGGGCTAGAGATAGACGCTACCAAAAAACAACAACAAACAAACAAACAAGATTGGTTTATATATTTGGGAGTTCTTCGAGATTGCATATGATTTTTTTTGTTTTAAGGTAAGTCTCATGTGTTGTGCAAGATTCAGAATGTCCTAGAAGGTGTTGCCTTCAAGGGATCCTAGTGAGTTCCGGTCTTAGAGATGTGCCCTACAATACCTTCCTTCCCTTTCCCCTTCCCTTTATCTTTCTTTGTTCTTTATATTCACTTATTTAGAGAGAGCTGGGGGAATGAATGGGTGCGCCAGGTCCTCCAGCCACTGTGAAGGAACCCCAGATGCGTGCGCCACGTTGTGCATCTGGCTTTTGTGGGTACTAGGTAATTGAACCTGGGTCCTTAGGTTTCACAGGCAAGCAGCTCAACCTCTAAGCCATCTTTCCAGCATTTCTCAGACAAACAAAATTGTCTTTGTGCTGCATTATAGGATATTAACTTTAGGGGAGAATCACACAGTCCAGAGGGTCACTTGTCTTTTATTAGGCTCAAATAGTGGTAATTAATGAAATTAAAGCTCGTCTCAGGGAAGGCATATCTATATACCGTCAAGGTGGTAGGCAACAGGGAGGCAACTGCTTATGGAGTTTAAGGAGAGTACAACTGGGGATTCTTTCCAACAGCTAGTCAAGATTACATTTGATAGTATGGACATCTCTAAAGAGAAGACAAGGAGGAGTTAAAAGTTAGGGTTGACAGCCCTGTGTGGTGGGGAGATAGAAGAGTTATAGCCTACATGTCAGCCTTGTTAAAAAGGACAGTACAGGGGCTGGCTTAGCGGTTAAGGCACTTGCCTGCAAAGCCAAAGGACCTGAGTTCGATTCCCCAGGATCCATGTACAGCCAGATGCATATGGTGGCACATGTGTCAGGGGTTTGTTTGCAATAGCCTGGCTTGCTCATTCTGTCTCTCTCTCTCCCTCAAATAAATTAAAAATAATTTTTTTTAAAGGACAGTACAGTAGGAAATATATGAAGATATAGAAGATTAATGAAATATATATGTTTATTTATTTACTAGAGAGAGAATGAATTTGGGTGCACCAGGTGCTGTAGCCGCTGTAAAGCTGCAGACATGTGCCACCATGTGCATCTGGCTCATGTATGCTCATTGGAATTGAATCTGGGTCTTTAGGCTTTGCATGTAAGCACTTTAACTGCTAAACCATCTCTGTAGCCCTAAAATATTTTATTTATTTGCATGCAGAGAGTGACAGAGTAAGTGTGTCAGGGCCTTTAGCCACTGCAAACTCCAATGCATCTGACTTTATATGGGGTACTGGGGAATTGACCTTTGGTTGTTGGCCTTTGAAGGCAAGTGCCTTAACTGCTGCCCCCTTTCTTATTTATTTATTTATTTATTTATTTTTGAGGAAGGGACTTGCTCTAGCCCAGGCTGACCTGTAATTCACTATGTAGTCTCAGGCTGGCCTCAAACTCATGGCAATCCATCTACCTCTGCCTCGCAAGTGCTGGGATTATAGGCGTGAACCACCACACCTAGCTCTCGTGAGTGGTGGGATTATAGGCGTGTCCCCCCATGCCCGGCTAACTTAATTTGTTTGGAAGCAGATATATCTGTATGTATCTATCTGCAGAGAGAATGGGTATGCAGGGCCTCTGGCCCCTATGAATGAACTCCACATGCATGTCCCACCTTGTGCATTTGGCTTACATGGGTACTGGAGAATCAAACCTGGGTCATTAGGCCAGTGTCTTAACTGAGGAGTCATCTCCCTAACCCCCTCCATTCTTTTTTTTTTTTTGAGGTAGGATCTTATTCTAGCCTGGGCTGACCTGGAACTCACTATGTAGTTGCAGGGTGGTCTTGAGCTCATGGTGATCCTTCTACCTCCACCTCCCAAGCACTGGGATTAAAGGTGGGTGCCACCACGCCTGGCCTTTCTTCTTGTTTTGAGCTAGGTTCTTTGTATGTTGCCCAGTTGGCTCTGAATCAATCATCGCTCAATCAATCCTGTTTATCTCACCCCCTCCTTAGTTGGACCTCCACGTGACACCACTGTATCTGATTGCTATTGTGATTAAAGTGATTCTGTAGTTTGCTTTGGATACTGTGGATATCTTGACAGACTTCTTAATTTTTTTCTGTCAATGAATAAATGGTAGCTTTCTGTTTTAATCTTTAATTTTAGTCAGTGGTTTTTGTTTTTCAAGGTTCTGCTTTAGTCCAGGCTGATCAGGGGTGGTCTTGAACTCACAACAATCCTTCTACATATGCCTCCCAAGTGCTGTGATTATAAGTCATGCCCCACCACACCCAGTCTAGGTAGTGTTTTAATTAATTTACTTATTGTTCTTTTCCAGGTAGGGTCTCACTCTAGCCCAGGCTGACCTGGAATTAACTACTCTCAGGGTGGACATTAACTCACAGCAATCCTCCTACCTCCGCCTCCCTAGTGCCTCCCTAGTGAGAGAGAGACAGACATATGGGTCCTCCATGTGCTGCAAACGGCTCCAGATGCATCTGCCCTACTTGTATCTGGGGCAATCGATCCTGGGTCCTTTGGCTTCGAAGGCAAGCACCTTAACCACTAAGCCATTTCTCCAGTCCCTGTGTTGTGGTGTTTTTTTTTTTTGTTTGTTTGTTTTTTTTTTTGTTGTTTTTGTTTTCTGAGGTAGGATCTTACTCTAGCTCAGGCTGACCTGGACTTCACTATGTAGTCTCAGGGTAGCCTTGAACTCACTGTGATCCTCCTACCTCTGCCTTCTGAGTGCTGGGATTAAAGGTGTGCGACAACACTGCCTGGCCTCAGTCCCTGTGTTTTACTTTTAATATTATTATATTTTTTGAGATAGAGACAGAAACAAAGAGAGAGGCAGAGAATGGCTACGGATGCGCCAGGACCTTATCCTACTGCAAACAAACTTCAGACACATGTGCAACATTGTGCATCTGGGTTTTCGTGGGTACTGAGGAATAGAACCTGGGCCATCAGGCTTTGAAAACAAGTTCTTTTCACTGCTGAATCATCTTCTCTTCAACCATTAGTGTTTATAAATTTCAGTGAATATAGGTTTAATCTTGTTATAACCTGACACTGGTTATATGGTACTTTTTGTGTACCAATTGAAATCATCCTATGAGGTTTTTTTCTTGGATATATGGTGGGGGGTCCTTCATCCTGTTAATATGGAGTATTTCAGCGATCATCTTTGCAGAAGATTGAATGCCACTTTTCTTTTTCCATACATTGAGTATGTTCTAATTAATTCCTTTTGGCCTGTAAGATTTCTGCAAAGAAATCTAACTTAAAGTATAGCATAAGTGCCTTTGAATGTGAAGAGTTGCTTTTCTATGTGTCTTCAGTAGTCTCTTTGACTGCTTTTACTGTTCTTTTGCTTTCTGTAATTAGAATGTGTTATAGTATGAGCTTCCTTGACTTCTCATTGAAGTCACCTGTTCCCTTCCCCCAACATTATGCCCCTGAGCTTGTACCCCCACCCTGGTTGAAATATTTTAAATATTAATTTTTTTTCGTAAAACTGTTTCTTCAAAGTGAGAAGTCTTAGGTCATCCTTCAAGTAAGTTCTTAGTCCCTTTTGTGTGTGTGTGTTAAAGGGTGTTGGGAATTGAACTTGGCATAAAAATACATGCTAGTTAAGCACTATTTCAGTGAACCATATGCTCAGCCCTTTAAGTTACATGTGCTTTGAGTTTGCTGGTTTTCTTTTCCCCCTGCTTGGTCAAGTTCATTGTTAAAGTGCATATAACTAGGGGTGGAGAGATGACTTAGCAGTGGTTAAGGCAATTGCCTGCAAACCTAAGGACACTTGTTCGACTCTCCAGGTCCCATTTAAGACGCACAGTGATGCAAGTGTGCAAGGTCACACATGCACACAAGGAGGCACAATTCAATTCACAGTTCAATTGCAGTGATGAGAGGCCCTGCTGGTCCAATTCTTTCTTGCTCCCATCTCACTCTCTCCCTCTCACATAAAAAAGGCAGTTTGTTGGGCTTGCCTCAAAAAATGCTTCTAATTAATTTTTCAATTCAATTATATTATGATTATTATTTTTTTGGTGATAGAGTTTTGTTATAGCCCAGGCTGACCTGGAATTCACTAGTAGCCTCAGGGTGGCCTTGAACTCATGACAACCAAGTGCTGGGATTAAAGGCATGCACCATCACACCAGGCTGTATTCTTTTTTATTTATTTATTTATTTACTTAATTTATTTTTTTTTTTTGGTTTTTCGAGGTAGGGTCTCACTCTGGCTCAGGCTGACCTGGAATTCACTATGTAGTCTCAGGGTGGCCTCGAACACTCGGCGATCCTCCTACCTCTGCCTCCCGAGTGCTGGGATTAAAGGCGTGTGCCACCACGCCCGGCTTTTTTTATTTATTTTTGAGAGAGAGCGATAGAGATGCATATATAGAGAGAATGATTGCACTAGGGCCTCCAACCACTGCAAATAAACTCCAGATGCATGTACCACCTTGTGCATCTAGCTTATGTAGCTACTGGGGTATCTATCAAACCTGTGTCCTTTTGGCTTTGTAGCCAAATAAATGCCTTAACTACTAAGCCATTTCTCTAGCCCTCATTTGTATTCTTTAGCCTCAGGTTGTTTTTGGTAGTTTTGCAAGGTAGGGGCTTCACTATGTACTGTCAGAGTGGCTTTGAACTCAGAGTGATCCTCCTGCATTTACCTCCCATGGCTGGGATTAAAGGCATACTCCACCATGCCCAGTTTTAGCCTCAGTTCCCCCCATCACTCCCCTCCCCGAGGTAGGGGTCTCACTCTAGCCCAGGCTGACCTGGAATTCACTATGTATTCTCAGGGTGGCCTTGAACTCACGGCGATCCTCCTACCTCTGCCTCTCAAGTTCTAGTATTAGCGTCTTTATCCACCATGCCCGGCTAGTTGTTTTTTTTTTTTTTTTTAAATATTTATTCATTACTTTAAGAGAGAGCCAGAGAAAGGTAGAGAAAGAGAGATACTAGGCATTCCAGGGCCTCTAGCCAGTGCAAACGAATTCCCAGACACACCCACCACCTTGTGCATCTGGCTTACATGGATACTGGGTCTTTGAACATGTGTCCTTAGGTTTTAATTTAGTTAATGTATTGATTGTCTCATTTGTTTTAGTTGCCCCCCGCCCCAGGTATGGTCTCACTCTTTCTTTAAATTTTTATTTATTTTTAATTTTTTTATACTTTTTAAATTTCTTTCTTTATTTTATTAACAACTTCCATGATTATAAACAATATCCCATGGTAATGCCCTCCCTTCTCCCACTTTCCCCTTTGAAACTCCATTCTCCATCATATCCCCTCCTCCTCTCAATCAGTCTCTCTCTCTTATTTGGATGTCATGATATTTTCCTCCTATTATGATGGTCTTGTGTAGGTAGTGTCAGGCACTGTGAGGTCATGGATATTCAGGCCATTTTGTGTCTGGGGGGAGCACGTTGTAAGGAGTCCTACCCTTCCTTTGACTCTTACGTTCTTTCTGCCACCTCTTCCGCAATGGACCCTGAGCCTTGGAAGGTGTGATTGAGAAATTTCATTGCTGAGCATTCCTGTCACTTCTTCCCAGCACCATGATGCTTTCTGTGTCATCCCATGGTCACTGCCATATGAACAGAGAAGGTTCTGTACCAAAAGTGAGAGTAGAATTAATATATACGTATGAACATTAAAAGTGTTTCTTGCATGTGACATTTATTTGCCAGTGGAAGCGACACTAGTGTATACACGCATACGCGTGCGCATGCACTCTGAAAAACATCAGATTACATCCATCTGTATATCCTAGAAGTCACATGCTTGCTTCTAAAACAATCAGTCATCCATTTATCCCTTCCTTCTTCTCTCCCTCTTTTTTTCCCCTCCCTGATTGATTGATTTACAGATATTGGCAAGGTCTCACTCTTCCACCTAGTCTTATCTGTAACAAAAAATGTGTAGCCCAGGTTATCCTTAAACCATAGTCCTGCTGCTTCCTTAGCCACTATGCCTAGTTCCTAAGGTGTTTCTTATTCAGAAGAACATGATCATATACTTGTTCCTGCTTACTTGATCTGTACAGTGCTTTTCTGTTTTTAGATTTATACTTATCTTATAGTGATGTAGAGGATGTGAGGTTCAGTTTAATGATTAGAGGAATTGGCACTGGGGAGATGGCTCAGCAGTTCAGACAGTTGCGTGGCTGCATTGCATTATGTGAGAGGGGTGGGTAAAGTGTAGGCATGGTTTCCTAAATTGTGGGTTTACCTCCAGCTTCTTATTGTTGAAATTATTTTTCCTTTCAGCTGGGCGGTCTGAAAAGAAACGCCTTAGGAAGCCAAGCAAATGGCTTCTGGAATATACAGAAGAATATGATCAGATATTTGCTCCTAAGAAAAAACAAAAGAAGATACAGGAACAAGTTCATAAGGTATGTTTTCATATTTTAACAAAAATACATTGATCTTTCCTGTAGATTTCTGTTTTACCTTTAGCTTCATTTTATCCTTGTAAGATAATTATGTCCTTAACTGGGATCTTGCCTTTTCAACTTATTTATTATTGAAAAACTTCTAATATTGTATGTGCTATGTATTATTTATTTAGAGAATATATAAAAGAGTCTAAATTATGGTGTGTGTGTGTAGTCTTTTTGTTTTGGTGTATACACATGTTTATGCATAATGTGGTTTTACTGATGTGTGTTCTGTCGGTGCTTTCAGAAGCCAGAGGAGAATGTTGGTTGTCCTGGAACTTACCCTGTAGTCCCAGGCTGGGCTCAAACAGACATCGATCCTCCTAGCTCAGCCTCCTAAGTGCTGAGATTAAAGGCATGTGCTACTACACCCTGTTATCTTTATAAATTATATATATTTTTTGTTTTTGTTTTTTGAGGTAGGGTCTCACAGTAGCCCAGGCTGACCTGGAATTCACTTGGTAGTCTCAGGATGGCCTGGAACACATAGTGATCCTCCTATCTCTGTCTGCTGAGTGCTGGGATTAAAGGTGTACGCCACCACACCTGGCTCTTATTAATATTTTTATTTACTTTTTTTTTTGTTTTGATTGTTGTTTCAAGTAGGGTTCTGCTCTAGCACAGGCTGACCTGGAATAAATACACTTTGTAGTCTCATGGTAGCTTTGAACTCATGGCGATCCTGATACCTCTGCTTCCTAAGTGCTGGGATTAAAGGTTGCATCACCATGCCGGCTTTATTTACTTTCAAACAGGGAGCGCGCGAGAGAGAAAAGGCATATCAGGGTCTCTAGCTACTTCAAACAAACTTCATCCAAGATGCATGCACGACTTTGTGCATCTTGTTTTGTGTGGGTACTGAGGAATCAAACCCTGATCATTAGGCTTTGAAGGCAAGTGTCTTAACTGCTGAGCCACCTCTCCAGCCCCTGTTTTTAAATTTGAAATGAGTACATATTATTTGTAAGCTTTATCCTAAACACTAATGAATGAGAATCACCACATGGGCAACATAAATGTCAACGGATGGAAAGATGGCTTAGCGCTTGAGGCATTGACCTGTGAAGATTATAGGACCCTGGTTTGATTTCCCCAGTATGCACATAAAGCTAGGTATATAAGTGTTGCATGCATCTGGAATATGTTCACAACAGCTGGAGGACTTGGTGTGGCCATTGTGTCTCACATAGTCTCCCTTCCCACTTCTTGCTCTGTCTCTTTCTTGCTCTCTCTCAAATATATATATGCTTTTTTTTTGGCTTTCCGAGGTAGGGTCTCACCTGGAATTCGCTGTGTTGTCTCAGGGTGGCCTGGAATTCACGGCAGTCCTCCTACCTCTGCCTCCAAACTGCTGGGATTAAAGGCATGTGCCTCTCACTCCTGGCTAATCAATATTTTTTTTAAATGAATATCAAACTATTGTATGAATCATGATGGAATCCCTTTTCTCCTGTATTGCAGAATTAGTATTACTGTAGGATTGCATAAGATGCCTACAAGAATTCTTCCACTAAATTTAGGAAGTGATTGAGATGGATGAAAATGTCTCTTAAGAAACTGGACAAGAAAAACACCGAACCAAAGTGTACATTGGATAAAAATTATACAAATGCATTTATTAATTTACTCATAATAAGCACACTATTAATTATTGAGCCAAGATTTCACTTAACATTCATTTCGTGTGTGTGTGCGCGTGCATGTGTGCACCCTCGCACGCTTGCTTGTGTCTTTCCATATGTGTGAATGTGTGCATGTGTGTTCTGTGGAGGACCTGTGGATGTCTGAGTACAACCTCTAGTGTTAGTCTTTGCTTTTCATTTGTTTTTAGGCAGAGTTTTCACTTACCATTGTATTTGCCAAGGTAGCTGGCACTGGAACTCTGGGATTCTCCTGCCCTTGCCTCCTCCTCACTGCAGACACTGGGATTATAGCCCCTTGCCTCATGTATGTGGTTTTACATGGGTTCTGCGGATTAAAACTGGAGGTTTCAGGCTTTTGCAGCCACCACTTTACAGTGACCTGTCTTCCCAGCCTGGAAGTGCATTATTTTGTGAAATTCTTTTTTTTCTTAGTTTAACAGAATTTATTCTATTTTTTTTTTTTAATTTTTATTAACATTTTCCATGATTATAAAATATATCCCATGGTAATTCCCTCCCTCCTATTCTTTATATATCTACTTATCATTAATAATGCATGGTTCTAGGATAAGGCCACCACAGTGAATTCCAGACACATGTGCCACCTTGTGCATCTGGCTTACATGAGTCCTGTGAAATTGATACTGGGTCCTTTGGCTTTGCAGGCAAAATATCATAACTGCTAATCCATTTCTCCAGCCCTTGTCAAATTCTTAATATTTGGGCTTGTACCTTCTGTTTATACTGTTTTTAGGTAAGTTCCCGCTGTGAAGAGGAAAACCTATCCCGATGTCGAGCTAATGCTCAGAACAAACAGGTGGATGAGAATTCTTTGATTTCAACTAAAGAAGAGCCTCCAGTTCTTGAAAGAGAGGCTCCTTTTTTGGAAGGGCCCTTGGCTCAGTCAGATCTTGGAGGTGGACATGCTGAGTTGCCACAGCTGACCTTGTCTGTGCCTGTGGCTCCAGAAGTCTCCCCGCGGCCTGCCCTTGAATCTGTGGGATTGCTTGTTAAAACATCAGGTAAGGTGGAGATGTGGGATCTCTGTGTATAGGCAGACAGTAAGGAAAATCTAGTATGTCTTGTTACAAAGCTAACATTTTGACTATCTATAATTACCCATTCCCCAGTCCTCTGGAAATCTTTAAATTGGGTAATTTGATATATTTTGTGACTACAGATTAATTTGTTGTAGACAAATTTTGAATACTGTTGTACTTGCTTTACATTTTGCTTACCATGATTTCTTATCAGCTATATGTGAGCCAAATGTTGGAGTAACATTTTGGGGAAGGGTAGTGTACACTAATGGAGTAAACACTTTAGACCTAAGCTCTAGCCACACTTTTACCATCTCTGCATTACTTGGGTAGTTGCTTAACCTCTGAACTTGTTTCATCATGTAGTTAATAATGTCTTACTTTACCTATTTACATTTAATAAGTTTTGTTATTCCTTAGAAGTTACTTATTGCTTTTCACTTTTTGATTTTTTTTTTTACCTGCATGTCACATGAGAAGAATTAAACTTAAAACATATTTACTTATTGCTTTAGACACCATTTGACTATTGGATATAAAAGTCATCCAGGGAATGGGAAGATTTTTTTTTTTAATCTGAAATTTTGGATACAAATCTGCTATTTTTACATTTCATACTATTTAACAATAGGCTTATACTAGTAAGGTAGAAACTAAAAGACCTTGATTATTTCTTCCTCCCCCTCCTCCTCCTCCTCTTCTTCCTCCTCTTCTTCTTCTTCCTTCTTCTTCCTTCTTCTTCCTTCTTCTTCCTTCTTCCTTCTTCCTTCCTCTTCTTCTCCTTCTCCTTCTCCTTCTCCTTCTCCTTTCTTCTTCGCTTCACACATGCTAGGCAAGCTTGCCATCATTCAGCTAGCTATATCCCCAATCCTCAAAGATTTTTTAGATTATTTATTTATTTGAAAGAGAGTGCGCTACCACTCACTTAGTGATCCCCAATCCTAGAAAAAATTTAAAGGAATAAGAAAGCGGGAGACTTAAAAGGTGGCTTAGTGGTTAAAGGTTGCAAGCAAAGCCTTCTAGCCTGGGTTCAATTCCCAACCTTCCCATGGCAGCTGAACAGAAGTTGGTTTTCAGTGGCACGAGGCAGTATGTGCACACACACATGCAAACAACAAACAAATATCTTAAAGAAAGAGGTGTTCTGGGCATTGTCCAGTGCTAAAGCACTTGCTAGGCAAAAATAAATGATTGAGTTCAGATCTCCAGAACCCATGTAAAGCCAGATGCTGTGGTAGGTTTCTACAATTCCAGTTTGTCTAAAGAAGCTGGGAGGCAGAAAAATAAGAACTCTGCCCAGACCAGCTAGCTTCTCAGTGCAGCAGTGAACAACGTCAAACAAGAAACAAAGGGAGGACCAATATCCAAGGTTTGTCCTCTTATCTCCACATTTGAACTTTGTGCCTGCATGAGTGTGCATACACACACACACACACACACACCCAAGGTGTAGATCATTACAATTTGAGTGCCAAATTGTATTAATAGTCTATTTCATTTTCTTTGTTCTTTTAATATATATACTTTTTATTAGAGAGAGAGAATGAGTACACCAGGGCCTCTTAGCCACTGCATATGAACTCCAGACACATGTGCCACTTTATGCATCTGGCTTTATGTGGGTACTGGGTAATCAAAACTGGGTCCTTTATCTTTTCTGGCAAGTGCCTTAACTGCTAAGTCATCTCTCCAGCCCTTTTGTTTTTGTTTTGCTTTTGTATTCGTTTTTTCAAGCAGGGCCTCTCTGTGGCCCAGGGTGACCAGGAATTCACTCTGTATTCTCAGGATGGCCTCAAACTCACTGCAGTTCTCCTACTGCTGCCTCCCAAGTGCTGGGATTTAAGGCATGCATCACCAAGCCTGGTTTCTTTTCTTTTCTTCTAAGGTATTTAGGAGTCTTTTCATTTAACCTTTGTTTTATTTTATTTTATTATTATTATTTTTTAATATTTTTATATATTTGAGATAGGAAGAGGGAGAGAGAGACAGAATGGGCATGCCAAGGGCCTTCAACCTCTGCAAATGATCTCCAGATGCATGCACCACTTTGTGCATCTTACTTGCGTGGGCCCTAGGGAATTAAACCTGGGTCCTTGGGCTTTATAGGCAAGTGCCTTAATCCTTGCTAAGCCATCTCCCCAGTCCTGTTTTATTTATTTTTATCATTTGGTCTTTGAAGGTAGGGTCTCTATCTAGCTCAGACTGACCTGGAATTCACTATGTAGTTTTAGGATAGCCTTGAATTCAAGGTGATCCTCCTACTTCTGTCTCCTGAGTGCTGGGATTAAAGGCGTGTACCACCACGCCCAGCCTGTGAAGTCTAAGGGCCCTGGTTCGAGGCTCGATTCCCAGTATCCATATGCACAAGGTGGCGCATTCATCTGGACTTCATTTGCAGTGGCTGGAGGCCCTGATGGACCCATTCTATCTCTCTGTTGCTCTCAAATAAATAAATGAAAATAAACAACGACAACAAAAATTATGAGCAAAACAAGTATTACAGCCCTAGTCTACTTCACTTCTTCTTTCCTACCAGTGAAAGGCCATAAATTCAGTTTGGCCCTTTTGATTTTCCATTTGTTCTGTGTGTTATGAACCCCTGTGTTTGATCCCCAGTGCCACATAAGCTGAACATGAGGATCAGAACTTTATAATTTATCATCCTTGGATACATAGCAAGTTTGATGCCAGCCTACAAAATAAAAACTGGTCTTAGAAAGAAATTAACCAAAAAAAAAAACAAAACAAAAAACAGGAGGCATGGTGTAAGTACATGCACCCCTTTATCCTCAGGTTTTTGAGCTGAGGTAGGATGATCATCACTAGTTCAAGACCAGCCTGGGCTAGATCAGATCCTGCTACAACAAACCTAAACAAACCCACAAAAGAACATCTTTATGCTAGTTTATGTCTTCCCTGTTGCCTAGTTATTCCTTTTTTATTATACCAATTTTGGAATATTACCTCATGCACTGTTTCTGAATCATCTAAGAAAAGGCATGTACATTTCAGGAAACTATGAAAGTAAGCGTCAAAGAAAACCAACTAAGAAACTCCTTGAATCCAATGATTTAGACACTGGATTTATGCCCAAGAAGGGAGAGTTGGGCCTTTCTAAAAAGGTATGTTGATTTTTGTCAATTGTAACATAGGACTAAACCCAGAAAACACAGGATTTAAAAAATATAAGTAACCTTTCAGTAATATTTTTAATCTTGTGTATATAGAATTACCTCCTTTGTTTGTAGTTTTGCTTTCTATAGTTTCAAGTAAGTCATTATGGAAAATATTAAATGGAAAATTCTAGAAATACGCCGCTCATAAGTTTAACACACAGACACATTTGTAATGTGATAGAACTTCATTCTATCTCACCTCATCTCTGGAAGTGACTCACTCCTTTTCCAACATGTGTATGTGCTCCCAACCTGCATGGTACTTAGTAGCTGTGAAAGTTATTTGAGTAGCTATCCCAGTCTCATAGCAGGGAGTGGTAATCCTGGTAATTTCCATACTCTGATGAGAAGACATAAAGTGCTTCTTTACATGAAAATTTTTTCACTTAGTAACTAGTTATGGAGCTGGAGAGATGGCTTAGTGGTTAAGTCTTTTGCTAGCAAAGCCTAAGACCCAGATTTGATTCCCAGTACCCATGTAAATCCAGATACACAGGGGGGTGCATGTGTCTGGAGTTTGTTTGCAATGACTGGAGGTCATGGTATGCCCATTCTCTCTCTCTCTCTCTCTCTCTATTTGCCTCTTTCTTTCTCTGTCTCTCAAATAAATAAATAAATGCATCATTATAATATTAAAAATTGAAAAAAGACAGTTACGTTGAGTTTTCTGAGAATTATGGTAAGTAGAGATTGTCTCCATATAGTTATTAAAATAACAAATTTAAATTGTTTTTCTGTCACACCTCAAAATGCAAAAGTTGCAAAATGTTGTAAGTGCTTAGTTAATATTTTACTTATTTATGAGAAACAGGCAGAGAGAGAGAGTTTAAAATTTTAAGTATTGGTGTCTGGAGAGATGGCTTAGTGGTTAAGTGCTTGCCTGTGAAGTCTAAGGACCCTGGTTTGAGGCTCGATTCCCAGTATCCACATGCACAAGGTGACGCATGCATCTGGAGTTCATTTGCAGTGGCTGGAGGCCCTGATGCACCCATTCTCTCTCTCTCTCTGTTGCTCTCAAATAAATAAATGAAAATAAACAAAAAAATTAATGTTTGTGAGTAAATGCTTCATAAGGTATAGAAAGCATATTACATGTATTTTTAAGTTTTTAAAAATTTTATTTATTTAATTAGGTTTTACTAGGTAGTGTCTCATTCTAGCCCAGGCTCATTTGTTTTATTTATTTATTTATTTATTCATTTATGCATTTATTTATTTATTTATTTATTTTTGTGGGTGGGAAGATAGAGGGCATTTCAGTGCCTCTAACCAGTACAAATAAATTCCACATGTATTCCTCACCTAGTGCATCTGGCTTTATGTGTGTACAGGAAAATCAAACCTGGTTCCTCACTTTTAGTAGGCAAGTGCTTTAACTGCTAAGACCTTTCTCTAGCCCCAAAGTTTTAATTTTTAATTTTCCTTTTATTTATTTGTTTTTGGTTTTCCAAGGTATAGTCTTACTGTAGCTCAGGTTGACCTGGAATTCACACTGTATTCTCAGGTGGCCATAAATTCACAGCGATCCTGCTACCTCTGCCTCCCATGTGCTGGGACTAAAGGCATGCACCACCACACTGGGCTCTGCAGTGTTTTTGGTTTTTGAGGTAGGGTCTCTAGTTCAGGCTGACCTGGAATTCACTATGTATTCTCCTCCTACCTCTGCCTCCCGAGTGGTGGCATTAAAGGCATGGGCCATCACGCCTGGCTCTTGTTGTTTTAATTTATATTAAAATTATAATACTAATAAAAATATAATAATCCCCAGATCTGTTTTTGTTTTGAAGAAGATATAATTTACACCAGTTAAAGGAATAGGTCCTAATTCTTTTTTGATAGCTTTAGACAATTATATATATACCATGTAAGTATAGTACATATTGATCATCACTCCAGAAAGTTATCTTTCACCTCCTGTCAGTCAGTTCCCCACTCTGGTTGAAAACCAAGGCTCTCTCCAGCTAGGCCTGGTGGCAAGCAAGCCTTGTAATCTCAGCCACTTTGGAACATGAATCAGGAGGTTTGTGATTTCAAGGCTTGTCTTGCCTACAGAGTGATTAATGTATGCTAGTGAGAACCCATTATTTGTGGGGTTTTTTTTTTGCAGGAGGAGGGTTAGACTGACTTGGTACTCCCCCAGTGCTTCTCTTTCAGTCTCCTGAGTGCTGGAATTAAATACATGTGTCACTATACTTGGAAGTTTTGAGGGTTCCTTTTAGAGGTGGGTGTGCTAGAAATTGAAGCTAGGTCCTCATGCATGCTAGGCAAGCACTTTGCCACTGTCCTCCCCACCACAGCCCAGTTTTGAATGTTTTTCTATATTAAAAATGTATTTTTATTTGTATTTGATTGTGAGAGAGAGAAAGGGAGCATCAGGACCTCCAAGCCACTGCAAACAAACTCTGGACGCTTGTGCCACCTTGTGCATCTGACTTATGTGGGACCTGGAGAATCAAACTAGGGTTCCTAGGCTTTGCAGGCAAATACCTTAACCATTGAACAAGCCCTGAATTTATTTTTCCATATCAATAGTTGTTTTTCTGACCAATATAAACCAGGTATTATACTTTTTCCTAAATTAATTTCTTAGGTTAGTATACAAAGTAATGTTTTTCATACGACATATTTGTACACACACATATCATTAACCTTTTTTTTTTTTTTAGAGAAAGAAAGAGAGAGAGAGAGAGAGAGTCAGTGGCAGGGTGGGGGTCAAGAAATGGGTACACCAGGGCCTCCAGCCACTGGAAATGAACTACAGATGCATGTACCACCTTGTGCATTTAGCTTTCGTGGGTTCTGGGGAATTGAACCTGAGTCCTTAGGCATTGCAGGTAGTTTCCTTAACTGCTGAGGCCTTTCTCCAGCTCCTACTTTTATTAATTTTTATAAGATAGTGAGAGTTAGAAGCTGATATATAGAGAGAATGGGCACGTCAGGGATTTTAGTCACTGTAAGTATGAAATCCAGATACATTCACCTCCTGGTTCATCTGGATTTATGTAAGTATTGGGGAATTGAATATGGGTCCTTAGGCACTGCTGCAAATGCCTTAATTGCTCAGCCATATTTCTACCCCCTTTATTTCTTTTTTCAAATGTGTTTTTATTTTATTTTTATTCTTCTTTCTGTTGGTGGGGGATGGACATGCCAGGACCTGTAGCCACTGCAAACGAACTTCAGATGCATGTGCAACCATGAGCATCTGGCTTACATGGGTTTTCCAGCACCAAACTCTAGTCTTTGGGCTTCACATGCAAACTCCTTAAATGCTAAGTCCTCTCAGTTTTTTTTTGGTAATATTCTTTTTTTAAAAAAATTTTTAAATTTTTATTAACATTTTCCATGATTATAAAATATATCCCATGGTAATTCCCTCCCTCCCCACCCCCACACATTCCCCTTTGAAATTCCATTCTCCATCATATTACCTCCCCATTATAACCATTGTACTTACATATATACAATATCAACCTATTAAGTATCCTCCACTCTTCCTTTCTCTTCCCTTTTTGTAATATTCTTATTTACTTACATGAGAGAGAGAAAGAAAGAAAGAGAATGAGTGTGCCATGGCCTCCAGCCATGCTCCGCATGCATGCTCCACCTTGTCCATCTGGCTTATGTTGTTCCTGGGGAATGGTACCTGGGTTTTTTGGCTTTGTAGGCACATGCCTTAACTACTAAGCCATCTTGACAGCTCCATTTTTTTTTTTAATTATTTATTTGTGTAGGCCCAGGCTGGCCAGGATCTCATAGGGATCCTACTATTGTTGCCTCCTAAGTGCTGGGATGAAAGTTGTACATCATAACATTGTTGTTGTTTTTTTTAAACCAAATTTATGGGCTGGAGATATGGCTTAATGGTTAAGGGGTTTTCCTGCAAAGCCTGTGTTTCCAATTTCTGCTCCCCTGAGCTTACTTAAGCCAGATGGACAAGGTGACACATGTGTACCAGATGGTCCACACGCCAGGAGTTCAGTTGCAGTGACTAGAGGCCCTGGTGTACCAATATTCTCTTTTTTTTCTCTCTCTCATAAATAAAATAATATAAAAGTTTGGGCTGGAGAGTTGGCTTAGCAGTTAAGGTGTTTGCCTGCAAAGTCAAAGGACCCAAATTCTATATCCACACATAGGCCAGATACACAAGTTGGTGCACATGCCTGGGGTTCATTTTCAGTGGCTGAAGGCCCTGGCACACCCATTCTCTCCCTTCCTCCTTCTCTGTCCCTCTCTCTTTCAAATAAAATGAATTTTTTTAAAAATTCACTAAAAACATAAAAAAGAAATTGACGAGCACGGTGTTACATGCCTTTAATTCCAGCTCTTGGGAAGAAGAGGTAGTAGGAGGATCACTTTGAGTTCAAGATTACCCTGAGACTACATAGTGAATTCCAGGGCAGAGCAAAACCCTACCTTGAAACTGCAAAACAAACAAACAAAAATATTTGCTAGCAGAGTGGGAGAGGTAATAGGAGCCCTAGGGCATCTTAGCACTTTTTGTGAACTCCAGATGTATTCACCATTTTGCACATCTGGCTTTTCATGGATATTGTTGATTAGAACCTAGGCCACCAGGCTTGCAAACAAGCATCTTAACAGCTGAGCTGTCTCCCTAGCCCTGGCATTGGTGCCTCCCCAGTGCGACACTATCCTGTATTTTGATGTCCCATGTTTCTTTGTTGTGGTCATGTCCCTTCACCTTCCTTTTTTGTGTTGCGTATTGAGAAGCTCAACAGTGTGCTTGTTGTGTCGTGGTCGTCACCTCCATTGTGATGTCCAGAGCATAGTGTCCCATGTTACTTCAGCCTCCCCATCCTCTGACTGTTGTCACCTTAACTTCCATGATGTTCCCTGAGCCTTGGACAGCGTGATAAAGATGTCTGCTTTGCACTGAGCTCTAAATTGGCTCTTATTTTCATCATCTTCATGAATTTTGAGTCTCCTCATTCATCCAAAGAGAAACTTGTCTTACCCTGGAGACCACAGTACTATAGTCTTCCTGACACTTCCTCTAAAGTTTGGCCTGAACCCTGCAAGGTGGGATGCTAATGTCTCATACAGTGCTAAGCACTGAACCATCACTACTTTTCATTGCTTGGACTTATCTTGGTTCACCCTGCTTGTCACCATCCCTGGCAGCATGGGCAGGCTGTTGTCTCCTGTTGCCCAGGCTAGCTGGGTGTGTAGATGAGGATGACCTTGAACCCTTGAATCTTTGGTTCCACTTTCCAAGTTCTAGGATTATAGTGCATATCACCCCAGCTAGCTGTGTGGTGTGTTTACATACAAGTTTTGTGTATGCATGTTTGTATTTGTGTGGGTAGGCATGTGTTCAGCGTGTAAATGGAGGCAAGAGGTTGATGACTGGTGGTTTTTGTTAATTCCTTTGGAAATGAATGCAGAACTTACTGATTTGGCTAACCTAGCTAATCAGTTAGTAATAGGAATCTTCACCTGGCGGTTTACCTGAGTACTGAGGCTTTGAACTTAGGGCTTCATGTTTGCTTGGCCAGCACTTTATTCACTGGTCCATCCCCCTGGGCATGATTGTTGTTTTGTTTTTTGTGTGTTACATTTTTTTTTCTCTTGCTGTTTGTTGTGCTTGTGAGTGTGATTATATTTTATTATTTTTAAGTTTTTTGTTTTCCAACGTGGGGTCTCACTCTATCCCCAGGCTGACCTGGAATTCACTATGCAGTCTCAGGGAGGCCTCTAACACATGGCGATCCTCCTACTTCTGCCTCCAATTGCGGGGATTAACGTCGAGTGCCCCCTCCTCCCCTATTCCTCCAGTGTGGTCTTACTGTGCAACCCAGTCTGATCTGCAACTTGTGGTTCTCCTATTCCAAGTGTTGTGATTACCATACTATTTCTTTTAAAATACATTTTATTTATTTATTTGACAGAGAAAGAGGGAGAGAGAGAGAATGAATGGGCGTGCTAGGGCCTCCAGCCACTGCAAACGAACTTCAGATGCATGTGCCCCTTGTGCATCTGGCTAACGTGGGTCCTGGGGAATCAAACCGGAGTCCTTTGGCTTTGCAGGCAAACACCTTAACTGTTAAGCCATCCCTCTAGCCCCTACCATACTATTTTTTAAAAACTTCTACAGTTAACCCAGGATTTCGTGACAATGTCAATATTCCCTCTCAATCTGGTCATTTAAGGAAAAGAGTTTATTTTCTATATACCTCAGTAAATCTTGTTGCTTTTTACATATAGTGCTATGAAGCTGGCCACTTGGAGAATGGCATTGCCAACTCATGTTCTGTGTCTCATCTGAAAGAGTTTGGTAGAGGTGAGTATTTTTGAGATTAAGAAAATTTAAAGTAGACAATAGTATAATGCAGCTTTTTAAAAAATTTAACTTAATTTTTTATTGACAACTTACATAATTATAAACAATATCCCATGGTAATTCCCTCCCTCCCTTCATTCTTCCCTCCACTCTCCCCTTTGAATCTTCCTCCCTCCCTCCTGTCTGAATGTCCATCCTTTGAGGAAGGGTCTTTCAGTAGCAGCCCAGAATGACCTTGAACTCAGTGTAGCTCAATTAGCCTCAAATTCATGGTCATCTTCCTATCTCAGCCTCCTGAATGCACAAACCACTATGCCTAGCTGTTTGCTTTATCACATCTGTTACCTTTGTTCAGCATGCATATGCTTGAAAAATTCCATATATTTTAACCCATTGAATTGTAGCTGTAGGAATCTTCCGTTTGAAACTAGAAGCTGTGTCCTGGAACCTGTATGTGATAATCTTGTTTCTGTCCGCAGGGGGAGTGGACAGAATATTTATAAATTGAACTTCTTACTCCATCAGCTTCTTTGGTAGAAATGTTAACTATTTTGTCTAATTCATTATTAAGTTAGGATATGTATTACCCCTGTTGTATAGAAGAAACATAAAAGTCAACATACTGGCATGTTCAGAGCTAAGTCCAGATCAAATTCAGTGATGTGATATTCCCAACCTAAATTGTCTACCAGTTCCCTCTACCAATTTTTAAAGAAATTTTTTTGGTTTATTTTTATTTATTTAATTATTTGACAGCAATAGACAGAGAAAGGCAGAGAGAGAGAGAATGGGCATGCCAGGGTTTCCAGCCACTGTAGACGAATTCCAGATGTGTGCGTGCCCCCATGTGCATCTGGCTAACGTGGGTCCTGGGGAATCGAGCCTCGAACTGGGGTCCTTAGTCTTCACAGGCAAGCGTTGAACCGCTAAGCCATCTCTCCAGCCCAACCCTCTACCAATTTAATATTTGGAAGCCAATGCCAGTTTTTTCATTCTTCAGTATTACCCCTGATATGATCTGTTGGCAAGAAGATTATGAGATGACATTTCATGGGACCCTAGATGCACAGTTTCTGTAGCATGTTCAATGTCAGGAAATTTTCTAACCACTTTAGCAATATGTTGATATTTGTCATTAGGGCAGTTCTAATTTCATACTTTTAAAATAAACAGCTTAGAAAATAATATTAGGTCTTTTCCTATACTATTTATTTATAGACTTCTTTGTAAGCAAAGAGAGAAAGACAGTGTATTGGCATGTGTCGCTTTTTCGCATCTGAGTTTACTTGTATCTTGTATAACTGGGAAGTTGAACTCTGGTCATGAAGTGTTGCAGGCAAAGCCTTACTTAACTGCTGAGCCTTTTCTGCTGCCCATCCTTACAAATCTTTTGTTTTTATGTTTTTTTCCTTTGCTGAAGACCAAACTCAGAGCCTTCTGCTTGCTTAAATCGCCCTTAACTTTTAACTTTTTTTTTTCTTTTCTCCCAGTTAGGGTTTCACTCTAGCCCAGGCTGACCTGGAATTCACTCTTTAGTCTCAGGGTGGCCTTGAAGTCACAGTGATCCTCCAACCTCTGCCTCTGAGTGCTGGGATTAAAGGTGTACACCACCATGCCTGGCCCCTTTACTACTTTTTTATATTACTTTTTTTTTGGCTTTCTGAGGTAGGTTCTCATTCTAGTTCAGGCTGATCTAGACTTCACTAC
This sequence comes from Jaculus jaculus, assembly GCF_020740685.1. Lineage (NCBI taxonomy): Eukaryota > Metazoa > Chordata > Mammalia > Rodentia > Dipodidae > Jaculus > Jaculus jaculus. The sequence goes on from NC_059107.1 coordinate 32,284,114, forward strand.
ATAGTCTCAAGGTGGCCTTGATCTTTCCGCGATCCTCCTATTTCTGCCTTCTGATTGCTGAGATTAAAGGCTTGCACCACCACTCCTGGCTTGATTTATTTTATTTGCAAGGGGAGAAAGAGAGAGAGAGTGCACACAAAGATGTGCAGGCAGAACCTCTTGCAAGTTCATAATTTCATTCTTCTTTGCTCCTGAATAGAACTCTTGTATAAATGTATATCATCTTCATTATCCATTTATTAGTTGAAGGACTTCTTCAGCCTAGGCTTTTCTGTATCTCATGGCAGTTTTTCCTCACTGTTCCTGAATTAGTTTCAAACTACCATCTCGAATTTTATTTTATTTATTTTTTGTTTGTTTTTTGAGGTAGGGTCTCATTCTAGCTCAGGCTGACCTGTAATTCACTATGGAGTTTCAGGGTGGCCTCGAACTCATAGCAATCCTCCTCCTAAATGCTGGATTTAAAGGCGTGTGCCACCATACCCGGCTGAATTTTAATTTTTAAACATGTACTGATATATTGTTTTGTCTAAGCTTGGAATCTAGGGAGAAAATATTTGGTCACTAGTAAATGTATTTCCTCTCCATCTAAGTTTTTTCTTTTTCTTTCTTTTTTTTTTTTCCTTTTTTTTTTTTTTTGAGGTAAGGTCTTGCTCTAGTCCAGGCTGACTTGGAATTCATTATGTAGTCTGAGAGTTTCCTTGAACTCACAACAATCCCCTTACCTCTGCCTACTGAGTGATGGGATTAAAGGCACATGCCACTATGCCTAGCACATCTAATAGCTTTTAAATAACCTGTATATGAATATGAAATATACAATTTAATTCCCCATGAGCTAAATAATTCTCTTTTTTTCTTGCTAATGTATGATATTAGGGTTAAATTAATTTTAAGGCTGAATTTTACCCTAACCTGCCATAATTCTGTAAGATTCCTTTATTAATTGATAAGAGTTGTTGACCATGTATATGATCCGCTATTAAAAGCATTTTCTGTCGTAGGAACTACTAAGGTCTATGACAAACCAAGGAAGCGAAAACGACAGAGACACGTAATGGCCAGAATGCAGTGTAAAAAGATGAAAAATGACTCATCAAAGGAGACTCCAAACTCAGAGGTATTATCAGTTCCTAATCTTTTGATCTTTCAGAGAGTAGCTACCTTTCACATTAGAAGGCACATCCCTCTCCCATGAGTTTATTTAAGAATAGTGTTCCAAGGAATGGACTGTACCAGTAGGTATAAAGAGTTCTAATTTAGTGGAGAGCCTGATCCCCCTTAAATAATATACATGTTGCAACTGAATATGGCCTTTTATAAAAAGATGTCATCCTTTATTCCCTTATGGAGTCAACTTTTAAAACTAGAGAGCTTATTATAAGTAACCATAACATCTGACTGAGGTAGACATTGTCCTCCTAAAGTAGAGAGAACATCAGTCAGTGGGAAATTCTTAAGCTTTTTCCTTGTTCACCAATTTCTTAATTTGGGAAAATGTACACATCAGCTGTGAAAAATAAAGATTTAAAACCACGTCTTTCTTGAGCATCTGTGTAGACATTGATGCTATATGTGATTTTTCATTCTGGTGAAATTATAGTTAGAACCATCCGGATCAGCATCACACATCATGATGCAGTGTTTCTTTCCAACTGGAATAGAATGCCCAAGAAGGCATTATTATTTAGGAAGCACGGATCTTGAAAGGACAAATAAGAAGTAATCAAATAAACTTAAGAATGTTTTCTCTCCCTTAGTGAAACCTATAAATGGAACAGCTCAAAAAGTTCCAGTGGAACAGCCTCAGAGCAGTTAGTGGCAGGGCATGAGGCGCCCACTACCCGCCCAATCACAGCAGGGTTAGAACTAACATTGCATGCAGTCCGCCCGCGTGATTGGCTGAACATCTGTAAGTGCTTTATGGCTAGACAAATAGCAGCCCAGAGGGAGGGGGTCAGATGGAGGAGACATCAATAATACAGATGTGGGACCTTTTTTTTTTCTCTGCAAGGGAGAACTGCTGACTCACAGAACTGCTGGAAGCCCCAAGGAAACTCTTGAAGACAGTGTAGAAAACGATTCTGGAATGTCTGTCTCCAAAAAATTGCAGGGTGAACGAGGTGGAGGAGCAGCACTCAAGGAGAATGTTTGTCAGGTAGAGAATACTTGCCACTTGTTTTTTCCTTTTGGATTGTATATGTGTGCACATGTAGTATGTATGATGTGTTTTCCCTGTGTACATGTGTAGGCTAGTGGAAGACATTGGATATCTTCTATTGCTTTTTCCTGAGACAGAGTCTCAATAATCCTGGAGCTCTCATTGACCAGGGAGCCCGTTCTCCTTCATTTCTCCACTGACCTCTGTGTTGGTACAGGCTGCATATTTATTATGTGATGTTTAATGTGGTTGCTGCAGATTGACTCAAGTCATTATTACACAGCAAGTGCTTTTACCTACTGAGTTATCTCCTCAGCATGTTTATTTATTTATTTATTTATTTATTTATTTGGTTTTTCGAGGTAGGATCTCACTCTACCCCAGGCTGACCTGGAATTCACTATGAAGTCTCAAGGTGGCCTCGAACTCATGGCAATCCTCCTACCTCTGCCTCCCGAGTGCTGGGATTAAAGGCATGCGCCACCACGCCTGGCTTATTTATTTATTTTTTTAAATAACCCTTCTATCTCCCCCCCCTTTTTTTTTTAAAAAAAAAAAAACAGATTTTATTTTTATTTAGTAGAGAGAGAGAGAATGAGAATGGGTATGCTACTGCAAACAAACTCCAGATGCATGTGTTACCATGTGCATCTGGATTACATGGGACCTGGAGAATCGAACCTGGGTCCATAGGCTTCACAGGCATGCCCCTTAACCGCTAAGCCATCTCTCCAGTCCTTCTATGTCCGTTTTTGGTTTTTGAAGTAGGCTTTCCCTCTAGCCCAGGCTGACCTGGGATTCTCTATAGATGTAAGGTGACCTTGATCTCATGGCAATTTTTCTACCTGTGCCTTACGATTGCTGGAATTAAAGGCATGTGCCACCATGCCTGACTCCTTTTTATCTCTTACTGTGACTACAAAAAAACAATGCTTTTAGATGACTCTGGTTTAGTCACATTAAGTAGTTGTGTCTCTCTCTTTTTTTTTTCTGAACCAAGTCCACTTTATTTGAAATTTTCCACATGCCACAAATTTACATGAAAACACCCATTCAGAATGCAGTTCATTAGTGCCAACACAGAATTCGGGAGTGGATGTGGCTCAGATGCTGACTGACCACCACAGACAGTTATGGCAGCTGGGCAGAGAGGGGGCAGTTGGCATTGAAAGGCAGGGGATGGTCACTTAGCACCTGGTCACAAGATATGGCATGACTCCTGGGCCAGGGAATGGCTTTGCCCGCCCCCTCCTTGTGTCTCTTATATAATGGGAAAGAAGAGAAATAATGCTGGTAATACGCTGACGTCATCGCTTCCAAGCCCACAGGAAGGTCTCTCCTATGTTTATTCAGTGAACTGTGAAACTTTATTTTTATTTTTTGGTTTTTTTGAGGTAGGGTTTTACTCTAGCCCAGGCTGGCCTGGAATTCACTATGTAGTCTCAGCATGGCCTCGAACTGTCACAGTGATCCTCCTACCTCTGCCTCCCAAGTGCTAGGATTAAAGGTGTGTGCCACCACACCTGGGACCGTGTAACTTAATTTGTACATTTCATAGTGATACTTTTCTTTGTTGTTTTGTGGGTCTGTGTTTTATTGAGTTAGGGTCTCACATATCCCAGGATATATTCATTCCTTTGCCTAGAAATATTTTAAGTGTTATTTTAGGTTTGAGATTTAACAAAAACAAAAAAGCATTTGTGTCTGTCCCTAGGAGAGAGAGGGAGGCATGCCTGGGTCACTTGCTCCTGCAAACAAACTCCAGACACATGCATCACTTCTGGCTTTCATGGGTACTGGAGAACCATATCTAGGCTGTCAGGATTTTTTTTTTTTAATTTTTTTTTAATTTATTTACTCGAGAGTGACAGAGAGAGAGAGAGAGAGAGAAAGAGAAAGAGAGAAAGAGAGATTGAGAATGGGCTTCCAGCCACTGCAAATGAACTCCAGATGTGTGCGCCCCCTTGTGTATCTGGCTAACGTGGGTCCTGGGGAACCGAGCCTCAAACCGGGGTCCTTAGGCTTCACAGGCAAGCGCTTAACTGCTAAGCCATCTCTCCAGCCCCAGGCTGTCAGGATTTTTATACTTTAATATAAGGGCTTTGTATATCCTACTACCTATTTTCATCAATGAATATTTGTACAAATGTATTATATATGTCAGTATTAAAATTTAGATATCACATTTTTTACTCATTACCTTATGAGATTAGAGTGTTGTTATTATCCTTGTTTTGCCTATGAAGAGACTGAATTACATAGAGATTACATAACTTGTGTATAGTCACAGTTCAGCCTGGTTTCATGCCTGGTCCTTGTGAATTTAGTTTCTTAACCATTGTGCTACCTTTTATTCGTGAGATGAGACTCCACTGTATTATTCAAAATGCCTTTATGTAGACTGGACTGATGGGGTAGTGGTTGAGGTACTTCCCAACAAAGCTTAAGGAAACAAGTTTGATTCCACTAGAACCCACATAGGCCAGAGGCTCATGGTGGTACATGCATCTAGGATTCATTTGGAGTGGCTATAGGCTGTGGCGTGTCCATTCATCCATTCATTTATTTATTTATTTTCTTTCTCTCTCCCTCTCCTTCATAAATAGATAGATAAATACTTGAAAAAAGAAATTAAAATGAGTTTATGTGACTTTGAGAGTAATCAGTTAAATGAACACTTGTTTTTAGCTATGTATATTTAAAAATTTATTTCACAGAGAGAGAGAGACACAAGAGAGGCAGACAGAGAGAGAATGGGCATGACAGAGTCTCTAGCCACTGCAAATAAATTCCAGATGCATGTGCCCCTACTCCAGCCCAGAAGTATCATTGTCAATATTAACAGATTTTACAAATATATATTGATGGGCTGGAGAGATGGCTTACTGGTTAAGGCATTTACCTGTAAAGCCAGAGGACTCAGGTTCAATTTCCCGGGACCAACATAAGCCAGATGCACAAGGTGGCACATGCATCTGGAGTTCGTTTGCAGTGGCTGGAGGCCCTAGTGTGCCCATTTTCTCTCTCTCTCTGTCTCTCTGCCTTCCTCTCTATCTCTCTCAAATAAAAAAATAAAACATTTTTAGAAAAGAAAACAATACTTATATTTTTGTTGTTGATGTATGTTTGTTTTTGTTTGGAGTAGAATCTAGTCCAGGCTTACCTGGAATTCACTATGTAGTTTCAGCATGGCCTTGAACTCATGGCACTCCTTCTACCTCTTGGGTATGCCACCATGCCTGTTTCTTTATTTCTTTATTTATTTGATTTTTCAACATTGGCTCTCTCTCTAGTCCAGGATTACCTGGAATTCACTGTGTAGTGTTTCAGGTTGCCCTTGAATACATGGTGATCCTCCTACCTCTGCCTTCCAAGTGCTGAGATTAAAGGTGTGTGCCACCACACCTGAGCAGTCTATTATTTTTTAATTAAAGCAACTAAAAATTAAATCCAGGCCCTGGATATATTATTGTGACCAGTATAATTTTATGCCAGTGTTTTTCCTGTTCATTTTCTCTTATAATTTGTACTGGTCCACGAATACAAAGTTGAACCTCAAAAGCAGTTAGGCCCAGTATGCATTAAGAGAAGTCACAATGTACATATATTTTACAAAGGTTATATCAAAAAAGGGGGTACTAGCCAGGCATGGTGGCACACACTTTTAATCCCTGCCTGAGACTACATAGTGAATTCAAGGTCAGCCTGGACTAGAGTGAGACCCTACTTCAAAAAAAAAGGGGGGGACGGTACTGGAGAGATGGCTCAGTGGTGCTTGGTTATAAAATCTAAGATTAATCTCTCACCATCCTTTAAAGCCTGATGTTTCAGATAGTACATGCTTCAGGAGTTCATTTGTAGCAGGAAAATTCCTCCCTTTCTCTTGTCTCTCTTTTAGGCAGATAGGTAATGTTCATGCTGGCAGTGATGGACAGAGTGCTGCAATTCCTGCACTTGGGAGGTGATGGTGGGAGGTTGGCAAGTGTGTGACGAACCTGGGCTACACAGGGGCATACGCTGCCTCCGGTAGAAAGGAAACCTGGGCTACACAGGGGCATACACTGCCTCTGGTAGAAAGGAAGATACATGCAGATGGGTCACTGTATTGTTCTGACTTACCTGGACCCATGGGATACAAGTTTGTTCCTCTGGTATAATTTATTAATAGCACCTTTCTTTATTCTCACAAATAGTTCATTTGACGTTTTCAATTTGTATTGTAACTGAAATTTTATTTATTTATTTATTTTTATTTCATTTTATTTTTTTGAGGTAGGGCCTTACTTTACCTCAGGCTGACCTGGAATTCTCTATATAGTTGAAATTTTCTTACTAAAGCCATGTATTCCAATATTTCTCATCTGTGAAAAAATGTCAGTGACATTAACATAGATAAGATGGCAATTTTTATTATTTTTATTTGTTTATTTATTTGAGAGAGACACAGAGAGAAAGAGGCAGAGAGAATGTATGCTCCCCCTTGTGCATCTGGCTTATGTTGGTCCTGGGGAATTGATCCTCAAACCAGGGTCCTTAGGCTTCATAGGCAAGTGCTTAACCGCTAAACCATCTCTCCAGTCCCCCCCCCCCCTTTTTTTTCAAGGTAGGGTTTCACTATAGTCCATTCTTACCTGTAATTCACTATGTATTCTTAGGGTGGCCTTGAACTCACAGTGATCCTCCTCCCTGTGCTTCCTCAATGGTGGGATTAAAGGTATGCACCACCATGCCCACTTTAAAATACTATTTCGTTTATCCGCTTGAAAAAGAATCAGCAAGAGAGAGAATGGGTGTGGTATTAGGGAATCGAACATAGGTCCTCAGGCATTGAAGGCAATTGCCTCAACTGTTCAGCCATCTCTCTACCCCCTTATTTTTTCCAAGCATCACACACACATGCACACACGTTTTCATATATTGCTCTAGCCCAGGCTGACCTGGAATTCACTATGTAGACTCATGGCAATCCTCCTACCTCTGCCTCCTCAGTGTTGTGATTAAAGGCGAGTTCCACCAAGCCTGGCTTTCTACAAATATCTTATTTTCATTTGTTTATCTGAGAGAGAGAGAATATAGGTATACCAAGACCTCAGGACACTGCAAACAAACTCTAGACACATGTGCCACCTTGAGCTTCTGGCTTACATGGGTCCTGGGAAATCAAACTAAGGTTCTTTGGCTTTGAAAGCAAAGCCTAAACTACTACCCTCAAACATATTTATATTTTATTTTTATTCATTTATCTATTGAGAGAGAAGTAGAGAGAATGGGTGTGTCAGAGTATCTAGCCACTGTAAACAAACTCTAGGTGCATATGCCACCTTGTACATCTGGCTTATGTGTACTGGGGAATCAAAACTGGGTCCTTTGGCTTTGCAAGCAAGCACCTTAACAGCTAATCCATCTCTTCAGCCCAATTTTAAGTTGTTTTTTTTTTTTGTTTTGTTTTATTTTTTCGAGGTAGGGTCTCACTCTAGCTCAAGCTGACCTGGAATTCACTACGTGGTCTCAGGGTGGCCTCGAACTCATGGTGATCCTCCTAACTCTGCCTCCAGAGTACTTGAATTAATGGCATGTGCCACCATGCTCAGCTAACGTTTTTTTTTTTTGAGCGGGGGCGGGGGAGGGAGAATAAGGCCTTCAATTGAATTCCAGACACATATACCGCATGTGCATCTGGCTTACATGTGTGCTGGGGAATTGAATGTGGGCCCTTAGACTTTACAGTCCAGCATCTTAACTGCTGAGCTATTTCTCCAGCCCTTCCCTTTTCTCTTTCTCTTTGCTATTTACTCCTTTCTTCTCCTCTCCTTCCTTCCTCCTTATTCCCTTTAATCCCAGCACTCAGGAAGCTGAGGTAGGAGTAGTATGAGGGTAGCCTGAGGCTACATAATGAATTTCAGGACAGCCTGGTCTAGTGTTAGATACTGGCTTGAACTCCTCCCCTACCCCCCAAATTATTTATTTCTTGTTATTATTTTGTTAGTAAGCAGAGAGATACAGAGAGGAGAGAGACAGAATGGGCACACCAGGGACTCTAGCCACTACAAACTCCAGGTGCATGTGCCAGCTTTTGTGCCTCTGGCTTTACGTGGGTACTGGGGAATCAAACTTAGGTTTTTTCCAGACAAGTAGTGCCTTAACTGCTGAGCCATCTCTCCATCCCTTATTTTCTATTTTCAAGTCAGGAAAGGGAGAAAATGAGTGGCCACACCAGTGCTTCTTGCCACAGCAAATGAACTCCAGATGCATGTGTTTTTTGTGTATCTGGTTTTATGTGGGAGACTTGATCCCAGGCCATCAAATAAATAAAAATATTTAGTATGTACTTTGTATTAGGTATTATGAATAATCTAGAGGTGATCTATAGTATCTAGGGGGATATGTGCAGATTAAATCAATTGCTATATTGTTTTATTTATTTATTTATGAGAGATTGATGGGGGAGTGAAGGAGATGGAGGGAGAATGGTGTGCCAGTACCTCCTTCCACTGAAGTGCATTGTGCCACTTTGTGCATCTGGTTTAATGTGGGTACTAGGGAATTGAACCTGGGTTGGTAGGCTTTGCATACAGTGCCCTTTAGTGTTGAGCCATCTCTCCAGCCCACTATCATTTATATGAAGAAATTGATTATCCATGGATTTAGATATGGTGTTGGTCTTGGTTTATTATTTTTTAGTTCTAGCATTTTGATGCTCATCACTGATGATATAAACTGTATAGAATGGTGAGAAGTAAAATGTGTTGGAAGCTTACATCTTTTATAAATCTTAAAATATTTCCTAGTTAGAGATGTGTGTCTTCATTTATTAAGGTGTTCCACATAGTGACACCATATCTTTGATAAAATTGTCTCAGAAGGATGATCTATCTCCCTCTTGCATTTGATACCTAATGTGGTGTGGGGGAGTTAGTTATGTTTGAGGTCAGTTGAGATAAATAGTATTTCTTTTGGTGCTATTAGGTCCATGTCCACTGGGCTGACATTGCTTGAAATCACATGGTTTGTCTTTTTCTTATTGTTTTCTTTATTTTGGTTTTTCAAAGTAAGGTCTCACTTGAGCTCAGGCTGACCAGGGATTCACCCTATTCTCAGGTTAGCTACAAACTCATGATGATGCTCCTGCCTCTGCCTCCTGAGTGCTGGGATTAATGGTGTGCGCACCACACCTGGCTTACTGTTTTATTTTTATCATGGAATTTCATTTTCTAGTTAGTAGCCATTAGGTTCTTTTTAATTACCATTAGGTTCTTTTTACCAAAGAAAACTTATGTTCAGCCTTCACTTGGCATAGGTTTCCAGTGGTACATCTTGCAATTACAGACCTTTGTCTCATTTTTGTTTGTTTTAGTTTTTAAGGTAGGGTCTTGATCTTAGCTCAGGCAGACCTTGAATTCGCTAGGTAGTAGTCTCAGGGTAGCCTTGAACTAACTCACAATGATCCTGTTGTCTTTGCTTCCATAGTGATAGGATTAAAGTCATGTGTCACCATGACTTTTTTTTTTCACAGTTTTGTGGACAAATGTAGACAGTAAACTATGATAATTCCAACCCACCACTCTGCCAACTCATTTTCTGTAACTGTGACCTTTCTTCATTTTTTAGTGGACAATGGGTTTGCCATCTGTGAATCTGTTTTGTAGTTGTTGCGTTTCTCTCAATTTTCAAATGGCTAACTTGTCATTCATTATCCAGTTGTTTTCTTTTTCTTGAGGTAGGATTTCACTCTAGCCTGAACTGACCTGCAACTCACTCTGTAACCCATGCAGGCTTCATGCTTACAGTGATCCTCCTCCATCGCTGGCATCAGAAGCATGTTTGACCAGACATGGATTCATAACTCAATTTTGAGTGTTCATACCTGATCACCAAAGCCAAAGGAGCTTTTTCTGTTTTTGCTTATTTGAGGTAGATTCTTGCTCAAGCCCAGGCTGACCTAGAATTCACCAGGTAGTCTCAGGTTTGCCTCAAACTCACAGTGATCCTAATATCTTGGCCTCCCGAGTTCTGTTTTAGTAGAAGCTACAGGAGTATTTTAATTCTTTTTGTAATACTAATCATCATTTGATATCTTGTCTAGTTTTTCAATCATTTGCTGTTTTTATTTATCCCTGTAAGAATCTTAGCCTAATATCTTACGATGTTAGGTATTTTAAAAGTAATTATGAGCCAGGCGTGGTGGCACATGCCTTTAATCCCAGCACTTGGGAGGCAGAGGTAGGGTGATTGCTGTGAGTTCGAGGCCACCCAGTGGTTACATAGTGAGTTCCAGGTCAGCCTGGACTAGAGTGAAACCCTACCTCAAAAAACCAAAATAAATAAATAAAAATAAAAGTAATTGTGTGTGGTTGTGCACACCTTCAATTCCAGCACTTGGGAGGCTGAGGTGGGACTATCAGTGTCAAGTTGAGGTCAGCTTCAGCTGCAATAAGACCCTGCCTTGGAAAGAAAAATATTGGTAATTGTTATATTAGCTGAATGAATGATGAAATTTTTTTCATCTATCTTCCTTTCTTTCTTTCCTTCCTTCCTTCCTTCCTTCCGTCCGTCCGTCCTTCTTTCTTTCTGTCTTTCTTCCTTCCTTCCTTCCTTCCTTCCTTCCTTCCTTCCTTCCTTCCTTCCTTTCTTTCTTTCTTTCTTTCTTTCTTTCTTTCTTTCTTTCTTTCTATCTGTCTTTCTGTCTTTCTTTCTTTCTGTCTGTCTGTCTGTCTGTCTTTCTTTCTTTTCTTTCTTTCTTGTTTTGGTTTAGTTTTCCAAGACAGGGTGTCACTCTATCTAGTGCAGGCTGACCAAGAATTCACTATGTAGTCTCAGGATGGTCTTGAACTCATGGCAGTCCTCCTACCTCTGCCTCCCAAGTGCTAGGAGTAAAGGTGTGCACCACCACACCTGGCCCAGAAATTTCATGTGTTTTTAAGAGATGCTTTCTTAATCATTGGGGAATTTTCATGTTTATAAAATATATTTCTGTATATATCTTTTTTTAAATTTTTTTTATCAGAATTGTGAAAAACTGGGTGAATTACTGTTATGTGAAGCTCAGTGCTGTGGTGCTTTCCACCTTGAGTGCCTTGGCTTAACTGAGATGCCCCGAGGAAAATTTATCTGCAACGAATGCCGCACAGGTAAAGTAGACAGCAAAGACTTTTCCCGCTCTCTTTCCTGAAGTTAGGTGCATGTTCTGTATCTCTAGCTGTACTGTTATCTCTGTCATCTGTATCTCTGCCAGCATGTGTCCCTGTGTCCCTGTGCTTGTGTTCAGTCTTCCTGTCCTCTGTCTCTTTCCCTGGCTCTTGGCTTTAGACAATCCTCCTACCTGGCCTCTGGTACCTGCCAACCTCTTTCTAAGGAGATGTGGTAACGTTTTGTAGCTTTTGAATATACCGGTGTGAGTCTTTTCAGGTCTGACTATAGTAAATCACACCATGTGAATAATGCATTTAGATATTGCAAATAAAGATGAGCAAATGAGAAGTCTGAGGGACATACTATGAATTGAAAGCCAGCCAGGTGCTACAGAGTGAGTTGTCTTGGTTTAATGTGTGACCCTACCTCTTAAAAAGAAAAGATAAAGAAATGCCAGAGAGATTTTAATAGAGAATTAATAAATTTTATGGCAGGTTGCACATGGTATAAACTCAGCACTACAGAGGCAGAACAACTGAGAATTTGTGATCAGCCTGGTTTATTCATGGTTGCCCTGTGTCCTGTCATCCCCCCCCCCCCCCGTAATCCCAGCATGCAGTAGGCTGAGGTAGGAAGATTGTTGCAGGTTTTAATCCAGCCTAGGATAGAGAGTGAACATCAGGTTTGACTGAGATAGAGTAAGACCTCACCTTTAGAATATAAAATTTAGGACCTGGAGGGTTGGTTCTGGTTAAAGGCAGTTGTTTGCAAAGCCCAATGGCCTGAGTTCAGTTTTACATCCAGATCCAGAGGCACAGAGAGGTACATGCATCAGGAGTTCATTTGTACTGGCAAGAGGCCCCGGCACCCCATTATCCTCTCCAATTCCATGCTTGCAAATAAATAGATAAAAACCATTAAAAGAGACCATTTTAAAAGCCACATGTGTTAAGACATATCTTTTTTAATAGAAAGAAACATCAAGTACACAATTTGACTTTTTGTGGCATGTGTTTTGTGCATATGTTTATGTTTTGCCAGAATCATTACCTTAATTCTGATAGTAAACAGTGCTGATGCTTACTGAGCAGTACTCCTTTGTATATGACTACTTCATTTTTTGAGTCATTCAGTTACTGAAGGACATTTGAGTGTTTGAGTTAAATATATAGCTGTTTTCTTCTCTTGAATAAACATTTAAGAGTAGAATGGTTGAAAAATACATTAGTATTCACTTCTCGTTCTATTTCATCTTTGAAAGCACTTGACTTTGTAAGTCTTTCTTCCCACCCCACCCCCCCCATTTTTTTTCCCTTCAAGGTAATGTTTTGCTGTAGCCTAGGCTGACCTGGAATTCACTGTTCACTATATAGTTTCAGGGTATCCTCAACCTCATGGCAATCCTCCTACCTCCTGCCTCTGCATCCCAAATGCTAGGATTAAAGGCATGCCCTGCCATGCCCGGCTATGTAAGTCTGGTTTATATAGTTAGTTATTTTTATTTTTATTCATTTATGAGTGGGGGATGGATAAAGAGGTAGATAGAGACAGTGCATGTATGCACCAGGTCTTCCAGTCACTGTATACAAACTCCAAATGCATGTGCCACTTGTGCATTGTCTTCTGTAGGTCTTAGGGAATTTTATTTGGGTCCTTTGGCTTTGCAGACAGGCACCTTAACCACTAAGCAATCCCTTTATATATGTTATCTGTTTGCACGTAATTTCTGCATATGGTTTTAAGTAAATACTTTTACTGTTTTTCTGGTCTTCCTACTTCTCCCCTCAGGTACAGTTTCACTGATCATTTTACCTCGGTCTCCTGATTGCTAGGATTAAAGGCCTGTGTCCCCACACCCAGTTTCAGATTCTCATTTGACAGGAATTTTTTTCTTTTTCTTTCGAGGTCAAGTCTCAGTCTACTCCAGGCTGACCTGGAATTCAACATGTAGTCTCAGGGTGGCCTCAAACTCACGGAATTCACTCCTATCTCTGCCTTCCGAGTGTTGGGACTAAAGCCATGCACCACTAAGCCTGGCGACAAGAATGCTTTGTATACATTCTGATGTACTATGTCATTAAACACTTGATGTCAGTTTATCCATTCATTGTAGAGGCACTGAGATTGTAATTGGTTTCAGATATCACCATCTTCATGGGTCTTAGTGCTCCTCCATAATGGATTAATATCCGGGTAAGTTACTCAGTATTAATTTGTTGCCTTCTTTTAACTTTCAAGGAATCCATACCTGCTTTGTATGTAAGCAGAGTGGCGAAGATGTTAAAAGGTGTCTTCTGCCCTTATGTGGCAAGTTTTACCATGAGGAGTGTGTCCAGAAGTATCCACCAACTGTTATGCAGAACAAGGGTTTCCGGTGCTCCCTCCACATCTGTATAACCTGTCACGCTGCTAATCCAGCCAGTGTTTCTGCTTCTAAAGGTATAGATTGCTCTTGTATAACAATCTAATTATAAGACCTCAATTTTTTATTTATGTATTTTTAATGTAAATTGTTTATTTATTTATTATGTTTGATAGAATATGGTCATGCCAGGGCCTTTAGCCACTGCAAATGAACTCCAGACGAATGTGCCACTTTGTGCATCTGTCTTTACATGGGCACTGGGGAATCAAACCAGGGTCCTTTTGCTTTGCAGGCAAGCATGTTAACCACTAAGCCATCCCTCCAGCCCTTAACAAGCATTTTTAAAATTTATTTTTTTTTAACAATTTTAACATTTATTTATTCATTCATTTGAGTGAGAGAGAAAGAGGCAGATAGAGCAATAGAGAATGGGTGTGCTAGGGCCTTTAGCCACTGCAAACAAACTCCAGATGCATGTGCCCCCTTGTGCATCTGGCTTACATGGGTTCTGGGGAATTGAACCAGGATCCTTAGGCTTTGCAGGCAAGCACTTTAACTGGTATGCTATCTCTCCAGCTCTGTCAATCAATTTTTTTTTTTTTTCGAGGTGGGGTCTTGCTCTGGTCCAGGCTGACCTGGAATTAACTCTGTAGTCTCAGGGTGGCCTTAAACTCATGGTGATCCTCCTACCTCTGCCTCCCGAGTGCTGGGATTAAAGGCATGCGCCACCATGCTCGGCCAATCAATCATTTTTTAACATGGTTCCTCTAATTCTGAAATTTTTCATAGACTTGAATAATTCACATCTTTTTTATACATAATATTTAAATTTTTTATTTTTCTTTTTCTTCATTTTTCTGCTTTCAATAAATGTAGGTCGACTGATGCGCTGTGTCCGCTGCCCTGTGGCATATCATGCCAATGACTTTTGCCTGGCTGCTGGATCAAAAATTCTTGCATCTAACAGTATCATCTGTCCTAATCACTTTACCCCTAGGCGGGGCTGCCGAAATCATGAACATGTTAATGTCAGCTGGTGTTTTGTGTGCTCAGAAGGTAAGATACAATATCTTACAGCATGACTGGTTTCCAAAGATATTAATACAGTGTTTGTGTGGGCGTAAAAGCACTCTTCACATTGCCACCGGCAGAAATATTAGGAAGTGTTATGCTTTATTAATCATAATGTAGTAGAACTTTTATAACTTGTTTATTTATTTATTTATTTTTAAATATATATATTATTTATTTATTTATTTATTATTTTATTTTATTTTTTATTTTTATTTTTTTAATTTTTATTAACATTTTCCATGATTATAAAATATATCCCATGGTAATTCCCTCCCTCCCCACCCCCACACTTTCCCATTTGAAATTCCATTCTCCATCATATTACCTCCCCATTACAATCATTGTAATTACATATATACAATATCAACCTATTAAGTATCCTCCTCCCTTCCTTTCTCCACCCTTTATGTCTCCTTTTCAACTTATATTTTATTTATTTGAAAAAGAGAGAGAGAGAGAAGGGCCACACTAGGGCCTCTAGCCCTGCACAGGAACTCCATATGCATGCACCACCTTGTACATCTGGCTTACATGGGTTCTAGGGAATTGAAAATGGGTCCTTTGGCTTCACAAGCAAGTACCTTAACGGCTAAGCCATCTCTCCAGCCCTTGTTTTTCAACTAGGGATAGTGCTACACACCTGTAGCCCCAACAGTTGGAAAATCTGATGGAGAAAGTTTATCTTTGTTAGGATAGCCTGAGCCATGTAATGGACTGCAAACCCACCGGGTCTGCATGATGATACCCTATTTCAAAAACAAAATATAAGGGCTGGAGAGATGGCTTAGCAGTGCTTGCCTGTGAAACCTTAGGACCCCAGTTCGAGGTTCAATTCTCCAGGACCCACATAGGCTGGATTCAGGAGGTAGGACATGCATCTGGAGTTCCTCCAGCATTAGCTGGAGGCCCTGTGTGCTGATTCATTCTTTCTTTCTCTCTCTCTCTCCCCCTCCCTCCCACCCTCCCTCTTTCTCTCCCTGTCTGTCACACTCAAATAAAAATAAACAAACAAAAACAAAATATGATCCTGATATAGTGGCACATGATTATCCCAGCACTTGCAGGAAGATCACCTGAAGTTTGAGGCCAACTCTACAGTGAGATAACAGCAAAAAATATCACTTAATAAAGTGATAAACAAAAAAATAAACAAAATCACTTAATGAAGAAAGTTTAAAAAAATCACAAAAACTTCAATTTATTTATTTGAGAGAAAATGAAGAAGAGAAGGGGGGGCACGAGAATGGGCATGCCAAGGCATACAGCCACTGCAAACCAACTACAAATATATGAGCCACCTTGTGCTTACGTGGGTCCTGGGGAATCGAATCTGGGGTCCTTTGACTTTGCAGGAAAGCACCTGAACCACTAAGCCATCTCTCCAGCCCTTGTTTTTACTTATTTTTTTTTTAATTTTTTGTTTATTTTTATTTATTTATTTGACCGCGACAGGCAGAGAGAAAGAGAGAGAGAATGGGCGCGCTGCGGCATCCAACCTCTGCAAACGAATTCCAGATGTGTGTGCCCCTTTGTGCATCTGGCTAATGTGGGTCCTGGGGAATTGATCCTCAAACCGGGGTCCTTAGGCTTCACAGGCAAGCGTTTTACTGCTAAGCCATCTCTCTAGCCCCCTTGTTTTTATTTTGAATATTGTCTTTATTTTAACTATTTCTATTGAAATGAAAACTAACTATAGGAGTAAAGAAAAGAAGGAAAAAAAAAACACCATAAATCCTACTACCACAATAAAACAATATTAGCAATTATTTTTATATTTATGAGCAGTTGTGTGCTGCCCCATCAGTCTTCTGTCAGTTCTTTTCTTTTTATTAATTTATTTGAAAGAGAAAAAAAAACAAGGAGACAGATACACAGAGAGTGAACATGGGCACATTGGTCCTTTTTGCCTTTACATATAAACTCCAGACACATATTGCCACTTTATATATCCAGCTTTATATGGTACTGGGAAATTAATCCAGGTTTTGCAAGAAAATCCCTTTAACCTTCTGCCTGTTCTTACTTGAGCTCAAGTCTTACTGTTTTGTTTTGTTTTGTTTTGTTTTGTTTTGTTTTGTTTGAGTTAGGACCTCACTCTAGTGCAGGCTGACCTGGAATTCACTATGTAAGTAGTTTCAGGGTGGCCTTGAACTCATGGTGATCCTCCTACCTCTACCTCCCCAGTGCTGTTATTAAAGGCATATGCCACCACCACACATAGTTCACAGTAGGTTTTTTTAGTTAAGCTATATCTCCAGCTCCAAACTGGGTATTTTGGTTATCCTTCTTATTTTACAACATAATTATCTTAAAGAAAAGTTTATGTGTGTGAGACATGTGTGCCCCATGTATATATGCATGTGCAGATGACAATATAAGTGTCCTCCCTTATTGCTAATTTGTTTGTTCCCTTGAAATACCAAGTCTCTCACTGAAAGTGGAGCTGCAGTTTTCAGTCAGAGGTACTGAATAGGGAGCCCTCGCAATTCCCGGGTCTCCACTTCTCACAAGAGGATGGTTGCAATTGTGCTTAGCCATGCCTAGCTGCTGACCTGGTTGCTAGGGAGTTTCATTCCTGACAAATAAGGTCTTCATGGCTTTTTGTAGGCCCTCTCCTCTCTGCTGAGTCATGTGCTCAGCTTTGTTTTTTCCTGTCTTTTATTTTTGCATACACATGTAGAGTGTGTATTACCTAGCCTGGGTTTTGCTAAATAAGTGGAATAACTAGTACTCATCAGGGAGTTAAATGTGCTTGTCTCAAAAGTTCCATCCCCAATGGCCACATAAAAATGTTTAGGGTGCTGGTGCTCACCTGCAATCCCAGTGCTGGATAGGTGGAGAGGGCGGAATGGATCCCAGAGTCTTACTAGCCTCTGGTCTAACTTGATTTATAAGCTATTGAAAGACCCACTCAAAAAGCGGTGTGTGACCTACCTGAGTAATACTAATACATTTGAATTCCTTATTTCAGTTTTACTCCTGGCGAAGCCTGGCTCTAAAAGGAGTTGTTTGCATATATTTCTGTTGGAAGCATTTTTTGCTCATGTTCTTCTGATATCTTGTGTTGCCACAACACTCTGGGATCTAAGATTGTTGTGGATTTTGCTGAGAAAAAAGTATTCTACTAGCATCTGAAAACTTTACTTTTTCTTCTGCCTTGCTTCTGCCTTGCTCTCTCCTTCTGCCTTGCTTCCTTTTGCAAATTGCTATTCTGAGGTATGGAACACCTTAGTTTACTATATTAAAACAGGATCAGTGCTTGATGGTGCTTGTTTGGAAAGCCCACAATGACGGAGGGTTGATTCTCCAGATGCATAAAGGAGTGCAAGCGTCTGAAGTTACTTTGCAGTGGCAGGAGTCCCTGGCATGCTCATTCTCCATTTTATCTGTTTTTGGTTTTTTTTTTTTGGGGGGGGGGGGGTTTCATGATAGGTCTTGTTCTAGCCCAGGCTGAACTGGAATTCACTATGTAGTCTCAAGGTGGTCTTGAACTCATCGTGCCTGGCCTTTTCTTTTAAGATGTGTGTGTGTGTGGGGGGGAGGGAGATAGAGAATTGGCACACCAGGGCTTCAGCTACTGCAATCAAACTGCATACGCTTGCAATACCTAGTGGGCATGTGTGACCTGGTACTTGCCCCACCTTTGTGCATGTGGCTAACATGGAATATTGAGAGTAGACCCTTAGGTTTTGCAGTTAAGCTCTTTGTCCGCTAACCCATCTGTCCATCTCTTCCTTCTTCTCCTTCTTCCTCTTCCTCGTCGTTTTCTTTTTTTAATATGAAAGAAAATTGTCAAACCAGGCCCTCCAGGCACTGAAACTGTACTAGAGATGTGTACACCCCCTTGTGCCCATGTGCAACTTTGCTGGCTTGTGTCACTGTGTATCTGGCTCATGTGGGACCTATTGAGTTGAACGTGAGTCCTTAGGCCTGACAGGCAGGCACCTTAATGGCTAAGCCATCTCTCCAGCCCCCCACTTTGAATTCTTAATAAATCTAGTCATATGTGGAAAGTCTATAAGAGATAAATATGTCCCTGAGGATATTTCGGAATCATCAGTTCTAAGCAAGTTGACTAGAAGATAATATCCTAATGCCATCATCATGCTAACAATTCCCAAATATGTATTTCCAACCCACACCTATCAACTGAATTCTAATTTCTGCTAAATATTTGCTCATCTCACAACAATCTTGAACTTACTGTGTTTGAAACAGAACTGTTCTCAAGGAATGGCGTCACACTTGACTGTAGTCTCAGCCCATGGGAGGCTGAGGACGGAGGTTGAGGAATTGAAGTTTATCCTCATCTACATAGCATTGGTTACATGAAACTCTGTCACAAACAAAGTAATCCCCCTCCAACACACAAACCAACATGTGCCTGCACACGCACACACAGTTAAACCAGTATTTCCTGTCATGAGTTTTTCTCATCTCAGTTAAATACATTGCTCTCTATTGAGTTGCTTATATCAGAAACTCAGAAGTGAGACTCAATTTCTACCTTTCTCCAAAAGTCTCACTATTTAGCCCATGCTGACCTGCAATTCTCAGGCTGGCCTCGAACTCACAGTGACCCTTTTTCCTTGGATTTTGTCTAAGTGTTGAGGTTAAAGGCGTGTGCCATCATGGCTACTCCCTTCCTCTTATTTTTATCTAATCTGTTAACTATTAATAAATATCAAATCCAAGCCACCTTTCTCTGTTTCTGCTACCCTTGGTGACTGACATCTTGTCCCTTTCTATAATATATCACAATCATTTTTTTTTTTTAGCTCTTTAATGTGCAGTTTAACCGGGCATGGTAGTGCAGGTTTTTAATCCCAGCATTCATGAGGCAGAGTTTGGAGGATAATCATGAGTTTAAGGCCATCCTGAGATTATATAGTGAATTCCAGGTCAGCCTGAGCTAGACTGAGACCCTACCTCCAAAAATAAGCAAACAAGCAAAAATCCTTTGAAAGGTAAAATAAATAGGGCCAGTAATCACTTGAACTTTTTTTTTAACTTTGATAGGTTTATGACCATGTTTTATTTGGCTTTTACTAGTTTTTTAAAAAATGAGTTCAAACTGGGCATGGTGGTACATGCCTTTAATCCCAGCATATGGGAGGCAGAGGTAGGAGAATCACTATTGAGGAGCTAATTGTAAGCAGTCCTGCCCTTCCTTTGGCTGTTACATTCTTTCTGCCACCTGTTCTACAATGGACCCTGAGCTTTGGACACTCCTCTGTCACTTCTTCTCAGCACCATGGTGCCTTCTGAGTCATCCCAGGTTCACTGCCATCTGAAAAAGAAGCTTCCCTATACAAAAAGTGAGAGTAGCATTAATATATGGGTATGAACATTAAGAGAAGTGCTAACTGGACAATTTATATATTTTTTCAATTTTTTAAGACCATAAAGGAAAATATGTATTATCATTTTGAGGAGAGAAAGGTAGATAGATAGAGAGAAGGGGTGCACCAAGGCCTCTAGCCTCCACAAACCAACTCCAGACACATGTGCCACCTTGTGTATCTAGCCCCACATGGTCACAGGGGAATCAGATCTGGGTACTTTGGCTTTTAAGTCAAGTGCCTTCACTGCCAAGCCATTTCTTCAGCCCAAGTATTATCATTTTATCCCCCTTGGGTTTTTTTGTTTGTTTCTTTGTTAAGGAAACTACTTTCTGTAGATATGAAGGTTCAATGCCTTGATAAAGAAAGGTTGTATAGTTCCTTCTCTCTCCACCCTCCCTCTCTTCCTCTGGCTTTCTTTCTTTTTTATTTTTGGGCATTTTTGTTTGTTTGTTTGTTTGTGTTTTTCAAGGTAGGGATTCACTCTAGCTCAGGCTGACCTGGAATTCACTATGTGTTCTCAGGTTGTCCTCTATGGTTTCAGCTGCGGTGGCATGGCTGAAGTGCACTTTCTCTACTAAGCCATCTCTGTTTATGTAGGTTTTTCAAGGTAGAGTCTCCTTCTAGCCAGACTGACCATGAATTTACTATGTCTCAGGGTGGCTTTGAATACACGGTGATCCTCCTACCTCTGCCTCCTGAGTACGGGGATTAAAGATATACCCGGCTTTATTTTTTTGAATTTATTATTATTTTCTTTAATTAATTTTTTATTAACAACATCCCTGATTGTGAACAATATCCCATGATAATGCCCTCCCTCCCTCTACTTTCCCTTTTGAAACTCCATTCTCCATCATATCCCCTACCCCCTTTCTATCAGTCTTTTTTATTTTGATGTCATGATCTTTTTTTACCTCCTATTATGATGGTCTTGTGTGGTTAGTGTCATTCACTATGTGGTCATGGATATCGAGGCTACCCTTCCTTTGGCTCTTACATTCTTTTTATTTTTTAATGTTTGGTAGTTTAATTATAACATGGCAAGGAGATGATCTTTCCAAGTTTTGTCTGTTTAGTGTTCTAAAAATTGCTATATCTGCATTGGCATCTCTTTCACAATTTGGGGGACATTTTCTTCTATGATTTTGTTGAAGACGCCTACTGTGCCTTTGGAGTGAAACTCTTCTCCTTCTGCTATACCCTGAATTCTTATGTTTGATCTTTTCATAGTGTCCCAAATCTTGAAATTCAATATGATATTCTATATGCTGTCTAAGCCCAACTGTATGACTTTTTGGGAAAGGCAAAACAATGGACACAGTAAATATGCAAACAAAATACCAGTGGTTTCCAGGAGGTGGTGGGGAGTGTGGGATGAATAGGTGGAGCACAGTGAACTTCAAAATATATATATTTATTTATTTGAAAGCAGAGACGCACACACACTGAGAGAGAGAGGGAGAGTAGAGAGGGAACGGATGTAACAGGCCCTCTTGCCACTGCAAATTAATGCTAGATACATGTGCCATTTTGTGCATCTGAGTTTATATGGATACTGGGGAATCAAACCCAGGCAGTCAGGCTTTGCATGGCTCTTACATTCTTAACGCCACCACTTCTTCAATGAACCCTGAGCCTTGGAAGGTGTGATTAGAGGTGTTTCAGTGCGGAGCACTCCTCTGTCACTTCTTCTTAGCACCATGGTGCCTTCTGAGTCATCGCAAGGTCACTGCCATTTGAAAAGAGAAGGTTCTGTACCAAAAATGAAAGTAGCATTAATATATGGGTATGAACATTAAGAATAGTGCTTACTGGGCAGTTTGATGAGCATAGTGTATCCATTTAGCCACACACTAGCAGACATTACACCCCTAGGGCTAATGACTACCCCTGTTGTAGGTTTTCAGTATCAGGGATGTATTCCCTCCCATGGAGCAGGCCTCCAGTCCAATTAGAGACCGGTTGGTTTCCCCCATAACAGACATGCCACTATTGCACCTGTTGGCTTATTTGGTATGGCTGCAAAATTTAAGGCTTGCAGCGACCATTGTTGAGTATCTTCATTGGTGATTTCTCTCTCTCCCATTGAGCTGCATGTCCATGTCTTTTTTTCAGCTTCCTGTCAACTATTCTACATGGAGGAGGTTATCAGCTCAGTTCCAGCAGAATTTCTTAGTGGCCTTGCAGCCCAAGTATGTGGAGTCTTCAGCAATAGGATCTTACCATCTATTTCTGGTGGGAAACCAAGGGCCTCAGCAATGGGCTGTAATGTTTTGGGGCAACAACTCACTGGAAGGTATCCCATCCCTGGCACTGAAAATTTTCTAGTAATAATCTATATATTTTGTATAGGTGCATTATGTGTTGGTTCCCTCTTTTCCCACATCCTTGCCCCCATTCTGCTGGGGACTCCCCTCAGGGGTTCACAGGTTGCCGGCCCCATTTATTTATTTTTTTATTTGAGAGAGAGAGAGAGAGAGAGAGAGAGAGAATGAATGAATATGAATGGGTGTGCCAGAACTTCCAGCCTATGCAAACAAACTCCACTGTCTTGTGCTTCATGTTTATATGGGTCCTGGATAATCAAACCTGGGTCCTTTGGCTTTGCAGGAAAGTTCCTTTAACCACTAAGCCATCTCTCTAGCCCAGAACATGCAGATAACTGAAGTTATCAAAAGTGTTAAAAGTAGCCGGGCCTGGTGGTGCATGCCTTTAATCCAAGCACTTGGGAGGCAGAGGTAGGAGGATCACTGTAAGTTGAGGCCACCCTTAGAATACAGAGTGAATTCCAGGTAAGCCTGGACTAGAGGGAAACCCTATCTTGAAAAAACTAATTAAAAAAAAAAAAAGATTAAACTAAGTAATTTCAAAATTGAAATGAGGGCTGGCTTCCAATTTCTTTTCAAGAGTTAGGGCCTCCCTTGGATTTCCCGTCAGGAATAGATGGTAAGACCCTATTGCTGAAGATTCCACATACTTGTGCTGCAAGTCCACTGAGAAATCCTGCTGGAACTGAGCTAATAACCTCCTCCATGTAGACCAGCTGACAGAAAGCTGTAAGAAGCCATTCTACATGCAGTTCAATGGGAGAAAGAGATATCACCAGTGAAGATAACTCAATAGTGGACACTGCAAAACTCATAAAAATGGCCAGCCAGGCCAAATGAGCCAACGGGTGCAATAGTGGCACATCTGTCATGGGGGAAACCAACTGCCCTCCAATTGGACTGGAGGCCCGCTCCATGGGAAGGAATACATCCCTGATACTGAAAACATAAAACAGGTGTAGTCATGAGCCAACGGGTACAATAGTGGCACGTCTGCCATGGTGGAAACCAACTGCCCTCCAATTGGACTGGAGGCCCGCTCCATGGGGGAAACACATCCCTGATACTGAAAACTTAGAGGTAGTCATGAGCCCTAGGGGTGTAACATCTGCTGATGTCTGGATAAATGTATACACTATGCTTATCAAACTGCCCAGTAAGCTCTTCTCTTAATATTCATACCGTTATATTAATGCTACTCTCACTTTGGGTAGAGAATCTTCTCTTTTCAGATGGCAGTGACCTTGAGACAACTCAGAAGGTATCATAGTGCTGGAAAGAAGTGAGTGAGTGGAGTACTGAGTAACATCTTGATCACACCTTCCAAGGCTCAGGGTCTAATGCGGAAGAGGTGGTGGAAAGAATGTAAGAGGCAAAGGAAGGGTAGGACTCCTTACAATGTGCTCCCTCCAGACATAAAATGGTCTGGATATCCATGACCTCATAGTGCCTGATACTACCTGCACAAGACCATCATAAGAGGAGGAGATCATGACATCAAAATTAAAGGGAGACTGAGATGGGGAGGGGATATGATGGAGAATGGAATTTCAAAGAGTAAAGTGGGGGAGGACATTTTTTTACAATCATGTTAAATGTTAATAAAAAAAATTGAGAAAAAAAGAGTTAGGGCCTCACTCTAGTCCATGCTGACCTTGAACTCACTACTCCTAGGCTAACCTGGATCTTACAGCAATCCTATTACCAGCTTTACCAGTGTTTTTGTTGTTGTTTTTATGTTTATTTTTGTGATGCTACTGACTAAACAGAAGGACTTGCACATACTTGCTACGTTCTCTTCCATTCAGTTTCATCCAAGCTCTCAGTAGGCTGTTTAAATAATTTACTTTTTCTCTTCTACTAAATGTCAATTTTTTCCATCTTTTTTTCCCCTTTTTTTAGTAGTTCTTGCGGTTTCCCTGTGCTATCTGCCTTTCTTTTCTCTTGTTTTCCCTGTCTACCTTTCTGTCTTTCTCCTAATACATGTAATATTCCTTAAGACATTTTTCCACCTATTGACTGCTTGGCTTAATTCACTAGCCTTTTTTTAATACTCACCTTTCCTTAATCATGATTCCTCCCCATTTAAAATTCTGACTCAAAGTCTGTTTTGCGGATTTGAGGGTGACCTGGCTAGCTACGTAGGTGTC
Organism: Jaculus jaculus; assembly: GCF_020740685.1. Classification (NCBI taxonomy): domain Eukaryota; kingdom Metazoa; phylum Chordata; class Mammalia; order Rodentia; family Dipodidae; genus Jaculus; species Jaculus jaculus. The sequence goes on from NC_059107.1 coordinate 32,308,665, forward strand.
TTCCCTCACTGCCCCATGTGCGTCTTTCCCAGAGTTGAATGATCATTTGAAGAAGGTGATGTTCTGCATATAGATGTGGATCAGTTGTGAAAGGCATATGAATAGCTGTGCTCCGCTGCTAGAGCAAAATCCATTTTCTAGTTGAAATATTTCTAGTTGAAATATTTCTAGTATGTTACAAATGACACTTTACAGCCATGTAAGCAAATTGTATTATCAACTAAACTCACTTAGCAGCTAAACAAGCAAAGATAGAAATACAGGGCAAGGCATTCTGCCATTAGGCCAGTACAATTTATGTGGTTCAATTTTAATGTCCACTGCTAAAGTTATTTTTTTACTCTTCCTCAAAATGCAAGAAATATTTATGTATTTATTTATTTTGGTTTTTCAAGGTAAGGTCTTGCTCTAGCCCAGGTTGACCTGGAATTCACTATGTTCACTATGTAGTCTCAGGGTGACTCGAACTCATGGTGATCCTCTTACCTCTGCCTCCCAAGTACTGGTTTTCAAGGCATGGTTCACTTTGCGTAGCTTCTTCCCTCCTTCCTTTCCATCCATCCTCCTCCTCCAAACTCCCCACCCCCGAGGTAAGTTCTTACTCTAGCTCAGGCTAACCTAGAATTCACTATGTAGTCTCAGAGTGGCCTTGAACTCATGGTGATCCTTCTACCTCTGCCTCCCAAGTGCTAATCTGGGACCCGCAGAATCAATCCTGGGTCCTTAGCCTTCTCAGGCAAGTGCCTTAACCACTAAGACATTTCTCTAGCCCAAGGAGGGAGAGAAAATATTTATGTGTGTATGTAAATATACTCATTCAACCTCTTAAAAATATTTTTATATATTTGAGAGTGCCCCGGTTCCTGCAATCAGATTCCAGATGCATGCACCGCTGTGTGCATCTGGCTTTATGTGGGTGTTCGGGAATCAAACCCAGACCAGCAAGCAAGCACCTTTAACCACTGAGTCATCTCCCTAGCTCCCATATGTCCTAGTGTGTAAAATGTCATAGTTATTGTCCGTGAGTCTGCCAAACTTAGTCATCAAGGGATTTCAGGAATATTACGAAGGGTATATTATATAGAAAAGTCTTTCTGGATAATTTATTTGCTAAATTACTGTGCCCTTGATTGACTTAGTTAGAAATAATTGACTAGTTGTTAAACAAAAGCCAGTTTTTCTTGGTGGGATCTTGTGTGTAGCTTTGGGGTCTGAATGTTCTCTTTTTGCTTCCTGTAGGAGGGAGCCTTCTTTGCTGTGATTCTTGCCCTGCTGCGTTTCATCGTGAATGCCTAAATATTGATATTCCTGAAGGAAACTGGTACTGCAATGATTGTAAGGCAGGCAAAAAGCCACACTACAGGGAGATTGTCTGGGTAAAAGTTGGACGATACAGGTAAGTAAGCATGAAGAATAACACTTCTTTTCATTCTTCTTCTTCTTCTTTTTTTTTTTTTGGTATATGTCACATAATTAACTATTTCAAGATGGTCTTCATGCTGGTTGTGGTGGCACATGCCAGTAGGATATTGATGAAGAGGTGGAGGAAGGAGTGTCAGGAGTTCGAGGCCAACCTGGGCTACACATTTTAAAATTAAAGAAAGAAAAAGAAGGCTAGGCAAGTTGTCGCATGACTTTAATCCTAGCACTCAGGAGGCACAGGGTAGGAGGATCGCCATGAGTTCTAGGCCACCCTGAGACTATAGAGTGAATTTGAGGTCAGCCAGGACTAGAGCAAAACCCTACTTCACAAAACCACTAACATGGCTTGTGGGATTGCCAAAAGACCCAGGTTCAATTCCCTAGGATTCATGTAAGCCAGATGGACAATGGCACATACCTCTGGAGTGAATTTGCAGTGGCTCAAGGTCCTGGTGCCACCTATTTTCTCTCTCTCTCCCTCTCCCCCTTCCTCTCTCTCTCAAATAAGTCAAATAACTATATAAGTAAATAAAATGTTTTTCATAATTAGGCACCGAACACTCCTGCAATTTTTTTCAATGAGAAAAATATTGTTTGCAGTTTGAGGATTATTAAAATATACACTCTAGAGAATGAGTTAATGGACCTGGGGTGATTGCTAAGTGGTTACAGTCTTTGTTTCTAAAGTCTGCCTGTAGGGGGTTCAATTCCCAAACCACCCACATAATGACTGACAGGCATTTGATTGCAGTAACAAGAGACCCTGGCATGCATACACACGTGCACGCGTGCGTACACACACACACACACACACACACACACACACACACACAAATGGTTTAAAAATAAAGAAAATTCATTAATGAAGATAAAACTGGAAAATTGGCTGAGCATGTTAGCTCACACCTGAAATCCCAACATTCGTGAGGTACATGTAGGGGAATTGCTGTGAGGTCAAGGCCAGCCTGGTACTATGGAGTGAGTACCAGGTCAGCCTAGGCTCAAGTGAGAAGACCCTACTCTGAAAAAATAAAAAACAAAACAAACAATAATGTGGAAGATAACATTGCCATGTGCTTTCTGCTCCAAAACAGCACCTTTCCCCTCCAGATTCACCTTATTGTTATATGTGCTTTTTTCATCTAGCCTTTTGGTTCTTACATCAGCATTGTTGAATTTGGATTGCACAAAAGAATATGACATGATGGCTCAAGAGATAGCTTAGCGGTTAAGGTACTTGACTGCAACGCCAAAGGACCCAGGCTTGATCCCAGGACCCACATAAGCCAGATGTACAGATGCAGCTGTAGTTTGCAGTGGCTAGAGGCCCTGGTGCGCCCATTCTCTTATTTGCGTGCCTCTTTTGTCTTCATCTCTCTCAAATCAAGAAATAAATATTTAAAAATTAAAAAAAAAATAGAATGTGAGTCAGTTGTGGTGGTGCACACCTTTAGTAATCCCAGCACTCAGGAGCAGAGGTAGGAGGATCATCATGACTTCGAGGCCACCCTGAGACTTCATAGTGAATTCCAGGTCAGCCTGAGCTAGAGTGAGACCCTACATCAGAAAACAAACAAACAAAAAAAAAAAAAAAACCATGAATTGTTTCATGGTAGGGTCTCACTCTAGCCCACAACCTCTGACTTGCTCTTTAGCTCCATGATGACCTCAAACTCATGGTGATCCTCCTACCTCAGCCTTCTGAATGCTGAGATTAAAGGTGTGCACCAACATGCCTAGTTTAATATACAATTTGTAAATTTAAAGTGACTGTAGAATTTCTCTTTTATATTTCTTTGCCTTGTTGTATGTAATCACATGGGTATAATGTTTTGTTTAGGATGTTGTACACCTTTATTTTCCTGGGATTTACTTTTTATTCACTTGTATAGGTCTTTCTTTCTTTTGATCTTTTTTTTTTGTTTTTTTCAAGGTAGGTTCAGGGTGGCCTTGAACTCACAGTATCCTCCTACCTCTGCCTCCCCAGTGTTGGCATTAAAGGCCTGCGCCGCCACGCCCAGCTTTGCTTTTAGGCACTTCATGCATAGTTTGTTACTCTGTTCGTTTTGTCATGTTCCTTGATTTTTATGTTCTACCACTTCTTGGAGGCATTCTATGAAGGAAAATACCTTGATAAGAGATGTTCAGCTTTTATATGTTATGCTAAAATTATCTTTATAAAGTGGTTGTAGCGTGTGTGTGTGTGTGTGTGTGTGTGTGTGTGTGTGTGTTTGTTTGTTTTTCAACATAGGGTCTTGCTGGAGGCCAGGCTGCCCTGTAATGCACTGTGTACTCTCAAAGTGGCCTTGAACTCTCAGTAGTGAACCTGCCTAGGCTTCCCAAGTGCTGGGATTAAGGGCATGCCCCACCATACCTGGCTATGTGTGTATTTTATCACTATATCTTGGTGTGGTTCCCTTTCTTTTTTCCTTATTTATTTCTGTTGTCTTTTTTTTTTTTTAACATTTTTTAAAAATTAATTAATTTATTTATTTGAGAGCAACGGACACAGAGAGAAAGACAGATAGAGGGAGAGAGAGAAAATGGACACGCCAGGGCTTCCAGCCTCTGCAAACGAACTCCAGATGCGTGTGCCCCCTTGTGCATCTGGCTAACGTGGGTCCTGGGGAACTGAGCCTCGAACCGGGATCCTTAGGCTTCACAGGCAAGCGCTTAACCTCTAAGCCATCTCTCCAGCCCTCTTTTTTTTTTTTTTTTTTTTAATGGACTCCAGATACATCTGCCACCTTGTGTATCTGGCCTCACGTGAGTCCTGGGGAATCAAACCTGGGTCCTTAGGCTTCCCAGGGAATTGTGTTAACAACTAAGCTATCTCGCCAGTCCCTGTTTTTTTCTGTTTTGAGAGCGAGAGATTGAGCATGCCAGGGCCTGTTGCCACTCGAATTACTAGATGTTTGCTGCTTAAAGATCACATTGTGCTGGCTGTGTGACACATACCTTTAATCGCAGCACTCAGGAGGCAGAAGTAGGATGGAGGATCTGCATGAGTCTCAGCAGGCCTGAGACTTCATAGTGAATTCTAGCCAGGCATGGTGGTGCACACCTTTAATCCCAGCTCGCTCTCTCTCTCTCTCTCTCTCTCTCTCTTTTTTTTTTTTGGTTTTTCAAGGGAGGGTCTCACTCTATCTCAGGTTGACCTGAAATCCACTCTGTAGTCTCAACGTGGCCTCGAACTCATAGCGATCCTCCTACCCCTGCCTCCTGAGTGCTGGGATTAAAGCTACCACAGCCGGCTTTAATCCCAGTACTCTTGATTCATTTGGGCAGTTTGGTGTGTTGGTTTCAGTGTGATCAGATTGACTTTGTTACTTTATTTATTTATTTTGAGGGAGAGAGAGATAGGGGCAGAAAGAGAGAATGTGTGCGCTAGGGCCTCTAGCCACTGCAAACAAACTCAAGATGCATACATCACTTTGTGCATCTGGTTTACATGTATACTTGGGAGTCAAACCTGGCTACTTAGGCTTCACAAACAAGTACCTAAACCACTAAGCCTTCTCTCCAGGCCAACATTGCTATTCTTTATTCCTCTGTAAATAGGTGTTTTTCATAGTTCTTTGCAGCTTTGTAAAGGTTTTTTTCCTCTTGTTTTCTTTGTTTTCAGGTGGTGGCCCGCTGAGATCTGTCATCCTCGTGCTGTTCCCTCTAACATTGATAAAATGCGACATGATGTCGGTGAATTCCCTGTCCTCTTCTTTGGGTCTAATGACTATCTCTGGACCCATCAGGCACGAGTCTTTCCTTACATGGAAGGGGATGTGAGCAGCAAGGATAAGATGGGCAAAGGAGTGGATGGGACATACAAAAAAGGTGATTTTTGTCTTTTTATTCTCAACAAACAAAGACCTCTTTGCCTGATTCTCTGTGTTAAAATTCATAAAATGGGTGGAAATATACTGGATGTATTAATACATACCTATAATACCAGTACCAGATGCTTGTATGGGAGAGCTGCAAGGTGAACGTAGCTGGGCTACATACTGAGTTCACTAAATAGGGAGCTCGGTCTTAGTGGGAGAGTGTAATAGAGATGCAGCCTGCCATTCTGTGATGGTTTTAGCAGATATGTGCATGATATCCTCTATAGGAAACAGAACTAGGCCAGAGAATGAAGGTTTTTTTTTTGAGGTAGGGTCTCACTCAGGCTGATCTGGAATTCACTATGTAGTCTCAGGCTGGCCGGTAACTCACAACTATTCTCCTGCCTCTTCCTCCCAAGTGCTGTATTAAAAGCATGTGCCACCACTCAGCTGAGAGTAAGGTTTGAAATCATGAATAGTTTTTTTTGCTAAGTGATTCTTTGAATAGTAACACTATAGTTACGCTTTTAGTTTTCTAAGCCTTTTCAGTATTTCTTTTCGGTTTTAAAATTTTTCATTTTGCTTTTGTTTTTCCTGGTAGATTCTCACTCTATCCCAGGCTGTCTGGGAATCCACTATGTAGTCTCAGGGTGGCCTGGAACCAATGGCATTTGTCCCACCTCTGCCTATTAATTACTAGAATAAAAGGCATGCACATCATGCCAGGCTCTTTAAAAAATTCCTAGGGCAATCTTATGAGTTTACCAAAGTGAACTTATAGGCTTGACAAATGTGCAAGTTACAAGGGGGTTTCAGATTCTCATAGTTAGACCTTGAATCCAATTTTCATTTATGTGTTTGTTTATTTGAGAGGGACATAGAGAAAGAGGCAGATAGAGAGAGAATGAGTGCACCAGGGCCTCTACCCACTGCAGACAAACTCCAGATGCATGCGCCCCCTTGTGCCTCTGGATAACGTGGGTCCTGGGGAATTGAGCTTCGAACCAGGGTCTTTAGGCTTCACAGGCAAGCGCTTAACTGCTAATCCACCTCTCCAGCCCCAGTTTATTTATCTTTTTTATTTAAGCCAAGCTTATTTCTTTATTATTTATTTGCAAGAGGATAGGGAGAAAGAAAGAAAAGAAGAGAAAAGAGAAGAAAAAGACAGGAAGGAAGAAAGAAAGGGAGGAAATGAATGAGGCCCCTACCTGCTGCAAAAGAATTCCAGATGCATGCACCACGTTGTGCATCTGTACAGATACTGGCAAATTGTGCCTGGGTTTTTAGGCTTTGCATGCTAGTGCCTTAATGGATGAGTGATCTCCCTAGTCCAACCTTTTTTTTTTTTTTTTTAATATAAATCAAGAGAAGGCGGACCAGGGTCTCAGACTATCACCCCCTCACTTACTGAGCATTTCAAAGCGTTTCCAGGTAGCATCTCCCTGTGGTCCAATTTGACCTGTAGTCTCTCTATTCTCAGGGTGACCTTGAACTCCTACACCAATTCTCTTACCTCTGCCTCACTAGTGCTAATCCTGGGGCAAGCACCACCATGCCCGGCTCATGTACTACTTTCTTTTATCATTCTCTCTCCTGCCTATTCCTTCCCTTGTCCCAAATATTCCCCCATCTACTTTCATGGGTTGATTGTTTCTTTGTTTTTGTAACTTAATAAGTTTAATCAGGATTGTTTACAGGAGCACCATGGAGGGTTATTTACTGGAGCCTAGGCAACTCACTAGATGCTAGAGCACTGAACGGCAAGGTTCTTATGTGTCCTTGTTTCGTGTTTTCCCAGCTCTTCAGGAAGCTGCAGCAAGATTTGAAGAGCTAAAGGCCCAGAAGGAGCTAAGACAGCTGCAGGAAGATCGAAAGAATGACAAGAAGCCTCCACCTTATAAACACATAAAGGTGAAGGGGGGAAAAAAAAACATATGGCAGAGTTCTTTATAATGACACTTACTGTTCAGCTTGCTTTCCTCCCACTCTGCTCATGATGAAGTGGGCAATGTGAGCAATATTGCTTTTAGAGTTGGAAGTAGAGAAGAAATTAAATGTTTCATTTCCCAGCCAATACACACACTGGTCAGCTTGGGACTACAGAATGAGTCCCAGGTCAGCTTGAGCTAAAATGAGACTATACCTTAGGTGCCCAGGGAAATCACAAAAATTCAGTTTCACTGCCTGTTATGGTGTCAAATTCCTTTGATCCCAGCACTCAGGAGGCAGGAGGAAAATGTGGCCAGACTCATTCTACAGCATAAGTTCCAGGTCAGTCTGGGCTAGAGTGGGGCCCTACCTGTCGTTTTCACACTGAGGTTTAAGTTCTCCTCCTGCCTTAGAAAGCTCTCTCATGTAGGTGGACTGTAGTCTTTTACTTGGGAGTATCTTCCTATTTGAATGGAACTCAAGAACCATCATGAAAAATGGCCCTTCGTATGGATAATGCAAATGGCAATTTTTAAAGGTATTAAGATATGTGATTTCCACAGTTGATAGTTCCTTTATTTTTTTTTCTCTCTCTCTCTTTCTTTAAGGATTTTTAAAAATTCGTTTATTAGAGAAAAAGTGGCATTGAGAATGAACATACCAGGGCCTCCAGCTGCTGCAATGTCTCATCTTATGCACCTGGCTTACTTGGGTCCTGGGCAATTGATCCTGGGTCCTTTGTCTTTGCAGGGAAGTGCCTAAACCACTAGGCCATCCCTTCAGCCCTCTCATACTTTCTTTTTTTAGATTTCTTTTATTTTTACATGCCAGGGTTTCTAGCCACTGCAGACAAACTCCATATGCCTGCCCCTTTGTGCATCTGGCTTACTTGGGTCCTGGGGAATCAAAGTGCCTTAACTGCTAAGCCCTCTCTTTAGCTCCCTCCTTTATTTTCAGTACGGAGGCGTGCATAGCCCAGGCTGGCTTTGAATTCAATATGTAGTAGAAGATGGACTAGAACTTCTGATCCTCTTCTACCTCCTTAGTGGTGGGTATTGAACCTAGAGCTTCATACATTCGAGGCAAGTAGTCTACCAATTGATCCACATCCTGTCCACTTTGTATTTTTTCATAGTTGTCAGTCATTTATATGAATACTTAAAGAAGTAAAAAAAATTCAAAGAATATAGATGAATAGGTATATTTATTTATTTATTTATTTATTTATTTGAGAGTGACAGACACAGAGAGAAAGACAGATAGAGGGAGAGAGAGGGAATGGGCATGCCAGGGCTTCCAGCCTCTGCAAACGAACTCCAGATGCACGCGCCCCCTTGTGCATCTGGCTAACATGGGACCTGGGGAACCGAGCCTCGAACCGGGGTCCTTAGGCTTCACAGGCAAGCGCTTAACCACTAAGCCATCTCTCCAGCCCAGAATTTGAGCTTTTAATAAAGCATTTCTATGTTTGCCTTTGTGTAGTACGCATCTTTATGTTTTGTTATATTGTCAGGTTTTCATTTCTTTTTTCTTCTGGTTTTGGTTTTTTATTCTCTGTAGCCCAGGGTAACCTGGAAGTCACTGTATAGTCCCAGGTTGACCTGGAACTGAGACCAGTTCTCCCTCCTACCTTTGCTTTCCAAGTTATCAGGTTGAAGGCATGTGCTGTCAGGCTTGCTTATTTTTTATTTGAGAAAGGAAACTAAGAAGCAGAGAGAGAGAACTAGAATGCCAGGGCTTTCAGCCACTGCCTCCAGCTGCTGCAAACAAACTCCAGACACATTTGCATCTGGCTTACGTGGGTCCCAGGGAATGAAACCTGGGTTCTTTAGCTTTGAAGGCAAGCACCTTAGCCATTGAGCCATCTCTCTAGATGAGAGTGAGAGCATGAGATGATGGGTATGAGCATACTAGGGCCTCCTGCTACTGGAAATGATTTTCTTTTTTCTTTTAGTATTTTATTTTATTTATTTGACAGAGAGAGAGAGAGAGAGAGAGAATGGGCATGCCAGGGCCTTCAGCCACTGCAAACGAACTCCAGACTCATGTGCCCCCTTGTGCATCTGGCTAACTTGGCTCCTGGGAAATCAAACCACGGTCTTTTGGCTTTGTAGGCAAACACCTTAACCACTAGCAATCCTTCCAGCCCTGGAAAAAAACTATTACATGCAACAGTGTTTCTGGCTTTATGTGGGTACTTAAGAATTGAACTAGTTGTATGTTGTTTTGCATGCCTTTAATCCCAGCAGCAGAGGTTAACCAAGAGTTCAAGCCTAACCTGACACTACATAGTGAATTAATTCTAGGTCAGCCTGGTCTAGAGTGAGACTTTACCTTTGGAGGGGCGGGAGAATTTTGAACCTAACTGTCTGACTTTGCAAGCAAGAATCTATATCTGCTGAGCCATCTCTTCAGTCTCAGGTTTTAATTATTTCTTTTTTTTTTTTTAATTTTTATTAGCATTTTCCATGATTATAGAAAAATATCCCATGGTATTTCCCCCCCCCCACTTTCCCCTTTGAAATTCCATTCTCCATAATATTACCTCCCCATTTAATTATTTCTTGTAGTAGCACCATGACTACATAAATGTGTGAATGATATTTCTGTATTCCTTTTAAAACATCTCAAAATATGTAGATATTAAAATGCATCTTTACATATGGTGCACCTGGGTAGAGACATTTTTGCTTCAATTTTTCTCCATTTCAAATAGTGGTTAATGGGCTGGAGAGATGGATTAGCAGTTAAGATGCTTGCCTGCGAAGCCTAAAGGACCCAGGTTCAATTCCCCAATACCCATTTAAGCCAGATGCACAAGGTTACACATATGTCTGAAGTTATGTTACAGTGGCTAGAGACCCTGGTATACCTATTCTCTCTGTCTCTTTCTTCCCTACCTCCCATCCATCCATGTAAATAAATATATATATATTAAATAAATAAAATAACATGGTGTTTAGTGGCCTATGGGCTGTAGAGATGGTTTAGCAGTTAAGGTGCTGGCCTATAAAGCCAAAGGACCCATGTTCAAATCCCCAGGACCCATAGAAGCCCAAGGTGCACATGCATCTGGAGTTCATTAGCAGTGGCTAAAGGCCCTAGCATGCTCACCCCCACACACACAATAACTAAATTAATTAATTAATTAATTAACAATAAAATTAGTCACTATGCTGGGTTTTGTGTTTCATGCCTTTATTGCCAGTACAGAGGCAGAGGTATGATCGCTCTAAGTTCAACACCTGCCTGAAACATAGTGAATCCTAGGTCAGCATGTACTACAGCAAGACTCAAAAAACAAAACAAAAATCAATAAAGAGTGGATATTAGATGAGGTGCATGGCTCAGCATTTAAAGACACTTTTTTAAAGTATGTTTTTTTTAACTGTGTTAGCTTTTCTGGCATCATTTTGTGGCAGTGACAGCAAGTCACAAAAAAAAAAAAAGTTTTCCCTCCTATCCTTACAGTGGCTAGGGTTGAACCTAAATATACTAGATAAGTGTCTGAGCTACACACTGTGTTTTAATTAATTAGTTTATTATTTATTTATTTATATTTTGGTTATTTAAATAAAGTAAGATCTCACTCTAGTCCAGGCTGATCTGGAATTCACTACATAGTCTCAGGATGGCTTCAAATTCACAGTAATCCTTTTACCTCTGCCTTCCGAGTTCTGGGATTAAAGTCATGTGCCACCACACCCAGCTCTGAAAATAGTTTTTAATGTTTAAAATTTAATTAATTAATTTGAGAGAGGGAGAGTCAGAGAGAGCGAGAGAGAATGGGCGCAATATGTGTCCAAGCCCATACAGTTTGTTCTCTTGTTGATACAAATGAACACCCACATTGTGTTTTATGTTATTGTTTGGGTATTTGATCCTAAGTCAACAGACTTTGCAATCAAGAGCTTTTAACTACTGAGTCCTTTCTTCAGCACCATCGCCCTTTTATTTAGAGACAGGGTCTCACTAATTAGCCTAGGCTGGCCTTGAACTTGTGGTCGTCCTGCATCCACAATATTTTGTATGTGAGCTTATGCTTTATTTTTCAATCTAATTGACTCAATATTTATCTGCAAAGGGGATGGCAGAGATAGATTATGATGTGCTAGGGCCTCTTGGCACTGCAAACGAACTCCAGATGAATTTATCACTTTGTGCATCTCGTTTTCTGTGGGTCGCTAGAGAATTAAACCCAGTCTGGCAGTCTTTCTAACCAAGAACAATTAGTTACTGAGCCATCTCCCCAGCCTAGGTTTTAGGTACAGTTTCACGCTGTCCCAGACTGACCTGGAACTCACCTTGTAGTCCCAGGCTGGCATCAGACTCTCAGTAATCCTTCTACTTCTGCCTTCTCAGCACTGGGATTAAAGACCTACGTACGTCACCACACCCAGCCACTTTCTTTTCAGAAAACCTAAAATGATGTCTGGCAAGATGGTTTAGTGACTAAAAGTGTTTTTGGTACAGAGGTTTGATGACCATAGTTCGCATTCTCAGAATAGCTGGTTTCTAGTGTAAGGTAGTATCAGTAAGATCCTGAAACTCACAGGCTAACTGGTCTTATAGACAATTCTCAGGGGTAAACAAGAGAGACCCTCACCATGGTATGCATGCGTCACATAATTTCAAGGAAAAGAAGTTTGTCTGTTAATGTCCTGGTTTACCTTTTGTTGACTTTCATGATATACATCCTATTTGCTTCTTAGGTCAATCGTCCTATTGGCAGGGTACAGATCTTCACTGCAGACCTGTCAGAAATTCCCCGTTGCAACTGTAAAGCTACAGATGAGAATCCCTGTGGGATAGACTCCGAGTGCATCAACCGCATGCTGCTCTACGAGTGCCACCCCACAGTGTGTCCTGCGGGGGCGCGCTGTCAGAACCAGTGCTTCAGCAAGCGCCAGTATCCAGAGGTTGAAATTTTCCGCACATTACAGAGGGGCTGGGGTTTACGGACAAAAACCGATATTAAAAAGGTGAAGAAAATCTGAAAATATTTTTTTTCGTTTTTGATATGATTAATTTTCCTTAAAAAATGTGTAATATTTCATCATAGAGGGAAACAGCATTGCAAAGGCATTACCATTTGTAAATATTACGTATAAACTCTTCATAGGGTTTAGAGTCTTGAGAACGAATGATGCACTCATTTTCTAAACTTACATTGACCATGTTAACTATGAAGAATATGAGAAAAATGGAAATAGAGCTGTTAGGGGACTATTTGCACTTCTGAAAGCTGGGCCACCCTGAGACTACAGAGTGAATTACAGGTCAGCCTGGGCTAGAGTGAGAGCTACCTCAAAAAAAAAAAACGAACCCCTAGGATCTATAATTTAGAGATGATAATGAACAGGACACAAATGTGTTTCTTTGAAAATAATTTGGGGGGAAGGTTTGGAATAAGAGATCATAAGTGAAAACACTGTTGGGCTTTTCTCAATGAAATTGCACTGATATCTTCCCTTTGGAACTTGGTGTATTCTTTGTTTCTAATAGACATTATATACAGTCTTGGTATAACACAAATCTTACTTGACTTTTTGTGTTGTTGGTTTTTTGAGGTAGGGTCTCTAGCCCAGGCTGACCTGGCATTCACTATGTAGTCTCAGGCTGGCCTTGACCTCACAGCGATCCTCCTACCTCTGCCTCCCAAGTGCTGGGACTAATGGTGTGCGCCACCACACCTGGCCTTTATTTGACATTTTAATCAAATAGGCTTACACTCATAATTTTGGTTTTGTTGAAGTTTCTAGGATACATAGCTATTATGGGCTGTCTTGTTTGACCAAATAAGTGTATCTCCTAGTTTTCAAGGCCTCATGGTTGGGACAGTAAAGAAGCCATGTTGTGGGGCTTTCATAAGGCTTACATTCTAGATAGAGAAAGACATTGAAAGTATTTATCACCTAGTATGGAATCTGAAGAGTTTGGAGGTACATAGCAAAAAACTTGAAATTCACTGTGAGCAAGGATATTTTCAAATAAGATGATGAATAAATCACACAAGATTCAGATTAAAGTCAGCTGGGCATGGTAGCACATGGCTTTATGCAGTGAATTCAAAGTCAGTCTGGGCTAGAGCAAGACCCTATTTCAAAAAACAAGCAAACAAACAAAAAAAAAGATTAAAGTCTTACATATTATTTGTAACTGGGAGTGGTGGCTAACACCTATTCTGCCTCTAGTAACCATTAAAAAAAAAATCATTCATGAAAGTCAGTATCATGTACTGTTTTCTAAGGTGTGACTTGTAGCTCCATGGCCAGTAATGAGATTTTCTGTCGCCATAATTACTTACTAGACTTACATTCTAATCTTTCTGCTTGTACTTGTGTAGTGGTGGCTCTCTTTATTAAATAATTGAGGCATCATAACTAATTAGCCTTTGAAAATTAGTGTGCTTTTAGCAATATGTCAGGAGCTGTTTCTTGTTGCAGGGTGAGTTTGTGAATGAATACGTCGGTGAGCTAATAGATGAAGAAGAGTGCAGAGCTCGAATTCGCTATGCCCAAGAGCATGACATTACAAATTTCTACATGCTCACCCTGGATAAGGTAAGCAATGCAGCATCTTGTTTTCACAGTAGTAATATATGGTCTCACTTGTGTTAGCTCAGCCAGTATTTACATATGTAATTTATCCCTCACCCATATCCCATTCTTTCTCCAAATCCATGGAGGTTTTCTTGATCGGGGAGGGTAAAATTGCTCATTTTTAAAAATTATTGACATTATAGATATGATAATTCCCTCCCCCCTCCAACGTCACCAAAAGGTGATTAAAGCTGTTCTTACCATCCTTTGGAATGATAAAATGTGTAAGTGTGGAGAGTAGTTAGCTAATATTTAACTAGTGCCTTGAGAAAGTTAGGGAAATTATACAATTCAACTCAAGTCATTATTTCAATTAGATAAATGTTTAAAATTTTTTTCTCTATATTTTATCTCTTTGCAAGAGGAGAGAGAGAGAGAAAATGGATACACCATAGTCACTGCAAATGAACTCCAGATGCATGTGCCACACTGTGTATCTGGCTTTTCATGTGTACTGGGGAATCAAACCAGGGTCCTTAGGCTTTGTAGACAATCCTCTTAACCACTTAGTCATCTCTAAAGCCCAAGAAATATTTTAATATTCATTTCGTGGGTGATTGTTCTTTCAGTTTGGTTCTATAATTCAGTGCTGAATTATGTCTGTCCTTTGTACTTCAATATCAGGTTTCAGTAACATTTCTTTCCCATGTGCACTAGTTCTTGAGTTTTTTCCCCTACCTAGCATGAGGATTGAAACTAGGACCTCATGCACTCTAGGCAAGCACTTTGCCACTGAAATGCACACCTCTTTTATTTTAATTTTTTTTTTTTGTTTTATTTTTTGTTTATTTTTTGGGATAGGGTATCCCTCTATCCCACAGTGACCGGAAATTCACTATGGAGTCTTATGGTAGCCTCGAACTCATAGTGATCCTCCAACCTCTGCCTCCAGAGTGCTGGGATTAAAGGTGTTCACCACCACGCCTGGCCTATTTTATTATTTTACCTTATATATGTTTCATTTTTTTCAGGGATTATGTCCATCCAGGTTATTTTAGCCACCTCAGTTTTCTGAATATTTAAGATTGCAGGTGGGGCTGGATGGATGGTTTCATGGTTAAGGCACACGCCTGCAAAGCCAAGGAACCCAGGCTTGATGCCCAGTACCCCTGTAAGACAGGTGCATAAGGTTGCGCATGCATCTGGAGCTTATTTGCAGTGTCCTAAGGCCCTGGAGTGCCCATTCTCTCCCTCTCTCGGGGATTTAAAAAAACAAAACGAGTGCAAGTGGCCTCTGTCATGCTTGCCTCTATCCACTGAATTTTTATTTTTCTGCAGGAGAGGAGGGGGGAATTAACATCCCAGATAGAGTTGGCACTGGCCCATGGGCAGTACTTGTAGAACCATTCTTCTGGGAGATTTAAACTTTGAAGATACCAACCTCAGCTCAGAATAGTGTGCCACCTTGCTTGTTCCCTCCCCCTCCCCCCTCTCAGCATCAGTAAGAAGTCCTTTCAGTGTTGTCACACCTACTCAAGAGCACCTGCATGCACCATCCACCTTGTTCCTGCTCTCAGCCTGATCTGGAATTCACTCTATAGTCAGGATGTCCTTGAACTCATGGCAATCCTCCTACCTCTGCTTCCTCAGTGCTGGGATTAAAGGCGTGTGGTACCATACCCAGCCCAACCTTAGCATATCAGAGAGAATATTATAGGGCTTTAAAAGTTTATTTATTTATTTTTTTGTATGTGTGCCATTTTGCATTTGGTCTTACATGACTTCATATAGGTGCTAGGGAATGGAGTCAGGCCAACAGACTGTAAAAGTAACTTCCTTCAGTGTCTGAGTGTCTCCCCCTCCCCGCCAACCCCTGGTAATGTAGTTTTAATCATATCAGAGGTTTTAGGAAGTCTAACATGTAGTTTTTCTTGGAATTCTAGGACCGAATTATTGACGCTGGTCCCAAAGGAAATTATGCTCGATTCATGAATCACTGTTGCCAGCCCAACTGTGAAACACAGAAGTGGTCTGTGAATGGGGATACTCGGGTTGGCCTTTTTGCCTTAAGTGACATTAAAGCAGGTAAACTTTATTTAAGAGTTCTGGGGCTACAGAAAGATGTCCTCACATTCACGGAGATTCATGGACACATAAATACTTTCCTGGTGGTGGTACTTGGGTATGGTGGGATGAATTTAATTTAATTTTATTATTTTATTAAGCAGTCCATCCCTGGCTGACGTCAAATTCACAGCAATTTTCCTACCTCAGCCTTTTGATTTCTGTAGATAAAATTATGTGCCCCAAATCCAGCTATGTATAATTTACCACCGTCCACCCAAACTCTTTTCATCTTGCCTTGTTGCAACGATTCCTATTCTCCCCCACCCCCCCTTTTTTTTTCTTTTTGAGGTAGGGTTTGCTCTAATCCAGGCTGACCTGGAATTCATTATGTATTCTCAGGATGGCCTGAACTCCTCCTACCTCTGCCTCCCTAGTGCTTGGATTAAAGATGTGCACCACCATGCCCGGCTCATATTCTCTCATTCTGTATCTCCTATATTACCATATTGCTTTCTGTCATTGAATTTGACTACTCACAAGAAGTTAATATTATATAATCATATAAAGCTTAACCTTTTCTGACTGGCTGATTCTATGTAGCATAATGTCTTTTTATTTTAATAATGGCATAGGTGGGTTCACATGTGTGTTCCTGCTTGTATGGGTGAAGAGGCCAGGGGACAAGGTCAGTGTTATTCCCGGAAATGTTTTCTGCCTTTTTCTATGACAGACAGGGTCTCTCTTATTGACCTAGGGCTTCCCAGATTGGACAGTGTTGGCCTACCAGAGGCTGGCTCCACCTCCCAGCACTGAGATTGTGTATACTCAATATGCCCCCCACCCACAATGTGTCTTTTTTTTTTTTTTTTTTTCAAGGTAGGGTCTCACTCTGTAGCTCAGGCTGACCTGGAATTCACTGTGCAGTCTCAGGGTGGCCTTGAACTCACAGTGATCCTCCTACCTCTGCCTCCCTGTGCTGGGATTAAAGGCGTGCACCACCACGCCCAGCAGAATGTGTCTTTTCTCTTAAAATCCAAATAAGTTGGTCATCCTAGTCTTTTTAAAAATATAAAGTTTCACATACCATTTTCAAATTTTAAAGATTTAACCCCTAGTTCCTTTCTACTTTTAGCTTTTCGTAACATATGAAATATCAAGGGCAACAACATTTGAATATGAACACGTGCCTTTTATTCTACTTGAACAGAAATAATACTCAGTTTTACAATGCTGACCTAGGTCAAGTTTTTGGACTAGATAGTATTTTAGCTTTCTTTCAATATAACCAGTCACCTGTGATGATAATAACAACAACAACAACAATATCTAATAATAATAATAAAGAGTAAAGGTTGATAGGTATGGTGGGTCATGTCTTTAATCCCAGCACTCGTGAGGCAGAAGTAGGAGGATCACTGTGAGTTCCAGGCCACCCTGAGACTCCATAGTGAATAGGTCAGCCTGGGCTAGAGTGGGAAAAAAATTAAAAAGCCAGGCATGGTGGTGCACTGCTTTAATCCCAGCACTCAGCACTGAGGAGGTAGAGGTAGGAGGATTGCCATGAGTTTGAGGCCACCTTGAATTCACTACATAGTGAATTCCAGGTCAGCCTGAGCTGGACTAGAGCAAGACCCTATCTCGAAAAAATAAAGGAAAAAAAAAAAGAGTAAAGGTTAATTTCCGCTTAGTTTGTGAGCTTCTCGATGATCAGATGGACCTATTGCTCTGACACCACTGTTGAGTTTGTTGTGTGGCACTAGCAGAAAGAACGTGACAGGGCCCAGCCTCTTCATTTCTGACAGGGAAGTGAGACGAACAGGAAAGGGCCCAGGTCTCAGAACCTGATTCAAAGGTATGCTTCCTGTGACTTAGAGTGTTCCCACAAGGCCCTATCTCCTAATGGTTCTACCAACTTGCCGGGGTGTTTCCTTGGGTCAAATGCAGCACACATGCGCAGTTGGGGATATTCAAAATCCAATCTATATTAGTTAGTTTCAAAGTAATGTGTGTATGTTTCTAATACTATGCATTATCCAAAGCGTATTATCTAATTTTATCCTTTATGCTGTAGGGCTAAAGAGATGTCTTTTTAGTTAATGTGCGTGCCTACAAAGCCAAAAGACCAAGATTCAATTCCCTAGTACCCACACAAAGCCATATGCACAACACAAGGTGGTTCATGAATCTGGAGTTTGTTTACAGTAGCTAGAGCCGCTGGCACGCTGTCTCTCCCTCTCTATCTCTCTATGGAGAGATGAATAACAAAAACATATATTTTTAAAATGCTGCAATGTGTTACTATCCTTGTATTTCTGGTTGTATAGTTTGTCCCAGTTGAAACTTAAAAATTTCCTACTCACTTTGATGTACTGAGAGCCTAGAAATGTAATCCAACTATTGCATTCAGAGAGATCTTTATGGAAGTGTTTACATTTCAACGTGGTGGGTCATAAGAACGAGAGACCAGAAGAAGCAGGCATGCTCCCTGTCCCATGCACCATACTGTCTCTGGTCTGTCAACAAGGCCTTTACCAAAATGCCATGCATGCCTGTACCAAAACTTACCCCAAATGAACCTTTTTCTTTATAACTTACTTATTCAGTGTCATCAGTCATAGACTGTAGGCACTTGAATTCTTTAATATCTCTCCTTTTAAAAAACTTTTCTTTTTTTCAAGGTAGGTTCTCACTCTAGCTCAGGGTGGCACAGGTTGGGAATAAAGGCGTGTGCCACCATGTCTACCTTTTAAAATTTATTTTATTTTATTTTTTGGTTTTTTCAAGGTAGGGTCTCACTGTAGCCTAGGCTAACCTAGAACTCACTTGTCTCAGGGTGGCCTTGAACTTACCTCTACCTCTTAGGTGCTGGGATTAAAGGCATGCGCCACTCCACCCCGCTCCCTCTATACTTTTCTTTTTAAACTTTTTTGTTTATTTTTATTTATTTGAAAGTGACAGAGAGAGAGAAAGAGGCAGATAGAGAGAGAGACAGAATGGGCACGCCAGGGCCTCCTGCCACTGCAGACGAACTCCAGACTTGTGCGCCCCCTTGTGCATCTGGCTAACATGGGTCCTGGAGAATGGAGCCTTTAACCGGGGTCCTTAGGCTTCACAGGCAAGCACTTAACCACTAAGCCATCTCTCCAGCCCTCCCTCTATAATTTTTAAAATCTTTATTTACTTGCAAGTATAGAAAGAAATTTGAAGGGGGGAGGGGTAGAAGGGAGAGGAATACAGAATGGGTGCCCCAGGGCCATCGGTCCTTGCATGGGTCACAGTTCACATGGATAGTGGGGAATTGCACCTAGGCTGGCATGCTTTGCAAGCAAACACCTTAACCACTGAGCTATCTCCTAGCCTTGATAGCTCTTTTTTTAGTTTCTATCATGGCTGAGTATATCTTCTGTGTACTCTCCACCCAGGTAGGGAAAACAAGGGAAAAAATGTAAGAAATGCAAGCCAATTTTTATTTGAACAGATGGAATCAGAAGTGTTCATCTGACATACTTCTCCCTTTCTCCTATAGAGTTTATCCTCCTCTTGTCTGTCTCTTTGCTCTCTAATAACCCTTCCAAGTGAGCCTGGGGCTACTTAGTTCCAAGAGTAAGACCCTAATTGGGGGGGGACGGGGGCGGGGGAACTTTTTTGTTTATTTTTATTTATTTATTTGAGAGCGACAGACAGAGCGAGAAAGAGGCAGAGAGAGACACAGAGAATGGGCGTGCCAGGGCCTCCAGCTGGGAAGCCAGAGGTATAGGATACATTGTAATCCCCCACAGCTGCCAGCCACATAACAAATTTGAGTTCCACACTAGCTACATGAGATCCTATCTCCAAAACAGAAAAGTTAATCCTGGCTCAGTGGCTCATACCTGGGAGGCTGAGGTAGGAGAAGCCCTATACTGTTCTGGATGCAGAAAGTTCCAGATCAGGCTGGAACATCTTGAGATCCTGCCTCAAAAATAAAATTAAGCGGGGCTGGAGAGATGAGTTAGCAGTGAAGGCATTTGCCTGCAAAGGCAAAGGACCTCAGTTCAATTCCCCAGGACCCATGTAAGGCAGATGCACAAAAAGGTGGCACACGTGACTTCGTTTGCAGTGGCTTGAGGCTCTGTGTGCCCATTCTCTCTGTGTCTACCTCTTGCTGTCTCAAATAAATAATTTTTTTTCTATAAAATTAAGCAAATAAAATGGAAAGCTTGGGCACAGTGGCTTATGCCTTTAATCCCAGCACTCAGGAGGCATAGGTAGGAGGTTTACCCCAGGGAGAGGTTGGAGGATTGCTGCCAGATCAAGGCTGAGACTACATAGTAAATTCCAGGACAGCCTGGATTGGAGCGAGACCATATCTCAAAAAAAATAAAATAAAATAAACAATGATTTCTAATATTACATGAAAAACTGTATTTTAGTCTTGCTGAACAAATGTGGTAGTTGAACAATGGTTAGTGTTAATTAACTATTGATTATTGATAATCTTTTCTCTTTTTGGTTTTTTCAAGGGTGGGTCTCCATCTTGTCCACGCTGACCTTGAATTCAGAGCAATCCTCCTACATCTGCCTCTTGAGTTCTGAGTTTTTCTCTTAAATTAACTATTTGACAGTATGTGGTTAATATTTATTTAGTTTTTACCCTCTTTCTTTTTATTTTTTAAATTGGTTTTCTAAGTACGCCCAGGCTGACTTGGAATTCATTATATCGTCTCAGTGTGGCCTTAGACTAACAGTGATCCTCCTACCTCTGCCTTCAGAGTTCTGGGATTAAAGGCATGCACCACCACACCTGACTGTTACTTTAGTTTTTGAATAGTTTAAAAAAATATTTTTATTTATTTGACAGAGAAAGAGGGAGAGAGAGAGGATAGGCGTGGCAGGGCCTCCAACCACTGCAAATGAACTCTAAACATGTGCACCCCTTTGTGCATCTGGCTAATGTGTGTCCTGGGGAATTGAACCTGAGTCCTTTGCAGGCAAACACCTTAGCCGCTAAGTCATCCCTCCAATCCTTGGGGGGGGGAATATATATATATATATATTTTTTTTTTCAAGGTAGGGTCTCACTCTAGCTCAGGCTGACCTGGAACTCACTATGTAATCTCAGGGTGGCCTCAAACTCATTGCGATCCTCCTACCTCTGCCTCCCGAGTGCTGGGATTAAAGGCGTGCACCACCATGCCCAGCTAATATATTTTTTATTTGTTTCTTTGCAAGCAGAATGAGAGACAGAGACAATGGGTGTGCCAGGACATCTAGCTGCTGCAAACAAACTCCAGATGCATGCACCACTTTGCATTTGGGTTTAATTGTGTATTGGGGAACCAAACTTGGGTTGTTGGGCTTTGTAGGCAAGCTCCTTTTAACCACTGAGCCATCTCTTCAGACTCATTATTTATTATTATTATTATTTTTCGAGGTAGGATTTCATTGTAGCTCAGGCTGACCTGGAAATCACTATGTAGTCTCAGAGTGGCCTTGAACTCATGGCCACCCGACCTGGCTTCCCTTATTTATTTTTTGATAATGGTCTCACTTTAGTCCCAGGGTGATCTGGAACTCTAACTTATTCTGTAGCTCTGGCTGGCCTTGACCTGAAAGCATTCACCCTACCATCCCACTGAGTCTTTCTGCTGGGATTAAGGACATGAGCACCATGCCCAGCTTTACATCTTTTCATTTTTTACTTTTTTTTTGTTGTTGTTATTCCTTTTGGTTTTGTTGATTCAAGGTACGGTCTCACTCATAGTGATCCTCCTATTTCTGCCTCACAAGTGCTGAGATCAAAGGTGTACACTGCCATCCCTGGCCACTTTTTCTAGCTTTTTATTCTCAGAAGTTAATATCCTTTGTAATAACAAAAACACAATTAAAACTGTACACAGTAACATTTTCATGTTTTCTTATGCAGGAACTGAACTCACCTTCAATTATAACCTAGAATGTCTTGGGAACGGGAAGACTGTTTGCAAATGTGGAGCCCCAAACTGCAGTGGTTTCTTGGGTGTGAGACCAAAGGTATACCTTCCAAATTGTTGCTCTGGGAATAATGGTATATGCTACATCACAGTTTGAAGGCTGAGTCTTTAATAGTATACTGTCTTGAAATGGCATTAGTTATCTCACCGGAGTGCCGTTGATAATTGAGAATTATGATGATGCATTTGATTACACAGAAGAGGGTATCTAGGTATTATTGAAGTCTTTTGAGCACTGTAACATGAATTCATACTTTCTAGCCAAAATAGTAGTGAAATAGAAAACTTTAAACTGAGCCAGGTGTGGTGGCACATACCTTTCATCCCAGCACTTGGGAGTCAGAGGTAGGAGGATTGCTAAGAATTCAAGGCCACCCTGAGACTACATAGTGAATTCCAGGTCAACCTGAGCTAGAATGAGACCTTACCTTGTAAAACCAAAAAAAAAGAAAGAAAACAAACAACAAAAACAGAACACTAGGAAGCTCACCTCATATCCTCCAATTACCTGCTTAGATTTTCCATAGATCTGTGATTGTTTTTCCTTCTAGATGTACTGAGGAATACATAGGTGGGCTGGAGAGATGGTTTAGTGCTTAAGGTACCTGCAAATTCAAACCAGGTTTGATTACCCACAACCCATGTAAGCCAAATGCACACGGTGGCACATCATGCATCTGGAGTTTGTTTGGAGTGTCTAGAGGCTCTAGCCTGCCC
Organism: Jaculus jaculus; assembly: GCF_020740685.1. Taxonomy (NCBI): domain Eukaryota; kingdom Metazoa; phylum Chordata; class Mammalia; order Rodentia; family Dipodidae; genus Jaculus; species Jaculus jaculus. The sequence goes on from NC_059107.1 coordinate 32,331,135, forward strand.
GTTTATTCTCTTTACCAATCTGCCTCTCTCTCTCTGGCTAGAGAAATGGCTCAATGGCTAAGGTGTTTGCCTGCAACCCTAAAAACCCATGTTTAATTTCCCAGTATGCACGTAAAGCTAGATGCTGAAGGTGGTACATGTTTGCTTGCTGTAGCTTAAGGCCTGGTGGTGCCCATTCTCTCCCTCTCTCTCAGCTTACAACTAAATGAATTTTAAATGGGGGCTTGGAGAGATGGCTTAGTCTTTAAGGTGCTTTTCTGCAACACCTAATGATCTAGGTTCGACTCTCCAATACCCATGTATGCCAGATCCACAAGGTGGTACATGCATCTATTTTTTGTTTGCAGTGGCTGGAGGCCCTGGCACACTCACTTGCTGTCTTTGTCCGCCCCTCTCTCTCTCTAAAATAAATAAACATTTAAATACATACGATTTTTTAAAAGGGTGAATTTAAGATATCAGGGCCTAGGCAGA